>NC_137694.1:72899252-73499252 GCF_964034855.1 Anser brachyrhynchus
AGAAGAGAAGAGAAGAGAAGAGAAGAGAAGAGAAGAGAAGAGAAGAGAAGAGAAGAGAAGAGAAGAGAAGAGAAGAGAAGAGAAGAGAAGAGAAGAGAAGAGAAGAGAAGAGAAGAGAAGAGAGAAGAGAAGAGAAGAGAGAAGAGAAGAGAAGAGAAGAGAAGAGAAGAGAAGAGAAGAGAAGAGAAGAGAAGAGAAGAGAAGAGAAAAGAAAAGAAAAGAAAAGAAAAGAAAAGAAAAGAAAAGAAAAGAAAAGAAAAGAAAAGAAAAGAAAAGAAAAGAAAAGAAAAGAAAAGAAAAGAAAAGAAAAGAAAAGAAAAGAAAAGAAAAGAAAAGAAAAGAAAAGAAAAGAAAAGAAAAGAAAAGAAAAGAAAAGAAAAGAAAAGAAAGAAAAAGAAATCTACATTTCAACGCCTATGCTTTTTGCCACTCAGACCACTTAGCATTTTTAAAACACACTATTTATTTATTTGTGTGCTTGACTGAAACTATGGATGCATACTTAATGCATCTGGAATATAATTACAATGGCTGTATGTGGCAATAGAAACCAAGTTCTTTCAGGAAGCACTTCAAGCTCTTGCAAACAGACACAGAAGCCATTCTGCAACAAGCACCTCAGTTTCTCCCATCATCCAAAACAGGCCTCTGCTTGCCACATGATGCCACTTCACGCCATAGCAAGGTTCTGGTTCAGGCTGGAAAAGCAGCCCTGGTCCTGATGACAAGGAGCACCTTCCTGGGTGTTCCCTGGTGGTTCTTCTTCCCAATGCTTTCCCTACGAGCAGGCTCTGAGGAGATGGCAGGATTAAGTGACACCACAATGAATGCTGAAGGCTGTACTTCCAGCCTCCTCTTTCCTCCTCAGGAACCTTTCCAAGATTGACATAGTACAAATTGACATAGTATTTTAACAGACTGCCTTTATCTCTGTGGACTTACACACATATAATTGAAGGAATATTCTAATATTCAATTAGTTGTATTTTTCAAATGGTATGAGTCTCACACTGTAATCATGACATTACAGGACACTTGTGTGTTTTGATATGGTCTTTTTATAATAATATACAAGGCAATGGCATCATTTTGCCCAACTGAAAATCTACATGGTGGCATTGAACCTAAGTTTTTCCACTTGCTGAAATGAATCTCATCATTAAAAGAAAAGAAAAATCCCCCAAGTGAATTGTATTTCTGATTTGTTGAAAACTGCACTTAAAAAATAAAGTAAAATAAAAAGTCCCACCCACAACTCTGTAGACTTATCCAGTCCTCCTTGCATGTCGTGGTGCAGCCATCAAGTAACTGGAAATTATTAAGGATAGAACTGGAGTTTTTGTGATTGAGTTACTTAGAGCTGCATTCCTTCTTACTGAAGAAAGGCACACACTGATGCGCAGATCAGTCTTAGCGCTGCAAAACTACTTTGAAGTAAATGAAATAAAATGATTCAATAGCACTTTTGCTAGTGGGATGTTGGAAGGGCATAGTGTGAGACAGTCTGAATTTTTTGTGCTGTCTTCTGATATATTTGCAGAGGAAGTCAGTTGTGCTCTGATCCAGCAAAGCAGGTGATCATGCAACCAACCTTCTGATGCAACAGAGCACATCTGAGTCATCATTACTCGGGGTAAAGGTGGGAGCCTTAGAGGGTATCCGGAACCTGGGTGTTTCCTGGAGACTTTCAACACAATTTCTTCTTTGGAAAACATCTGTTTTGTGGTTTAACACTGAACCATTAACTGTGTATCCAAGTCTCTTCTCCACTGAAGAGTCCACTGGGTCCTAAGTTCAGAAGGATTTTCCTTGTAACATAAGCCATTACCCTACCACTCATCTCCCCCAGCACAGGAGTCAGTCAGTGCCAGTCTTTGTCTGAAGATATTAGGAGACTGAGGACAGTCTACTTCCTTTAACATTTTGTTGAATCACACAGTTACTATTCATTTAATCATTTGCTTCAAGGCTCCATTATATAGTGACTCATTATACAATCAGCTTTGTGATAATTACCCACATGTACAGAAGCTCACAGGGCTTCAGAGAAAAATATGCAAAGTTTTTTTGTCTCTGTTTTTCATCTGCAGCTGACTTCTCTTCAGCCTTGCTAACAGTGCTTTGTTCTCATGTTGGCTAGCTTCCATGCCATCTTTCTCTTCTTTTTGGGAAGATTCTACTGTGTCATCATCACGGGTATTTTATGCCAAGTTCCTTTTTTTCAGAGATGAAACTTCCCAGAGTGGTGCCTTCTTCTCAGTTCTAAACACTTATTTGAGCACTTCAGTAATGGGCTTTGGCTTTCTAAGATTTTGAGGACAAAGCACCTCCTGACAGGAGACATCAGGTGCAGGCCCAGCTTTATATAAAACATAGATCTCATTTTCATGTTCCTAAATGGGAAATTAGAATTACAGGTTTTCATTTGTGGCCTTAAAGATCCTGACAAGAATGTCTATACACTGAATTACAGTTCCACATCATTTGGCAGCAATTGCCCAAGTTGTCATAAACAGTTTAAATCTCCACCAGTCACACAATTTGCTCATTGGGAAGCAAGTAGCTGGGTAAAACCAATGCCCTTGATGGTGCAGAATCAAAATGTTAAGAGATGCCTGCACAACACAAAGCAGGGTCTCATGGAAATACTTACAAGACCTCTAAATGGTACTGGGAGTGGGTGTGTGCCCTATGCTTACATCATGGTTCCTTAATTCCATCAACTTTCTAAGTATTTCTGGACTGTAGCGCCTTATTTTAGAACTGGATTCCAAACTTTGATCTATCTTATGCATGTTCCACCATCATAATGATCTATTCAAAAATATTTCAAATATTTAAACTTAACTCTATGAGACATTAACTTGTAGAGTTAGCCTGGATTATTATCCTCAATGTAGAGCAAACATTTTTATTTTTTTAGGCTGACAGTTCCACAGCTTCTAAACCAATTATAAATCTCTCCAGATTTAGAGGCACTAACACCATAAGTGGCTAAATCATCTGGGTCATTATTTATCCACAATTTGTTCTATGGGTATTTAGGAAAAAGCCTAAGAGACAACAAAATATGTCCTAATACTCATACACCAATGTAGGAATAACATATGGAGACGAAAGTTTTGCTGTGGAAATGCTTCTGCTGGAGCTACTTTAATGTAAGGGCCAATTTCCTAGGCTACTTTGCTTCATTGACGGCTATACCTTGATAACAACCTCCATGGTTACAGAAGAAATTTGTAACAAAGTTGAGAGTGGAATGCAGCTATTTCACTTCCTAACCAGTGTTCCGATATCTAGTCTGTTCTTCCTCAAAACAATCACTACACAGTGTCAATTCCTATGATCAAAAGTTGCAGCTTCAGGACAACTAGCTAGCTAACAGAAATTTTAAATACAGGGTAACAGCTCTTCACTCTCAAGATTCTCAGTTTTTATCTAGACTCCAAACAGAGCTTTGGCATCCCTACAGTCCTTCTGGGTAACATCTACCAGGGAAACAAGCAGTGTTTCTTCCAGGTCCAACAACAGCTGCATGTGTAGTTGCCTTAAGGACAGTGGATGAGATCAGGACATCAGCATTCCCTCCAGACAAACCAGGCTCCTCTCCATCAACCTCCTAACACTGGTGTGTGTGCAAGACACACTAGTAGTCAAAGCCTAAATAAGGCCAAGTGATTCTTATCTTGCTCTTTTAATGCTGCTGTTGTTACTCAGACTTGGACTGGGTTGGATGAGCTAGTCATAACAGCCTGTGAGAAGGGGAAGCTCTGTAAACATCCCACCAAATTCATGCTTTAGTTTACCCTGATCATTGTCTATGATGCAGAAATTAACTTGTTAGGAAGATGCATTACGCTGATTAGATTTCTTTTATATCCCTACCTTTCCTTGTTACTCCAAGGTAGTGACAGCCAATGCCCTAAGAAGTTGGAGGAAAACTTGATTTTGATCACAGTCTGCCAACAAAAACATGTAAGCTGGCTGGTACAAATTTAGGACATTTCCTGTATGTCTGTTCAAATTAATGGCAAAAGATATCCTAGAAATTGATTCACTGCAGGTTTTTTTAGTGGGAGGTGTGATTTCAAACCATATTTCAGTTCATCTCAAAAGCATTATTAAACCTTTGCATCATAGAAAAGAGGAAAGGAAGAGCCATTATTCTTTCTTGGTTTAGCTGTAGATGAAGGGTTTGCCATCTCTGTGATATGGGATAATACAAAAAGTAATATGACTTTATAAAGTAGGGATTGTCCTTCAAAGGTTTATCTTCTTCTCCTGAGTCAGAAAACAACTGTGGCATTAGACTAGCAAAAGACAACATTACAGTCTTAGGGACGTAGTCTCAACGCCTTCAGTTCCCTACAGCCACGTCCTGTGTTAATCTAGGATAACAGCATGCTACTCCAATTACTAGAAGGCTTTGGAGAAGTCAAGAGAAAAATCATCAGCATCATGTGAAAACAATCTTGAAACAATGTTATGCTAGAGCATCAAAGCTTTCCAGATGGATTGTAATGACCAGAAGTGCATAATGCCAGCTACATTGGAAAACTCTGTTGAGTTTGATTTGTAGATTTTTCTTTCTTTCCCTCCCCCATTTTGGTCTTCCTCACCCCCACCTTATTTTTATCATGTCCCTTTACCAGTGATCTCAAAGCTCCCCATCTGAGTTTGGTTCCTTTGGAACTGTGCCCTGCACATAAAATTATCTAAAGCAATCTTCCTTTTATTCTAATACTGACATTCATAATCCTCTAAGGACTTAAAAGAAAGAGAAGGAATAATATCAATTCTGGGAAAAAGACTTTCATAAACTTAAAGGGTTTTTGATCTGTTAAAATAAAATTAAAAAAAAAAAAAAATCAGCTATTTGTGTAACATTTCCCAGGCTAATCCCTAACGTAATTCAAATGAGATGATTTAGCATAGAGAAAATAATAGAAATTCTTTCTATGGGACCAAAACACAAGGTTTTATTTATTTAAAATAATTGCAGCTGTGGGATAAAGTACTTTAACTAGACCAAACAAACAATCTTTGTTCAGATGTTACAAAAATTGCTTCTCCTCTTCATTCTATTTTGAACAGAAAGGTGATTACAAAGAATAAGAAATCCAGCAAACCCCAGCTATTCACTATTTCAGATCTTTGGAAGATTCAAGGTCACCTATACTCTGCTCAAGGGTACAGGAAGGGATGAAAAAAGATACCTTGCACAAGTAAGAGGAGAACATCCTCCTCCTCCCCAGCCAACTGTATTAATAGCCCTCTGCGAGATGTATTTTGAGAACAGGCTTGTATTGTGCTGATATCTAATTCTCCAACTCCACAACTATTCAGTTACGACACTAGAATCAAGAAGATGCTGCATGTGTGGTAAGATCCACCAACATGTAACAGACCTCTTATTAAAAATAAAGGTTTGCTCTCAACTGCCACTTGAAAACTGAATTATTTTAGAAATAGACCTAAAGTCTAAGAATCATGGTGGTTCTCCCCAGTTCTGTCTCTGCTTTGTCTTCAACACATATCAACATAAAACCATCAGCTGTGAAGTTTCATTTAGAAGTTAATATATGGATGGATTTAGCTTAACTCCCTGCAATGTTCAAACTTCTCCATGTTCACTGAAAAAATTTGTCCAACAAATAAACAGAACCTTCAAGGCTTTTTTCCACTTCCCTAAAGTAAAAACTAGAAGAAATCACAAGGTCTGGAAGCCATATGTTTTTTAATAGATCTAGAAATCGTGAATCTAAATTATAATTTTATGCTGCGGTTTTCTTATTCAAAGTGAAAAACAGAGACTTAATACTTCCTCTGAGCACCTGTAATTAGAGTCAGAACTGGTCCTAGGATTCACATTTCTCCAGATCTTGCTCTTTCTGCTCCTCTGCATCCAGGCATGACCTTTTTACAGTCCAGCATTTGCTAACAGATCAGAAACTTTCCCAAAGTTCATGGATTATCTAACTCTCCCTTCCCTACCTGAAGGACCCATCAACTTTCAAAGTCTTCCCAACTTGGAAAATTCATGTGATTTTTGTCTCTTCTGCAGCTTGACATATGACAAGCAAGCTGAACCAACTGAGTTCTCCTGTATACCTATTGGAGAGTAAAACAAGGAAGAAGATAAATGACAGTTCTGAGACTGTGTAATGCACTCAGCACCATCTAATACACACTTCCATTAGTGTATGGGAACTAGCATCTCTCTTGCTGTCTGTACTCAAAACAATCCTCATATGAGGTTAGAGAGAACAGATTCACTGGGAAAGACAGAATCCATATGGTGCACTCAGGGAGTCTGTCAGATGAACAGCAGGTTGGTCTGGCTGGGGTGACAGGGTAAGAGAAAAGCCAAGATTTTTCCATTTCATGCCTTTAACAACACTGGACTCCTAAGGGACACAAGAAAATCAAGAGTCTGGATAGCATCTTTTCCTATAAGTTAAGCATCAATCCATCCTCTGTGACAGTGAAACAGAATTTATGTTGGAGGATCACAAATCTCCCATGTGCATTGGGAGGGGTGGGCCATACCTAGGCCTATGGGGTTAAGAAGGCTGGTTGATAATTAGATATTTCAGGAAGCTGAATACTGGAAGGAGATGGGAAAAACTCAAAAAAGCTACCACACGCTATTTTTCCTTTCACTGCTGGATACAACTTGCCCAGCTTTATTTTTTCTGTCCCTCTGTAATTCCCGAAATAATCTACTGGTCTTCTATTATATCTACTTCCAGCTGAAAGCCAGAGTTTCAAAGGCACACACAAATTGAGAAGTGTGGAAGCCATTTTAACACTAGCTTCACCAAAGAAATGTTCATGCTAAGCTTTCAGCAGAGCTACCAGAGAGCAGATGAGGTGAAGATTAGACTAATGCATTCACTTCTCATTAGCAGACTTTAAAAGAGATTTTTGTTTTGTTTTTTTTTTTTTTTTGAGAGAGGGCAACATTACAACATCTCTTAAATTCAGATAAAAATAATGTCTGTTACATTAGTATACTCCAATATGTTATTATAAAGTGCTTTTCTATATTCAGGTGAATATGGACTACACAGCTGACAGTAGGACAAAATTTCTTTTTCATTAATCTGTTTCTATTTAATTATTTTGATATATCTCACAGTATTTGGTGTTGATAAACTTACAGCAATTAAGGCCATGGACTTTAAATTTTAAAGGAAAATGTATTTCTGAACTAGATAGCGGAAAAAAAATAATCTAGAAAATATAACTAGTGTTTGTTTTCAAGATTTGACCTTACCTATTTCATACTTTGCAATTCAAATTTTTAATCAAATCATGTTATTGTGAGACTCATGATTCCTGACCACTTAGGATCCAATATAGAACTCTCAAACCTACTTGATTATGGATTTCTTTCCAGATCCTTCTGCCTCTTTATTGCTATGTAGTAACCAGAAAACTCTCTTTCCTTTGTGCTACTTGGTACCACACACAATGCAGTAAGAACCACAGATAGTCAGACTTGTGTCCCCTATAAGTTCAGCAAATGTAACACACTTTGAAGTGTAACTTTCAGGTCTTAATAGAGTACATGGCTCTTCCATTAGTTTAATCTATGAATACTCTGTAGACAGTTGTTTTTTAATCTATTATATGAAATCATATAAATCCTTTAGACAATTTAAAATGCTTATAATTTCTGTAAGATTCAGGAGTTCAGCAGTCAGGGGACTTGCTTATATTCCCTATCAAAGGCAAATTGATGTTGCTATAACCTTTCAAAAAAAGCTGCTCTTGGAAGTGTTACAGTAAATATGTAAATACGCTTTGAAATCTAATATCCTTCCTGAAGTGGAAGCCCTGGAGTAAAAGAGGTCTTTGAGAGTATGTTTTGGTTTCATGGGATCATACGTATGTGATACTTAGCTGTGACCAGCAAGGCCAAGAGTCATCACTACCATACCCTTTGGCAAGAACGTTCCAGGGAGTAAAGCTGTCCCAGTGCAAGGAAAGGATAAGGAATGTGTTTGCACTGTGACTGCATCCAGAGGCCTCTGACTAGGAGTTAAGAATCCATTACTCCAACATATACCATGAGTAGACTGTTTCTGCCTTAATATAAAATAATCTGAAACATTTTCTATGTCACTTCCCTTCTCCTTCTTGCAGAATTTCTTCATCTCACAAAGCTTTTTACGTGTCTGTTCATTAAGTTTCTGTCTCCAGCAATAAAAGGTCTTAGAGCCAACATAAATTACATTGACAGCACCATGCTCAGTAAATCTGTACTGTTCTACAGCAGCAGAGCACCTGATATCTGCCCTTCCCTTATTTCAAAATAATTCATCTCAGCCACCCCTTTCACTACACCAGTCCCAACAGGCTGATGGCTCTGATGAGTTTCTCAGGAAAGAATACTCTCAGATGATTCCCAGAAAATCACCACCTTTTCCAGCCAGAGTCCAAATTGCACAAAATTTCCTCCTCTGGCTGTACTGCACTTTCCTCCTTGGCCTACTCATAAAGAGGAATTAAGTTTTTGTTCTTCTCCCTAAAAGAGTTTTGGCTCTGGCCCACCAATATGCTGGTTTGGGAAGCAGGAGTAGCAATTGGTCTTTGTCCTCAGGAGACTGCTTCTAACTGTGGAACATTGGTTGGTGTTGTTAAAGTGAGTAATGATAGTTATCACAGAATCACAGAATTACAGAATTGTAGGGGTCGGAAGGGACCTCAAGAGATCATCGGGTCCAACCCCCATGCCAAAGCAGGTTCCCTAAAGCAGGTTGCCCAGGTAGGTGTCCAGATGGGCCTTGAATATCTCCAGAGAAGGAGACTCCACAACCTCCCTGGGCAGCCTGTTCCAGTACTCCGTCACCCTTACCATGAAGATGTTCTTTTGCATGTTGGTGCAGAACTTCCTGTGCTTCATTTTGTGGCCATTGCCCGTTGTCCTATCCCCACAAACCACTGAAAAGAGGTTGGTCAAATCCCTCTGTCTCCCACACTTAAGATATTTAAACATTGATAAGATCCCCTCTCAGTCTTCTCTTCTCAAGGCTGAACACACCCAAGTCACTCCTTCCTCACAGGGAACATGCTCCAGGCCCTGTACCAACTTTGTTGCCCTCCGCTGGACTCTTCCAGAAGATCCCTGTCTTTTTTGTACTGGGGAGCCCAGAACTAGACACAGTACTCCAGGTGAGGCCTGTCTAGGGCAGAGTAGAGTGGGAGGATCACCTCCCTTGACCTGCTGGCCATGCTCCTTTTTATGCATGCCAGGATCCTGTTGGGCATGCTGCTGGCTCATGGCCAACCTGTCGTCCACCAGGACCCCCAAGGTCCTTCTCTGCAGAGCTCCTCTCCAGCAGGTCATCCCCCAGCCTGTACTGATACATGCGGTTGTTCCTTCCCAGGTGCAGGACTCTACACTTGCTCTTGTTAAACCTCATTTGGTTTCTTCCTGCCCAGCTCTCCAGCCTGTCCAGGTCTCGCTGAATGGCAGCACAACCTTCTGGCATGTCAGCCACTCCTCCCAGCTTTGTATCATCTTGCTGAGGGTGGACACTATTCCCTCATCAAGGTTGTCGATGAAGATGTTGAACAAGACCAGACCCAGCACCAGCCCTTGGGGAACACTGCTAGGTCTCCAGCCAGACTCTGCACCACTGATCACCACCCTCTCAGCTCGGCTAGTCAGCCAGCTCTCAATCCACCTTACTGTCCACTCATCTATCCCACACTTTCTCAGCTTTGCTAGCAGGATGTCATGGGAGACAGTACCAAAAGCCTTGCTAAAGTCAAGGTAGATGACATCCACTGCTCTCCCCCCATTTACCCAGCTGGTGATGCCATCATAGAAGGCTACAAGGTTGGTCGAACATGATTTCCCCTTGGTGAATCCATGCTGACCACTCCTCGTAACCTTCTTCTCTTCCAATTGCTTGGAGATGGTGATGGTTATGTTATGGTTGCAGTACAGGAAAGGACATTTCAGGGCTAAAATAACAGAAGAATGAACTAAGATGTTCCACAGGCTCAGGGAATTCATCAAAAGCAGAAGTACATGCACCACTTGGAAGAGACTATGATGCTGTGTCTAGAAGAAGCTCTCCAAAGGAAGACACAGGTTGATTATAAGTGGTTTTCTGTCAGGCTAGTGCACTCTCTTTGAGAGTGGTATTTTGTTCTTGCAATTAGCCAGTTTGAACAGTGGGTAGCTCACGATCAGCTTGAAAGACTGAAACCAAATCATGTTACAAAGCATTTCATCTTCTGCCCAATTCATGTTTCATAAATTTGAAATGGGATTCATAAGCTACACATTGCTTGTGACGTGTGTTCCACAAATACTCCCTTGGACCATGTACAGGGGAAAGAGTGCTCTCTTTTTCAATTCTGTCTTTTAACTCCTTCAGAAACTTACAAATGACATTTGAAGAGTTCTTACACAGAAACCTTGAACCATCCTTCGCTTTACACCCCAAGATTTCAAACAGACCTCTCCTCTTCAGGGTCATCAAAACTCCCTTTGCTCCCAGACAGGACTCTGTGGGCAGTGCAGTGACATTCATACCAGTGTTACTGAGTTTTATTTTGGTTATATTTAAGAAATTAAAGGCACAAGGATGCACACGTAAGCCAATGACATAATTGTGAACTATTCCTCTTTTAAGGGCCTTACTGAATTATGTGCCTATTGTTGCTTCATCCTCAACTGCCTTATGGGTGGATCTGCACTGATAGTAAGAGTGGACATTGGATATATTTTGCATAAACCTGAATGCACACCTCTTCTTCAGGTGTGACCTTGGTGCTTCCTTCAAGCATGACTGACAATAGATAAGAATGTATCAGGGAGCAGTGAGAGTGTGCTGTGCTGCAAGGCAAGGTGAGTGGGGAGTTGAGCGCAACAGCAAGCAACATGAGGCAGTGTCCCCACAGGCATGGGGCTAACCAGGCCCAGCCAAGAGCCCTACAATTCCCAGACATGTTGTAGAATTGTAGGATGGCTTTGGGTTGGAAGGGACCTTAAAGATCATCTGTTTCCAATGCTCCTGTTATGGGCAGGGATGCCACCCAGTAGATCAGGTTGCCCAGGTCCTCATCCAACCTGGTCCTGAACACCTCCAGGGATGGGGCATCCACAGCTTCTCTGGCAACCTGTTGCCTGTGCTTCAGCACCCTCTGAGTGAGAGAATTCCCTCCTAACATCTAACTCTCCCTTCTTTCAGTTTAAAACCATTCCCCCTCATCCAATCATTATCTGCCAGAGTAAAAAGTTGCCCCCCATCTTTTTCTTAAGCCCCCTTTAAGTACAGAAAGGCTGCAATGAGATCTCCCTGGAGCCTTCACTTCTTCAGGCTGAACATCCCTAGCTTTTTCTTCATAGGAGAGGGGCTCCAGCCCTCTGAGCATCTTTGTGGTTCTCCTCTGGACCCGCTCTAAGAGGTCTACATCCTTCTGGTGCTGCATGCCCAAAACCTGAACACAATACTTCAAGTGGGGCCTCACAAGGGCAGAGCAGAGGGGGACAATCACCTCCCTTGACCTGCTGCTGGCCATGCCTCTGTTGATGCTGCCCAGGATGCAGCTGGCCTTCTGGGCTGCAAGCGCGCACTGCTGGCTCATGACGAGCTTTTGGTCCACCAGAACCCCCAAGTCCTCTCCACAGAGCCGTTGTCAATGAGTTCTTCTCCTAGTCTGTCCTGTCCTCATGTCTGAGATTGCCCCAACCCAGGTGCAGCACCTTGCACTTGGCCTTACTGAACCTCATTAGGTTCATGTGGGCCCACTTCTCAAGCTTGTTCAGGTCCCTTTGGATGGCATCCCTTCCTTTTCTTGTATTGACTGCACCACTCAGCTTGGTGTCACCTGCAAACTTGCTGAGATGACTCAATCCCACTGTCTGTGTCGTTGATAAAGATATTCAACAGTACTGGTCCCAAGTCAGAGCCCTGAGGGACACCACTCGTCACCAGCCTCCACAAGGACATGGAGCCATTGACCACCACTCTCTGGGTGCAGCCATCCAGTCAATTCCTTGTCCACCGAATAGTCCACCCTTCAAATCCATCTCTCTAAATCTCTGTTTGGAGATCGGGATGTCACGCAGGACTGTGTGAAAGGCTTTAGAGAATTCCGGGTAGATGACATGGGTCAGTCTTCACTTGTCATCTGATGCAGTCACTCCATCATAGAAGTCCACAGGATCGGTCAGGCACAATTTGTTCTTGGTGAAGCTGTGCTGGCTGTCTTGGATCACCTCTTTGTCCTTCATGTGCTTTGACATTGCCCCCAGGAGGATCTGTTCCATGATCTTGCCAGGCACAGAGGTGAGGCTCACTGGTCTGTAGTTCCCTGGGTCCTCCTTTCTACCCTTTTTAGAAATGGGAGTGATGTTTCCCTTTTTTCGATCAGAAGGGACTTCACCTGACTGGCATGACTTTTCAAGTATGGTGAAGAGAGGCTTGGCAACTCCATCAGCCAGTCCCCTCAGGACCCTGGGATGTATGACATCAGGCCCCATAGACTTTTACCTGTTCAGTTTCATCATGTGGTCCTGTCTTCCCTGATTGATTTCTTACACATAGGGAAATGTCCACAGCAAGGAGGCTGGTTCACAGCAAAGCCAACAGGTCAAGATCAGGATCGGTGTGCATGTGGCCAGGCACAGGCAAATGTGCAGCGCAGCACAGGCAAAGATCAAAGGTGAGGGTGTGAGCTTAGAAGCAAGCCCTGAGCAAAGCAGTGAGGCTCCTGGCAAGGCATCTTACCATGGCTCTTTCCCCAGTGCCTAGCCCATCAACTTCCCCACTTTAGAGCTGGCCTGGTGTGCCATGTGGCCAGCCCTGACATAGAGCAGCTGCAGAGCCCGGTGGTGCTCTCAGGGAACCAGCTAAATGCCTGAAGGATGGCTGTTAAACAGTAACATTTCTCTCTCTTTCTTTAAAAACATTAACAAAGTAACCAAGAGGATGAAAAGGCTACTGTTCTTTTTTTTTTTTTTTTTTAATTTTTTATTTCCTTTAAACAAAAGCACAAGCAAGATAAGAACCACTTGATTTTCCTAATCATGCATCTAATTTTCATCAGAAAAAAGACAAGGCACAGACTGAAAGCTCTGGAAAAACCATTACAGACCAAAGTCACCAAAACTCCAGCCTCATCCTTTATTTTTGCCTTTTCTGTACTCATAAAGGGGCTGGGAGTTGATCATGGGGGAGAAACGTCATCTGCACTGCCTTGATTTGCAGAGGCCATCATCCAAAAAAAATATTCTGGGTTGAGTTCCTGGAGAGGGATGTTGGGGTTTTGTGGTGGGGAAAAGCTGGCAACTTTGACTCTGATCTGTAAAAATCTTCCTTCACCCCTTACATATTTATTGGCTTGTTTTCACACCTTGCCCTCTTTGAAGGATTATATACAGTAACACGATGCTGTCTGAAGCTTCGGATTTTTCAAAGGTGCATTCAAGCTTGAAGCAACCCATTGCCCCCAAAAAATCAGGAAAAAAAAAAAAGAGCCTTGATTGCCTTCCTAGACTTTTCCCAACTTTTTGTTTTTGAAAGAACTGTGCCACTTCTGTGTGTTCTAACATAGCCTTCTTAACTCTTGAAAAATGCCATATCTAAAGCTTTAACTGCCGTATGTCCTATATAGACATATGAAGCATAGTTCTTTTTTATTCATATTTTATTGGAAATCTTACAAAGCATACAGAACAAATGCCAGTACATCAAATTCATCATGCCGAGCCTTGATTATACAGACCCCAAAGCCCCAACACTGCCATACAATCCTTCCTTTCAGGAAATAAAAGCCAATGACCAGTTTTCCCACAGGACCACTTGTGGGTATAAGCTGAAGCCCTTATTACCGGAGGTTCCTTGGATACAATTTAAAGTTTGAAAGTTCCTCATATAGCTGTTCACTCATCATAAGGTACCTCTCAAAGTCTAGGCATGCTGCTAAAAGTAGGAACACCCATCCAAAACCAGGGAAGTACTCAGCCAAATATCTGCTTCCAGCTTAGTAGCAGCCTTCTTTTCTCTGAGTGAGAGTGCAGCAGATGAGGAGAGAGATAAGCATACAGCAGTTCAGACAGGGAGCACAACATCCCAAATTTCTACCACCACAAGCTGTTACTATGTGTGAGAAAATGTCATGTTAGTTGCAATGAAGCAGGGTTGTCAACTGACCCAAGCCTACTTTGCAAGGTGGAGATAAAAGACTTCCCTGAGAGCTTGATGGGCTATGCCATGATAAAATAGTAATTAAAATAAATATATGAAGCAGATTCTCATTGGTCCAACATTTCCTCCTATGTTTTGTGGTGTAAATCAAAGCAGGCATGACATTCTCCGAAATTTTAGATTTATTTACATGTGTTTAGGCTGACCATGTTTACTCACTCGGGGTTTCACTCCACCACTTGTTAATGCATTTGGCATGCTGTCGTGTAAATACGTCTAGGATTTCAAAGGAAGGTCATTCTCTATTCCCCTTCCATGCAGAGGGAACATGCCAGAACTATGCGGAGGATATGGAATGAGATCACTCAAGATCAGAGTCACCATGGGTGGGTAACGATGAGGTTACCCCTATGGTGTGTGTAGATGTAGTCCAAACCCTCATTATAGTTATGATATATTCACATGAACACAAGAAGCCCGTCTTCGAAGCTATTCCTTGATTTTAAAACTACTTGCTGCTTTATGGAAGCTGCTACTGCATTGATTTTCTGCTGATATAATGCTAAATGGGAGCAAACGGGAAAAAAAGGCGGCGGGGCAAGGAAGAAATGGAGTATAGAAAAGGAAATAGAAGGAAAGGACTGGGAAGGAAAATGATAGAAAACTAGGGATCCACCATGCATTTGAGGATGTAAATTCAGAACAATTCTAAATTTCTATTTATAAATAACGGTTAGGAGCCAGTTGTGCATGTAGATCCAAAAATCTACACGTCTAGTTGGGTCAGTGCACACTCTCTCATCAGTTTCACTGAATTAGATCCTGCCAAGCCCCATGCTCCTTTTCTGTTACTTAAGAGACTTTTAGTCAGACAAGAGCTTCTTGCAGCTCAACCAAATACTAGAAATTGCAAAAATGAGTCTCTTGACTTAAGAAGGACCATGAGTTACACAAGACGGGAGATACTTCTACCAACCATAAAATGCTTCCACCAATTCACTGCCTCCATGAGTCCAGGCAACCGTACTGGTCCTTGCTAAGGCACTATCCTACAATGCATAAACAACAGTTTTGATCCCAACTGACATATATGTTGTTCATATTTATTCTGATTATTGTGGGAATAAAATCTGTTGCCTTTTATCTTTTTAAAAAAACTTTATTATAAATAATTTTGAATTTATTTTACTTATAATAGAGATTTTTAATACATCGCTCTCATTGGCACAAAATTATCACTATAGCTGGATGAATGCTTAGAGTTTAAAGGAATATTTCTGGTCACAGCAGATTTAGCTGAAAATTTATTTCAGAATTATGCACTCAAGGATTAAGGCAAAATAAAACCCATATAACATTTACTATTTCATATTTAAATTTAGGAACTGGTTTGAAAAGCCCAGCCAGCAAAAAATATTTTTAAATTGTTAAAGATTGTTAATCATTCAAATTTTACTGCTAAAGGTATGTTCATAGAAACTGCACATATCTGTGAAATGCCTGTTTGCATAAAATGACAGGATTTGCTGAAGTCATACTTCAACTGCTTTGTTTGTTTGTTTGCTTGCTTGGTTTTCATTTTTGTTTGTTTTTAGTTTCTTTTGAACAAGGTACCACATTGATACTCCTAACTTTTCTTCTGGACTGAAGATGGGATATCTGAAAGCACTTAAAATCGTGTCTAAAACTACCCCAGTTCAATCCAACTAGTAGCTTAATTGGTAGCAGAATTAGGTCATCAGAGAGGTCTTATGAAAATCCCAAGTTTATCCCTACTATTACATCATTTAAGTTGTGATAGCTCATTTTTGCCCAGTAATGAACTAACACTATAAAGAATTCAGATTGTCAGGACTGCCAGGGCAACGCCTGGAAGGAACTTCGATGCATGGGTTGATAAAAGCCTAGAAATACTGGACTTTTATCCAATTCTTGGTGTGAAAGAACAGCAGGAGGAGTTATGCCTGGTATTCTACAGCTCCTGTGAGGATCTACAGGTTTGTGAGCTGGCAAAAAAAAAAGCCGTAACTCCACTAAGACCAGCATCATTTTTATCAGTGAAGTTATGGCAGCTGAGTTGCATGTGTCCAGCATGAAACAAAACGCCCAGTAATCTCTACAGAGTTTACGTTATCTTTTTTTTATGTATGCATTCAACAGCAGCTGGTACATTTTGTCAACCTGATGATCCTCAGGAAGAGCTCCTATGTAAGTCAGCAGAAAGTCTGTCACTGGCTTTAGTGGTTCAAAGAGATCCAACTTTCCATGCTATGACAAACTTCAAAGCTGGCCTGTCCCATTTCACTCATCTTCCTTCCTCCTCTGTGTACAGCCAACCCCACATCCAACTCAGAAAACAAACACAGTGATATGTGGTTCCCAATAAAAACACTACCATCTGTGTGCACATCAAGTCACATCTAACACGGCAATACAAAAAGAACAATCAGAATGACTTTCTTCTCAATGATAACATACTTGCAAACACCAAATGGAAGTGAAATCCAGGGAGGATAAAGGAGTAATACCAATGGCATGCACCTACAAGGAATAACCTTCCTGTTTTCAGCAATGTGATCTACCCAAGCACCAGCAAACCTCAATGTGCATCTTCTGTGAAATAAGAGGACAATGTAGCCTCAGCAAAGATTTTATTACTCTTTCAGATCAATAGAAGTTCAGAAGTAGTTTATTAATAAAAAAAAAATAAAGAAAAAAAATGAAAGAAAAAAAGTAAAAAACAGGCTTTTTCCTGATTTCTATGAGAACACAATTTTCTCTCTACTGCATTTAGCTGCAAACATTGCATGCCACTCTCCTTTCACCTGGCTCCCACTAGAGCTGACCGCGGCAAAACTAGTTTGCCTCATTACTGCAAAGCACTGATTTAGCTGAATTATTTTTTGGTATGAAACTAACACAGTTCAGATGAGGGACACTTTTAGTAGTTCTTGGAAAGCCAGATATCAAGGCTAATAGGAGTTAGAGCATTTCCAACAACTAGCAAAAGTAGAAGAAGCTCAAAGAAATATATCATACAAGTGTGAGACT
Source organism: Anser brachyrhynchus (assembly GCF_964034855.1). NCBI lineage: Eukaryota > Metazoa > Chordata > Aves > Anseriformes > Anatidae > Anser > Anser brachyrhynchus. The sequence continues at coordinate 72,916,478 of NC_137694.1, forward strand.
GTCAAAACCATATTTAAGCCATAACATAATAATGAGAAGGAGCCATGGTGGCACATTCAGCTCTTTGCTTCCTTTTTGGAACTGTCATTCTATAAATTCTGTTTATCATCTCTTCTTTAGCTAAGGGTTGATTGAAACTAATCTTAACCAAGACCACTCACTCACCCATAGTTTCATAGCATGGTAATAGGGTTTGAGAAGCATGAGTGGTTTTGCACAGGGTTTGTGGACATATCCGCTGGGGGGGAGGAAAAATTATTTTTAGACATATTCTGATGCATCATGGTGTTTATGTAGAAAATTTAAAAACAGTTGGTCAAAGAAATTTTGACTTTTACCATGTTAGCACATGAGTGAGAGCTGACTCATTTTTATTATCTGAGTGGGTCTCATCTACTGGAACCATCATTTCCAGTACTCATATCTTTTATTTCTCACATCATCAGTTATTCATCTGCTGCATCTGTCTCCCACACATATTTCAACTTTCAAGAACCAAGAATAAGGGAAGTGGGAACACCCTATTCATTCCAGTATGCAACATAAACCACTGCTTTGGGGTTTAAATATGAAAAGTAGTTGCAGAACATTATGAATACTAGTCAGTTAGCATTTCCCAACTGCTTTGTGCAAAGGTGCTACTGAGCACAAAAAGAAGCCCCAGCAAGCAGAGGCTTTAACAGAGAAGAAATCTTTGCTAAAGTATTTCAAATAAAGTAAGTTATGAGTGATCTTTAATAGAAAAAAATGTACTTTTCACAGAGGCATTTTCACTTACTTGAACATTAATAAACCTGAGAGTTTTGTTGCATGAGATAAATAATCACAGAACCATAAACCTGAAAGACAACTGAAGACATCATGTAATGAACACTCCCACCCTAGGACAGAACAAGCCCTAAATTTGTTAGTTCTTCAAAACCTTTATCAAGCCTCTCTCGTTTTCAGTGATGGAAACTGTGCCATTTTCCCAGGCATTCCTGTCCAAGCGATTCACTATTAATTTCTTTTCTAAGTTTATTCAAACCCAGTCCTTCTTGTCCTAATCATTAATGGTGTGAGGACCAGAGTTTTCCTTCTAAGATCACTGCTTACTGTTACTGCTTACTGCTTACTGCTTACTGTTATGGAAAACAAGTAATTTTGAGTAAAAGCTAACCTTTTTTTTTTTTTTTTTTTAAATAAAATCTAGTATTTGAGATTTCAAAACATGAATGTTTTTGTTTTTGTTTTTGTTTTTGTTTTCTTTTACACATGCCTTTACTTGCTGGTTTTGCTTTAAAAAAAATGCAATAAATCAGACAAGGCAGACTACTCTCATGAGACTAGAAGGCTGATTTCTACACCAGTATGGTTTCAGAAAAGTTAAGCTTTTAGATTTTTATCTAAACCAAGCTATTTGAGGTTCACCCATCACTTGCTAGTAATCTAGCTTTTCACCTCTAGAGACTTCAGTTTAAATCCTGGTTTAGGTCACAGTGAAAATGACTTTGGTGGTTTGCATCCTAGCGGACTTTTATCAACATTGAAAAACCACCACACAATCCAGCACAATGGGAAATTTTTGCTTAAAAGAAAGCCTGGACTGGAATACCAGAGGTCATTACAAGCGGAGACAGAAATACAAGGCTATAAGTACATGGAGAATTTTGAACAGCATCTGACACAATGAAGTCTAGCAACAAACAATATAAATTATCTGCTACCTTAACAGGGGCATATTTATTATATATTACACTCATACCTTTTTGACTTAGTAACTTCATGTATCGTTCAAAAAATCTCTTGAGAACCTCATAATGAGCAATGATAAGAGAAAAGAATCTTAGACACTGTACTGTAAATTAAATGGTTAGCAATATGATTTACCATTGCCCCACAGAACCTAGCTGCTAAGAAAATGATTTGTTGTACAAAAATATAGCTGTATGAAGGTATGTTAAAAAGATTGATTCTGTTGATCTCAAGGGAAACACAGAAATTAAGCACAGTCAGAGAAAATGGCAATTTTTAGGCCAGGGTATGGATTTGACATTTAATGTTAATGTCTTCCTCATCTTTCACTCCTGTTACCCTACCCTTTCTCCTTCAACCACATAAAAATTCATCCTCAGCTGCCTTGTAATAAATAGACAGAAAATGAAATAGAGACACGCTCATATAAAGACTGGTGCTAAGAAAGAGTTCCTTCATTCAGCTGTTCTAAAGCTGCAGATGACAACAGCAAAAGAGAGAGCTTTCCTATAACTCAAGCAATTAAATGAATTTTCCACCAATTTTCCTAAAAAGTTCACATATGGTTTTGGAGTAGATATGAGAAGATTTTTTCCCCAAGCAAGGGTCTGAGGAAAAACTGAACAATTTTACACTGTGAGAATCAATGTCCTTTCAGCTACAGGCAGAACGCTGCAAATTCTATGATTTGTGGTGCTGGAGTTTCTGGCACATTTCGTCATAGGCTACAGTTGGCTTTCCAAAAAATCTTAGCTTGTATCAAATAGAATAAATAAATCAAATAAAAAAGAACAACTGCTCTCATTTTTCCTACCATGGTTGCAGTAGTAGGTTTGTATTTTGGAGGGCCACCTAAATATTAACAAAGCCATTTTCCTGACTTTGCAGTCTGCCTTAATCAAGATTGGCACGTGTGAAATGTCACATACATGTCAGCAGAACATTAGCCATCAATAAAGAGGAAGACATCAGAGTGACCCACACCACTTTTAGAAGTGGACCCTCACCATAATTTTCAAACAAAATTTAATAAAAAGATAAAAACAAACCACATGAGAACTAATGATTTTATCATTAATTTACAAATGTAAATTTAAAAACATCTATTTCTCTGGTGCTACCACGGCTTTATCTATAGTTATATTTCTGAAGAATTCTAGTTCAAGGTACCTTATACCTTAATGACAGCTTTCCCATACAATTGAATCTATGGCATAATGCAATAAGCTGAAAAACAAACAAAAACATGAACATGTTGCTACAATAGTTTTCTTCTACTCATTTCACAATTTTAATAACAAAATATCAGTTGTGAAGCTGGATCAAAATCCAGCTGTTCAGTCCCTTGTAAAGGGGCCAATAGTTTCGACAATGGAAAAAATTAAAAGGATTTACTCAAAGGTAAAATCACAGAGAAGTATTACAACAGAAACAAAAGAACTTACAGAAAAGGGAAACCATTCAAAAGTTATGAGCATTAGCAGAAAAAATGCCCCATGGGATTGTCACTCCAGTGCTCCTAGAACAGGAGGGAGGACAAGTTACAACAGGAAAACAACTTTTCCAGAGAGTTAGAAAATCAAAGGCTGCAAAGAAATCATGTACAAAGAAACACCCTCAAAGTAGCTGCACTGAAAAACGACACAGCAAATGCACACCTGACTTCTGTAGGTGAGAGTACAGTCAGAGGGACCACTGATGCACAGCTAGTGTATGAACCTGTGGAGGAACAGGGAAATCTCATGAACTGGAAAATATGAAGATGATACAATTTAAATTGAGAGGCCCTGGTGGCTTACGCTATTATAATTTAATAATTTGATCCAGAGCAGGACCAAACAGAGTTGAGTCCCACCTCTCACATTCAGTACTATATGTTGCCACTGCTCATGAGGCTAAGGTACTAAGATTTAACATTTTTCTTAGAGTGACTTAACAAATTATAGGCTTGATTGCCATAGAGGAGAAAACAATAAAAAGATCTATGGGGACTGAAGAGAACAGTACTTGGAAAACTGGTATTTAGGCGAGAGTTGTAAGTGTTGATTCACAAAAGAAATATCAAGCCCTAGTGCCTTCCAAGGAAAACCAGAGTAACAGGGCAGGGAAGCCCTACACATATTTGAGTAGAGACTTCTGCTTTTGTGACCGGCCATTTTTTTTTTTCCAGTCTACAAAATCAGTTAGTTTAATTTTGTGAATGAGCAACAGCATTGGTTACTGGCAATTATTTTTATTTTAGGGTTGGATCAGTTTAGAGGGCACAACAGATGAGTATGAATGATTTGTGATTAAGCCACAGATGTACTTACCAGTAAGGGTTTACAACACTGAATTTTACTGATCTCCAAATATGTATCAGCTGGTGACAGGTAAAAGAGTTAACATTCTCAGTAATTTATGGAAACAGTGAAATAAAAATGAATGTAAATTAAATATTATTAAAGTTAAAATACATTATTCTATTTTTAAATGGGGACACAGGAGAGCAGATGGTATGCAAGTAAAATGCCCTTAAAACAAAAAGGCTCTTAAAAGCCTTTCTGCTGCAATGGAAGATAATTTGTGGAATAAATAAAAGAACCTATGTTCAAATTTTAAAAGAGTTCTTTTGTCACTACAAGCAGAGAAATTTTTTTTCTCTTTTATGATGGCATTTTTGATGTTCTACATAGTTTTACTTTCATGGTTGCTGATGCCCATCTCAGAAACATGAGGGACCAGCTTTCTGCATTTGACATGTCTGATCATAACCCCATTAACTTTCATCAGGACAATCTAGGAAGCCTCATGCTGTAATGCCTTCAAGGACAGGAGTGGCTCATCTAGCAAGCACCTGCTTCTCAGTTCACAGCCCTGTTGATAGTGCTTCTTTTTGGATGAAAATTAATCAGAAGATTTGATTTGCTTCTTTTGGACCATTAAACTTTTCAATGTGTTTTGGTTTTTTTTTTTTGTTTTTTTTTTTTTTTTTCCTTCTCTCAAGAGCATAAATTACCAGATAGGATTTCTGCACCAAATTCCATTTCAGACAATGACAGCTTGATGAAGACCTACATGCCCTTTCGATTTGATATATCTTTTCTATTGTCAATGTGCTTCCTTGCTGTAATTTTCAACTTAACTGTAGATGCATTTCAGTGATTGGTAAAGTGTTCTTGAGCACATTCAGGATCTTCGGCAAGCTGTAGCCTGCTTCCAAATACCTTATAAATGCATATCCAATGCAATTATGAGATAGTAGCTTTAAAAACAGAGGAAATAGTTTCTCACAGAACATATAAATAAATTGTAGACTTCACTGATACAGGTTTATGGGTTGAGTTAAAAAAAAAAAAAATACTTCAGATAAATCCACGGACAATGCATCTGTCAGCAGCTATTAAAAACAGTAGAACAGACTGAACTTGTGGCTAAGAAAGTACTTATGCCTCTGACAGCTAGAGCCTGCGAGGGTACTGTGGGAAAATATTGTTAACTGGCATCCATTAGTGCCCATGTTGGAGACAAAATACACAGGGCCAAAATACAGGGCTGGGACAGAAATCATTATGGCCAGTAAGAGAACTGAAACAAGGATTCTCTAGTCCTTACTATATACTAAACAACCTCTGACAACTAATACGAGTTGCTGATGTTAACCTAAATAACCTTAGAGATGCGGCAAGAGAAGTATCTAATGGATAATATACAATTTTGAGGGGATGCCTATTCACAGGCATGTGCTTTCTTCTCCTGTCTCCTGCAGAGGTGAGCCAATAATCAGAAAGGAAGCAAGTACCATTACAAGAATAGACAGTCATGTAAAATTGCATCCGTTCTCCATCTGTTGTCATTATGGGAACGCTAAGCTTTCTGCCTCCAGAACACAGCTACAACATGAGGAACAGCCGCAGCACATGGCGAGCTTTGTCTTCATGCCAGGAAAGGCTACAGCAAAGCTTACAGTTAGTCTTGCGACTATTGGCTGCACACTCCATAGCTGCTCCACATGTTAGTAGAGATTTTACAGGAGATATAGGAGCTTTTCCTTCCTCTTGCTTGTCAGCCACACCTCCAGATAAAGTCAGTAAGAAGCAATGGGACTGCAGTTACCCGGATTTCTTGAGCAGTCCCCAGCTCAAGGATAAATTTGGTAATACTGTATTCCAATGTATATTAACTTATATATTTCTTAACAATTATAGAGGAGGACATACCATGTTTGCAGTGTTGGAAAATTATACACATCATAGATTATAGTTAACAAAAGCACTCTAATCACTAGTACTGTAAGCATGGGTGAGTTATATACTATAGTCACTACTTAGAATCATGGAATAATGGAATGGCTTGGGTTGGAGGGGACCTTAAAGATCATCCAGTTCCAACCTCCCTGCCATGGGCAGGGACACTGACCACTAGATCAAAGCCCCAACCAACCTGGCCTTGAACACCTCCAGGGATGGAGCATCCACAGCTGCTCTGGGCAACCTGTGCCAGTGCTTCACCGCCCTCATAGTAAAGAACTTCTTCTTAATATCTAATCTAAATCTACCCTTTTTTAGTTTAAAGCCAATCCCCCCTTGTCCTGTCACTACACTCCCTTAAAAAAGTCCTTCCCCAGCTTTCCTGTAGGCCCCTTTTAGGTACTGAAATGCTGTTACAAAGTCTCCTTGGAGCCTTCTCTTCTCCAGGCTGAACAACTCCAACTCTCTCAGCCTGTCTTCATAGGAGAGGTGCTCAAGGCCTCTGATCATCTTTGCAGCCGTTCTCATTCTAATAGGTCCACTTCCTGGATACAATGCAAATCTGTTTATTGTACATATTAATTACTGAACAGAATATTTTAGAGACAAAAGAAGTCTAGATCTACATATAAAATCACTTAGTAAAATATGCATTCTCTAGGTCATTTCCTAACGTGGTATCTTGGCTCTTTCAGAGTCACTGGCAAAATTACATAAACATATGTAAAATGGAACTCCACATAAACATTTTCAGTGAAGACTGGATGTTAAAGTGTCAGATTAGACGAACAATATTCTGCAAGATTCCATCCCAGTGATAAGAATGACTGAATGAGCAGGCTGGGGAGAAGTCAGAGCACTGAGATACTTGGGTTTGTCTTTCTGCAATTACAAAGATGAATTTAGTTGAAACTGTTCTGCTGTCTGTGGCTTTAATGAAGACCACTTGCTTTGCCTAATCAAAAAAAAAAAAAAAAGTATATATTTGAAAACCAAAAATATCTTGGTTTAATGATGCACATAGGCAGAAGTTTTTAAGTGGGTAAACTGCATAGCCTCAGTGCACCTGTGCAACAACTGGATTTAATCTATTGAGGACTGTATTTTAGAAGCCATTGCTGGATTTTAGGCTGGAAACTAAAGAGTGCCCCACCCAGTCATGTCCCAGCCCACAAACTACTTTTAACATTTCAGTGAGGGTAGAACAATCTTATTCTGTGGGTTAAAGAAATCCAGGGATGATTTATATGTTGTCAGGAGTTTAAAGAGGAGAAAAGGCAACAGGGAAGTTCTGCTGACAAGAAAATAACCTAATCATCTGGGCTAGTGCAGCAAACCAGAAGATCTAAACTTATCAATAAGTGTGATTGGTATTTATGCTAGATTCATTACAGAACAGATATGTACAAACAGGATTCTGATCAATACCATGCAAGTCAATAATATACACATTTTCATAAGAAATGAGCTGCACTTCCTCCATATCTTTCAACTGTCATACGCGTGTCAGTATTTTAACAGTCTGTACCAACAAACATATATGTTAGACATAAAGATCAAACACTCTGCCCAAGGACCAAGGACAAATAACTATCAGCCAAATGACAGAACAGTAAGAGAGGCTCTGAAGCTTCAAGGCTTTTTCAGCAGTGATTTAGGAAACCTATCTTTGGACTCTTTTTTTTTTTCTTCTTTTTTTACCCTTCCAATCATGGGTAAAATCTTGATACCACTGATATAAGTGGAGCCAGATTTTTAACTGTTAGCCCTACCATACAAATCCATCTGTTAAACAGATGGTATGAGATCATACCCTGATCTCATACCTTCTCAGGCACAGTATCAAGCCCATGTGATTACATCTGAAGCATCTAGAGCAAAGGATCTGAACACAACACAACCACCTCAGCACCATTGCTTCATCAGGAAGATGAGCAGAGCTCTCTTTGCAGCCTTGCAGAGGCTTTTCAAACAAGACCATCAAAATGTTGTCGCCTGCTTTGTAAGCTCTGAGACTTTGACACTTTCTAAAGCTGAGGGCTGGACCAACTCCTTGATAAACTGCCCTTTCTCCCTTCTATTTTTGAAACCTCTCTACCAGCATTAAGTGTGACTAGACTGAACAGTGATATACATTGTAGTAAAATTAATGTAAACTATTACTGAAAAAGTGTCTCCCCTTACCATTATGATTAAACAGTAAATCTATGGCCATCTGGAAAAAAATATTCCACAAGGAGTGAATCTGATCTTGTGACCTTTCCTACTTGTCCAGGTGCTAATGTCACTTTATGCTCTAAGACAACATCTTAATATTACTCAGCAATGTTCTACTTTATATAATTTTTTGAGGATTTTTTTATTTCTTGACCTTCCCTTTAGATTACCTACAGAACAAAATCCTATCTCATATTCTGGCTCAACAAATACCTGATAATAAAGTGAAGATTTTCTTCAGGAGGGGTTGATGAAAACACACTTATCCTGCAGCCTTCACATCCCAGTGGTTAGACATCCATCTAGGGGTGGGACCCTGGATTGTGTTCCCTGTTTTGGGGCCTAATTATATGTGACCTGAAGAGCTATTGCAACAGAGATTAAGAAACCTCCAGAGCCCAGAGACCAGGACCTAGCTCTGGGAGAAGCTCTGCATTAGATCAAATAGGTCATTCAAGGCTGAATGAAGTGGGAACACTTCCTTTTCATTTTAATGAGTGAGAGGGAGCGATAGGGAGGGAAACTTTCTGCAGTTGACCTGAAGCTAGTGTTTTTTCTAAAAGTTTTGCTGAACTGGAAAATCAACTTTTCACAAAGCCCCTAATCAACATAGGCTTTCATGTTAAATACAGATGGATTAAAAAAAAAAAAAAAAAAGCATATTATATATTTTTCTTAGATATACTATTATACTATTATTTTCTTTCTCTGCTAAACTTTCTCCCTGGAATTAGCTTTGCTAAAAGTTTGACCTCAGCCACTTAAATGTGCAAGGTGAGTCTCCTAATCCTATAGTGCAGCCAATCTATGGAAATAGTAAACCTTCTCATTTTACAGATTTACCAATGTCTTTCAGTTAATGATGCAGAAAAGAAGGATTTCAGCCTGTGTATAACTGAATTCTGAAAGGAAAAGCAACATACTATAAATGTGCATTTGAAAATACAAAATAATCAAATTCCCAACCCTTTCCCCGAGTAAAACAGATCTCTGAGTCGCCAGTGATCTCGGGTGAGAAGACCAAGTCAAATTCCCACAGTTTGAGAACATGTATATGCCATTTACATCTGGAAACACACAAATTGTGGTATTATTTGTAGCCTGAAGGTTTTGCCACAATAGAAAATGAGAGGGTCTTTCTATCAGTGACAAGCCCTTTCACATGTCCTTGCACTGAAAAGAAAGGAATGCCAACACACCAAGTCCCTTCTGCATCCCCTGTTACCATATTTTTCTTTCCCATGCTCATCTTAGCCAGCTGTTACATTGTTCCAGCTCATCTTTATTTGAACAGCTTGATGATATTCTGGAACAGCAAGGTGGACTGCGAAGCAGTTCCCACCCTGACACACTTCTCTTGCTGGTCTCGGCCATATTTCATCACACAGGTACACAGGGACAGACAAACAGCTAACTTAACAGCAAAATCTTGACATAAGTATCTAATGTTCTCAAGTTTGTTGTATCTAATGTTTCTCAATGTTCCTGATGTTGGAGGCCGAGATACTACTGCAGTATTATATTTAGCCCTGTTCACCCATCCCATTGCACTTATATTGTCATGAAAAACTTTGCAAAGTGAGTTCACAGAGGATGGTTAAATGCTCCCACTTTGGTTCTATAGCATATTACAAGGGAATGAAAGCAACTGAAACTGAAACACAAAGGGAGGAACGGATTTTGTAGTCTTTATTTATTTGTTTGTTTGTTTGTTTTTAGATAAATCCACCAGCCAAAAAGGAACCATACTGCCATAGCTAGTATTGATGACTGCATGTCCAGAAAAGGTAATATAAATGGATAGACTTGAAATCAGTGAATCTACGTTGAGGTTTAATCTGCTGATGAAGGCTTTGCTTTATATCTCTGAAAACTCTATACTGCACAGCTCTGTTTTTTTATCACTTCTTGTATAGAAAATCAAAACAAAAACTTAACACCTTATCCTGCAAAATGCAGCACAACTCACTCCTGACAATGAGAAAAGGAACAATACTCTATTAACTTAGTCCAGGAGTATGCTAGTCACAATCATTGCTTCAAAATAATTCAGCTTTCAATTTAAGGAATGGCTTTCAACTCTAATTTGCTCAGAAACCACAAAAACTATGAAAAATATCTGTGAGATAGTTTCACACCTAGATACTTGTAACTCTCATTTGGGCAGAATAACTGACTAATGATGGGGCACTGGTTGCTGTGAGCTGCAGCTTTAGGCACAGAGAAAGACCTGTCCCACAGAAGAATAAATTGTCACTAAAAAGCTGCCAGCCTCAGAGAGCAAAACACTGTGTTATCCACAGGATGGAGGCACTAGAGAGACGGAAGCATAAGAAATGTCAATTCTCTGGCTGCGGGAAGGTATAACAGCATGTGTTACTAAATCAATGTACTTGCTGTTGTGCTGTTCCTTCCCAAAACAGGAAACATAACTCCTGTAGAAAATTACTGCCAGTCAGAAGATTATGTGCACCTACTCAGGCAATTACATTCGATAGCTAAATATCATGATTTGCTTTAAGAAAAGCGGATCACTTTGGCCAAGTCCTTCCTCTTGCCAGAAATGACAAATCTCTCTGTTAGCTACATGCCTTGCTCCCAAGCCATTCATCTCACAATAGGTTCAGTTGCGACGGATGTAACTTGTACTGGCAACCACCAGCACATATCATCGTGCTTCTTATGCAGCTGCTCATAACTCCAGGCCTCTCCACAGCAATGAGCCTTCAATCAAAACAAATTGTTTGTTTCTTTCTGACCACAAGAAGAAGTCTGGTTTCTTTGTTTGCTTTGGCTACATTGCCTGAGTAAAAACACACTATAATGCTAGGAACGCCACTCAGCCCTCTCCAAAGTTAAAGCCATAAGGTTACAGTTTACAGTTCTGACTGACAAAGCAAAATAATTCACAACCACTTTTGAGGCCATGGCCCTCATCAAGGAACCCTTCTCTGTAGGCTTTATTCATACCAAACTCCCAAAAAAGCACGAAGGTGAAGATACTGAAGGGTTTCAAAGGGTGGCATGAGAAAGGGGTTTCAAGGATGGCATAGCTCACAACACAGGGACACCTGAGCTGGCTTGGGAATGAAAAGCAACTCAGGGACTGGTTCACTCTGTCCCCAGCTCCCATGCCTCCTCCACTCACCCTGGGCTGTGCTACAGGGTAGACATACCAAGGGGAAATGATCTGCTTTCCCTCCTCTATCAACAGGCTAGAAACAGAAAGAATAATAACATTTGGAAAACTTATTTTCTGATTTTCTGATTCTTATTTTCTTACTTCACCTGGCTGCTAGAAGAGCTATTCTGAAACCTCCCATTCCTTCATGCTCTGCTCTCTGCCCTCCAAGTCTCCAGATCCCTGGCACATCTTGTTTCAAAACAAAGCCACCCGCAGAAACATGATAAGCATGGGTCCAATGCAACAACTAATGGAGACAGAGAAAAACTACACCAGCCTGGGACAAATCTGTAAATTTAAATACCATCTTTTATATCATCTAATGGTATGTCAGAAGATTGTTACACAATCTGAAAGAGGGTAACACAATGTGGTTTCCTGACACTGGGAGGGACTGGAGCCAGTGACTCAGGAGGTCCCATCCCTGCCCATGCTCTTCTTTTCTTTCCATGCTCCTTTCTTGCTGCCATGCATCTAAATTTAGGCTGTAAACTAATTTTAATTGTAAGGGGCATGGGGTTGATTCCTTTGAGTGTCAAACACACTGTAGGAGCAGGATAACTAAAACACAAATGCTTATGTAAATTCATCTTTGATTTTGCAATCAATTTAGTTCACTAATTTGTTGCAGAAATTGGCTGAAGTAACGTGCCAGAATTTTTACTGCCTCTGCCATAAAACTGACAAGCGTAGGTTTTCTGTTTTTGTTTTTGCTTCCTTTCAAACGCAATAACTTCCCTTTTCATAAAATGCCAACATATTCTTTTAAAACTGTCAGGCTGCCATCAACCTGGTCATGATCCAGTGCCAGGCCATAGCCAGACAAGATGAGTTACAAGGTAATCTTTTACCTGCCAAATAATACAAAGATATTGGCACCTTTCTCACGGCTGCAAATCCGCTCAAGGGGCCACAGAAATTAAAAACCTAAGAATCACTTCTTCCTGTTTTTGGTGTTTGCCTTGCAAGAAATGTGTCGTTCTGCAATGAATCTAATGTTTTCATTAATAGCATGCTGGTTTCTTCCCTTTCTCCAAGCCCTTTCCTCCACAAAAGTCTTGGATATGATTTTAAAGAAATTGAGGATACCCTGCCCCCTCCAAGTTACACACTAGATTCCTGAAAACTGGTTTCAAGGAAATGCTACTCTGGAGATGAAATACAAAGCAGCTGCAGAACTTTGGCATGGGAGACTGTACAAATGCCACCAAAAACTGAATCATTGTCTCTGCCTAACTGGAAGTGTATCAGTATTCCTATCCAGGAAGGCCATGCAGCAGTGGAGATTGTCCCTTACATCATGTAGAAAGAATAGTACAGAAGGCCACAGACCTTGAGTATTGATTCAGTTTCTTCTACATAATAGTGACATTGCAAACTGTGGCTCTTAAAGTCTATCAGCAGGTAAATTAACACATCAATGTAGTCAGAGTTTTAACAGAGATCTTTAAAGCAGTGATAGCTTCATCTAGTTTCAGGACTGCTCCTTCTTTATTGGCTGCTACAGTACCTCTGCATTCCTGCTGCTTTTAAATGAATCATTTGAGATGTACTTGAGCAGTACTGAATTTCCACCTCCTACCTTTGTCCCTCATCTGAGATCTCAAAGGAGGACACATAAGGAATTTCATCATTCTGAAACAGCATCAAGAATTGGGATGAAAAAAAGTGTCTCCATATACCACTTAGCCCACTACTCATGGAGCCTGTGGACTTGCATGTGCAAAGAATGTATAGGGATTGCAAGAATATCCATTTAAGTGCTGCTGGAAGAATTCTTCTCCTCCTCCTCCTCCTCCTCCTCCTCCTCCTCCTCCTCCTCCTCCTCCTCCTCCTCCTCCTCCTCCTCCTCCTCCTCCTCCTCCTCCTCCTCCTTCTCCTTTTTTCTCCATGATCTTAATTGTATAACCATAAAGTATACAGAGACCATAGCAACAGTAGTGCATCAACCCTTTGCATGCTAGTTTATTGAGCAGAATGGTATTTCTGGTTGCCAAGCTGAGAGAAGTTAGTCTGGACCCTGACTGAAGTCAAGCTGGTTTTCATTTGGCTTACATACCACCACCAAAACCAGAGATTCTTAGAATCAATCAACTCAATATGGACAACTGCCTGTTTCTAATGAGGTAGAAAAAAATTAAATAAAAGGCAAGCTTTGCATTCATAGTAGCAAAATAGTTAACAATGCCAAGACTTGCTCCAAAACTGAAATACCTGCACACTTGGGCAATGCCCACAGCAATAAAAATAATAAATTTTATTTTCTTCCACTACAATAAGCATATAGGTATATGTTATCAGGTGTTTGCTAATAATTGTATGTTACAGAGCAATAACGAAGCAGAATGACTTTCCAAGGTAGAAACATCCTCTGGAAAGCACTGGTTTAAATAGAATACTATTGATAATTACTTGCTATTAGCACAAATTTATAGGTGCATCCACACGTGCTACTTGTAAAAATGTCCATACAAAAATTATACTATCCATCACACATATCAATTTTGAAAATTGGGATGATCATTGGAGTTTAGTAAGCTCTGGACTCTACACCTATTATTTAGCAACAGGCCATAGCCATTTAATGAAGGATTTGGGTGAAGTATCATCTCTGGAAAACTTGAATAAGAACTCAGAGTAGTAGGTTGTGGCCCCCAGGCTCACCAATCCCAAGGCATGCAAGAGAGATGGTAGTTGACTATCAAACATGCTAATTTTAGGCTGTGAAGTTTGAGACAGGTATGCAGATGATGACAGTAAAAGTTTTTCAATCCTGCTACCCAGCTCAATCATCCCAGAAGCAGGAAAGGAATGATTAAAGGACAGAAAAAGAGAAAGGTCACGCAGCTCAATTAAAGCATGAAATGATTCAGGAGTTTGTCTAGTTCAGGCTCAAGAAGTCCTACGAACCACTCACCAAGGGAAACTGATATCCAATAAGGAACAGCAATCAGATGAATACACAATTTACACACCATCTAGATAAGAGATATTTACCTTCAGATAAGTTTAAATTCAACTACTGAAATCAAGTATTTCTGGTCTCCAAAACTTTCATGACTTAGACCAACATCTTAATAGCTCTAATCCATGTATCTGGGGACAGGGAATAAGAAAAATAAAAGTCACCACAAAACAAATTTAAAAAAAAAAATCAAAATCAAACATACCTTGAGGTACCTTATGCTCCAAATCAGTCTGTTACTGGATACAGAGCAAGATAAGGTACATTCAGTGAGGAAGTCCTCAAGCAATCTTCTGGCTATACAGTACTCCAAAAAAGTAGTCCTCTTTTGCTTGCTCAGTTTATTTCATCTGAAGTGTTTAACTAGAAAATGGGATTATATTAAAAAGAAATTTCCAGGGACAGTTTCAATTCGGCTGCACTCCAAAGCTCAGTGCAAAATATTAGACATGCAAGTTATAATGATGGAGAAACCAAAATTTCCACTCTTAAATTTATATAGTATAATTAGTAACAAATCTCTGTGGAAAAATATTTTAAAAAGATTTTAGTGGTTAAACAGCACCTTCTTTTCTTATGACATAATGCTATTCTTTACATCAAATCTAACCTCACTCAATGGTTACTTTAGATTTTAAAGTGGAGCCTAGTAGTATGAGAGGATATTAAAAGTGATGTAAAATTCAATTTTACATGCTCTTCAAGGCATCTTTAAAAAGTGGTAAAGGTTGTCTTGATGTTACTGGAAGCCAGTTTCTTTGCTAATATATGAAAAACTTTTAAAGGTTACATTCATCTGGGAAGCAGCAACATACTAGCATAAGACTTGCCAGTGAATCATGTAAACCAGATGAAAACATACCCACTGGATTTCAGTGTGCCAGGAATCAACACCAGAAGCATTCTTCTCTTGAACTCTCTGTTAGTCTCTGAAATGGCCCATTTTAATCCCAAAGAACTCAGGCAGACAAAACACCGACTACCCTATTTTGTACATCATGACCACAGCTCCAATGATTTTGGACAAAAGCAGTGTGGAAGAGAGTTGGGCAGAATTAAAAGGGAAAGTCTGAAAAGTGTCTCAGTGAGCTGACCATCTCTTCTTCGAGGTGAAACCATGTGAAAGTACCACTGCTTTTGTGCCAAAGCTGCAATGACAGAAAAAAAAAAACAAAAGACTAAACTTATAAAAGACTAACCAAACTTCATTCTTAAGCAAAGGATTCCTTCTTCTAAGAAATATGATGTTAGATGTATGGATACTGAGAATTAATTACGGACAGGGATGTAGGTGCTGTATGCGCACAGAATATAAAGTTGGTTCTTTTTTCAAAGGACTTCCAAACAAAAAGTTCAAGGGAGAAGATGTAGATCCAGGCAGACAGGTAAAGGACAAAAGATGCACAGGGACAAAGAAGAAGAAAAAAACATTATGAAAGTAGCAGCAACTAGCTACAGGCAAAACTTTCTTTATATGCGTTCTTGTAGAACAAAGGGTCATCAAAGAATTTGAAGCAAAATGACATCATATATGATTCTGTACGATTATATAAGAATCCTCTAAGTTATGAATAGCAGCAGTAGGAGGGAAGCTTGACATACTCAGTATATGGCAATGCATCATTTTTAATAATCTTTGATAAAATAACTCAAAATATCATCAACACACCTTGAGCATATGGTGATTTTATAAAATTCTTCTTATTTGTTTTGACATTTCAGCCTTCACTATTTCTATATTTTTTAACATCAATGTTGGTTCACTCTTGCTTTATTTTATCAGGCAACATTTCATTAACACTTTAAAACTACAAGTTTCCTCAGAAATGCCTTCAAACATGCAATTTGGATGACTGCCAGTCATGAAAACCCACCTCTAACTGAAAAGTATTAAAAAATGGAATGGACTTTGGAATGGAGAATATGTCATTTCAGTTGCCCAAGTCTTACAAAAATATAGCAAACATGAGGAGTAAATGGTGTGCCACAGAGAAAAGTCTTACAGAAGTTGCTTGCTTAAACCAACATTTTTTTCATGGGTGCATTCACACTCACGTGTTACTGGTGAGTAAGGCAGTGCCAGTGCTCTGAATATTACCAATGCCAATTGGAACTTTAACTGTATTGAACATATCTGCATCAAAGGAAATATTCCCACAGTAGTTTCACAGTCTACGTCAACCCCTCCACCCATCTTGCATGCTACAAATGGGAAATGATCATTTTTCTCAACATAAAAGGGTGTGAGAAAAGCCTAAAAATCATTTGAAACATTTAGCTAGCAACTGTTTAACAAGTAGTTAACCTTTGATATGTATCCTGTTTTCCACCATGTTCTATAAGCATGGCAGAGCTCACAGCAACACTGAAGTAACTTTCTCCACTTGAAATCTAAAGGTATTTGTAAACCTTGACAACTTTTTTTTTTTTTTCCTCTTGGGTCATTCACTTCAAAGAGAAAAGGAAAAAATCAAATGAAGAAAAACAGGGCACAGCATTAGCACTGTCCTTTTCACTCCTGTTGCTGACCAGGATTTAGGATTAGCTTCCTTTCAGAAATCCTCTAGTGTTTACCCTCTGCAGGCCCAAAGAGAAATAATGAAATTTTGCTTGTTCCTCTTGCTGGAGGTTTAAAACATGACCAGATTTTAGGAACTGAGCTAACAGAAGCAGGAAATATTTCTCACAACTAAGTGCTTTCATTGCATTCTTTCCCAGCATTCATGGGACAGGAGAAAAAATCAAACAAACAAAAATGAACAAACAAACAAACAAACAAAAAAAACAGAAGACCAGAATTAAGTAGAATAAAGTGCTTACCCTGACACCTGGTCATTATTAATTACATAGTTAATCAAACTGGAAAGGCCACACAACCTCCTAATTTAAGCAGAAACTTGGACAAAAATCTCTTCTTTTTTTTTATTTTTTTTTTTTTGTAGTGTTTATCTTCCATTGCTTTGTGTGTGTAGGCAATCAGAAGCTGTCATTTTCAGAATGTGTTGGGTGGGCAAGAGTCAGAACTGACATATTTAACTTGGGAGGAGGAAAGGTGAGATTTACAGTGAATGGCAGGAGGCAGTAAAAAACTAAACACCTGTCATATTAAATTGAAAGAAACCTGCTATCTACCAAAACTCTGCTGAGCACAGTCTGACCCCGCCTACGAGGAGCTTGAATTACAGGATATTTCTTGCAGTGAACAGAAAAATACTAGGGAACCCAAGTCAGGAGTCAGGCCGGGGAGTATGCTGTCTGTCTGTCCCCAGGGTGACAACTTTTCTCCCAGTGCAAAAGGAAACCCAGCCAAGGAAGAATTTTCTATTCGCATAGCAAACTTCCTTTTTCTCCCTTGGCTCCAAGGCTGGGAGGAGGGTAGTTGTCCTATCATCCATAGCAATGGTCACCTGTGAAGCACTGCCCCCTTCTCGTGTAGGGAACCTGAGACAAAATGTGCTGTATGAAGTTCAGATTCTTCAAAAAGCCAGGGAAAGGATAGGTTTGTCAATAGGGAGAAACACCGCTGGATACATAGTCAGTGTACAGTGGCAGAGGGAAGTGGGGAATGTCCTTGCATCTCTGTTCTCCTTCATTTACAAGAACAGAATTACAGTAACGCTGTCCATTTTGTGCTAGGTGAGAAAGCATTTCTTACCTTCCCAAATCTATAAATAACCACTTGGAGAATGCTTCCCAATGACCAACATGAAGGTCCTCATCAGAACAACTTGGGGAAATCAGAACTCATGCATCCAGAACTGGCCTAGTGCAGCAAGAAGCTGGATTGCTGCATGCATGCGGGGCATACACTGAGTTCTTGGACCTCAGCTTATCGCTGTGTTTTGTGGCTTGCTGATGAGAGACTATGGCCACAGTTCTCTTATCAAAAAAAAAATAAAATAAAATAATCTGAAGCAGGACTAACATCATCAGAAGTACTACATCAGGGCACAGGTGTTAGGAAAATAACAAGCTCTGTGATTACTTGACAGAAGGATGAAAAAACAGATCCACTAAAAACTACTACATAAGAGCATGCTAGGTTAGACCAAACAACTGTCTGACCCAATACCCTGCCTCTGATGGTATCCAGTGACAGATGCCTTAGAGTAGGTGTATAAGAATTGTGGCAAGAATAAAACAATCTTCCTTGAAATATTCCTTGCCAGCTTCCAGCAATCCAGGCTATTATGGGGAGATTTAGAAAAAAATATATATATATATTGTGCTGATGTGCTTTATGAACCTGTGCTAATTGCTATCCTTCTGTACCTATCCTAGCATGCTCTCCTTTCTTCTGCCCTTTAGACTGAAGCACACATGAATGGCATGTATTACAAGTATACAGAAAAAAAAAAAAGTATCCTAAAACATTTTTTTTTCCACAATATTTGTTTGTTTGTTTCCATATATCATCAACAACAGAGACCAAATTCAGAAATTAAACTGAAATACAGGAGATATAATGTAGGAGCTACTCCTTCTGCATTTGCAAGAACTAAACAATTTGATGAGCCATTAAAGAGCTAAGCACGGATGACTGAGAGGTCTATCACTGACTTTTAAATACATACTGAATATGCTATAATTATTTTCATCATCTTATTTACAAATTAGTCAAAAACTTATCTGAAGGCACAGTTACTTGTAGGAAGTAATGGCAAGTATAAGTCACAGCCTTAGCAGAAACTACTTGCTTTCAAATGTATTTGGATACCATTATCAAAAGTGCATGCATGCAGCTGAAAGGTTGAACAGCTATAATTGAGGGGAAAATTTGGCCTGGTCTCTAAAATCAGGCTAAAATTACAGTTAGAGACATATTAAGTACAACTTTTTTTTTTTTTTTTTTCCCCTAAAGCATCAAAACCATTAGTTTCCTAGCTTAAATCTCTCCCTGAAAATGCACTTTAGAATCTGATACTAAACAGCCCAGCCATAGTCTCGATACAAAATACAGTACTACAGATGACACACTGGGAAAAATAAAACAAAATTAACATACCAGTGTTTGTGGCTGGACCACTATACCATTACTGGCATTTTGCTTATGTAGTGATTCCATTGGTGTTTTGCATTACATGGCAAAACCATAGGTTCCCCTTCTAAGAAAAGAATTGCTTAATGTGCCAAATGGTACATCTGGAGAGAAGTACTGCCAGACTGTAGTGCTTAAAAAGAAAAGAAAAGAAAAAAAGAAAAGACAGAGGCCTGCTGGTTGTTTCTAAATGATGCTCCTCACAAAATTCCTACTGAGAATCATATTTTGGTATTGCCTAAAGCTTTCCGGCTGGAAAGCATCTTTAATCTATTATTCTATGGCTTTTTATTTTGTTGGCAAATCTTGTAGCTGCAGGGGAGACGAGTGTGGTTTTGGTGAGATAACATTTGTTAGTAGTGCTTTGCTTTAGCTTTTTAATTAAAATATTCTGTTGCCTTCCACTGTCAGAGACACTATGAGGCATAGAATTTGTTTGATCTTTGAACAAGTAGTGTAAAATGAAGCCTTTTGCCTTACCAGTGTGGATTTAACATCATATGGTATTCAAGGTTCAGCACATGTGTCTGAAAAAACAGAGGTAGAAAGAACCTACTAGATCATATGTGGTCTATTATAACATTTCTCTGAAGTACATTACACTACTTCTGTATGAAAGGTAGGCAGCCCTTCCAAGCAGTGACTTCTGCTACTTCTTTGGCAGGTTATTGCACAAATCAAGCTGCTACTGGCAATGAGACCTCTGCCGCGGGGGGCCTCTGTGCCCCTTGTCTATGGTTAGAAGTCTCTGTGTGGCTGAAAGACTCTGACTGCAACACCAAGTGGAGACCTGAGGTGTAGCAGAGCTCCATCCAAGGTTTTTTATTTTAGTTATCTTCAAATTAGGCCTCCCTGTTAACAATGTATGGTTTCCAACAGTTTCACAGAAAGAAAAAAAAATCTCAAACGTTTAAGACTGGGAACTCAAGTTTGTATAGAATGATCCAAGCACTGGACAGAACTGCTATGAATTAAATCCAGTGATATAAAATATAACCTCTCTCAGCAAAAGTAACATAACATACGTTGTAGAAGATGCTAACGCAGCAAGGCACACAGGTAGTTAGTTCATGGTAGGTTCAAGACATCACCGAACACAGCTGTCCCAGCAGACAAGGAAGGGATAAAAAGACTCCTCAGAGCTTCACTGTGTTACTAAAGCTGTGCCAAACCATCTGAGAACACAACTGTGCAAAGCTTCAGTAGTTTCAGAAGCCAAAGGAGCTCTCTGGTTTTGAGGTTTTTAACAGCCCCTGCATTACAAAAGGCAATCCAAAGGATATGTATGATTTGTTTCCAGTAAAGGTGAGTGATATTTCCAGCTGAATACCTTCCTGATTTGATGGTTCTAGGCTTACTTTCTAGAGTTTTTGGAAAGAGACTTAAATTATAGATCTCCAAGCAAAGGTTCCCCAAAATATTTCTGTACAGTAATTTTGTAACCAGCCTGAAATAGTCTGTGGGCCATATTAAATTCTCAGCGGAGAACAGATGATGCCTTCTCCCAGAGTATTTAACCCCACCAAAATTTTAGAGAGGAAGCTGAGATAGCTGAGACAGGCTACTTAATCTGACAGTACGAATGCTTCAGGGATTACAAATTGGTGCATGTGACAATGTAGACACTTTGCAGTTAGAATATTTTAAAAATCTATAAAGCATCGTGTCACTATTACTAGCTCACATCATTTGTTTATGGCTGGAAGGGGGAGGCAAGACATACCTTTCAGGGTTATGTCACTTGGAACTTGCCATTATACTGCGAAATTTCCTATCAGTTAGAACTAGGACACTCATAGAGCCAGGTTGGTTAGACTGCTGGTTTTGAGTGCCACTGTACTGAATGCCACTGTTGAATGTACTGCAACACTGACTGCTTCACTGCCAGTTCAGGCATCTGATTGTGTTACAGATGTCCCTTCAGTTCTGCTGGGTAGATAGACTAGTCCAGTCTTTTATTAGGTAATTATCACTTCCCATAGTATTAATGAATACTTAAAATTTTAATGAATAAAATATTGACCTTTTCAAGAATCTCTATCACCATCTTCCCAACACGGACACACTGCCAACCTAAACAGGACATTTCCATTTCTTTATGTGAATAGTGTGGATTGGTTTGACATTCATCAGTGCTTCATACTTCTGGAAGCACCTTGACACAAATATACTATGCCCATTAAAAGAGAGACTAATTTTGCAAATAAGTCTACTTCGGGCAATAGGAGCTAGTTACTCATCTGTCCTCTAAATATAGTGACGTTTTTCCTTCTTAGACTTCAGTTCCATTATTTTTAGCAAAGATCATAATTTTTACATTCCAGGTGGTAGTTTTGAGGATCACTCTTTAGTTCCTGAAGGAACATGTTTGAACATTGATCTTACCTAAGATATTTCCCTTCTTTGCCACAGAATATTAATGGAAAGTTGAATGAAGAATTCAGAGCAGTGTGCCTGTCTGCAGGTGGATGACACTGGGTCTACATTTAGACATAATTCGCTAAACGTTTAGAACAGCTTTGGAAGACTGATAATTGCAGAGACTGATGTTATTTATTTTTATTGTTATTTGTTTATTGTTTATTGTAACCTGTGCTTCATTTTAACAATCAGCTCTGAAGTCTTTCCAGTGACATTAAAGCTGCATCTCTTATTTTTGTGTCAGACATAAGGTCTGCAAGTATTGCTCTCACAACATACCTCATGAATTTCTGTTATACTTATTTGTATGTAGTGAAAACATTATTTTTGAGGAAAAAAAACAATGTAATATAAAAAGAACAAAGATCACAGTGAGAATAGATGTGGCATAGTTTTATCCCATGATAATGTAACAGTTCCTTAATATTTAACTTTTACAATATCAGCTAAATTAGATACATGCTTTCAGAGACAAACTGTTCCAAGACTAGCTGTTTCACAGACGGTGGATGCAGAGATTAAGAGACTGGCTGCAAGTAAAACAGGAAGTCTGTGGCAAAGTCAAAAACTGATCCAAGAACTCCTAATTCCTATCCAGTGTCTGAACCACAAGACTATCATGTCCTCCAACTCGTATTATTATCTTATACCTGTATATATTGTCTGTTTTCAACATACTCTATTAAAAGAGCTCAACACCATTAGAAAACATCAGTTTTTATCTCCTGTAACCCCCATGTTTGGCCTCACAAGCCCTTACCCCACCCAAAACTGGATGGACGTCTAGGAGCCCTTTCCATCACTGCTCCAAGACACGCAGCACTGACAGCCCACCTTGTGCCAGTCCTATAAACACATCCCCACAGACCTCCCATCACCTCCCAACCTCCTGAACACAACCTGCCTTGCAATCCATTTGCTAAACGTGCAAATTTGGCCATATTGCTGTTGATCTATGTGTGGTACGTGAGGCATCTCTGCCCGTTAGTGTGGGCAAGGTACTTGTGGTTGGAGGCCTCTCTCCTACCTGGTCTGGGAGGTCCACACTCACCCTGGTGCCCAGCAGCTTCATCTAGCCAGCTCTCGCTGAAGGAAGGAGCTGCCAGCACTCTTGGAGGATTCACGCAGTAGATCTCATCTCAGAACTTAAACTGTAAATGTGTTTCTGCAGAACTTAAATTCCAGAGGAGAAAACCCCAAAGCTTTCACCTTTTATTTGGGATAACTGAGAATATGGAAACTGAGTGATTGTAAGGGAAGGATTCAGAAAAATTACAATCAGCTGTTAACCACTTAATGTTACTGCTTGTCAATGGGAAATAAATACCAGACATTTGTGTCTTTGAAAGCCTCACTGATGTGATTTGTCTAGAACTGCAAAACACACACCAGAAATAAAATTCAGGAATTCCCTACCATCTTATCCTGCCACCAGTCACCACAAAACATCTCTCTGCATCTTGATTCAAACAGAGAGTGCCTCACGTTCTTGCTAAGTGAAAAGGGATTGCAGAGGTTCAGAAGCCAACAAATCCAGCTTCCATCGATCTGGTAGAAATGCTGGGGGAAAAAATAAATCTGAAAAATATTTTCTGTAGAGCAATAAATTAATACAGAAGACTATGGTAATTACAAAATTGTCTTTTAAATGGTAGTTATTTCCCTTTTAAAAAATTCCTTAATTTTCACTAACATACGTACATGTGGTTATTGTGCCATAAACCAGTTCATCCAGGTTTGCTTCTATTAGACAGATTCCATAACTTACGGTAGATCAAAAATGGGTAGCTGGATCCTGTCAATGGACACCAGGCAACTTGCAATTAAAAAAGATTTTTGGAATGGACTTTCCTAAGTAACCATGCAAAAACCTCATATTGATTATTCGAGTTCAGTGTTCTCCCTTTCCCAAGGGAAAGAACGTAAAAAACATGCATTTGTTAACATCAGTCAGAAAGGAAGTGGTAGAAAGAATGTCTCTTGATGCTGTTCTGTCAAATGTTATTTCCCAGCTCTCAGTATATACTGATGTTTGAAGTGAATCTGTGTAAAGGGTAACTTTGCTAAACTTCTCAAAATACCCACTATGTTGATTATTTCTGAACAACAAAATCAAAAGTAGGTGATAAAAGATATACAAAAACAATGACACGTTCTCTATCTTAATCCATCAGCAGGAGCTTACAGAGCCTATCTGACATTGTATTTGAATTCCATCAGCACCAATGGGAATATGTAATTCAGAACAAGAGTTTATTTCAATACTACTCCTAATTTCTGGCTCCCTTGTCTAGTTTGACCAGAGAAAAGTGAGGCAGCTGTGCAATGGCAATGACAACACGTAAGGAAAGAGGATTATCATTAAATAGACTTTATCACATTATTTATATCACAGACATAGAAATGCCAAGAAAATACTAACTTCAAACTATTGAGATAGTCTAAGGGTGATCACTCTGAAAAACAGAATACCTTACTTGTGCTACTCATGAATTTATTTGTGTTCATCTTAACAACCATAAAGCAGAAACAAACAGGTCTACTGTGGAGACTAATGCTGTTAATCTGATCAGAAACCCCTGGAAGACAACATGTCATTGGTACGTTATCCTCTTGTTGCATACCATATCTGACAATTTATTGATAATTTATTTCTCTGACTATTTATTATTACTCCTCGGTAGATCATGCACATTGAACTCCAGTGAACAACAGGCTCCAAAACAGCACACTCCTAAATTTACAGTCTTATGTGCTCTGGTAATGATTAAAATGAGAAGGGACAAAATGTAGAGTATTTTCTGTGAGGGTTCATCTATGCAATAATTCACACAATTGGATTTGTAATCCCATTGACATTGTTATCTCAATAATAAGCCAGGTTTTATTTTTAGGGAGTGACAGGAAATACTGTGACAATAGTGTATGAAATAGGATGTATCTATTTGGCATTCAGTACCTGATAATTGCTAATGCTGAGGGTTCGAACAGTTCAATCAATGATTTCTCTTAAAAGAGAGAGAGGAGGAAAAAAATCATAAATGAAAGGAGATACGTGACTGCCACTGAAGAGCAATTAGGGTCCAGCATTTGGAGAACAGTCAGTGTATTAGGCACTCAAGCATTACTCTTCCCTTTGTATCAGCTTCTACACAATCCTCCTCCCATCTCTAACACATTCTTCACAGCAACAAATTGTCCCTGGCATGACCCATGTTTCCAGCTAATGAAGTTCTCCTCTGTTCCCCCTCATTCCCTCAGAAGGCATCAGTTTTCTATTTTAAAAATATCAAGTCACCCTATCTCAGCTGCATTATAAACAAAGACAAACAAAACAACCCAAAACAGTTTTGTGTGTGTGGAACAAGAACAAAACACTTCAAACCCAAAGAAGTTTCCAATAAGCCACTCATTGAAATTCAGGAAGAAAAAAACCCAAAGGGTAAAAATACCCCCACGTATCCAAGTTCTCTGAGGCCATTTCTTTTCCTCATCTGTGTTCCATCATCTTCTTCCTTATCCAAAAAAGTTGTGGTGTCCGTGGGAGTATGAAAAAACATTGGTGTGACCACCAGAAGGAACTCTCTGGCAGCATAAAGCCATGCGTTATCCCGTCTCCAGGAACTCAGCCTCACTTCGACAGTCATAAATATTCTCTGATGAGAAAGCAAAGGGTAGTCATTCATCTAGACTGAATAATACTTTAAAACCTTGAAAAACACACTGGGATCCATGCTCTGTCAAGAGACAGAACTTAATATCCATGGGAAGCAACTTCTGATTGGCTTTGCGTGGCAATTACAGCCTGTGGGACACTCAGAACTGCCCACCTCCAATGCTGGGATAATCCAGGCTGGGAAGAGTGCTGGGCCTTGCCATTTCAAAGGTCCCATCCCACGTGGAGGTCATTACATTTATCTGAGGGCAGGATGAAACTTAAAAACCTTCCCAATTCTTTCCCTCGTTAGAATACTTTCCATCCATTTTTGCTGGTCTCATCCCATGTTTAATATTTGTTCGAAGCCAGTCTTCACATTATGCAGGCCTCATTAGGTGTAGCTCCACAGGGTAGCAAACTAAAATACTGTATCGGCGAGAGTGATAAGCCTCGACTACATCACTAAATGACACACAGATGCATGCAGGCTGAAGGAAGCATCCAAGCACAGGATAGCTTATAAATGATAGCTAATGTATACTATTAAAGGGTACCCAGAAAGTTAGGTCACCCTTTCAGATAAGCACTGCCTTTGGAAATTTTCAAAACTTTACAAAACATTTATGTACATGTTTTTAAATGAGAAAGATAGAGAAAAGACTCATTACTGATTTAACTGTATGCTGAACCATGTATTCAGAGATCTAAATTCCACGAGAGCATTACCTGACATCTTGCTACATAAATATTCTGCTTGTGCAAGCAGATCCACAAATGATCATTAATGTAGTCATAGTCTTGCAAAAATTATTGATGAGAAAATTATCTTTACGACCAGCTTTCATTTAGTCAAGGAAATTAACAAGGAAATTTAAAAAAAAAAAAAAAAGAGAGGAAAAAAAAGATCTAAATGTAAATCACTCTTCTCCCTTGGCCTCCCTTTCCATCTCCCACTGAATAAGTTAATATATTTACTATGAATAAATAATAACTTT
Source organism: Anser brachyrhynchus (assembly GCF_964034855.1). NCBI lineage: Eukaryota > Metazoa > Chordata > Aves > Anseriformes > Anatidae > Anser > Anser brachyrhynchus. The sequence goes on from NC_137694.1 coordinate 72,942,919, forward strand.
ATACTCACCTTCTCCTTTTATGTTAGTCTTTTACATTAAATGTAATGTTGGCACTCAAGGTAGAAACAGGTAATAAAACTGACCTGGTTATTAGTCAGTGTAGTTTCAGAACTATATTCACATTTCTTCCTTTGAGAATGTAACTGATTGTTGACACAATGGAGGCCAAGCATGCATTTATGGTGCATGATATCATTGTGTGGATAATAGAGGGAGTTTACTTATTCCACAGATGACTGCCACAAGAGAATGTAATTGCTCAATAATGTGTTGATGTACCCATGGGAAGGATTTAAGTCATCTGAGACCTGTATTGGTAACTTGCCAGGAAACCCAGCAGTAAATTTAATTTGCATGAAATGGAAGAATTGTAGCCATCTTCCACAATAAAGATAAACAGAAGAAGGGAGGAAGTCAGGAAGAGCCAAAAAGACACCAAAAATCCAGAAATCGGTTAGACTTTCAGTCATCATAAGTAACTTGGAGGCATAGTGCTTAAAATAAATAAATAAATAAAGTTATCAAGTTTCTGATTTAAAAGACTAAGAAAAAAAACACATTAGATTAAAAATAAAGTTTCTTTATTATTATTATTTCTTTTAATAGAGGTCCAGGATGTGGACGGTATTGCCAAGTAGCCATAAGATTTTGGAAAATGTCGTCATTTTCCATGAGGAGACATCTATGTTGCTATCATCTATCATGCATCTTAGCATCTATCATGCTACTTAAAGAAAAAAAAAATGGAAAATTGAATGCAAAGTAAAAGAGGCAAAAAAACAGTTACCTGGATGCAGGAAATAAAAGCTCTAAGTGTAGAAAATTTTTAAGAGGAGAAGTCAACACAAGTGCAGTGTACTCCAGAACATAAGCTGAAAAACTATTTATGGATGACAAAATCTTTGTACCACTTGCAACATTACTTTATTTTTTTTTTTAATATATCAAGTTAAAGCAGAATATCTGGCTGATAAAGTACGAGTGAGACAAAAAAACACACAAAGTAACAGCCAAAGCAGAGTTAAGAGCTCACTGAACATTACAAATCTAGTAGCATAACACAGGATCAACCCAATAAATAGGAATATTTTCAATTTCTTAAGGACACGAAGAGTCATAGGGTGAGAATATAGCTTAGTAGATGCTCAGTTTTAAGAACCTAACTCCTTCCATTGATTTTGAGAAGGCTTTCCAAACACTTAAATTTCAGGTACATCCATCCACTTTTTTTTTTTTTTTTTTTTTTTTAGTGCATGGAGTTCTTGATAAAGAATTAATCTTTGGATATGTTGAGAAGCATTTTAAGCCAATGGAAATTGCAGCTCTCTCCTGTAATGAAACCCCTAACAATGTAAAGAAACCGTGATGTTATAACAAAGAATGACCCAGAGAGCCCTCGCTGTCTAGGACTAACTTGGAATTTAAAGCCTGTCCCAGTGTCTGCCTGGAGTATTATTCCTGGATTTTCAAAACCGATCTCCACAAGACACAGCTCAGAGGAACCTACCCATTCTTAGCATAAAATAGTTCAGACCTCCGCCCCCACTCTAAGTCAAATGATCTGATCCAATGAGATACATCATGTTATGATGTGATGCTCAGATAAGGGCCCAAACGTAACCTACTCTACTGAATAATAAATAATAATAATAAATCCTGTACTACTGTGGCTAATTTCAGGTTATTTTTTCCAGTGGGTCTTTTCCTCACAGCCCTCACTCTATCCCTTCCCCTCTTCCCCTAATCTGATTTTTCCTATTTTCAAACATGATTTAGAAAACTGCTTAATGGCAGGTGGGTGGAGGCACTCCAGATAGCATGTTTATTGGTAGCTCAGCAGTTATTTGTGGTTGGCGTTTTTGGTTGCCCACAGGAATTTCCAGGGTGTTGTAAACAGATGTGGGTTCTTTTCTGCTATATAGATCACACCATAGAAAGATATCAAATGGAAAAAACAGATTATGAATAATGCACTAGTGGCAGTGTTTGAAGCTCAAAACTTTAAAGACTAGCCTTCAAAGTTATGGTTTTAGTTGTTAGGTATGGACATTTAGGCTACTGGATAGCTTTTGAAATCAGAACATCACTGAGAAGTTTTCCAAGTATTTGGAGTTCCATACAAATGAGGTGAAAGTGGGTTGAATACCATAATTTCAAAGCTAGTTGCGCACTCACAGCACTGCCCTAATCCCAAATACTGCTTCTTGCCTTCTTCTCCTAGGTATCACACTCATTTTCTTTTATGTTAGTGAGACACCTAAATAAATCTTCCACAATATTTTGCCATTGTAGTGTTGGCAAACTAAAGAGGAGGGCCTTAAGGGTATGAGTGACAAGGTAGACCAGCTGCTGGTACAGATTAGTAAAGCTCCACTGATCTCAGGCTAGCTCACATTAGCCAAGAAATTTTACTCCTTGTTCTCTTTTACACTTTTACTGGTACAATTATGCATAAATTACTTTTGCCATGTGATTTGTGTGTGCCACGTGCTCACACAACAGACATATGGTGGCCTTTCTTCCCTTGAGGTTAACAAGCAGCACATGATTAAAATCACGTTAACTCAACAGTCACTCTTACTCTGGAATTGCCAGTTAATGCTTTTTCCGTCATTTATTTTTTCAGGAGGGTTTGTATACATTTGTGTCATTCAATTTTAGTGCATGGCAGGTTACAGCAGAGCTTTGATTCATAGCCGGACATAGATTATTTTAAGCAGAAGGAAAAATGAATCCTGGTTTCAATAGCATTGTACTGTCATCTTGCGGTCGCAATGCTTGGTTCCTAACCCTTATTTGGAAATGCCTTGAACAAGAATTTGATGTGAGCAGGAAGAAATAGTGATTGCCTCACTCCTGGGGCTTTGGTTTGTTTGGAGGCCTTCTTCCTGCGGCTCTTGCGACAAGAGAGAGATTGACCTTGCCAACTGTTCCCACTTCAGTTCTCTCCATCTCCTTCCTTCATGAGAGGACAGCATGACTTCCTCCATAAAATCATCATTATTTAGAAGACTCCATCTCCTCAGGCCTCCAGCACTATAAACACTTAGTCTAAGAGAGATTTTCAGTGCAGTGCTGTGTACAGCTCTCCTTCCTGCATAAGCTTTAAAGGTGGAATGCTTTACTTCTGTCTGCTACTGATATGCATCCGTTTCACAACTCAGGAAAATCATTCCAAACATCTTCTTGGCTTAATTCACTTTTTCCAACTTGCAAACAGCAACCTTTTTTGCTTTATCTTGACTGCTCAAGATACCAGCCAATGCAGGATTCTCCCAGTAGACTCTTCCACTCAGCTCAAGAGTCAATTTCTTGAGATTTACTAAAACAAGAAGAGAAAGCTGTGAGCTAGGCTGCCCTTCAACTCCAATTGTGCTGCTCCCAAGCTAATGCATTGCTCTCCCATCTGCCTCCTTGCATCCCCCTACAGGCTACAAAGCCATATTTCAGAAAGACGCACAATGTACATTCAGTCCCAGTGATGTCTGACATAGTCATCCATCAGTGCATGAACAGAAACAAAGAAATAATAGTTGGCTTAACTAGTTACCTGGAAGTGTGTAGTGTGAGGATATCCCTACCCTAAATCAGACTCCAAATGAACCCTGTCCTTCTCCTTTAGAGACAATATATAAATCTCTTCTTATGCAGATTCTTCATGACTCTTTCACAAATACCAGGAATAAAAAGCTTAAAATCTCCATTTCTTGTTTCTATTTGCAGTCTTCACTGTAGTCATTTCACTCATTAGAGAAAAACACTAGTACAGTCACTATTGTTACCTTCAGTTTCAGCTTTTGTGTTTGGGCTACCAATACTTTGAGAGAATGTTTATTTTTGCAGAAACAACTGTTAACACTAAAACTTTAGGGAAAATTCACAACCACATTGCTACAGTGCTCAGTTCACTATCTGGGAGGAAAAACATTGTATTTTGGTTAGAATTGTGTTACTATTGATCCCTTACATGGAATTCTAAGTATGCATATTGAATTCCACATTTTCAGAAAGAATTACATACAGCTTAAAATGTTGTAAACCATGTTTACTTCAACTATTTCCATATAGAGATTGTTATGATCTTGCAATGGGTTTCCACAGATAGACTTATGCATATGTCTGATGCATAATAGGTATCAATCAACTTAGTACCAGAAGGGGTATCCTCTGTGGGCTCTGGGATCCACTTGTGAACCTATCAGAGTACACAAGAGGGTTATACTCTAAAACTTCCCAAAGACAGTATATTGACTGCAATTTATTTATTTATTTATTTATTTTTATTCTTTTAGCTGTACATATTTTAAAACGTTGGAATTACTCACTTTACCCTCACACCTTCAATATGGCTAAATTTTATTTTGGCTTCAGAACAGAATTAAACTACTTGCAGAGAAAAAAAAAATGTAAAAATGCTTCAGAAAGAGATGACTGCAAAATGATGGGGATAGTGTGGAAACTTGCAACTGACAGCTTCTACTGGTATGACAGATGACAGAAAATAGAATGAAATATCAAGAATCCTAATTGTGGTAGACTTAGCACAGATGTTAGGGGACCGATCTCATCAATGATTGGTCCAACCACCAGGTATGGAGATGTTAATGAATGCAGGAATTGATAAACTGCAGAGGAAAAGCAAAACAACAGCAGAGTAGTGACAAGGCTGACAGACAAATACTGTGGGAGTAGCAAAAGTTTGTCTCCCCAGAGGGACAAAACACACATGCATATGCAACCCAGACAATGTCAAAACCAAGTTTCTGCTACAAGACTCCAATAGCATGGTGCCTTGGCTCTGCTTCAGGAAAGACCACCTCTAACAGCTGAAGACAGTTCAATGGCTAATTCGGTTCTTTGCCTCACTTACTGATACTGCCAACAAGGCTGCTGATTAGTACTAACTGTGATGGTGGTTTCTGTGATGTGGACAGATGCTTGCGAAAAGCTGGATGGAGACCACCAACTCTCTTCATATAGGCCACTAAACAGCCATCTGAGGGTAACCACTAGGTCGCTGGCAACTTGGGTTAGATTCAAACTAGTGACTTCGAGGTGAAAAGGCTCCATATTCAATTACCAGTCCCCTGAGTCATCCCATCCACCCTCTATAGTTATTTCAGAATGCTTTGGTAAGCAATATCTGAGGACATTACATGTGTTCAAAATGCTAAAAATACACATCTAAGAGGGAAGGGAAAAGATCAGATAACCCAAAAGTAAATTTTCCTTTATTTTGGTCAAAAAGAAATAAATAATTATCCTAATGATTTAGGATATCCCATCTATTATCCTAACACTCCCCACCCCTCCTCCCCCCCCATATGAAAGGGCTTTTTTCTCCCCCTTTGCTGCCCCAATTCATTTATTGCAAATATTATTAGAATACTAAGAAAAGAGAGAGTGTTTTGGGAAAAAAATATATATTTCTTTTACTTATTTTCTAAACAGTCAAATCAGCAGTAGAAAGAATGGAAATGTACTTGATGGTGGGGGGTGTGGGAAGGGATTAAAAAAAGCCCAGCACTAAAAACGACGACTCCCAGGGATTCTGCCTAGGGCTTCTCAAAATTGCAGACTTGTTTTAAGAGTGACAGTGCCCTCTGGTACCCCTGGGATATGGTATTTTCAATGCAACTCCAGAGTTCCAGCAATCTATTTTTGTCACCTATCCTGGGATCTGACAACTCTCACCAGGGGCTCAGTTAAACAAGCCTCCAGTTTTTAAACAAAGTGGATTTTAATTGAGAAACACCTGTGGTGAGAGAGCCCACTGGCATTATTAAAAAGCAAATTTATCACAGTGAATCATAGAGGCAGGGGGAGGGGGGTGAATAAGCAGGGAGGGGGTGTGGGAGGGATGTCCAAGCATACGTCATACCTGCAGCACAGTACCATTCCTTTCATAAAACTCCCTTGAAGAAATGTGTAGAATTTGACTGCACACCATGAAGAGTGTTTTTCCCAACAAGCTGTTCCCAGGGTGTTGAAAAGCTATCATTCATAAAAAATTATTGAGGGGGAAGGAGGTAGCAAAGGGGAGTTCAGAAGGCCAGGGATGCCAATGGAAACCACAGAATGAGACCCTCTGTAAAGCACACACCTGTTTATGGCCACCATAATAGCTTAACTAGAAAGCTTAAAGTTCCAAATTGCGAGGGGTAGGAGAAGGGGAGAAAGAGAGAAAACATAATGAAAGCTTGTTCTAACATCAAAATACACTTTAACCCATGGAGTGCAGACTGACAATGGATGGCTGCAATTTAGAAGAAAGCACTGACAATGCAAAATACACTTCAGACACATCTTGGTATCATTAGATAGACATGAGCTCAGGCCACAGATTGGAAGAAGCACCACTTTATAGAGTATGTGGCTAAAAAAAAAGAAGATCTTTAAATAATATTTAGTGTTGGCCTAGACAGCAGTTGACAATAGAGTAAGTTCCAAGGTCTGTCTAAATGCATTGGTAACTCCTGTGACAAAGATTTTACAAAGCAAGTAGAAGAGAGTGAAGCATCAGCCACCCTGCAAAGATTTGCACGATATGCAAATGTTTAGAATGACAAAGAATGTGCTGTAATTTTAATGACAGTGTTAGTGAAATCCCTTGGTCATTTGTAATAGCGTTATGCATGCACTCTGTCCTCAGTGAACAGTAAAAATGACGTACACAAGCTTGCTGGCCCAGGTGAGAAGACTTGACATTAAGAATGAGATTTTTCACAGGTATTAGTGAGTAAGTATGCTGGTTTCCAAAAAGCAGCTAGGCATTTTCATCCATTATTCCTTTATGAAGTGGTTTTGTTGTCATTTTTACCAAGAGTTCCCAAAACTTCTTGAGAAAACAAATCTCAGAGTGAATTGAGGGAAACCACAGGCAGAGTGAATAGACATATCTTGCACTGAGCAGGGTTTCAATCATTCTTCCTCTAAGCCTTTATCTCAGGTATTCTGAGCAAGGCTGGAAGGTGGCTTTTGATGCAGCGATCTTAGTCTTGTTCATAAATGAGCACTTCTGGCGGAACCCATCATGATGGGCCTAGAAAAAGCAGAACATGAGTTTTGCTGTAGGTCTTTGATGAGGAACATAGGGTAATAAAAGACAGTCGTATGTATGCCTCCCAGTTTCTTTTCACTAATGATGCTGTCCCCTTTTTCTTCCCCTTCTTGAGTGTGCACACATTACATTTTTTCTTTTGCCTTTTTCTTACGAACAAGCCTTCTGAACATTGCTTCTAATCAGAAATAGGGACAGTCCATGGTGTGCAGAAGATCCTTTTCACATGATTATTTCTCTGAACTTATGTTTGTTTCCACTCAAAAATGATAGGAAACTTTCAGGTTTAGTATAAATGTTATGAAAATCACCTGACATTTAAACAAGACCAAATTCAATGCAGTGTTTCTTACTAACGAAGCTTCAGTGATGTCTCTAAGACATACAAAGCAGTATTGGGTTTTGGTGTTTCTGAACTCAGATGTGATCAAGTATGCAGCAAAAAGAAGGTGGGGTTAATTTTAAATGCTCTTGATTTCCATGTCTTTACCTTCAGCTGCTTTTACCTTTCCTACAAAAGATGTGAAAAGATATAAATTCTGATTTAAATATTTTGTTTTCTATTTACATATTTTAAATAAGTAATTATTTTCTGAATTACATATGACTACTAGAGTAAGCTGTAAGGCTGCAAAAAACGCTGAGCCAGACAGCAGAATATCTTTGATTCTAATAAAGCAACAGAAAGACACAGGTAGCTAATCCTGTCCAAAATAAACTTGGTGTGAAAGTAGATATTGCTTTGATCTTAGACTGGAGAAGGAAGGATCTTCCTAAAGGCAGTTTTGGGTTACAAAAATCTGAAACTGTCAGAGTCTGGAAAGAATGATGCTAAATAATCATACTCCCTGGTTTGTTTTTACAAACAGAATGCTAATGCATTCCCAATCCTCTAGTAGTCCTCTCTTGGTTTTGAACTACCAGAACTACTCCCTTTCTCACCCTGTAGGGTCCACTTTTATTTGTTGCTGCAATCTCCAGTTTGAGTGGTTCCTTACTCCATGTTAGATGGACATCAGCAGGCAGCCCACAGAAAAGTGCAGAGAAGCTCTCAGTTTTTGATTTCTTTTGCCAGCAACACGCTAGTCAGGAGCAATAGCTGTTGAAAATGGCCATGACTGGAACAAAGACAATGCAAAAGCAAATTCAGCAAACAGTGGCTTGGCCCTCCCAAGTCTCCATTGGGAATGCATGAACTAAGGTTTTCCAAAGCTTACAACGTGGACAAATTTGAACTGGATTATGACAGAAGGAAAATACATAGCCATCATTTATATGAGGAATAGTTAAGTCTTTTAAAAATTTACTTTAAGGATACTATTAACATATGCCAAAAAAAAAAAAAAAAAAAAAGCATTAGCTTCTCATTTTCATAAATTACTGCATCTTATCAGAAATCACCATAAGAGAAAGTTCCTGTAAAGAAACTAATTAACCCTGAAGAGGCATGGAAAATTTCCACTTGAAAGGTTACAATTTCACCAAGCTACAAGCAACTGGAAATGGATCTCAACATGGAAAACATTATTTAACCCTAAAGAGGGACACTGCTAACAGGTCTGCCCATAAACAGCAATCACGACCTAAATATCTTCCACATGTAACTGAATAAGAAACACTCGTTTTGGGGTATACTGTAAGAACAGTGCACAAACACTTTTATCCAGCTGTGACTTCAACATACTGCAAAGCATCCCAGAAGGAAATCAGGAGAATGGAGGCAATCCACCTAACAAAATTGCTTCTTTCCTTAATGATGCCGGTGACTTGTCCGTCTCCGCACCCAAGCAGCAAGGCACAAGGGTCCAGCACCTTGGACAGCTCTGCCGGGCCTCCACGTGAGCGAGGCATGGAGGCCTCGGAGGCTTCGCCCACCACTGCACTTCTGGGCCTCCCCTTGGCTGGCCCAGCAGCTCTCCAATACCAAAATGGTGCACACTGCAGAAGGAAACCATAGTGATTTTAAGGAGGAAGCCTAAAGGGAAGGGAAAATGGCTTCTTTTGCATTACTTCACAATTTCTCACCCCTCTCTGCTCCCAACATTTACTATGAAGAAGTTTATTTACCGTACTGTAAGAAGACAGCAAATTCTAAGTCAATATAAAACAGTGATGCAGATAAGGCTAGGTACAAAGAAACGTTTAAAATAGTTTTAGGTACAGCCTCATATTTAGATTGCTTTTATTTGGAAATAAAGGGGAGAATTTTTGGAGTCTTACTACCCAAACACTTATATCAACTTCAAAAGATATATCAAACTTCAAAAAAAATCAATTGTTAAATAAAGATTGTGACAATGGCACTAAGCGCCAGGGATTATTTTTTGTTCGTTGCATTTACAAAAGTTTTACAAGTACTTTAGGTAAAACAAACACAACTTACTAGAAGGAGTAAAAATTCAGAACTCTGCAAACTTTTAAACTTATTTCTCGCAACTGATAAGAAAGCTTTTTAAAAAGCTCATGATGAAAAACTAACTCCTTATTTGCTTTTAATAAAAAAATGGACCTTAAAAAAAAAGATCTGATCACTACTGTTTGGAAGCACTCGAAAGCAATAAGATGGTCACAAGACTTGATCTAACTGTTCTGCCCCTTTACAAACTCAATAAAGCTTGCTTTTTATGACTGATTGCTGTGCTGTATTAATCCTCTAGCATATAAAACAAGCCTATTGGAGACTTGGACTCCACTGGGGGAGGACAGGGAAGCTGTTGTGTTCTGAGAATTAATCCATCTAGGAAAATCAAAAGCCAGCCACTCACAATACAGTAATCAGCATGTTCTCTACTGTGAAAGCCCTACATTTCCCATTTAGAAAACACAACTATTACTGCATTATACACTGAAACACACAAAACCCTTTTAGTTATTTGTGTTTGTTATTATTTGGTTTATATTTATGGGTTTGTGTGTATTCCTTTGGTGGGTGCACAACCATCAAGTTAAAAAAAAAAAGTTCCCTATTGCTTAAAAGGAAAAAGGGACTCCCACCGCTTTTTACACAACCCAAGTTCTTTCTGGATTTGCTTTGTGAACAGGATTTTAACTCTTTATTACCCTAAGTAAAAGGAAATTCTTTGCATTTTTTCCTTCACATATGAAGTTCATTTTTTGTTCAGGATAATTACTTTTTCTCACTTTGTTAAATTATCTAACATGAGTTTCCTAACTAGCATTGCTAAAATAAATGTGCCTGAGGTTTTATCATTCCTCAATTGAAATCTGCTTCACTTTATTCTAGGTACTATTATATTTGATGCTCCTTTGTTAATAAAAGCTTCATTCTTTCCTTTTAGAGTTGAAAGATGTAGCCTTCCAAATAAAAAAAGTGTGTTTTTATAGTAAATTTTTGGGAGGGGTTATTTAGGTGCTAGAACTATGAATTTTCAATTGTGCTGTGAAGATGAAAATTAAAAACAAAGGAACAAACAAAAAACAGAAAACCGTCTGTAAATATTATGTAACATAGTAATTTAACTGTTAAATTAATTCTGGCCTAACTATAAGAATTAAGGCTTAGGAAAATCATTCAGAAACCACAATCTTATAGAGCACATGCTCAGGAAGAAACAAAACCATATCTTTTTCCATTCAGGTAGCAAAAAAACACCTGTATAAGAAATGACTTTATAAAGTTGGCATTTAAACACAACCATTTTAAACATCCTCTGAAATGTTCTTGTCAAATTATTAAAAAAAAAAAGTGTTTTCTAAAACAATACTTTTCTCCATTTCTTTTTAATTAGGTTGTCACTAAAAGCAACAAAACTTAAGAGTCTTTATTCCTATTGCCATCATCCCTTTATACACATTCTTTACTTAATAAAAGGCTAAAGAATTAGCAGTTTTGTATCATTGCCTTGAAAACCAGAAGGTAAAATCCCCCTAGATCAATTCCATTCCCATCTGGTCAGCATGGTAGATACTAAAGCCTTATGACTAAACTGAGAAGATCTTAGTAGTCTGGCTACACTCCTAATCATTACTATACATTTCTTATAGTTCAAGGTACTACATACTTTTTCCAGTTTTGAAGTCAAAAATGGGATTTGAGGAGCTGATGCACATGGCTCAGTGTCTGTTACACATAGTTTAAGGACACAAACTTGTTTTTCCAGTGAGAGTGGGATTAAATGACAACAACATGAACAATTTAACTTTTCTGGGACCTTTCTGCTAGACAGAATTGAGGAAAACCAAATGACAGCAATGGCAAAGATCTAGAAACATTAATCTGCAATTCTTGTTTGGTTTATACATGGAGGCTTACATTTCTTGACTGCCAGGACAAGGTATGGCACACACAGAGTTAACCTTGACCCCCCCCCCCGCACCCCACCCCAGACCTCCTCCCCTTTCTCAGCCCCCCTTCTCCCACCCATCTCATTCATGCCACATTCCACAGTGGCAGGGTCCAACAACAATATAGGAGGGTACCCAAAATGAAGAGGCAGGGCTTTCCATTCTTCTGCCTCTCTTGAATTAATTAACTGGAAATGAGTTTTGTCAATGTTTTGGAAAGGCAGAGGGGTGAAAAGAAACTGCTAGAATTAATCACAGTGAGAAACTACCTCTTCAGCAGTCTGCCAGAGTTCAGAAAACCCATGAGAAGTGCAAAATAAAAGGAAAGTGGGCTGACTTACCATCCAAAGGAACAAATAAAATTCAAACAAACACCGAAGTCTCCAAAACAGAGACATGCCCCAGTGCAAAGGAATGTAGCATCTGTTGCTGCAACAGCTACAGCCTTGTTTTTAATATACTTGTCATGAAGACTGAAAGGTACCAAGGTAAAAAGACATTTTACTAACAATTTAAATTGCTGAAGGCATGTTGTTTAATTCACTAAATATTTACGTACATCCAGTGTTCCACTGTTCTTTATATAATATAGGTATTTAAGCACCATGGTAGAAGACAAGCAACTTTCATTGTTTTGCCCTGATTCAGCACAGATCTTTTAAACACAGAAGGCAAATTGCAAGGCAGATATTTTTGATATGTTTTTAATGATAGTTATCTTCAGGTTCATGGAAATTGTAACAACTCAATATCGCATGCATGACATCTCTCTACTAATGAAATGAGAAAGTAATGAAATTTCAATCATCTGAAAAGAAGGATTTTTTCCATAAATTCATTTACATTTCTTGACTACCAGGACGAGGTATGACATGTATTTAGAAAAAAATGTACTATGCTGTATACTGTAAATTACTATACTGTAAAAATGCACTATGTATTTAGAAAAAGCGTAAGTGTCCTTTTGTTTACAATAGTGAGGGAGAACAGTTGTTTGGTGATTTCTCTGAGAATGAACAGAATGCATCCAACTGACTGGAAATAAAACTGAAGAAGCCTTGATTGTTTCAGCAGGAAAAATATTTCAAATGAGAAATCTTTTAATGATTCGACTGTTCTTAATTTTTTGTTCACAAAGGCTTTTTTCTGACAGATCTCAGAAGTAACTTATCATCTTGTTTCTCTATCTCTAAACCCATATGCTCAAGGACTGAATTGTCGGCCAATCCTTTCTCCTCCATCCGTGCAATAAGCTCTTGGTTTCTCTCATTTTGTTCAGTGAGATTTCGGATAGCATATACTGCCCACTGGTTCACAACTGTTGCACAAAGTTAAGGATCATTTTTTTGTGTGTTTGTTTGTTTTTCTTTCTTTTCTTGTAAAGATGAAACAATGATTTATTAACATTTCCCCCCAATCCATCAAGCCCAGAAAAACAGTAGAAATCTAGTGTTTGAAAAAGACACATACAGATTATGATTCTGAACTTGCAAATACTTGCATATGAGATAATTTAAGCTTAAATGAGGTATATCCATTAACTTCAGGCAAATTTACTAGGTTTTACCTTGAATAAAAAACACACACACAAACACACAAAAACAAACACATGAACTGCAGGAATTGAAAGGACATTTTTTAAAAACAGAATTATAGTTAATTGAAATGTTCTAATGATCTTCCTAGCATTATTAAAAACAAACAAACAAACAAACAAAAAATCATTGTACTTACAGTCCTAACACCTCTACACTGCACATTCAAGAACTGGCATAATAAGCTGTAAGTCAGGTACAAGAAAGAGGACTACTTTCACCAAAAAATTTGAAATGTGGGAAAAGAGAAATACATGTTAACAACTGAAAATAGCACAAATAATGTGGGAGACCCTTAAAAAATATTAACCTCTAATACTATCTATGCCCAGTTCTTTGCGCCTGGGTACTTCTACAAACTCGCCAACAGAAAAGACACTATGATCACCAGCAGGTAGCTCCTACTCACGTTTAAATGGGCACAAGCTGCAACTTATTCACTTTCTAAGGTGGTCCCTTGAGGCCAGGATTGAGGCACATGTCAGGGCCATAGACAAAGGATTTAAATTCCCAGGATTATCAGTCAGGCATCTTCCAAGTGAACTACAGTGTTCATTTTATGAAGTGTCAAAGATGTTAGCTCCAATTCTGCAGCTGAAAAGCTATGTGATGATATAATCTTTCCCAAGTTACCCATATGGGAGGCAAGCCATTCTGAATCACATGAAAGTGGTTTGCCTGCAGGGCACCAATTATTTACTACATGTAGCTTCACATCCAGTAGAAGAATATGCTTAATTTACTCATCTCCTTGACGTCTTTTGGGTCGGACAGTGTCTAAGCACAGAGATGAGATAGTGCTCTTACAGGCATTTGCCAGGGGGTGACTGGAGGGGAAAACTCAACGGGGGAAGATGGGAACTTCAGACAAACGAATAAAATGCATGAACTGGACTTTCTTACACAATCTATCATAACAGCATTTGGAAAATCCAGCACCACTGCACACGTTCTTACAGTAGCAGTCTTATTACTTTGTAAGTGTACCTTACACTGACTGCTGTGCCTACCTTGCTCCCATCTCCAACTGCCCCTTAGGTTTACACTCATTCCGCAAAGGCAGTCTGTCATGATAGGCTGTTTAATGCAACAAGCAATGTGAATGAACATCAGCATGTGACAGGAGCAGCTTTCTTAACATGAGACCTTATCCAGCCTTCACAACCTTAATTTTAAGACAGGAAATGACACAAAAGAATAAGGAAGACAAAAAATAAATAAATAAAATATGAGACATAAGCTAACCACAGCGCTACTTAGATGCCAAAAGAGAATAGAGAAAGGACTGAAATAAAAAGCGTATATGGAATCCTCAACAGAGAGAAAGGTTTAAATGAAGAGTAGCTTGGCCAAATGTCACAGGAAACACACATGCTAGGGAAAAATTCTGTATTGCCGTGAATCTGTGAAACAGCCCATTACCTTTTAATAGTAGTTTACATTTATTTTCACATTCAAGCAGCCCAGAATTGGAAATCAAAAGTGGTAAAGGAGTAACAACCGCAGGGCTTTTTTCTGACAGTTTTTCAGACCATCAGGAAACATGCTGCACATCTCCACCATTAAAAAATATATATATATATATACTTGCATAAGCAGGATCCAGATGGGATAGTGACAGAGTAGAGAAATTAGGAAAAAAAAAATCACATCAAGCCCAAATAGATGAACATGATAGAGAGAGTATCAATGTATTGTCTTCTGTCCATGCATCACTACTATGGGTTAGATGAAAAGAAAAGTGCCAAAATACATATATGTTATAAGTTGAATACTTCTACTAAAGATTACATTTGAGTATATAAACCAACAATAAAATATCAAAAAAAAAAAAAAAAAACAGAAGCAGAATCTCATTCAACAGCCCCAAAGGTAAGAATGAATTTCGGAACGCTAAAGTATACCAGATGATGAATGCAGATGAACAAGCAGAGGTGGAAGAAGGCTGATACTAGCAGGTCTTCCCTGGGTCTTGTTTAGGGCATTTCACAAGTGCCAGAAAGTAACATGAAGGTCTCCCAGCGAGCTGTGAGAAACATGCTATCACCCTCCTTGGCTCTGCTCCTGGGATGAGGTGCAGATTTCTCCCATGTTTCTAAAACACAACACTGAACTCCACTTGCATAAGAGAACACTTCCCTTAATAAAACTAATAATAATTTAAAAAGCAATTTTAAAACAGTGACAGTTTTCAATAATGCAAAGAGTCACACAGGAAAAAAAAAATACTTTTTTTTTTGTATTGGCCTTGGGAATAATCCTGTTTCCATCATCTTTATGTTCTTCAACACAAAAACACTGCTAAAACGCACAGCAAATGATGTTCTCCTATTATCATATCCATTCATGCCTACATAATATCTAAGACATCCCCATTATCTTATGAACTCTATCATCATTATGGTATTTATCATTATTGACTACTGTAGCTGAAGCTGCAAAATGTTTTCAATAACGTTTTCACTCATTCAAAAACTCTTTTCTGCATGTAGGTTTTCCATTGCAAATTCAATCATGAATATGCATGATTTCCCTTGTTCACATGCTGTGTGAGGCTAAGACCTTTGGATGGCTGTGTGCAGACCTAGACAGACTTAAGTGTCAGCAGAGATTAAAGCTAGTCGCCAGCTAATATTCACATTACCCTCTTGCTCCTCTCCAAAGATAGAGACACAGAAAGAAAATTAAACATATTCTAGAGTCTCTAATCCTACCAACACTTTAAGCACTTTATTGTATGCTCAGCTTTAGAAAGAGAGCTTCTAAAGTTTCCATAGTTACTACAAATAAGAGCATGAGCCTGTTTGTTGTGAAACTGCATAAAGGAAAAGAACTGCAGCAAGCACAGTAGATCTCACTGTATAGCACTGTCCAGATTTCTCCAGCAGTATATACTGCAATGTCAAATTAATTAATATTATAGACAAGGAAGTGAAAATTACATCTCTCTGTCACAGTGGAGAGGGCATACAGAAGAAGTTAAAATTTTCATTTCATTTTACAGGAGCTTCACTACTGGACTACTTGTGTTTAGGTAATGAAAGTAAACATTTGTATACATTTATAGCAACTCTTTTCCAAAACCATTCTGTACTGTATGCTATGGGATTCTTAAGTTATTTATACTTATACAAACAATAATAAAACTGAACCAACTTGCTCTGTGTTCCATACTCATGTAAGAAATTTTCAAATAGCAATTTAAAGTTAATCATCTAAACTGCTCTGGGTCATTACTTCAATTGGCAGGGAGGAGGCATATAGGGGGAAAGGAAAGGTGGTGTCTGTCCTAAAGGATGAAAAATGTTGCTATGTGGAACCAGCAAACTATGAAAAACTAAACCCCTTGAATTCTGTAGAAGTTTTGCCATTGACTGCAAAGAGAACTTCTCACAATTCTGTTGTTTCTTTTCTTATGGATTCTGCTACAACAGGTTGCCAGAATCAATGCTAGCAATAGCATAGCTACTAATTCAGGAGTTTAATGCTACATGAAAGTACAATTGCCTGCTGTCAGGAGTCACTAACGAACACCCTATTGAGACGAATTACTAGAAGGAGGACTTATAAAACATTTCCCAAGGAGAGTATTCCAGCTCTTCATTCTCATATCAGGTGCCCCAATTTGGACAAAATGTTATTGGTAAGACTATTGCATCCATCACCTCTATGAAATATTCTATAAAAAAATTTGGATTCTACAGATGAAAAATAGTGGACATAATTATTAATGAGGCTTGAATCTGACTAGGTAAATACACAAGAATGCCTAAGTAATGTTGAAAGTACACTGCTTGAAAAAGGCAAGTGGCCAGTTTTCAAGCAAGTTTAGGATTATCATTAACTAATATAGGCTACTGAAGGGTATGGCAAGACTGATATACATATGTTGCTATTCTTAAGTCCCCTTCATATTTATTATTTCTAAATATAACATCCTTGGTGAAGAGTTTGATATACTACATAGTTTATATACACACACACACATATATATATATATTTGGTCTGTTTGTTTCAGTTTGACAGTTTCCTGAACTACATTAGACTTTCTGTAACTAAATGATTACTTAGGAAACTATCTTCCATAAGAGTCAATTTTCTGCATTTAAAAAAAAAAAAAAAAAAAGGATATTCTTTGTGTGATTCTATTACCTCATTTAAATCAGATTTTGGACTATTTAAACATTAACTTCATTTAAACCAAATATAGGAAGAGATACAAAACCTTAATAAGGCAGACAACCCACGCAGTTTGGAACTGCAAGAGCTAGAGCTGTCCTTCTTCTCTAAGAGCTTTTCTGGAACAGGTCTATAGGACTAGAAATCAGAGATAATGAAAATACAGTCCTTGCTAACTATATTGCTTTCCTGTCTTCAACACACAATCCAATTCTCACTGAATGTTCTACAGACAAGAATGAAATACTAAAGCATCACAGTAAAAGAATCACTTCCACTTACAGGCCTGACTGGACTACACTGAAATGAAATAAATGATCTTTTCAAGAATTTCAAGTCCTTTTAAGTACTTTTGTATCACAGCAACTTGAAGACAATTCTTCTCACTATTTAAAGAGGTCTATAAACAGTGACTGGCACTGTTAATCACAATTCAGATCAATGTGCCGTGGTTGACCACACATAGTAGACAGTCAGGATTTTGGTCCCTCACTTAACAGCCAAATTGCTTACAGAGTGCTACAAGTTTATTTCTATTGGTGATTTTAGTAGTTTTATGCTGTCCTAGAAGCTGTATAAGTTGACAGAAATTCCTTAAAACTGTTCCTTTACTTTTACAGACCTTTTACTTCTGTTTAAGACATTATCAGAAAAAGCAATCACAGAAAACAAAGATCTAAGAGTACCATCTCAATGTATTTACTTATTTTGAAGAAGTATTTCATATTTTTAGAATGTATGCTTGGGAATCCATTTATTCCTGACATTACATTATCAGCATCAGAAAAATTCAGGAATTCAGCCTAGCAAACTTGAAATTCTCTGCCTAGAATTTACAATAAAGAGGCCTTAAATATTTTGGTTTCCTGTAGTTTTACTTAGCAGATTCCATAGCAGTTAACATCATCTATGATTGCAGTTGCCACATTCTGGATTTAAAAGCTGGAAACAGGCAATGTGCTATCGTCCAGAAATGTCCTTCCCTCCCCTGCTGGACCTGGTTCTTGCAGAGAAAACACAGTACAGCCCATGTTATATAAGCGCCTCCGAGGTGGAGAGACGCTGGAAGAGGCATTTATTCCTTATCACATTTTCTAAGGATAAGTTTTGCAGCACCGGAGAACCGAGAGCAGAGGTTCACTTCTACTGCAACTCTCACCTGCTTTAAGAGATCAGTAGGAGGGTTGGACCATCCATCTCCAAATTAGCTTCAATCTCCACCACTATGTGGCAGCAAAGCTTCACTGGAAATGCACGAATAAGGTACCTGCAACCAGCCCTTCTTACTCCTCCTAGCTACCTTTATTTACATCAGTGTCCAAACGTCCTACCTATTAGCTGTTTCTTAAAGCCTACCATATGGTATACAGGTTCCTTTAAAATGGGATTGATGTATGACAACAGAAAGGCGTGTTATATCTCATATATAACTTCAACTGAAAGTTAATCTGTCTAAACATCTACAGCCAACAAATATACTTTAAGACCAAAATGGACAATTACAACTATTTTGTCCAATGCATCTGCTTTGAATACAGACCACTGAAATATAAGTCACTCTTGAAATCAAGTCAATCAGTTTTGTTTTATGTACAAGATATTTTTGTGCCATTTTCTGAAACATATCTAATCTTGACCAGGAGATTTCACTGTGTCCCTGAATAAATTATTCCAGTGGGTAAATATTTTCATTCATTATAGCCTGAGATTTTTTTTTTTTTAGTTTACATTTATTTAAAATTGTTTCCAAACACTGATTTCTATTCTAGATCTAAAAAAAATAAAAATAAAAATAAAAATCACAGATCCTGATCAAAGCACTTGGTAAGGATCTTTTGAGAAACTGAGGAAGATACACCAAGCTTTGCAAAATTCTTGCACCTCTTCCTTACATTTGTATTTTTCAGTGTTCCCTCTGAAGCACATTATGCTCAAATTTGCTAATTGGCTGATTACAGACGAAACATGACTTGTCAACCCCTTTTGGCTTTTCTCTCAGTAATTCCAATACAGTGAAAAACAAAGCCAGACAACATCCAGCTACCCTTTCACGCCTAGCTACGTTCCAGCAAATAAGAGTCCTAGCTCTTCATTTGGAAATACTTTTTCAGCACTGCTCAATTATGAGGCAGACAGACCCATGTCAGGATGCTCCTTACTTCCAAGACTTGCTTGTCTGCTTGGAACTACACACAGCACACATCAGTGATGTTCAGCTAAATAGGACCCAACGTTCACTAAATGGCTGTTTACTACTGCAGTAATTCGGGTTACTAAGCCATTCATATCTAGAGAAATTTTGGTTAACAGGTCACACCATTTATATACCCAGACATTTGATCCATACCCTATGTGCCTCCTTTCATTTTCTACAGGACTTAAAAAGAGAATACCAACACACCTTAGCATACTAAGAAATTAAACAATTTCTGTCAAGTACTATAGAGCTACTAAAACCATAGTACGTGTTTAGCTATGTCAGGCTATTTTTTATAATAATGTTTTATGCCAAAACTTAAAAAACTTCAAATAAAATAAAGCCATAACCTCTAGTTTGTTTTACTTTTTCCTGTACTCAGACTTGTAATACTAGCTTAAAACCATGAATATGACACATTCATTTTTACTGCTTAGGCTGCCAAATTTTTAAAAAATTATGACTTACATGTTTAATAGAAACCCATAATTTATGAGTAACTATAAATCATCTGTTTTAAAACAAAGAATCACACTCTTGATCAATTTCAAGCTAATGTGCTACAGTTACAATATTCTGTTCTTACAGACCCTTCTATTACACTAATCCCATTTTAAGAATTCATGACAACTAAACCTAAGTGCTAGTTATCTATAACAGAGAATTAGCAAACTGTTACATCAAAGAAAAAAAGCTTCAATTTGCTGTTACTTAACTGTTAAAATTGCCTCAGCTTACTTTCTTTTCCCAGGCACAGAAAAAAATATAAAATTCCATTAAGCTGAAACTCACATATCAAATTATTATTAAAACCTACCACAGGCATTGAGATGTAAAGCACTGAAGCACAGGGGGGTGGTAATTGTGTTCACAAACTGACTAAATATCAGGCAGACTATAGTAATTTCAACTTTCCTTGGACGTGTAAAGAAAAAAGCTCCACCTGCACAAATATATTCATGTGAATTTATATGCATTCACACACACAAACAAACAGCTTTTCTAAAACCCTTTTAAAATGGAAATCATAGAAGTCAAATAAAATTCTCAAAAATCTGGCACTAGACTGGAAAACACAACTTAGTTAATACCTAAGAGGTGATCAAGCTAATTCCAATTTATCACTCAGAAGGCTAAGGTAGATGATGAGATAAACTGACTTACAATTTGGATAGAAACTTTTTCTATTTATAAACTCTAGAAATTCGTCTACATATATAGATTCTGCAAGGATCTGTATGCTAACTCATCTGTCAGCATTGTACTCAAGCATTTTGTTCACTCAAGGTCTCTGAATAATGTATGTGGCATAATTCCCACCCCTGATGCTTTCAGTAATTTCAAATGTCACTTATAATCAAATCACAAACAATCAAAACAATGAAGGTAAGTGAAACTCCAATTCCAGTCTCATAGACACTAGATGATATTCAGTGTGCATCTAAAAATAACATCAGTCAAACAAATGGGTGTTTTGAAAGATGCAACTAAATCATAACCAAGTTTTTTCTCATGTTTTGCAAATAGCCATTAGCCACAATTGTATCTGCTATAATTTCAGGAAATGCTTGCATCTCCTTGAAGAAATCTCAAAACACAAACAAACAAGAACAAATAAACAGGATCAGTGGTATGGACTGCAAATATATCCTTAGTGAGACAGAAAGGAAAGGCTATATTTTGGAAATAGAAAGAACAAAGTCTAAGCAAAGATCTGGGATAGAGACGGAAAAAGATTTAAGGATCAGGAAGGAGCTACATATGACAATGCACCCACCAGCTGAAATTACAGATTGGTTTAATAACAATGGCAGAAAATGGAACAGCAGAAAAAAGTCAGAATAAAGATGTTATGCAGAGCATTGGCCGTATTACATCTGAATATTCCTTGGAGGTGTGCAAGAAACAATGTCAAGACGACAGACTGAAATATGATAAGGCGGTCATAGAAGGCAGTCCATTCTCAACAATATTTTTGAACCACTCCCAACTTTATTAAAAAACAAAACAAAACAAAACAAAAAAACTTTGGGTCTCAAATTTCTAGTGCTCTGTCGCAGCCCAGAGGGGAATTTTTCAAAAAGTCTACAGAAAAATCAATCAAACTGTTTGAGCTATAAAAGCAGTGAAATATTATATTTTCTCTGTTTCTTTTTTTTTTTTTTTTGGTGCTTCTGGTAACTAAAGATCCACTTTCTTTCAAGAATTCAAGGCTGTCATGGATTTAAATCCACCAAGAGAATTAGGACAGAGGACAAATATGACAATATTTGGCTTAGAAATAGAATTATTAACTTTAATTCCTTACATTTCCATGCATGAGTTGGTGCCTACAGAGATTATTCTTCTCAAGGGATTGCACATATTATAATGTAACATTTCAAAGAGCCTTCTTGCATTCTGTATACCTCTGTTAAACATCCTCCAGCTCTAAGAGGGATCCCGTACATCACACACATTTATTAATGAAGATAGATGTCATTTGCTGGAGCTGTGTAGAAGTAATACACTGAAGAATAGACTCTATATTTACATGTCCTCAAAACTGTTTTGGCATTTTATATATTCTCAAGAAAACCAATACAAACTTTCTTGTGAAATTTGAATTCAAGTATTTTTATTACCAATCATACCTCAAATTGAGGAATCAGCAACCTGAGATATGCCATTAGGAATTAAAACTTTGTTAAATGTCCAAACAAAATTAATCCATGAACAGTTTTGAAAGAAAAATATCTATAAATTAATTCTGAGAATTATTTTAGACATTTTCACCAGTGTGTGTTAGGCAACAACCCCAATGTGCTTGGCAATTACGAGCTAATTAAGACTTCACAATGTAGCATCACTTTGATTTACCAGGAAAGTACCCTAAAGTACACAGTGCTCTAAAGAACCTGATAAAATCATATTATATATGAAATGCAGCTAGAAATTTAATGCCAGAAGCCTAACTCCCAATGTTCTTTCCCAATCAAGAAGCTGTAAAAAGAGAGACAGAATTTTCGTTTCCCAGACAATCTTTTCGTGCAATGCACACTGCATGCTTCCTGTGGTCTAATTTAAAGGGGACTTTGCATTTGACAAAAAAATATATTTTATTCTTTGGCAACAGTGTGAATTACTGATCAAGCTAATAGATAGAGATGTAGAACATCTCACAAGAAAAACCTACATTTTTTGTCTCATTCTGAAGTAGGTAGATATCTTCTTGAAACAAAACAAAAATTTCAGAAGTGCTGTCCACGTCAGAATTTATATCTACCAAATATAATGCTTAAAACTGATGAAGCAGCTTTTTTCTTGGTTCTTCTGTCACCTTTAGGTGAGTTCTGATCAGAGTTTTCAACATACAGAAAAGACAAACAGCAGCTTAGGACATGGAAGCTACATTATCCAAACTCTTCAGACGTGAAGTCAATCTCAAGAGTAATCCAAAGTAGAATTAAATTACACAAAGGCCTCCTGTACCTCCTCAACAGGGACCATGGACTCAGATCCTGCCTCCTTATAATAGTCCCACCTTGGACACCCCATTCAATATCCTATAGAAAAATCCCGATTAGCATGGAATCCAAACCTCTCCAGTCCACCAACACCTCTGTAAGAACAAGACCAGCTACTCGCAATGAGTATAAAGACACCCTGATGCATAAGTGCCAGAAATCAGTATTGGTCGAAAGATGACCTTCAAAACTAAAACCAGAAGCTTTATTTGGGAATAGCTGTCTTTTTCCCTTTTCACCATGAGGAATAACAAGAAGGCTGAAGTCTTCTGGGAACCATTTTCAAAATGGGCCCACTACTGCTGCTGAAGAATCTGTTATTATACAACACTAAAGGATTCCCTAGTGAACCACACAGATCCCATTGGCTCCATTAGAATCAAAAAAAAAGTACAGCTATAAGGAATTCACGGTAACCTGAAGGAACAGGATTTGGTCTGTTGAATATGGTGAAAGAAATAAGCCCCTCTCAGAGATCATTCTTATTCGATAAATAACAATACTTGTACCTGTTCCAGCTTCTAGCCTGATCAGTTCACCTGAATGTAAGTGTAAGATACAAAGAAGAAGCTAAAGTTTGTGTATATGCCATCAATCAGAAATCCTCTACAACTTTCAGGGTTTTAAAGAAGAATTCTCAGCACATAGGAGTTGAATTGAATTTAATTTTCATTCTAGTTCCACCTATAGTAATTGGCTGCTACTGAGCTGCTATTTTATGTTGTCTTTGGCACTAGGAACCTCTAAATCCATGTCAACAAATTTTGGATCTTCACCTGTGCTGACAAGTCCCATTCTTAAATTGCCAACCTGTAGGTCCTCAGCCACTGCTGAGTCACTAGAAATTGAGTTGATACCTTTTTATTAGTGTCATAGTGACAATCAGCACTGGTTTACAGCAAATAAGATTCTAACAGTGCTCCGTGTCTAAGCATAAGGGCTACAGTAGCAGCAACCTGTGATAATGCAAAACTGCAGCCCTCTGCCAAAGAATAAACTTCTGTTTATCTCAGGTAGCCTTCAGATTTGTGCAGCAAAGCAGCTGTCAATGGGATGAGGAAATGGGCAGTTTCTTCCAAGTGGACAGAACTTCACAGGGCATGGAGAGAGTGATCATTACTGTTTTCAGCAGTACTCTAGTTCCTTTGAACTAACTGTATCCACTGAAATAATGTTATTTTATGTATGCTTATGAAAATAGAGTCAAACAGTTCACCTCAAATTGGTGAATGCACTGACAGTGCCTACAGCAAGTTTTCCAAAGAAAGGCAACCAGTACTGATGGAACATTATCCTGCTTTTTCTTGCCAACATAAAAGATTTCACATCTTCATGAAAATGCTCAACTATATCATAGTTTATTCTAAAAAGTCAACTTGCACTCATATTTTTGCTTTCCACTGGCTTCTATTCAGCTGTGAGGCTTTTTCACTCTATGTGGCCTGTTTTAGGTTGTACTCTGTAACTTAGGAATAAAATGTCTGTCAGTTCCCCCAAAAGTCTTTGCTGGCATCTCACAAAAACAAACTGCCATCGCTGTAGACCATAGCAACTTGATTTCTTCTAGCTTCAGCCAAAAGTTTCATGAACCACAATTATACTTGCTGTTGCCATCAAGTCAGAAGTATTTTCAATCTACCTCTTAGATGACTTTCAGACTGAATATAAACTTCAGACTGAAGCTTAGGCAAGGAGTATCTGAAAATTAACTTGTATTTTCTACACTGTCATCCATTATTCAGACTAAGGACTCTATGTATGGATATCCACAGCAACCACAGTTTTCCCTTTTACTAAAATTCTTATTGCTGAAAAATAAGCAGCTGGGTGTACTCATACATGCAAAAATGCACATGCACACATACTACACCATTTTTTTTTCTTCAAGTATGACTTCAGTTTTGACTAACAGAAAAAGATGCCTGATTAGGGATAACATAATACGGACACTTACATAAGGATAAGGTCTATTCCAATTCAATTCAGTCACAAAATCAATTTGAGAAATCAAATTGAGAAACCCACTATAAGAATCTCATAAATTTAAGATTGGTAAGCATCCTGAAAAATCAAGAATATTCCACTTTCAAAGCTGCATTTCACTTCTCATCTTCAAATTCTATCATTAACTAACAGGTATCACTTTGAGTGCCTATTTATTTATGATAAACTGAAAACTCTTCAATAATAAACCGGACAGTTTATTTGCAGTTTTTAATAAACACCGTTTTTGTATGATTAGAGTCAACAATGCTTTAATGCTTCGATCTGAATGGGCTGGCCTCCCGCCTTTTGTTTGTGGTAAGCAAGTGGTATCTGTGAAAGGTCAGAAAGGAAGCTAGAAGGAACAGTAAGAAATGAGGAAGAGGTCAAAGACAATGATGAAAAGAAGGGTTCTTGTCTGATACTACTGCCTATCAGAGATGAGGAAGATGGTGGCTCAGGAAACAGAACAGAAGACTTTTTATTCTAGATCACTTTTTCAGCCTAAGTAATCTGAAAAGCTGGATCTGGAATAAACTTTAACTGATATTACCCAGATAGGCATTTCAAATCCACTTTGCTCTTTAGCAGCAGGTTTTATTTATTTATTTGCAAACACAAGGCACATAAATAAAACCAGAATGCTCCCAACTTCGCAGATGTAGAGCAAGAAACTGAATTTTCAAAGAACCTATCCTTAATCTAAAGGTAAACAAGTAGTTTACTTGTCCAGAAACACCTTTTTCTTTCTTTTGAATACAGAAGGACAACTATGATTAGGATATGACAAATACAAGACAGAACATTTAAAGGGCACAGAAAAAGTTAAAGTGGCATTCAGCCTCCTTTGACGTTTAACTCTTCTGACCCCAAGGTCTATAACAAACCTTATCCCCCACATCTTTAATTATTTACATTTTCCCCCTATACTAAAAGCCTGATAAGTAAAAGTTGAAAATCTAGCATCTCTCAGTATTACTCCAGTCAATTTATCTGGAACCATGCAAAGTTACAGTAGTTGAAAATTTAACATGCTAATTTAAATCTTTGCAAGATGTACAGAAAGTTTGTTCTTTGGGGTTCATTATCATCTTCACATCCATTATTACTGAGAGTCTTTTATTGTTGTTATATCGTAACAATTCCTATAGGAAAAACTACTGCTTGTTAGCACAAATTTGAAAGATATAAGTCTGTTAGAGATGTAATTAGACAAGGTAACACTGATGCACCAAAAGAATTCAAAACCAGAAAGCTGAAGTAACACAAACATGCCAGCTGAACTTCAGTTAACAATCTTATAAGCAATGAACCTCCTGATATTTCTATGCATATAACAAAGTAGTTCAAGAACTCAAAGGATGTGATTTTAAGGCAATGACAGCTTTACACGGGAATTTATTTTGAGATAAGAGCAGACCTATTTAGTCTTTCACTATGCTTACATATGCTATAAATAAAAAGATTTATTAAAGGATTTCTCCTCTCAAAGGTAATAAAAAGCTCTTAACATCTAACACGGCAGTCCACCTTCTCCTCATGAACTGCATACTTTATTAATTTTTTTCCCCACCCAGAAAAGGATCATGTCACTTCTACCACAACTACACCTTTCTTTAGAAGATTTTGTAGGTATGACTAAGAGGTTGATAAACCTCAGTTGATAAAATCTACAAAATCTGTATATTAACTCTATTTTTAAGTGAAAAATATAATAATATCTAAACTGTAGAGCTTGGATGTCTCCAAACCAGACATAGCTCAAATGAATATGTGCATCTACAAAGACTCTAGGAGGAAATTTAAGATGTTCTCATATTAAAGGAAGCTGGTTGAAACTTTTCCAGTTGGCTTTACACAAGGAGATGTGAACAACACAGCCTGAAACCACAAAAACAGGCACTAGAAACAAGAATGTAAAGAGAAGTTTCTGTACAAGACTTCCCAAAGAAACCCTTGCTGAAGAGCTACATCAAGCTTTCCCTTGCTGAATTCTACATCCTCTTGGCAAACTGCAGCATCATTGAGTGGTAGTATACCAATTTCAGCAACTCTCTCAACATTTAGCTCAAGTTGCCTAAATATTTCCTTTTAATTAATCCTCCTTAAAAAGAGAAAAGAGACAAAATATATTCACTCTGGATCACAGAGTTAGATTTTGGGCAATTTTAAGGCGTTTCAATTTCAAGTAAGTAGGCTTTCAAATCAGTATTGCTCTGTTTTACAAGCATCACAAAACAGATTTGTTCCAAGCAGAATGGGGTGCACAGGGGGAGAAGGGAATCAGTCATATCTCTTCAGAGGAATGTTATGCAATGGAGCTGGACACCTACATGCTACTGAGGCCTTGGTTTGTGGTGTCTGTTAGTATCAGAGCGTGCTACAAAGCAGATAAAAGCAGAGATGGATACGAACTTCAAACTCCTCTTTCGTTTTCCCATATAAGACATGCTGAGAACACAGTAGACAAGGCATGTTAAAGAGACAGTAGAGAAGCAGGAAAGCATTAACTTCATGCAACACAACAGTGCTTGGAATAATAACTTTACACCAAAACAATAAAATAGTAGCCAGGAACTGTTCACCAAAAGCTGACACAGTAAACCTTGCAACAGCAGGCTAGTACTTTTCCATGTACCTGCAAACTGCATGCTATGAACCAGTGATGAAAGCTCATAATAAGAGGTGTCACTATGACAAGTAAGTCTTTAAAATTAAGTTTTATCTTCTGGTAAGAGGTTTATAGTTCAGCCATAAATTAACAGCCTGTATCAAAAGGTGTAAGAAGTTTCACATCGCCCAAAATGCAGTAAAGGCTCCCACTTGGTATTTTATTTTCATTTCACTCAAGGTTGTAAATTACAACTCTATCCTTTGAAGACTTCAAATTTTATTCTATTTTACTAACAGCTAAAATGAAGGAATAATTGTAGAAAGAGATTCTAAACGTTGCTGCATAAGCCGTGCTTTCCAGCAAAGTAACAGTCATTCAGGTTCAAAACTCCTTACTAGGTTTTCTCAAGGCCGTTCTTCTGTTTGGAGAAGAATAACTTCTGCCCTTCCCTCTGCATCCCTGCAGTGCCTCTTACCAGAATGGGACCATAGAAATACTACTCTACTACTCAGTGCACTGTCAAGAAACACACTATCAAGTCTCCCTCTATATGAAAAATGATGAATGTAAAAACAGTGCACATAAAGCAACAGTGATAACTCAGATGACGCTCTCAATTATACACATTTTCATTCTGCAGCTTGCTAGCCTTGTTTCTGTGCTTAGAATAAGTTCTCCACAGGCAGATTTAGTAAGCACATAGAACTGATGGGGTACTTATTACAGTCTACTGAATAGACATCAGTTGAAACATAAACTCCAGATCTGACACAATGACAAAACAGCCTTAATTCAGATTTCTATCACAGTTAGCTGTGTGAATTTACATTGTAAAACAGTAATATTAATTATTTTACGAAACAGAATACAACATTTCAACTAAGTGTCCAGTTCATGAATCCATTTTCACAAATTCACTCGCTTCTCAACCAAGCATTTAAAAACAAGCTAGAATCCTAAGGCCAGTTAGACTTAGGTACCAAGTGAAAGCAATGCTAACAAACATATATTAAGCTCCTCTGTCTTTTTTCTTTTACTTTCCAAAAATATGTCATATTCAATAGATTTGAATTCTTCCATAAAGGATACAAGGATTGTTGTCATCAATGCTGCAGTTATCCAGGATCAGGGGAATGCCATCTAACTCATATACCTAAATAAAAACAAAAGATTAATTTAACAAATTGCTCAGGAATACTAACTATGTTTCATGCAAGAAATAATGCAAAAATGTAAAAGGGACATCTGTTTCATTGAAAATATTAGCAAAAATAAATTGCAGAGTAAATTAGGTATTATTAACAGAAATTATCACAAAATAGTATTAAAAGCAGATATTAATTAATTAATTCCTCCTTCAGCTACCACATGTTTGATTGAGGTATTTTTCCATTAAAGTTCGGTGTCATATGCTCCTCACACTGAGCCAGAAAAGCTACACTTACTTGAAAGGTAACGCCTGCTTTCAGGAAGAATCATGGAAAACTACCACGTGAATAAAAACATAAGAAAAAAGTTGTAAAATACATATACACATACACACACAACTGCTAGCTAGTGTGGAGCCGCTTGTCCTCTTTATCTTCTGTACACAACCTTCAAAAGCAATGTGTTATCCGTATATACCTAAGCACAAATTCTTTGTATCAAATGAGAGTCACTGACTTTTTTCCTTTGATAAGGTCTTCATTACAGTAATGGCAAACAAGTAAAGATGACATCTGTCTTTTTTATTTTATATATACAAAAATGTGAATTCTTGAACACCAATTTATTCAAGTTTTGTGGATGACATAATGGCACAGAGTTCTAATGGATTCATACATGCATACCTAACCTCATTACCAAGAAGTGAGGTAAAGTTGGTGTTAACAATACATCTATAGCATAGGTATTTTAAGAAAAATACATTCCATAAGAAAATTACCTATTATTTTAAGATACAATATAATACCATACATTGTCATGCATATTTATAGCTTTAGGAATTGTTACCTACTTAAACAAAAACCTGTTCTGAACTTTCTGTGGAGTTTCAACCTTTGAAATACCTTCTTAAAACATAAGCATTTATTTTTAAATGACAAAATAATGCTATTTTAAGAAAACTTAACCACATGAGGATTAATTATATCCACATATTGTTAATATTCTTTAAGCTGTCTGGACATAGTTGTGAGCAACCTGTTCTAGATGAACCTGCTTTTGAACAGGGAACTTGGACAAGAGGTTCCTCCAGAGGCCCCTTCCAATCTCAGCCATTCTGTGATTCTGTGATATCTAAATCATACTTGTTCAAATCTTTTTCTTTCATTTTTTTTTTAATTCCTTGAAATTTAATTTAAAACCAAGAACTGTTGCACAAAGGATTTTAGGTAGAATATCAATTCAGGTTGTGTCATTCAAATTTGGCATTTCTCTCTCTCATCTTTTTTGCCCAAGGTCAAAAGCATTTCTATGTATCATATACAACAGTGGATCAAAATTTATTCTGCAGGATGGATCAGCTTTCTGACATGGTAAGAGAGTGAAATTGGGTAGGAGGAAATTAAGATGTGATATCCAAAACATATTACCAATCAGAAAAACAAGTTCAGAGAGAAATTTGAACATACTCTTATGAGTTCTTCTTTAGATAATCTCAAATTCTAACATAAGAAAGTAACAATAGCAGAGACAGAGAAGGTTTAAATTCAAAAAAAAGCAAAGAGCATTGCCTGGTCTTAAGACCTAACTGGTAGATCTGTGCTAACATGCATGACTATACCTATATGAAATGCAGTTAATAAAGCAAGTTTTAAAATATTAATTCTTTCCACAACATTTTTGTGTGCTTTCCAAATGTCATGCATCACGTATGATGTCATACTTCAAAGCTTGAACAAATGCTGACCTTTTAATAATACAGTGGTTGTGCATGTTTGGAAAACATTAGTTCTTTGATTTTTATGCTGTAGCAAGACCCTGATATGCCTGTAACGCTACCTTTTATTTTTCACCAGTGTAATGTTGAACAGTACGAATTAATCTAGATTAAGCACTGTCAGCTAAAATAAAGTATGTAATCTGTTTCAGTGTGATTCAAACAAGACATTCAATTAACAAAGTAAGTATTCTGCAAAAAGTAAAATTAAAAAAAAAAATGCTTCAAAAATTACAGTGGGATTATAATGAGATTCGTTCAAAGTGAAAACAGGAGCATCAGACCACAACCTTAGCGATACCTTAATTTAAAAACAACTCACTAACAACCACAGTGTTACACACCCACTGAGAGTCTCTTGAACAGCATGCAGTTTTACCAAGTTAAGTCTAGCTTTTGTTACGAGTACCCCGGCTTTAGTATGTCATCCGTGACTTATTACACAGTGAAATGCAACAAGGAAAAGAAACCTTGCCATGTGCCCAGGACAAATCTATATACTTCTCAGAGAGACTCGTGAGGTCAACTCCAAGAGCTCTGATTCCTGAGCAACCACTGCTGGAGAACTTCCAGTTCATATTGGCTGTTCATGAACCACCAGCTGATCCATCAAAACTGCATTTTATGGTAACCTAAAATTCATGCCAGTGTACTGTAATAATCTGGGCTGCAATGTAAGCCAGTTCAGCTCTCCATGTAGTAGAGCCAAAAATGGAGTGCCACAGATCAAAGGAAAGAATCACCGTCCCCCACCAGGCTGACCCACTTGCATGTTGAATCTCTCTCAAATCTTCTCATTCTCATCAGCCTGAAGAAAGGGCAGTTACTGTAACCTTCCACAATGGCAGATTTTGTAAATACCAAGAAAAACGTCATCCTAAGCCTCAACTTCTTACACAGATTTATTGAAACTGTACTGCCCAATATGAAGAGTTTAGTGAATTTTTCCAAGTAATTATTGGCCTTAGAGTTCTTCCTTTGAAGATAAATGCAGTATGGAGTAAGGCTGTGTACCTTTTCCAGAGACCTTCTGCAATGCTTGGGAAAGGAGTCAGTATTGTGCAAGCCTCAGATCTCACTTAACATAAAGTGCAAAAATATCCTGAAAAGAAAACATGTAGCAGCTGGTGTGAAACTGGCTGTAATCCAACCAGATTTCCAAAGAAAATATAGGCAGAAACTAAGGAATAGGACAGTTTCGGTGTCTGTCTTATTATTCACATTACCTTGTGTTACAAAAGATCATTAAATCTATTCTCCATTTACATTACCAACAGCATAGCTGGCCAATAGCATGGAATTGCACTAGACCTTAAAAACACTAGGTTATTTTATTATGTAGAACTATGGTTTTACATACACATACAAGATATACACACACACAATATATATACATATGAGATGTACATATATCTTAATCTCATACGTACACACATATACATATATCTGAGATTATAAACCATACACAAATATTTATATATGGTTTATTCTGAATGCATTTAAATATTAAAGGAAGCTGCAGTCTATGTGTAGGCTGAAATCTTTATGTAAATTTAAAAAGTTACTTAAAACAAGCTTAAACTTAAAAGCATATAGCTCTGTGGTAGTGATCTCTAGTGCTTCAGTCAAGTCAATACTGCAAATTTTGCCTTAGTGTTATTGCGTCAGTTTCTGAAGTTGTTTTCTAAAAACCAGAAAAATGGAAGACTCAGCATTCAAAAGCAGGTGTCTTTCTCTGTTGGTTAAGAAAGATATCTTTCATAACATAGCTTTATACTACCTTTAACTTGTTTTCTGTACTTGCCTTGAAACACCATGAAGATCTATATCATGTCAGTGAGAAATTTAACTGTAGGACACTTAAAAGAAAATGCTTTCCCTAGGGACGGAGTGATTGCTGTATTTTTTCCTCACATAATTTCTCTTTCTCTTTACCTGTAATTTAATAGTCTATTTCAATTACTTAAAACAGACACTAAGCAGAATGATTTCAACCCACATACACAAAGCTACTACATAAATATTAAACAAGAGCTTATGAAAGTCACCAAACCAGACCATATATGCCCACTGCTCTCAAAGCCAAGGAATAATATATCGTGTTTTATTTGGATGGTTTGGGATATGCAAGTCCTGAGGGAAAAGGCATGCTTTTTCTCTTGAAAAACAATGAAAAAAAATATCAGATCC
Source organism: Anser brachyrhynchus (assembly GCF_964034855.1). NCBI lineage: Eukaryota > Metazoa > Chordata > Aves > Anseriformes > Anatidae > Anser > Anser brachyrhynchus. The sequence goes on from NC_137694.1 coordinate 72,975,471, forward strand.
AAACTAAACCTTTTATGTTATCCCACAAAATTTGCATATATAATACAATATGTAACTACAGTCGCTAATATATAAAGACACTATCATACTTCAAGAGATTCATCTGAGCAGGACTACCTCTGATAATCTCTCTGTATTTTCTTATGAAGTTCATATAAGTAATTATCATTAACATAATCGTTCACAGCAGAGCCCAAAGAATGTATAGATTAATCATATATTGTTTCTTGAATCTTTCCCTCTAACAGCAATGGAGCCAAGCTTGGGGTAAGAATGCAAATTCTCTAAGCATGACAGTGCTTGTTGCAGAACAAGAAACCTGCATACATCTAGCAAAATGCAACCAGAATGTCCAGGTCCAGTAGCTATACAGACAACAGCGAAACCTCCATCAAAAATACTCTCTTCAAACAATCACCAACACTTCTGGCATTAGAAACGTTATCTAGTCAACTAAAATAGTAGTATTACACAGTAAGAACGTTTATGCCTTTAGATAACAACAGCTTCAACATAAATTTTCTGCCAGAATGCAATTGAGTCAGTCTCTAATCAATGCAGAAGGCAGAATCAGAAGTATGCTTGTTTCAACCACAGAAATACTTCTATTTCTTAGAAGTTCTGTTTGCTGTAACTACAGATAAGCAAAAGGAAATGTGTTCTCACAAATAGAAATGGACTACTAATAGTTTCAATAATCCCTGCTAACACTGTCACTCTTTTTACATATTACTGACAAGCACATTGACAAATAGCAAGACAAGGTTGTAGCTTTAAAAAGTGTGTTGGGGGTGTGGGTAATGGCAGTAAAACACACCTCTCTAGAAACAAGTTGAAAAACAGAAACAAGCAATAATTATTTACATGAAGAAACTCCAGATACTACATTCTTTACAGATGACCAATTTCCAGCCAGAAAGAAGTTGTGTCCAACAATGCTTAGCTCCAGAGTATTAAATTTTGATTCATATTATGGAACATTATGGAAGAAAAAAAAAGGTTTCTGTGAACTACTGAACCAACATACTTCATGTTTTTATGGACTTGGTTCCTTTACTTCACTCTCTGTAATGCTCCTAGTTCTGCCACACAGCTGAATGTGTAGAAACACCCAAGAACACATGGTTCAGAAGTACATTTGCTGATCAGCTGCCAAACATCAGCCTTAGTTTGCAATGGATCAGGGATTGATCTGCCACTATTCAACCTCCCCTACCATGATCATTGCTTTGGCTTTCTCATTTACCTATTCACTCATTCTCATTTCTGGTACCCATATAGATACATTTTTTTGTTAAATTTGATTTAAACCAGCTAATGGATATAAGAGCCGGAGGAGGAAAAGGAAGGGAGAAGGGAAAGAATAACACATCTGGGATGGCACAACCACAGAAAACCTAAAGGACATATTAAGGTCATTGAAAAACCTATTGACTGTATTTTCCCTTTTCTCTTATTACCCTAGATTATAAAAATTATCTTCTTTCAACATATGTTTTGAGCTGAATCATCAAAATACCAACATTGATCTTACATGAAGCAACAGATGGATTTAGTTAATCTTTGAACTTACCTTCTAAGGAAACTACATTTTTTTCCCTACTGTGTAGCATGATGTATGCCTGATAAGCTTTTCAGGGGAGATGCATGAACCTTGTCATTTGAGACAGCAAAGAATCTATTCAGATAGTTTCTGTCCAAATCGATAATTCTATGAAGTTTCAGAAAAATCAAAGAGAATTAGGGGATCAAGGCTGAAGCATCAGACAAAGGGTTGTTGCTACTGGTTTGTACTTTACTTGAAGGTTGATGCAGGCAGAGAGAGTTCCTATCCTGTTTAAGATCTTTATCAGAGAGCTGGAGGAAGAGAGAGAATGCACCCTCACAAAATTTGGAACAACTCCATACTGCTGATACTATTAAGAACCTCTCAAAATTCAGTGATGACAAATGCAAAGACCTGTGCCTGGAATAGACTAATTTCTGACAAAGATGCATGCTGGGGACTGGCTGGCTGTATATGCAGCTCGGCTGAAAAGGAGTGGGGGACAGTAGGCCAAAAATAAGCCAGCATGCTCTGGTAGTGATGAAGGCAAACAGCATCATAAGCTGTATCAACAGGAACACAGCCAGTAGATCAAGTGAAGCAATTATTCTCCTTGGTACTCATTAAGCTGCAATCAACTGAACGGGCTGAGGCTATGCAATGTGAAAAGAAGTTGAGGGAACTATTTTTTTTTTTTTTAGGTTGGAGAGAAAAAAGCTTCAGGAGAACCTGATAGATAGCAGCCTTCCATGCCTACAAGGCAGAAGACTGAGCCACTCTCCTAACTCAGGTTTGCAGTGGTTTATCAGAGAAAATACAGTCATAAAAATGAAACAGAGAAGGTTCAGACTGGATATAAAGAAAAAAAATTTACTATGAGGATATGGAGCAGGTTGCTCACTGACACTGTGGATTCTCTCTCCTGGGGGTCTTCAGGACTTGTCTGGATAAAGATCTGAGCAACCTGATCTGAATTGCAGAGAGATCTGGACAGATTGGAGAGCTGGGCAAACACCAACCACATGAAGTTTAACAAAAGCAAGTGCCGGGTCCTGCACTTGGGACTGGGCAACCCTGGCTATACGTACAGACTGGGCGACGAGACACTGGAGAGCAGCCCCACAGAGAGGGATCTGGGGGTTGTGGTTGACAGCAAGTTGAATATGAGCCAGCAGTGTGCCCTGGCAGCCAGGAGGGCCAACCGCATCCTGGGATGCATCAAGCACGGCATTGCTAGTCAGTCGAGGAAAGCGATTGTCTCGCTCTACTCTGCGCTGGTGCGGCCTCACCTCGAGTACTGTGTGCAGTTCTGGGCACCACAGTACAAAAAGGACATTAAACTATTGGAGAGTGTCCAGAGGAAGGCGACAAAGATGGTGAAGGGCCTAGAGGGGAAGACATATGAGGAGCAGCTGAGGTCACTGGGTCTATTCAGCCTGGAGAAGAGGAGGCTGAGGGGGGACCTCATCGCAGTCTACAACTTCCTCGCGAGGGGGAGTGGAGAGGCAGGTGACCTATTCTCCATTATCACCAGTGACAGGACCCGCGGGAACGGTGTTAAGCTGAGGCAGGGGAAGTTTAGGTTGGACATCAGGAAGAGGTTCTTCACCGAAAGGGTGGTTGCACACTGGAACAGGCTCCCCAGTGAAGTAGTCACTGCACCGAGCCTGTCTGAATTTAAGAAGAGATTGGACTGTGCACTTAGTCACATGGTCTAAACTTTTGGGCAGACCTGTGCGGTGCCAGGAGTTGGACTTGATGATCCTTATGGGTCCCTTCCAACTCGGGATATTCTATGATTCTATGATTCTATGATTCTAATTCAGTTTTGAACAGGAGGATGAACTACAGATCTCCTGAAATCCCTTCCAGCCTGTATGACTGTAAGGGTAAGACACTTCCATCTCACCCCAACAAAAATAAAAGGGCTAAGACCATGAGAAGAAGCATAAGCCCATTATTTACTTTCCATTTGTTCAAGACAAGGTTCATTCTACCCTAATATGAACTTTTTCTTTTGGTTATAAAGCTGGAAAGAGTAGCTAGAATATTTATCAGATTATGTAACAACCAGAAATAGTTCTAGAAAATATATTATGATTCTTGCCCATTAGTGGAATAATCCTGCATATTCATTGACCTCTCACAACAGAGAAATCTTAAAAACAACATATATTTAAGATGCCAGAGTGTTCATTTAAATGTATTCTTATATATATTATATATATATTCATATAACTTTGAATTAATTATCTGTGAATGAATAAATTGGATTTCTCAACTATCCAAACTAAAACAAGCACATCTTTTCTAGACTACAAGGTAAGAGTTTTGCACAATCCAATGTATTGAAAAATAATTGAGCTGGCTGGAAAGAAAACAAATAAAGTAATCAAAGTGAGGTCTAAGACCGTGATACACGACAAAAGAGAGCAAAAGCAACATGGTTAACCTAATGCAGAAGTTTGCTAGGGAATACAATATCCTTTAAATAGCTTCAAGGAAAAAAAGTATACTGTCTATAGTACAAGAAATAATGGGCCTAAAGGAGAGAACATTCATATTACACGTTCAGAAAATATTTTTTTAACAGTAATGGTTAGTCAAACACTGCAATGCACTGAAACATGAGACCTGAAGACTCCTGGAGTAGGTTTCAATATTGCAAATCTCCACAGATGAACAGTCAAATCTTAACCATGAATACTCTAACCACTCCTGCTCTGGACAGGTGAATAGTTATGACCCATTAAATCCCATCTTTCTGCAAGTCTGCAGGACTTTTCCAGACAGAAAATCATACTAGACTAGGTCACGCCAAAGAAAAGTGTCACCATGAAGTGCATGCTAGGGATTTGCTAACAATCTTTGGTCACTGTTAAAGATATGTTTAAAGACTTCTGAATGTACCTTATCGGAACTACGTAATGACCACGCAATGAGAAATATATCCTTGAGGCCCTGCCACCAGACAGGCTCACCAAGAGGAGTCACTTTTCCTCTAACACCTGTTCAACAAGACAGGTGATAAGTAAGAGTAATTGAACATCTGGACAGAATACGGCATTCAGATTTGTGTAACAGAGCAGCTTAATAGGAGGAGGAATAAATCAGCTGATTAGGTTCTTCCACACCTATGATGGTGCTGAAAAAAAGATTTCATCTTGTTAATTTGTGAGTTTGTTTTTTGTTTGTTTTGTTTATCCAAGCAGCAGAAGTGACAGGAGATACACAGATTTTACTTCAAAGCAAAAAAGAACACTTCAGTCCCTTAGTGCTAGTGTATTCCTAGGCCTACTGCAGACTACAGGCACTTTGGCATAGAATAGAGGTAGTTGTGGCTTGCAGCAATCAAGTCTATTATTGGACTTCACCACATCCTGCAGATCTACTGAAATACTTGTGGACAGAGGCTCCTTTCTCCAGCAGACTTGCCTGGCTAGTCTGAGAGCTACTTGCACTACTGTGAATGACTCTGAGTGCTATCTTTATGTCCATTTAAGTGAAGGCAGTGTCCCCAGAATACTCTTCCCCTTACTGTACTGTTAAGCCTGTACGGCAAAATCGGCCAACTGTTTTAATATCTGAAATTCAGAAGTCATGGCAACAAAGCTTATTGCTACTGCTACATTAACTTTGGATATATTCTCTCTCTACTAACATTATTTCCTGGATAGACATTAGGTTTATTTCAGCTCTCCCAAAAAAGGTGACCCTTTCATCTTTCTGGGATGAAAATAAAATTTAGAATCTAAAAGCAGGATTTCTTTGTGATATCCTAAAACTCTCTGAAGAGGACTGGTTTAGAAGATAAAGATTTTATCCTTACAGAGGTGGAAGGAAAAAGAAGGTACCTAGCAGTCAATTACGACTCAGCCAAAAAAAGCAGAAGCTAAAGAGTGTCCAGCTACTAGAAAAGGGTAACAAGCCACTTCAGTTGCTGAATATTTTTTCCATTAGTCTTTCCAAGGCAAAACACAGGAGTTTCCAGCCATTGAGATGATAATATAAACACTTGAGAATTCAGAACAGGTTCCCACAAAAGACAGTAACACAATTGGTTCATTTGTTTTTAAACAATTCAGCTTTCATCATTCACTTATTTACAGTTCCTGAAACAGAAACCGCTTTTCATGAACAAATAGATACTGCCACAAGGAGCAGCCTTTTTTTTTTTTAAAAAAAAAGGGTTAGATCTGCTACTTAAATGGATAAAGTAAGGTCTAACACAGCTGGATTTCACTTGAAATACCAAATATTTTCTAGTGCAGTCTTTGCCTATCCTAGCAGCTGGAGTAAGAAAAAGTGATGCTAAGTATCACCCAGTATTAAATCCCTGTGATTTATATCACTTGAATTTGTACAAATTTGCATCAACAACAGAGTATACATGACTATTTCTAGTCACTCACTATCTTATTCTCAGCCCACTAAAGCCAGTAATCAGACTGTCTTTGTTGATTTTCAAAACACTGTCATAAAAGAGGTTCTCCTAATTTTTCTTCTTTCACTGGAACAAAAGAAAAAAGAAAGTTAAAGGAAATTAAATGTAAAAATCAGCAATGTGACTAGAACTGTGCTGAGGACAAATAAAATATCATTGAAATTTCAAGATTGCATTTTGTTCCAAATCAGAGTGAAAATGAAAGACTTCAAACTATTCCAGAATTATGAAAAAATACTGAGATAAAGGTTGGGCAAATCACATGATTCATTTCAGCCATTATAACTATCAGTCCAATATGAAATTCCAAGCCATTTGGGCAAGCTGCCACTGTTTCCATGGCTAGGATATTTTTGCCTTCCATGTCAAGATTAGCAAAGCATTTTAGGCGTCTCTCAATTAAAATGAGGGAGTTTTGTTTATTGGTTTTTGTATTTTAAGTTGCTCATATGTAATATATATATCATGCTGGAATAAATTTTCTTCTGGATAAAAATTCCAGACATTCAATAAAATATCCCAATTATGAAAATCATTTAAAGAAAAATAGCTTACCACCAAACATTTCTGTTGATTTCCTCATTATCTTTTACGCATGATAACACTCTTCTAGCCACAAACTGTCAAAACAGTTGTGAGAACCTCTATTAGCCTCTTCACTCTATTATCACAGTATCACAGTATCACAGATTTCTAGGTTGGAAGAGACCTCAAGATCACCGAGTCCAACCTCCGACCTAACACTAAGTACTCCACTAAACCATATCGCTAAGCTCTACATCTAAACGTCTTTTAAAGACCTCCAGGGATGGTGACTCCACCACCTCCCTGGGCAGCCCATTCCAATGCTTAATAACCCTTTCGGTAAAGAAGTACTTCCTAACATCCAACCTAAAACTCCCCTGTCGCAACTTTCACCCATTCCCCCTCGTCCTGTCACCAGGCACGTAGGAGAACAGACCAACCCCCACCTCTTTACAGCCTCCTTTAAGGTAACTGTAGAGAGCGATAAGGTCGCCCCTGAGCCTCCTCTTCTCCAGGCTGAACAAGCCCAGCTCCCTCAGCCGCTCCTCGTAAGACTTGTTCTCCAGACCCCTCACCAGCTTGGTCGCCCTTCTCTGGACTCGCTCGAGCACGTCCATGTCCTTCCTGTAGCGAGGGGCCCAAAACTGAACACAGTACTCGAGGTGCGGCCTCACCAGAGCCGAGTACAGGGGCACAATCACTTCCCTAGACCTGCTGGCCACACTGCTTCTTATGCAGGCCAGGATGCTGTTGGCCTTCTTGGCCACCTGGGCACACTGCTGGCTCATATTCAGCCGACTATCAACCAATACTCCCAGGTCCCTCTCGGCCAGGCAGCTTTCCAGCCACTCATCTCCCAGCCTGTAGCTCTGCTTGGGGTTGTTGCGCCCCAGGTGCAGGACCCGGCACTTGGCCTTGTTGAACTTCATACAGTTGACCTCAGCCCATCGGTCCAGCCTATCCAGATCCTCCTGCAGAGCCTTCCTGCCCTCGAGCAGATCGACACATGCACTTAGCTTGGTGTCATCTGCAAACTTACTGAGGGTGCACTGGACGCCCTCATCCAGATCATCGATAAAGATATTAAAGAGGACCGGCCCCAGTACCGAGCCCTGGGGGACACCACTAGTGACCGGCCTCCAACCAGATTTGACTCCATTCACCACAACTCTCTGGGCCCGGCTATCCAGCCCGTTTCTAACCCAGCGAAGCGTACACCAGTCCAAGCCCCGAGCAGCCAGTTTCTTGAGGAGAATGTTGTGGGGAACTGTGTCAAAAGCCTTACTGAGGTCAAGGTAAACCACATCCACAGCCTTTCCCTCATCCACCAAGCGCGTCACTTGGTCATAGAAGGAGATCAGGTTCGTCAAGCAGGACCTGCCTTTCATAAACCCATGCTGACTGGGCCTGATCGCCTGCTTGCCCTGCAAGTGCCGCGTGATGACCCTCAAGATAATCTGCTCCATGAGCTTTCCTGGCACTGAGGTCAAACTGACAGGCCTATAGTTCCCCGGGTCTGCCCTGCAGCCCTTCTTATAGATGGGCGTCACATTGGCTAGCCGCCAGTCAACTGGGACCTCCCCCGATAGCCAGGACTTCCGATAAATGATGGTAAGCGGCTCGGCCAGCTCCTCCGCCAGTTCTTTCAGTACCCTCGGGTGCATCCCATCTGGCCCCATCGACTTGCGCACATCCAAGCTCCGTAGCAGGTCGCCAACCATTTCCTCATGGATAGCGAAGGCCACATCCTGCTCCCCATCCCCTTCCACCAGCTCAAGGCACTGGGTATCCAGAGAACAACCGGTATTGCCGCTAAAGACTGAGGCAAAGGCAGCATTAAGCACCTCAGCCTTTTCCTCATCCTTAGTAACTAGGTTTCCCCTCGCATCCAGTAAAGGATGGAGATTCTCCTTAGTCCTCCATTTCGCGTTGATATATTTGTAAAAGGATTTTTTGTTGTCTTTAACGGCAGTAGCCAGGTTGAGCTCCAGATGAGCTTTGGCCTTTCTAATTTTCTCCCTGCACAGCCTCGCTACATCCTTGTAGTCCTCCTCAGTGGCCCGCCCTTTTTTCCAAAGATTATAAACCCTCTTTTTTCTGCTAAGCACAAGCCGCAACTCTCTGTTGAGCCAGGCCGGTCTTCTTCCACGCCGGCTCGTCTTTGGACACGTGGGGACGGACCGCTCCTGTGCCATCACGATTTCCTTCTTGAGGAGCGCCCAGCCTTCCTGGAATCCTCTGCCCTTCAGAACCACCTCCCAAGGGACTCGGCCAACCAGCGTCCTGAGCAGCTCAAAGTCAGCCCTCCGGAAGTCCAATACAGCAGTTTTACTGGTCCCCTTCCTGGCCTCGCCAAGAATAGAGAACTCTACCATTTCGTGGTCACTCTGCCCAAGACAGTTTCCGACCACCACATCTCCCACCAGTCCTTCTCTGTTTGTGAAGAGAAGGTCTAGCGGGGCACCACCCCTGGTAGGTTCGCTGACCAGCTGCGTCAGGAAGCTATCTCCCACGCTCTCCAGAAACCTCCTAGACTGCTTTCTCTGTGCCGTGTTGTGTTTCCAGGATATGTCCGGGAAGTTGAAGTCCCCCACGAGGACAAGCGCCGACGATTTTGCAACTTCTGTCAGTTGCCTATAAAACTCCTCATCCGTCTCCTCATCCTGGTTCAGCGGTCTATAACAGACCCCGACCAGGAAGCTAGCCTTGCCGGCCTTCCCGTGGATCCTAACCCACAGGGATTCAACCTTATCATTCCCAGCCTGGAGTTCCACAACATCAACATCAAAAGATTCTCTAATGTAGAGAGCCACGCCACCACCCCCTCTGTGCTGCCTGTCCCTCCTGAAGAGCCGATAGCTAGGCATTGCAGCACTCCAGTCGTGGGAGCGGTCCCACTATGTCTCCGTGATGGCAACCAAGTCGTAGCCTGCCTGCTGCACGATGGCTTCCAGCTCCTCCTGTTTGTTACCCATGCTGCGTGCATTAGTGTGGATGCACTTCAGCTGGGCCATCGCCTTCTTCCCCGGCCTAGCCATCGTTTCCCCCGGCACAGCTCCAACAAGCCTTGTTTGAGCCCCGTCCCTCTTCTTACCTAGTTTAAAGCGCTCTCTATGAGTCCCGCCAGCTCCTGGCCTAGGATCCGTTTTCCCTTTGGAGATAGGGACCCATCTGGGGCCATCAGGCCGGGTGCCGAGAAAAGCTCCCCATGGTGAAAAAACCCAAAATTTCTGTGCTGTCATATTACTCATGACAACTTTGGTACTTCACGTCTCCCACGACAGCCTGCATACCTGCTTTGGTGCTACACTCTCTCAGTATTTCAATTGCTCCTTGAAACCCAGTTCAGCTGAAATAACCCTGAAAACTGCCAACTGCTTACAACTTTGAGTAGAAATGGAAAAGAAGCCAAAACAATTCAAATTCATACCTGTACTCTCTTTTGATTAATACATACCCTCACTGAGGCCACATGTCATCACTTTCTCACATTAACACAGTATTCTGAAACTCCCAACATTAGGGATCAAAACACTTCCTCAGAACTGTTTGAATTCAGCAAGCAAAAATAAATACCAGATACACTATGCTCCAACAATGACTTTAGTAGTGTCCAGGATTACTTGACATTCTCTTTTTATTTCAGATTGAACCAAGGGTTTAAAAAAAATCAGTGTCACACATATAAACTAATCTGTGGCAAAGATATCAACACAATACTCAAATGATGAAAATAACACGTGGAAATAAATCCAGGATTATTTCAAAACATATAATGAATCGTGCTTGTGATTGCTGCATTTCATGGTAAATTTCTGCAGCTAAATACAACAGCATGTCATACTGAATTGCAATGTTTGGAGCGCACTGACAGACATAAGACTAGAAGCAAAGTACTACCACCCAAGTGGTGGCAATTTCCCATAATAACACACCCCAGAGTTTCCTATTGCAATTATGAAATGACTTTAGTAGTAAAAAAATGTTTTAAGGAACTGTAAAGAGTAAGTTCAGCATATTTATATCATCCCAAACTTCACAGCCAAGAAGTGGGGGAAAAAAAGGAAAACAGGAGAAAGCTAGTAGGCTTGAAAATTGAAAACAGCACAAAGACATTATTAATGATATTTACTATTCTGTTTCCACATTCCCTTGTATGCAGGGCTTACAAGATTTTAGTGATGAGTCAAAGAACAAACCACCAATTTTCTACTATGTGTGTAAACGATGTGCACTCTATTACATGCAAGTGTAAAGCTATCTTTGATGGCAATTATATTTTCACTAGGTTAAAGCATAGTAAAATAAAGCAAGTGTTTCAGGAAAGGACTGTAAAATACCTTTCTATAACTCTACAGAGACTGTAAATGGTAGATTGCAGGACTCAACTGATTACTAAAGGCAGAAGACAGTTCAATGGTGTTTGCTGTTTGTGTTTTAAATCAGACCAGCCAAGGAAGCCTTCAGAAGACTTACAATGTGACACAACTTCATTTCTTAATACTACAGGACAGAATACTTCTGACTGAACAATGCCAACCCTACCCATCATTTTGTAAGAAATGTTACTTTTTCCAATAAACATATAAATAACAGAATTATGTTTTTTCTTTCCAAAAGAAAAAAAAAAAAAAAAAACAGATCTTGCAATTACAGTAATTGCTTTGTTTCAGGACTACAAGCTGTGGTCTCAAATTTCTGCAAGGCAGTAAGTACAGCCTGCTGGGGACAGCTTGAAAGGAAATCAATGCAGGTGCCTAAGTCTGAAGTTGTGGGGAAGGAAGTTTCAGAGTTTCAGATCTACAGTGTTTGGCTGAGACTGTTTTATATCTTCTTCCCAATGACTAACTTTATTTCCATATGTTACCTTCACGTCACAGTGTGTTCTTCATCCAAAACAGAACAGGTGGCACATCTTTTCAAACAAAGCAAAGCAAGAATGCTTTCTTTCATTTTTCAAAAAATAAATTGGCTTCTTTTTTATCTTACAAGCCAATACAAAGTATCAGTTCTGTCTTAGTACTTCCACTTAAAGGTCTTCCATTTCTTCCAAGAAATTTTATAACCAAATTCATCATTTTTTCATTTATTTATTCAATGCGTAGTACACAAACCCCAACAACTTTTACTGCAACAATCAGTAAAGGTAAGAGAATGTTGAAATGTTCTGCTTAACTTCATAACAAGGACTAGGTCATCTTTTAAGGATGATCCAACATCCTGCTCTTTTCAATCCTCTTTCACAAGCTCTGAAAACTCAGCTACCAGTTTCTTCCCCCAACCTTGAACAGAAATTAAAACCTATCACATTTGTTTCACACATAGCAATAACAGACTGACTGACAAGTGCTGCAGTTCACATATTACCTTTTAAGCCTCTTTCTGCAATTGTGCTTTTGTAGAAAGCACCTACTGCAAAGTAAAACAAACTGTTTGTAAGCAGTGTCAAAAATAAGAAGTGTTATCATAAATTAAATGACTATAAAATGAACAGAGTGACCTTTGGTGCAGTGTTTACAAGGCAGACAATTTATTCTTTCATGACTGAAATAATGCCACAAACTACTTCAGCAACATTTTTGCTGGGAAAACTAGTCATACAATTTACAAATAAAAAACGCTTTTGCTTAAGAACACTGCCTGATGAAGATCACTCTCTTGAAAACAGAGTATTTGAGACAGCCTAAATGATTTCTTACACATTGAAACCAAATATCAAAAGAAACCAGAAAACTTTCACTGAAGTATTTAAGAGATTTCATGATTTTAATACAAGGGAAAGGTGTGGCATGAAAAAAACACTTTTCAACAGAAAAAGTGTTAAAACACATTAAGAGAGGCTTTATTCAAGTTAACAATAAGTAACAGGATGAGTATATTCTTCTCGTGGCATGGCACCCTGTGAAAAAAACAACGACTTTCAACAAGTATTATTTTGCAAATTTGATTTTTAGCATTTATTTCTCAACAGTTGTTTTATATAAACTAGTCACTTAATGAGAAGTAGGGACACAAAGGTGTTTTGCACTGCTAACCTACTGTGGTGTGGCTAGCAGTACTACATGCAAATAAGAAAGTGAAAATATCAATGTATGAGAACATGACAAAGCAGCTTTTTCTGTCATTTAAGGGAAAAATATTAACCTAAGGTTTCTAAACTAGTAATAGTTGCGTTAAAGTGTAATTCTTTACGAGCTTAACTAAATATGTGGGGGAAAACCCTCTATGAGCATACTATTCAAGCATTTAATGTTCCTCACATTTTAGAATAAAAAGGTTTTGCTTTGGAGTCTTTTCTTTGTAGCTCGTATACAAACATATCCTCCAGCATTTTGCTAATAACGGTATTTCATTTTTAACTGAAAAATGAATCTGAATGTTGATCCTTTAGTTACTGTTCATCATTTTTGATACATGCAACATCTTTTGCTAACCTAACTGCAGCTTAAACTGCTAGAGAATTTTCCCATTGACAAACACTACACTGCGCAATTCTGATGGCATAAAGTTTTTATAACTTTTCCATTATAGTTTTGGAAAGTCCCAAATTATCAATGGCAAACCACAAAAGGATTCAGAAAGTAAACTAAATTGTACTCTGTATAATAGTTAGCACTTGGACCTTTCCAACAGTTCTGTTAACTGTACCACTTTTACGAACTTCTACAAACAATACATAAGAGCAGAGTAAAATCCTTATATCTTACAGTACACTCTTGTGACAGCTGAGGAAATCAGCTATCAAATGACATGGTCCACTTGCTTCATAACTCATCTAAACTGCATACTAAAATGCCACTACAAACTCTGTATGGCTGTCCCCCAAAGCACCCTTTGACAAACAGATAAATGCAACACTCAAACTTCCTGCAGGGTGAGAGCTATCTGTGTTTTCAGACCTATTTTAAAGAAAAACAATCTACTGAAAAGGTTAGAAAATACAGAATGCCACAGTCGTTAATAGAGGAGCAGGGTATAGCAGCTTCAAAACCATGTTCTGTAATTCAAGAGACCTAGAAATGAACTAATAAGTTGTCAAATGTTTACCTGCAAAGAACTTGATTTCAAGTGAGTGCCTCGATTTTAGATGGCTCAAGCCAATGAGACCTGAGGTCTAGTTCCTCCTACTGTGATCAAAACAACTACAAGAATCATTACAGAAGATGTAGAACATTGGGTAGAAGAAAGAGAAAGAATCATCAATTGTTAGCTAAACAATATACTAGTGAAATCTGAAGGCTCCAACAAACTTGGCTTGTTCCAGCTCATTTCAGCAGAGTTTCTAATTGCATTAGAAGAAGATACAGGGTACCGGGCTTCAGCACTGGCTTGTGGCTGCCCAGTTTGTCTACTGTTAGGGTGGTCCCTGAGTGGCTGCTGACTCATGACAACTAACACTCCTCTAGACAACATTTGGGACTGGTTGGGTATACAGCACAGGCCTTGGACTCTTCCCAGCGAGCGGTATGGGAAAGGCAGTTCTGTGATTTAATTTTGGTGCGGAAAGACTGAGGTGGACGTGCCCTAAAAGGACAGTTCTTTCATGTGGATGTGAGCCATGCCGCATTTGGCAACTTGCCCTCAAGGTTAGAAATGGTCCCTAACACATTTTATTTACTGTATCTGCTAGGGACTAGCCCGGACCTCACATGACATTGACTATATTTCTTTGCTGACAATCCTGACTTATGGAAAGTCAAATGATTATTCACTATATTTACCTGAAATTCTGAGAATATGCATTTTCCTTTAACGATTCAGCAACCGTAACCTTTGCACAGGATCAGAATCTCTTATTAAGATAAATTTAGCCACCTTCTTGAGATTAAGATCAACTTCACATTTAGTAAAGAACCCTGATGTTGTGATTTATACATCTAAAAAAGCCATATATTTAGTATGTATGATATACAATAACTCAGGTATGCATGCTCTAGCACTAGATTTCATGTTGAAAGCTTGCTAATGCCTCAGGCTCTTCAACGAGATGATACATGAAGCTGTACATAAGTAGACTACATACCAGTTTCTTAATTTACCTCTAAATTACAACTATCAGAGTTTTTTTCAAGTGTTTGTGTCTAAATTTCTTGCAGTCTGGTAATAACAACTGCAGGTACTGTGAAAGTAAAATTCCCAGCTTCTAGCTGAATTCATGCATCTGTGATGAACAGAATTCTATTTTTTTGCAAATGAATTTGTAATGGTGTTGTTCAAATTGTTTTAACAAGTCTATAATAAATACATCCTTCAAAACAGACAATTTAAGTAAAAATATCTTGTAAAACAAGGTATATATATCCACAGGCAGAAAGCAAATTGTATACAAAACTTAAAATATTTTCTTTAGTTTTATTTATATTCTTATTTCCTTTCCCCTCTTGCAACAAATCATGAACTTCACTACAGGTTTGTATCTATGAAATCAAGACTGCAGATTCTATCTGAAATCTAGAAAGACCTCTTCAAGGTAGCTTCATTACTCTACATTAAATGTATATATATAAATAAAACACACACAGCTATTACAGCTTCTTGAAATGAAATACACATATGCACAGGAAGTCTTCCTAACAAAGTCCATGAAAGAAAAAAATGCTATCTCATGAATGGAGCCAGAGGGTCCATTTCAATAGCTGAAATGTGTTTAAAAAATAAAATAGTGCAAAGACAGATAAGAAATGATTCTTTTTGAATTCTTAAGGTCTACAAATCACTATACATTCTTTTTCTGGGGGGGTTATTTTGTTGGTTGATGCTTGTTTTTTGTTTTCATTTTAAGAACAAAGAAAACATCTATAGGATTTTATTAATAAACACTTTTCTTTGAAGTTGATTTTCAAAGGGACAGGTCGACACTTTTATAGAAAAGCCTGAAGGAGTAGGTTGACAGTAATGGTGGGTCAGAAGGTGAGAGCAGAAAAAGCACTGAATCAGAACACTGAAAAAGAACTGAATCAGCTGCCACCAGTCCGGTCTGTCATGGGGGCATTAAAAATTACATTTTTACTTTATAAATGAAAAAAGCATTTTTTAAGCTTTTCTCAGCAGCTGCAAATTCTAAAAGCACTTTAAAGAAATGCATGAAATAGTGAGGTGCTCATATGAAACTATGACTCAAAACCTGGAAATAAAAGAAGGGACTCCCAACCACCAAATTCTCCAGTTGCACTGCAAGTTCCAGAAGAACTGGCAGTAGTGAATGTCCTCTTAAACTGCATCAACTTCTCATGACTGGAGCTGTGGGGAGCTGGCATAACTGAGGGCACTAATTAGACCTCATTGGAAACACACCATTACATTAACATCTTAAGTTCAAGGGAACATAAGCTAGACCTAAGTTCAAGGGAACTTATCAGTTCTATTACTAATTTTCACTCAATTATTTCCATTTTTGTTGCAGGCAAAACACTACATTTCTGTTTATTATTTTTTGTTACTACAGTGTAGAACAACTGCCTGAAATAAATCCTGGAATATTCCTGAATCAAAATGCAAAATCTTAACTTTACTTGACCTACAGGGTGAAAGAACTTTAGAAAAGCTAGAAATTGTCTTAAAAAAAAAAAAAAAAAGGAAAAAATTTGGAGGTAAACGTTGCAGTACCCTTACTACAACTGAACAGAAATGTCACCAACTTCAGTATGAATTCACTGAACTCCATAATTATGCTTTAGAACAGTAATTTCTAGACCAAAATCTGATCCTTTCTTACTTTGTCACAGAAAAAAAAAAAGTAAGCAACTCAAATATTTATTTTGTGAATAATACAAAAACTTTGATTTTCTAAAGATAAAGCTAATCCACATCTTAACTGCAATTTCAGTATTTTGAAGTATCAGTCAGATTGTAATAACGTAAAATAGTAAAAATAGTCTGAATATACCACCTAAATAGTTACTGGACTGAAATGAAAAATACTGGATATTTTTACTTCAGAGATAGTCAACAATCTAGCAGTTTTTGTTACACTTAAAAGCAGAAAAACTATATTCCTGAAGTTATACAAGCAGAATGAATCTCTAACTCAAAATACTGCAACAACATTGGTTATATCCGTAAAGATTCCAAACAGAACATTTACATTGATTGCTTTGTTCCTCAGAAAACTGTCCTCAGAGGATAATCATTTCCATGATTTGCACTGTATCTAAATTGCACAGTAAAATACATACAGTGCTTGCGACTTGCATAGTTTTTGGCATTTGCAGTTTGCAAAGTACAGATGATTTGTAAAGTAAGAATTTTCAGCCTCTGTAAATTCACATAATTTATGTTCATATTTTTTTCTTATTTTCATATATTTTTTTCAGTGATTATTAGTTTTTGCTTTTCACATCACTAAGACTGCCCCATAGATCATTTTGAGAGATGACCCAAAACAGCGTCTTTCCACCAATGCAAAAAGAGCTAACAAGGTACACAGAACTTACTCTGTATTTCCCTTTGAACTTAGTAAAGCATCTTTTTCCCAGATACAGACCAAAAGTTATGATTTTTACTTAAGAAATTAGTCTCATATTTAGAAATTTATTTCACAGCATGTACTGAGAAATACAATCTAAACACCACTTGTGGGAAGATCAGTAATCAAGTACATATAATAATGCAATTAGTTTCAAACAGAAATATGCATCGCCTTCCATATTTTTCAAGGCACACACATGGTAGTAGATTGCAGCAATTGATGAGTCTGGGGTGAGGAGAATGTATATTCATGCATATGTTTATGTATTATACACACACATACTTGTGTATACATACACGTATAAATTATACGGATTACAGACATAGAATCAGAAATTGGCTAATTTCTATTGATTATCAATTTCCTTATCCCCTAAAATTATGGAAAATGCCTTGTTTCAAAAATAGGAAAAATACACAGTAAAACGGGAACACCATTTTGATAGGTTATATCTGCGATTTTGGAAACAAACTGTTACAAGCACGAGTGAGTAGTCAACTTACACACAAAACTAGAGCTCTCTTCTGTACTTCTTCAGATTACTAATTTTTTTCATCTAGCAAGACATTTATGATAACCCACAAGAATGGTTATGTAATAGTTACTATATTGAACTTTAAACTTGCTTTATTTTGCAAAGAATGATTTTTGGCTCAAACCATCCCTTAATCATGTATCAAAACTGCCAACAATTTGTATACGTATTTTAGCCGTTTGGAACCTTCACATGCACATTTGTTTTCTCTCAATTCCCAATCAGTGGCAAAAAAAAAAATGTGCATTCAGAATTTGAGACTGTGAACATGCATTTGAAAATTTAGCAAGTCAGTCTTGGAGACAAGGATGGTCTGGGCATCCCATGTTTGTATTACAAGTTCTCTTTTCCAAGCAGATGCATTGCTGCTAGAGGTGGGTAAACAGGTGTGCAATACTGTTGTCTGTTCGGTCGCATCATCTCGTTCAGTCCATTATCAACAAACACTTAACCTTTTCCTATTCAGTAATAAACTTACTTGCAAGAAGAAAATGCCATTTGAGTCATGGTTGTTTTCTTGGATTAGAGAAGGAATGTATGACAGAAGCAGTCCATCAGGATGTGTGATGGAAGCAGTCTGTGTTGTGGCATTTTCCAATGAGAACATGTGGAGAGATGACTGCAGAAACCTTACTCTAATCAACTGAAGCTTAAATCAAGCCCTTATCTTGGCTTTTACAAATCCAGCTCATTCTGCATTTCACAAATAGCAGCAGATTAATTCAATACCTTGGTGCTCTGAATGTCAGTGCAGATCACTTGACAAAGTATTTTGGCATAGCTCGCACTCCTGTACTACCTACATACAGACAGTGATCCACTCAAGAAACTTAAATAAAAATCAATAGGTTTTCCAGTGCAATTAATAGATCTTTGGTCAGTATCCCTCAATGACCTTTCAAAATCCTTCCAGTAAACCACTTCTGCCATAACAATATGAACAGGTCTGACTGACTGCACATATGATGTGTGAACTTGGAGACATGAAACTCTAAATATGCAAATGTTAAATAATGAGTATATTTTTTTTATCTTTGCCACTTCTTCACGAAAGCATCCAGGGTCTTTTTGATTAAAGAATATTTTTTTTTAAAACACGCAGTCAGTGCAAATTGCCAAAATAAAAATACCAAAAGACTGTGTAAAGGGAATATTAAGGCCATTCTGCAAAACTCAGAGAGAAGATCCTTGCTATCTATGAAGTCACTGAGCAATGTGACAATTAAAATACTTGATCAAAATCTCCTTAAAGACTATGACAAGTTTTCCTCTGCTCACTAGTTCTACCACCACATAGAAAAAAGAAGGCATGAAAAGCTAGCTTTCTTCCAGTTCTTGGCTGTTGATAGAAAGGATATTAGATAATCTATAGCTAATAAAAGGATGCCAAAGTAATCACCACTGTTATTTTAATGTTATCAGAACCCTTTAACAATATCAGGGCTCTTCAGATAGATAGCCCTGCATTTCAAACAGAAAGGTAACTGAATGGAATCCTGAAAACAAGACCAGAACAGATAGCACCTTTGCCTACATGGACATGTGCATCTTCCTTTCCAGTCCCCCTCCCTCCTCCCTACATGCAAATGAACAGCAGCACATGTTCACCTAGTGAAGATACTACTTAACACGATCTGTGACACTGTACTATGGAAATATCTCTCAAATGTCTAGTTTAAAAGAGCAAAACATGAACACAGAGAATACTGAATGCCAACTAGGATGATGCTTAAAAACACTTTGGTGCAGCAATGTTTTACTAAATCTATAGCAATGGACAAGGAAGGACTTTTGCTTTCACAATGTTCACTTGTAACCTTCCCTCCTCAAAATTATATATTCGTATTTATTATGATTTCCTAAGAAATCTCTTTATTTATCAGATTTGACAAGCATTTCCCAAGTTGCCATCTATTCACAGTTGTAGTATGCGCTTCTTTTAACTTTGAAAGAACACCCTTCACAGGTTACCTGCATCTCAAATACTAGAACTGCATATTTAACAGAGCAGCACTAGCTCAGCACCACAGGGGCAGCTCTCTGCACTCCCTGCTTCTATCAATTATATCACCACAGAGAATTTGCGGTGCTACTAACCTGTTGAGGGATGCAAGAGACAAACAGCAAGTTTGTTGCCTGCAAGTAGTTGTGGGTCACTCTGTCTTTCCATTCCCACTGCCCCCAGCCCCACAGGGGTCAGGAAACCCACTTTGACAGGAGTTTGTTTGTTTCTCTTTTCCTTCTTATATAAGTATGATCTTATGAGTGTAAATTTACAGCTGTTAATCACAGTCTCCCCTTCTTGCTGCAGAAATGATAAAAACAAAACAGAATTAGGTTTTTGGCTGCCCATGTGCTACAGGAATAATATAACACTGATGTCACACCAGTGTATCAACTCATTTCAACAAGTAGCAAAACCAAAACACTCTTCTGTTCTTTAATATTTCTCAAGTGTTAGCTATGATCAACAGATTCAAATCGTAAATACTGCAATAGACACATATAAAAGGATGTGGAGTGCATAAACTCCTCAAGTGACCAGAATGAAGAATTTTTATACTGTTTTTGACTTCCAAAGATTAGAAATAAAATTTTACCAGAACACAACACATACAGCACATAGGCTGTTAGTGTAATTGCTCATCTGGTGGGAGGGAAAAGCAGCCTTTACTACTATTTTATCTTGTACCCTTTAAATTTATCTTATTGCTTCCACCTGCAAAGCACAATAAATGTAGCAAGTCAAGTCACTAAGTCATTTAATGGACCCAAATTGTTTACGGAGAATTTGTGAGCTGTTTTTCAGGTCTGATACCAATATTTTTCCTTTTACAAATCTGAATGATGTAGGAACTGTACAGAAAATTTTGGTCCAAAATAACAAGAAAAGTCAAGCTTCAGTATCCAGATATATCACTCTCTTCAATAAGTGAAGTATCTATATTTGAGAAAATAATTAGAAGCCTGGTAACAAATAAGTGAAAATGAAACTATCTGGGACGGTTTATGTTGGAAAGGCTGCACAATTTCAACAGACCCATTTCCTCTATGCCCTAACATGATCATGACATGCTGAAAAAAATAGGCTTAACACTCAGCCAGGTAGATTCTCACTGTCTAGGAGAGCACACACACTAAAAGCACTTAAAAAAAAAAACCTTAAAGTAAAAAAAAAAAAAAGAAAAAAGGGTGTTTTCCCCCCACAGTCTTTCCTTCTGCAGCCTTTAATAAGGCTATTCAAGTACTTTGTTCTCTTTGAGCACCAGCATCACTAAAATTCATTCAAATATTGCCATGCTGAACAGCAAGGAGCAGAACACTCTAGAACTACAATTCAGAACAAACAGCATCACCTAACGGCAGAAATTCAAAATTGCAGGTTACAGACTGCATTTTCCTTTCTCTTCCCCAAGAAAAACAGGGTAAGAGGGGGAAAAAAAAAATAAATGCTCGGTTTCTTCCTAAAGACTAGGTGCTCTGATTTGGCCTCATGTGTTTCAACAGAAGTTTCAGCAAACAATTTTCTGGGCTGGCAAGAGAAGGTATACTGGTTAAAGACAAACAGGCAAAGAGAACTGAAGGCTCACAGCTGCTTTTTTGAGAAGGCAAAGCCAGGCTCAAGTCTTCAAGACATTACAGCTCTAGAGAATCTGATGAAAGGCTGCAACAGGAGTCCTTTTGTACACATTTGGTACAGATGTACAAAGGCACAAAAGTCTCCATGTGCTCTTTACACTGAATGTTGCACGGAGAACCACTAAAACCAACAGTTACTGCAGCAAATTCATCACAAAATGTGATCTATCACATATGTCATGCTCCATTTCCCTACTGAAACTATTTCATTAGTGCTTCCAACATATGAACTGAACTAACAGATTACAAGTCATGCTGATCAAATCTCAGCATCCAAGAAAACAAGAAAGCCTCTTTTTTTTGCTTGCAGCTATGTTTACAAACTTTAGGATTGTCATAAAAAATAGAAGCTGAGAAACTTCAGTATCTCATAATACCCCAAACTGTAGTAACTATCCAGGAAACAGATTAAAAGATGACTGATTCTTGTGGCTCACAGATAATTAAAACAGCAAACACATCCTCTTGTAAATGCAAAGGAAGAGAAAGTTGTATTTATCCAAAGGGAACATATTCAACACTCAAAGCATTATATCATCATCCCATTGTGAAGTCTGGTAAACTATAAAAAGAAAGTTATATGTGTGATGACAGTCAAGAAAAAACACGGGGAAATACAAAGTTCATGCTGAGGTTAGAACAATGAAAAACAACACAAAACTAATGAAATTCCCTGTTATAGTAATGGAAAATATATGTCACTCATATCCGACACCAATAAAAATGGAAAGAATTTGGATTAACAGTTCAAATCTGAGCTAGAGAAAAAGTATTAAAAAAGGTAAATATTCTTCCACAGATGGTGGTCTTGCCCCCAGCAATCAATAATATGTGCAAAAAGCAGGAAGCACATATTAACCCCTTTCCTGCAATACAAGGCACTGTAAGTCTTTTGAACCTACTTTTTGTATTATGTTAGCCACATCAGAAGGTGGTGATTTTAGTAACAGTTTTCCCAACATTGAGTATCCCAACCAAATTCCATTCTTCACCTAGGAAAGAAGAAGAAACATTGCTGGCTGATACATTGCTCTTCACTTAGCTCTGAGTGGTATATGGAACAAAAAAAAAAATAAAAAAAAAATTGAAAAGAAAACAACCAACCTCTTTTTTAATACTGCAAATACTTCACAAGCTACTATAATTTTAACATTCCATGATGTCTTGCTAAAGCATCTGAATCCATACTTGGAGAAGTAAAAAACAAGTTGTCATGACTTCCATACTCATTCTCTAGAACTTAGGACACATCACCTCTTATTTTCATTGTCTCAAAATATAAACCTGGAAAATGAAATGATCAGGCTGATCGAGACAGCTGAAAAAAGTAAAGACATTTTCTGATTTCAGTGGACTTTAAACCAGGGCATTTGCTCAAAAGATGCCGAGGCTATTCTTGAAGACAGAGTATGGCTGTAAAGCCCAAGAGAACACTCATTTGTGTCATAATGAGGGTAAAAGTAATACACTGTAGGAACTGCCTGCAAAATCCAAGGACATCTTATTATAAACCACACATTATACAGGTATGCTGATTTATTCTGGTTTTACAGAGACGATTCCAGGCAACAATGACTGCCACACAGTGCACATTCCAGGTAAGTATTATACCAGGCCGTTCTATAAACCAAGTCTAAAAAGCCTGTAACAGAATGAAATGCTCTCCAGCAAACACTGAATTTAATTCATGTCTGCCACGTGCCTTATGAATATCACTCAGCCTACTAGACTGAGAAATAAGTTGTAGGAACTTCTGAGAATTCTTCCTTATAAAGGTCAATATCTTTTTAGATTTTGGTCTGCATTAAAATGAGTCCACAAACTACTTGTCTTGAACAGGCACATTAAATATCAATGTTATATATGCAGCTTCAAGCACTTGGAATAAGTGCTTATTATAACTGCTTGAAAAAAGTATGGAAACAACTGTTTGACTACGGCACACTGAGCTTTCACTTTAAAAGAGTCCTGTGCTGCACCACTATAGTAATAAGGTTCAACACTAAACAGGGTTCAAAAAAAGAACAGGTCAACAGGCCTAGAAGTTGGTACTGACTGTTTAGAAATGTATGCAGAGTCATCTTGTTTCAATTTTGAATCTCAGAAGACATCTAGCCATTTTACTCTTTTCTATTATTTCTGTGCACTAAAATTAATTGCTTTGATTTAAACTTCTAGAGCAATCCAACATCTTAATTTAAAACACTATGAACATCAAAAGAACAATCCTCCTTGCACAATGTTTCTTTTACTCCATAACATCCAAGTTCTGTTCTTGCTTCTGGCAAATGTATGTTGCATAAAACCATTATTCAACAGCCACATTCACATAGCCAGAAGAAAATCTAGATTACGTTTGTGTATATTTGATGTTTGGTCAGAGTCTCAGCCTATGATTCTTGAGAACATAATATATGGATTGATCTTTATACTCCTTTACCTGTTAGATGATTAGAGTAATCCTCCACATGAAGCAGGCCAATGATAATCAGTACTAGAAAGGAAATAGGGTACTCTGCATATGCCAACCTTCACCTGATCATTGAGGATATCCAGACAATCAATATGTGAAGATGTGCGTACATAGTATACAATTTATATACTAACTGGAAAGTGTTTAAAATAAAAACTAAGAAAAAACAACAAAAATAGATTATGAGCTATTAAAGTTATCTTTAATATGAAAATGTGACTGCACCTAGTGCACCTGAGTTATTTGCAAGAGAAAAGTTTCAATGCACTATATGATCAAGGCTTCAAGTGTAATGGGTCAAAATGTACAAGTCACAAGGAGCCACTGGATCAGTCGCCAAACATTGGTGGAGGGGAGTGGGGAGTAGGGACAGGACATGATTGAACATTAACTTGTTGCCTATATAGGGGCAACATAACAGAACAGAGCATTGTATTAGTCTCTAACAACAAATGAAAGACATTTGCATAAACAGAATTCAGCACTTTATAAACTATACTGCATGAGGCATGCATCTCTGATCTCAGGGAATAAACACCAACACTTTATTGCTCATGTTGTTCCACCACTTAGAGATCTCTTTTTTTTTTTTAATTACTTTTTTTAGACAGTCTCCAGCACGTGGATGAAAATCTTTAGTGGATTTGGCACTTCACTAAGACTTTCTGATTGGGATAAGAGCTGAAGACTAACATAAAATCCATACATGTATAGGACTAGAAACAGTTACATTATATGTTGCAACAGATACTTTAAAGACCCTCAAACTTTCTACTGGTGGTATCTCAATACTATGTAGGCACATAGCTCATTTCCATAGCAAAACCTAGGCTTTTAAAGCACTTGTGTGAGAAAATTGATTTTAAGCTTTAATGATGACTTTTACAGTGCTATAGCTAGACAAAACTTAGTTAAAGGGCTCAGTCCTGCAGCACCCTGAACATTCTTTTAGCAAAGCCTCGAAACATACGGATAGCTACAATACCAGAATGGTCCCATCCAAACATTTCAGTCAGTGAAACTCTGCATATTTTTACAGTTAAGCATGCAACAGTTCACCACTTTACAGAGTTCAGATCCAAAAGACTCCTCTTTTCTTTGCTCAACTTTAAACCAAGAAATGCTTCAATTTTAGGAATGTTTTACATTAGGAAAAAACAAACACACTGATTTCTTCCTTTAGAAATTATGTATCAGCAGTTTAATTCTATTCTCCCTCTCTCAACACTGTATGTAGATAAATGTGGGATGATCTTCGTTGTAAGTAACTCCAAATACTCCCATGCCATGCCGGGAGGAATATAATTACTTAAAATAGTTAAGTTAAACCTGAACAACTGTAACAGATAAGCACATACAATCTTCAAGACAAACTCAGGTGAGAAAGCCGTTTGTAAAAATAAAGCAAGATATTAGTCTTCAGTTCGAAACCTTCTATTTTATAGTCACTACAGCAAAAGAACTAAGTTAAGAACCTGAATGGTGACAATTTGATCTATGAATACTGGCATCTTTTTCTAATTGCATTCTAACTGGATTCACTGCACACCCTGCCCCAGCAAAGGAGAGAAAGGAAAACTGAATTCCAAACAAGACAAATCTTGTTCATATTTTCAGGCAGAACAGTCTTCAAATTAAGGGACAAGTCTTATATAAAACAATTTGTCTTAAATGTATATTAAAAAAATCCAGGTTATGTTAAACGGCATCCAAATCTTTTACTTGTTACTTTGGTTAAGACTAATGTAAACTGTAGAAGCTTTTTTTTTTCCTTTTCTCACAAAAAAAAACCCAAAACTTCCTTTCTCACTGTTGCATTGAGAAAAGAAGAAAAAAAATATATTAGCAGAACTATTGCTGTCACCTCAAATAATAAACAGGCCTGTCAAAAAAATTTCCCTCATAAATTGTTCACCTTATTAGAATGATACCATTTAGGTAAGAAGGTGCCAGTCAGATACCAAAGACAACTCCATATTTTCTCCTACAGAAACAACTGAATAACATTACCAATAAAACACATTCTGAAATCAATATCCTATCAGCGTGTCCATCAGCATCCCAATTAACCAAAATGTTCTTGGCATAAGGATATGGATTGCTTTCCTTCCTTCTAAAGTGATCAGTTTGTTTGTGTCACATTGATTAAGAGACATCTCGAAATCATACCCATGCAGATTCACCAGTCTGCAGGGGACAGAGATCTCTCAGTGGGTATCAAATTGGCCCAGCATATTAACTTTACTACTAGACAAAGTAAGCAAGTAGTAATAAACTATCATATCGGTAATGACAGTGAAAGACATCAAAGCCAGCACAACCAGATTACAGCTCCAAACCCAAGCTAACTGCTTTGTTCTTACTAAGTTAGGCTTAACCTTGCATTCAGAAACACCACGATTTTTCCCTTCAGGATCTCTCTCAAAAGGTAACTGTACAGAATGGTCTCATCATGCTGCTGTTCTGCCAGCTGGCTGCTTCACCTTTGCAATGAACACAGCCCCTGTCTCAAATTTAGTTTATTCCAGACAACTTTGCATCCCTCAGTGACGGTTTTCACTGGACAGAAACCCTAGGCGATTCAGATTCCCCCGTTTGATCTCAGATGTAACAGTGAACTAGAGTTGAAGAGTGAATAAAGATGGCAATTAAACTTTGTTAATCCTTCTACTTCTTTTCAGTTCCCTATTTACTAACTCCAGCAAGGTTATGTGATTGAAGTCTAGGCAATTCCTCTCCTTTTATAAAAGAAGAAGGAGGAAGGAGGGAAGAGGGAAGAGGGAAGAGGAAGGAAACAATGTAGAGTAATGTCTACATTATTCTGTTCATTATTCAAGAACTGATGACATTTACTACTAAATGAAATCAGTTATATTAAACAAGTCATACTGCATAAACATCTAACAATATAAACAACACTTTAGGGAAAGTTAATAAGGTTGTTCAGAGCAGTATCACAATAGGGAACAAAATTAGTCATCTGAAAATAAATGCCTAAGGCATCCCCCCGAGTAAACAGCACAGATTATGTCCACATGGCAACACTGAGGTGCTCAGAAGGCAAAACAAATGAATTTTCACTTTTTCTTTTGACAGCTTCATTCATCAACCACCAGCCAAAACTCCACTCCTTGGTCAGCCTGAGAGTTCACCTCCTTCCTTCCTATATATTTAATTAAATGCATCTTTGTGAAAGAAGCACTGTAGTGGGTTTACGTGGCAAGGTTTTGGTAGCAGGGGGCCATAGCGGTGTTTTTTGTGAGAAAGATCTAGAAGTTGCCCCATGTTTGGTAAGGGCCCCACTGCTGGCCAGAGCTGAGCCAATAAGTGATGTTGTTTTGCACCTCTGTGAGAGCATATTTAAGACAGGGAAAAAAAAAAAAAAAAAAAAAAAAAAAAAAAACGCTGCGCCACACAGCAGCTGGGAGAGTGAGAGGAGTGAGGAACAGCCTTGCAGGCACCAAGGTCAGTGAAGAAGGAGGGGGAGAGGTGCTCCAGGCGCTGGAGCAGAAGTCCCCTGCGGCCTGTGGTGAGGACCATGGTGAAGCAGGTTGTCCCCCTGCAGCCCATGGAGTACCACGGTGGAGCAGGGTTCCACACTGCAGCCCATGGAAGAGACCACGGTGGAGCAGGTGAACCTGCACCGACGGAGGCTGCAGCCTGTGGAAGACCCCTGCCAGAGCAGATTCCGGGCCGGACCTGTAGCCTGTGGAGAGGAGCCCACGCAGGAGCAAGTGACCTGGCAGGAGCTGCTGCCCATGGGGGACCCAGGTTGGAGCAGTTTGCTCCTGAGGGATGGACCCCGTGGTACGGAGCCATATCTGGAGCAGTTCTTGAAGAGCTGCTGCCTGTGGGCAGCCCACGCCGGATCAGTTCAGCAAGGACTGCATCCCATGGGAGGGACCCCACAGCACAGGGGACAAGAGTGACCAAGAAGGAGCAGCGGAGAAGAAGCTCTATAGACTGACCATAACCCCCATTCCCCTGTTCCCCTGCGCCGCTCGGGGGAAGGAGGTGGAAGAGGGTGGATGGGGGGGAAGGTGCTTTTGGTTTCTTTCCTTTGTTTCTCGCTTCTCTAGCTTGATAGTAACAGGCAGTAAATTTTACTGTCTCCCTATGCTGAGTCTGTTTTGCCCGTCACGATAATTACTGTGCGACCTCCCTGTCCTTATCTCAACCCTTGAGCCCTTTTCGTCATATTTTCTCCCCATTCCTCTTTGAGGAGGGGGAGTGAGAGAGCGGTTGTGGTGGAGCTCGGCTGCCCACCTGAGTAAAACCACCACACCCACATGAATGACAATAACTTGACAGCTTTTCCTCCTACAGCGAAGCACAGAAAGCACAGAACTGCACACCCAGTGCAGGATCTTTGCAAGTTCAACATGCAATTAGCTCGACAATTGGTATCTTGCATACAACCACTTTATTTGTTCTTCTCTCCTCTTCCTGGAAATACGTCTGCAATTCAGGACTGTTCAGTAAAAGAAAAAAAGGAAATAATCATACCTTATAAAGAGTTACCTCAAATATTACTGGTTGCTTATTCTTAATTATGACAGCACTCAGTAAAAACCATGCAATGACAATCCTTTTTTCTGTAAGGCATGTTAGAGATGCCGGAATGTACTGCTGACAGAATGTACCCAACTTGTATCAGTCCATACTGAACGTTATCAAACACTTTTCTTACAAATATCAAACCATCCAGCCTAACAAAACATGGAAGTGGGCAGTAAGCTTGGCAAGACCAATTTTTATAACTGCATCTCAGTTTACAGCTTGAATTTCTGTCCACTCCCTTATATCTTCAGAACTTGTCACAATAGCGTAAGTAAAACTATGAGGAAGAAAGTTGTAAGGAATGCATTCCTAATTCTAACAGAATAGAAGCTAAAGAATGCATTATAAAAACAAATAACTTTAAAACAAAATGAACAAGTAATAAAGCACTGGTAAGATATTTTGCTGTTCCAAAGTATTACAAGATTTTTCACAACTGCCAAAACAGTACACTAAGACCCTGCAACTATTGTTCTTACAGCACGTGGAGACCACAAACGGAGACAGAGAAGAAGCATTTGCAGAGTAATTATCCTCCCACTACTGGCACTCTCTGTTTTAAAGCAACAGAACTGTCACTAGTTCTCCATGCAGTAGGACTGCACCGTCATGCTTCAGGACACACACTGCATGAGGTGTAGGCTGGCTCAAGACCCACTTCCCGGAGAACATGCAGGTTATCACTTGGCTCTTGAAGATGCCCCAGAAACAGTAATGCAACTCTGTCCACTCAGACGGCTTAGTCCAACCCACCGTTTGAGCCCAGAGTCATTGGGAGGTACTTATATTTTCAGAACAAGTCAGGCAGGCCAATGCCATGCATGGATCACTAAGGTTACACTGTTTAAAACACATATAGCTCCTATTATATTAGTGCTTTTATTATTAAGGGTGTGATTACTGCATTTATTAATGCTTTATTATTGTTACTGGGAAAAGAGGTCTACCGGGACTGAAAGTTACAGAGAAATATTAGATAAAACAAGTGTGAAAGCCTCAGCTCGTTAAAGAGAGTCAGGATATTAACAGTTCTGTTTAACAGTTTCTCATAAGCCACATGTGATCGTCTCATGTCAGGCAAACAGCAAAACTGACTGAAGAGGAAGTCACTTCCCAGCTTGTGCCACAGTAAGTCACGCAAAAGCAACAGCCAATGGTACAGCCCAAGGTCTCAGCCACGTTAATAAGATACTTGGTTTGTTATATAAAACACAACCCACCTTGCATTTTATGTTACTTTTGCTCTGTAGATGCAGTACCGTATATAAAAGTAAGACCTACACTGTGAGATATTATTCTGAAGAAGGAGTCTGAAGAGAGACTTAGGAACTCAGGAACCAACTTATTTCCATTCAGTTCTAGGTATGACACATGCATCACTTTGAAAAATTCATTCACGTCTCAAAACTGCAGTTTTCTTATTTCTGCAGTGAGATGGGGGCTATTTGCCTCATCTTCACAAGCACGTGTTTATGTATGGACACTGCCTTAACAATGACAAGTGCATTTATTAGAAGAAATTTAAAATGCATGAGATATGCTGAAGGTATACACGTGTTATCATACCGTTGGCATTTCTGAAGTTTCAACAGCACTCAAATAGCATTCCATGATATCACACACAAGAATCTAAGTAATTTTCATGACAGCATAAAGCAATAATATTTGCAAGCAGTTTAAGGCAAGTTAATATCCATCTTCCACTGAAATCACTGTCTGCATGCCTAATTGCTCCAGGGGCCTTTGAAAATGCCAGCAAAAATGAACATAAGTAGTAGAATCATCACTTTCAAAATGAAAGCAAGCTCCACCTCCCACCCCCAATATCATAAGGTATTCCACAAAAACACATTTCATTTACTTAAACACCTATTACATCATAAAGGGTCAGAGACAGAGCTAAACAAGAGCATATAAGAGGATTAATAATTTTTCAGAATATTCAAATTCTTTATTCTGTATGGAAACATGAATGGGAAAAGGGATCATCATCACCATATTTCTCATCCATATGCCTGTATTATTATCACATGTGAAACAGGCTAGCATTTATCAGATTTTCCATCTTTCCATCCTCTAGGAAAAAATAAAAAGACTAAACTGGAGCTGTCTGTCATACACCATGAAAATGCCCTACTGCTGATTATAAATGTCTATCTTGGTAGACACTGCAGCAGTTGAAAACAGATTTGATGGCATCAGTACAAAACAAAGCACCACCTCTGTAAAATGAAGAAATCACAAAGAAAATATTTATGAAACAAGCTTCTAGCAGATTGATTTTTCAGTACTCACTATCTTGATAGCTCCTTGGTAACACAGAATTAGACTCAGTATCTCATCATATGCAACTTCCTGCAGAGTAACCAGTATTAATTATTGTATTTTTAGTACTTGCTGACATGGGCCTCATTTAAGCACCATAAGAGGGAAGTAAAAGTACTCCATTATCTTCTCTACTCATTCTATACAGTCTCTCTTGTATGCTTTTCATTTTCTAGCCTAAAAACTGCTTCTTTGAGAGCAGGTGAAAACTTTGATTCAAATTAATAAAATAATGAAATAAAGGGAACTGTGTACATATTTCCCTGTACACAGCAACCTGTTTGATTTTCTTAAGTGCTCAGATGAACCATAAGACAACATTTTTTAATTACTGCATTTCCTGCTGAAATTAAATTAGTCTAACAAATCTTGGAGGAAAAAGTTTCATAGTTAAGAACATTCTGCTATTCCCCTTTTTTTCCTCACTGGAAAGCAAAACTGATTTTCCATAAAGGAATTCCAAAGATAAAGGGATCAAAGTGATTTGAAGGAAGCAGACCTACATTTTTTAAAGGGCATGAAAAATTAAAGGGAAATAAAAAATCAATAGGGACTAATTTAAAGATTAAAATTAAGTTTGTGCAATAATTGCCACCTATTTTCCTTCAAAGTGAGGTTGAAGTTTAGTCTCAGACATTTTAAACAACATGCAAATATGAAAACAATAAAGAAATCAGGTACTGACTTGCAGTCTACAGGACTGATGCAAAGTGTAGACAGGCACACATTATACCGCTGTTAAAAAGTTAACATACCTGTTACAGTACTTCAAGTACACTCCAAAAAAATCACCTCTTTTACAAACCTAGTTTTAACCTCTATTTGTAGAACAACAGTATCTTTTAATCAGTAATTAAAGTCGTGGATTAATGTAGACATCTGTTCACATGTGAGGGTTTTGTGAGAAAAAAGCATAAACTTACCTTGTCTTGGTTTCCCTTACTTTTGTAACACAAATTTCCAATCAAACGAATGAGATGAGATTTAAAACCCACAGCTGGATGTGAAATTTCTTCTTGCCCTGTCATTGCATGTGTAGCAGTGAAAATATTTACAGCCTGTTTCCCAGCAAGATGAGTTAATCTCAGGATATCTACAGAAAACAAGAACATTTTATTTCATTACCAAATGAAAATTAGTATTACTTTGCAAAGAGCTTTACTACCATTTCTTAATTGTTTCACTCAAGAAAGTCAACATGATTTCATACATCTAGGAATATATCAAAAGAACTTCACAAGTTTCCTTAATTTATATTTCTTAATTTGTGTCAGTATATACCATACAAGGCCGTCCCCAAGGTCAGAAGGTATTCTGGAATCCCTTTCACACACTTACATAGTTTACACATGAAGGCTGAAGGCTGGTTCCAACCATCTTTATTTGCACAGTCACAACTTGTGGGCTGTTGATAATTCTGGCATCATAAATGCAATCTGCTTCTTGGTTTAAAAAAGTCATTTTCTAGAAAACTTGTTTTAGTTCAAACTTCTCACATCAACAAAACTTATAGAATAACTTTTTTCTTTCTTCTCCAGCCTGTTCCAGCTCTGTAGGATGAGAAAGGATTTCCAGTACATCTAGCACCTTGATGCATCATGATAAAACACTGAATGTCATAATTCTGTCAACTGGGAAATAGTAATTTATATGCATGGTAAATGCTAGTTTAGAGCAACTAGGATTTTTTTTTTTTTTTCCTGAGATGGTCAGAAGAGAAACCAGGAAGAAGTGAAACTCATATAGTACGTTTCATAATCTGTGAAAACAACATTCTACAAAGACCAGACCATGAAGAAAAGTTGAAATCATATGAACATCTGAGAATTCATACAGCTGAGAAGTGAATTCACTAAAGGCTGTACCAATATTTAAAAATTAAGAAGTACTTTTCCTTTAAAGCAACCTGCAATACTAACAGGTGGCCCAACATGCCACTGTCCCTCAGACAACTGAATGACAAATTGATGCTTCAGGCAACTTCATTGGAACAATAAAAATGTAGCAAAAACAGGTTATATCACTGATCAATTTAGTAATTAAACCCTATGCTCTTTCTGCTCCAAATATGACAACATCCATAGCAGAATGTACACTAGATTTCCTGGACTTAAATTAGAAGAAACTTTCTAAGTCCTCATAGGATTATTTCATTCACAAATGTCTGAACCTAGAAGAAAAAAGAATCTCTGTGCTGATCTGGAGTTAACTAAGTCTCTGGTATTTTTAAATATAAAGCTGTAATAGGGCCTAGTGGCCCTATTGTGGCCTCCCATATGAGAGTTAGCACTTATATTTGTTCCAATTTTTGAACTAGGAAAACCAAGATCTCCTGACCCTTGGAAAGAAGGAAACAATCAAAGAGTAGTAGCCCCTAAATAATGTCATTGGAAAGTAGCTGATAACTCAATCTTCTTTCATGGAAATTCGCTTGTTTTTTTTAAATTCAGAAAAATCAGCATTATTCTGCATACTTCTCATCACGCTCACTTTGCATGCTTTTTTTCCTTATGATCTTGCTATTTTCCCACACACAAACAAGGAATTCTGTGGTATTCCCAAACCTTCTGCCCTTCCCTTAAGGGGGACAAGCAGAAGAAAAGATTTAAGAACGAACACAACAAATCCAATAAAACTCAAAGTTTTATTATAGTCCAGATAAAATGCAATGAGGAACGCATCTACAGCGCAGAAAAAGGTGGAAGAACAGCAAGACTGGCCTAAACTGGTTGCTAAACTTACTGATCTGCAACTCCTTGAAATTCTTTTGCATAGAAAGACATATACAAGCATTCAGATGATACAATGCACAATATTGCATTTCCTCAAAACACACACACATAAGATATACCTTACTTCAGTCATCTTAATGTAAGCGGCAAAGTTATACACCTGTCATCAAACAGAGATGTGTTGCTGTTGGTTTTTTGGCTTTTTTTTTTTTTTTTTGCAGCAAGGACACAGACTACCCCAAAATATTCATAATTAATATCTGTTTCAGCCATTTTTTAAGGCAAAATACTTAACATTTCTCTTTAATATCCATCAAATTTTTACAAGTTATTCAGAAAATGGTACCATATATCAGCCTCAGAAAGTGCTACCATTTAGAAAGGCACAAGTCAGTATATGTACATATACTGACTTATATACATATGCACATCCCCCTTCCTCCTTGAGTATATAGGGTCTTTCTGGACCATCCTGGCTTCCTTTTATATGTGTACAAACCTTAAGTTTGTTGTTTCTTGGCAAAAGAAAGCTTCTTTTAAACTAACCTTTCAAAATCACAAAATTTGGCTAAGAACTTTCAAACTGTACTTAATTTCAGGAATTTGGGAAACAGAATGGAACAGGCATGGAAAAGTCCTTTTTCTTCTTCTTGAGGAACTTCTTCCACACGCATTCAGTCAGTGGAAGAACATAGGAAGCAGTTGTCCTTTTGCACAACTCTTACTGTATAAATAGCGTATTGCTGAGAGTTGAATAAAGGCTTTGTTGGGTAATAGCGGTCAACAGAGCAAGTAGAGCAGCAAAAAAATTCCAAGAACAAATCAAATATTTGAAAATGTAGATTAATTCAATCTCCTATTTATTTATTTTATTAAAAGGTCAGAATCGTAATTACCACCAGTTGCAAAAAACATGTTTTCATTTACTGAGCAACATGATTTGAAGCCAGGCAACAGCTAATGAACTCTGCAGCTTTCACTTACCTATTGCTGTTTCAAGTAAACCGGGCGAAGCCTGTAGATGCTCTAGTTGGCCGTTGTTTGATGTCATTTCACAAAGAACATCAAGAAGTCGAACTGTAACCAGGGCTTCCTATAGATGAAAACTACATTTCTGAAAATGTTTTACGAGGGATCACATAAGAACATAAAAATACGACAATCTACTAGAGGACAGGAATTCTCAGCACCTCAGTTTCTTTGCAGGTCTTCTCAACTGCCAAGAAAATTTGTCTAAAATAAGGGTGTCTTTCTACAATAATGTATTACATTGCAGTAATTCCTTTTTCTACTAACAGTGTTAAGTGTGCCCTAAAAAATCATGGGGAAAACAAAAGAGAGCAATATGGGATTTTTTTTTAAACAAAAACACAGTATCTTCCAAATGCAGAAAATTACTAGCTGAGAAAATTATTTCTGTATAAATGTTTTCTTTAAGTTTATTCAGTAGGACCGTCCCACTTTAAAGACACAAACACCATCTGCAAGACACTAATTTGTTATCCGCAGGAATTCTGTAAAGTTCTGTGGTCAAATGAACTTTGGCTGTGAGAATTTACATTATTCTTGGGTAAATAGGATTGGGATCATAGATGCAGCACTTTGGTTAGGTATGACACACACTATTTTATTTGCGTATTATTTATTCAACCAGAGAACTATTTTTTTCTCACGGGTTGAGTTGATGCGTGCTTAGAATGACAATCCAGCACTTACAGAAACTACCTTAGGATTGAACAGCATAATTTTGAACACCGCATATTACTCACGAACCACATCACGACTGCAAGATAATTCTATGGAAGGTACAGTATGTAAACTAGAAGTAGCCCTAAAAAGGTTCAGACACAGGTTTCATTAATTATTCCTGCATGTCTTTTTTTCTTCATATCCAGGATAAAAAGATGTTTACATACCAATAGCATAATACTTTGAATCCAAATAAACAATATAGTATAATTTAAATAATTGGCACCATTATTTAGTGATTAAGGACTAAGATTATATTCATTCTTTGCCCCTTCCAACAGTCTTTGAATGACAGCAAATGGCTATATAGTCCAGATGCTAAAACCGTATTTCTACTTTCTTCCTCACACAGGTGTACAATCCATCTTGCCCTAATTATTCAATAAATTGCTTTTAACAGCAGCAAAACAGTTTTTGAATAAATTGTTCACTGTACTAGCATAAACATTGAATACCCCAACTGTATTTCAGAGAAAGTAAGCCAATATTTGCATTTTTCATCTCATTTTGCATTGTAACAAGACAGCAGCTTAACCAAAAGACTCTTTCAGCTCATATGCTTAATGCTTGTCTTTGAGCAACAAATAGTTATCACAGAACCACAAATTGGTTTAGGTTGAAAGGAACCTCTAGAGGTTATCTGGTCCAAACCCCCCCGTAACTCAAGCAAGGCCACCTAACGCAGGTTGCCCAAGACCATGTCCAGATGGCTTTTCAGTATCTCCAAA
The DNA here is from genome assembly GCF_964034855.1 of Anser brachyrhynchus. Lineage (NCBI taxonomy): Eukaryota > Metazoa > Chordata > Aves > Anseriformes > Anatidae > Anser > Anser brachyrhynchus. Next base: position 73,011,195 of record NC_137694.1, read on the forward strand.
AAGGGAAACTCCACAACCCCTCTGGGAAGAGTTGCGCTTCACAGCTGTAATGCAAACTAGTATCAATAGGCAACTATAAATCAACAGCCCTTACTGCCTATGTGTGCCCCACTGCGCACTTACATAAAACAAGCTCTGTAGCAGCTGACATTATGACTAAGGTGTGGATTTTCCTTTTCTCCCCACCCCACAAATCTCTGTGGTTATTTTTCCCCCGGGTTTCTTTTTCCTCTATTCCTGCAGAAAAGAAAGTCAACAAGGTAGGATGCTCTCTTATCAAGCTTAGCAACAAGATACTATTGAAAAAACAAAGTATTTTGAAGCCTGACAGACATCTTCACTTGGATATAATCTGAAGAGTAAGGAAATGATTGACAAGTTTTTAAATAAAACACATTTTGAGAGAGATCCAGAAAAGGGTTTCTTAAAAAGAGATGAAATAACTCAAAATCAAGGGAAGGGTTTTATTTTACAAATATAGTTGAAAGTTAGTGAAACCAAACTGATGTTGAAGTCAGGCTTATGATGGAAAAGCTATTTTAAACATTGGTTTAAGCACTGCAGAAGCATATGATTAGCTTTTCATTGGTTTAAGATGGAAGCTACAAGACCTGAGGCTCCTTAGGAAAAAAAAAAAAAAAAGCAGAGTCTACATATAACAAATTAAACTGGACTGGACACCGAGATGACATTTGGGGAGTCAGGCCAGGTCAAGGACTATTCCCATAAGACAGTTTTCAAATGTGACCTCCTAGTTTTGGAGGCTAAGACAGCTTACTAGTACAGACATTGCCTGACCAAAGCACTTGGTTTCAGGGACAAAGTGAAGTCAAGGCAGACTTTAGTTTAACATCATAGATGTTGCCTAAAACATTTTTAAATGACAAACCCTACATGTACAATTTTTTTCTTTTTAAGTTAACTCTTAGGCAAAACCTACAATATTTACCTAATCAAAGAGAAATTGGTGCAATTTTTCATCACTTTTAGTATGAAAGTTTTAATAACTTTTTTCTTTTCCCACGGCAAGCATGTGTCATGAATAAATATATATAAACAATATACAAATAACACACACTTCTTAAAAGTTATCCTTGACATTTATCTCCCTTTATTCAACTCTTTATGACTTACTTTGGGGTCATTAAATGACCCACATTACCCACCAAATAGTGGTGCTCAACTTATCATATGTCATTTTTATATGAGAGAAGGATAAAAAGTCAGTGTCAAGCAGGGAAAGTTATACAGTAATATTGTAAATACTGCTGTCCTAGCACCTTCAAGTTGGACAGAGACCTCCTTCTACTAGGCACAAACAAAAGTTTTTTTCCAAGAACTGAAACCACGGAATTCTTGGAAAGCAACCACGTAGGATTAGAAAGGAAAAAAAAGAAAAATGAATAAAAAAAGATAAAATTGTCTCAGTATATTTCCTCTTACTGAGAAGCTGATACGTTTTCCAGAAGTAGTCGATTAAGTTTTGTAACTTAGACTATGCAGTCAGTTGAGTTTCAGGGAGAGTGGGAGAAGTGGAAGTTGTCCTCCTTAGACAAATAAGGAAAGACTCCTGTGTGTTCTTTTTCTTTCACACCCAGCTATCATCTCCTTCTAAGGTGGTTTTTGGTATCTCTTCATAACACTTCTCAACATACATGTAAAAATCTTGCACCTACTTAAACTAGGAAAAAATCAGGAAGCACAGCGCTAGCATGATTATGTAAAAGCATAGAAAGATAAATATGTTTCACTTTTATCATAAATTACAGCTATGACAGCTGTTGAGAAGAGTTTCTACAAATTAAACTATTACAGATTAATTTCCTTTAATGATAAAAGCTTCCAACTACATGCATAGTAGCAATTTCAGCACGCCAGTGTTCATCTGTCAAGACAAAAGCTAGCTGTAACTTCTTTTTTAAATGTATTTTTTGAATTATATGAAAATACATTAATTATACTTCTGAAACAAAGCATAATTAATTGGCAAGAATTGGTGTTTAACTAAGCATATGCTTGACTGAAGTGTATTTGGTTTCTCAGGCTTTGAGTTTTCTGGCTAGTTGTCTTAAAAAAACAACTTGCCCTCAGTTGAGCTGAAAAGATGTAAAACTATATGGAAGACATCAAGAACTGAGACCAATATTACTGGCACCGCCTGCTCAGAATACAATGACCTAGCACAACACAAATAAGGTCACTGCAAGTTACAGTGTCAGTTGTTTTCTGTGCTCCCAAAGGCATTGTTAGGTCTTTAAGCAGCTTGTTGAAAGTAAAAGGAATAACAGGACACCAGATTATTGGAAAAGATCTTTCTACCCTTCGATAGCCTAAACCTCCTTACTGTACTATATGGTGTGCCAAGTAGCCAGCAACTCTTGGATACTTCATAAAGAGGAAATAAAACAAGGCCATCCAGAACGCAGCTCTGCATCAGATACTCCCAAAATGCAGCCCACAAGCCATTTGTGACCTATAAAAGTCAGGAAAAAGGGAATTCACTGTGGCTATCCTCAGCAGAACCAGTTCATTAAGTCTGAAGCAATAATAGATTTCTTCCAACTGGACTGGAGTTCGGGCAAGTGTCTGTGTGCTCAGGAGACAGGAGCTATCTGCCACTAAGAACCCTGCAAGCTCTGCAACTTGATGCTGTGGACCCAAGCTGGCCCCAGGAGTATCACCTTGTTAGAAGCATGCAAGGCCCACTAAAGAGCCCCAGATCATCGGGAAACAGGGAAGAGTCCGTAACTAAAGCCCTCACTTCCATGAAGGATCACCACACATTTCAGACAGCTTCCCTATATTGAGCCACTCACACAAACAGCTTTCCATGATCAGAACTTGATGTTCTGGGTCCTGAAATGACTTGGAAATCACCTGTCAAAAAAGCAGCCAAATGCATTGTCAAAAATAATATTTGGGAGCTTACTGATGAATGAAATATTAAATGACCACCAGTTATTTAACAAAAACAAACAAACAAAAAAGCCCTAAGATTTACTTACTTTAGTACTGCTAAACGGAATTTACCTAATTTTTACCCCAATTTTAAGGAAGAAAAAAAAATAGATGCTGCTTTCCACCTATGAAATAAATATTTTAAGTTCTGATACATCTTTGAATAAAATATAATTGACAGACTAGAAGTATAGAAGTGATCCCTAGTAAATAAATAATGATACTAAAATCCAAGCATGTGACAACTTGAACATTTTTAAAATTTTGAGACCTTTAACATTGTGGTAGATTTGTTTCTGTCTCAAAGTATCAGATCCTTGGTCATCCTCAAAAGCAAAATTAGGCTGCTGTCTTACATATTCTCTTGTGAATCCTACCATTGCTTTTCCAAGAAAGAAAACTTGTGAATGTGGTTAAGAAGTAACCGTGATTTTAGGTACTAGTGGCAATGAACCCACTTCAGATTCCAATTCTGTGTTTGTTTGCTTGTTTGCTTTAATTAGTCATACCTCATCTTCTGCATCTGCTGCAGATGTTAACTTGAGTACAGCTTCACATTTATCTCGGAAACAGCTTGCAAGGAAGTCAGCAATTCTCATGAACACATTCATTTCTTCACTGGTAACTGAGTTCTTCTCACTCACTTTTGACATTATCAGCTCTAAAAAAGTAACTCTAGAATCAGAAGACAACTTGTTAATCAAATTCACTAAGCCTTATAGAATTATCAGTGGAATAAGCAAACAGTTCTTTAAAATGATCTAAATAACCAGCATGCTACTAACACAGCAGACTTTAAAAAATAAATGAACACTGCCAATCACTTCCTATTCAAAGGTTTATTTCTGCATACCATTAATTTAATTTGTCATCTAATAAATACAATCTAGCCAGATGGTCAAGTCAATATTTTTCTCAAGTCTACTTCAATTTCTAACTTCTTATGTTCTAACATAACATTAATGTGAGTGCATATTCTGAGTGTCTAAAATTTCCACCAAAACAGCTTTCATAAACTGTTGTTAAGTTCAGTGAAACAAACGCATCCTCTTTGACAGCTTCTATTTGAAAATATCAGCTTTTCAGAGCCCTTGCCTTGTACACAGTCCTTTACTAGTTCTCCTCCCCAACCCAAAACCAATTCAGAGCAGAAACGGGGAAAAAAAAATATGTACACTCAGCTCCATGCAGCTGTTTTACAACTGCCTCTAGATGGACTATAGTAAATCCAAGTTAATTATTCATATACCCAGTGAGAGTAATTCAGTGTATTAAAAGTAAGTGGATACATAACATAGCTGCTTTATAAAACATACTCAGGTCATTTATTTGAATGGCTTTAATGTTGTTTTATTTCCGATATCCCTTCATGCTGTTAGGGCAAATTCAGAGTATTTTGTGGAAAGAGAACTTCAACATGGCAGAGGTGTACTGCAGCTTTGCTGCTAAACTTGAGCACAGAAGGGAGCATGGGTTAGTGGATTTACACTGTAATTCTCTCAGTCTGAAAGAGGTCTATTTATTGAATGAATTCAAGAGCAGGCTCAGGCGTTTCTTTGACTAAAATATTTGTAATTCAGATGGAATGACTGACATTTAGACATTTAAACATGTGGAGTAATTCAAATGCTTTTTTTCCTTTTTTTTTTTTTTTTTAATTTACCAAGCTGCTTGTCACAAGGGGGAGAAAAATGTCTTTTTCTGTGGAAAATTCATGGTCATTGCTTTATTAACCTCAAAGAGCTCACCCCTATTAATCAAGTAACAGCTACTCAGTTCTTACTAAACTCAATCCCAAATGTCATTAATATAAATGCATTAAACAATCACCTGAATGAGCACAAAAAGCTTTCTCAACACGGTAGCACAGAAATGTACTCAACACGGTAGCACAGAAATGTACTCAACACGTTTGGGAAATGGTGGACTCAAGACAGAAGGCTGTCAAACACCAGTAACCTCTCTCAGGCCTCACTTAAAGAGCACCAACACAGTACAGTCATTATGTTTTTCCTCTGGGTTAAAACTGGGTACCACATACTTGCCCGTGTACAAACTAGCAGTCATCCAACATCCCTAACTGAACAAAGGTTTTCAGATTTGGCATGCTATACTAAAATAAAGTTAACTGCACAGTTATGTCATTCATCCCCAAAGCAATTTTATACGCCAGTTTTTACTGCGTTTAGAGCCTCCTTTCAAGTGTATGCTCAGCTAAGAAAACAGGCTACTCACAGACTTTATAATTACAGGAATTATTCAGATAAAATATTATCTTCTGCATGACAGCATCCCAGACAGCTATCATTGCACCAATAATCCAAGTAATACATGTTTAAAATAGACAAGCAATCCTTCTGTAATGAAGTTGGAGGGTCACCCCATACTTTAATAAAATGTATTAGTGACACAGAATTATTGCCAATAAGAAAATTTTTAGCATTACCTTTCCTCTTGCAATATAATTAGGTGCCCTGTTAGGCAACAATAATCCTTCTGGAGAAACAGGAGTGCCATTTAGAAGAAATTACATGCAGGTGGTGGTTTAAGTTCTTCTGTTCTCTTCAGGTATTTATATGTCAAGACTGTTTTCCTAAATTGTCTTCCAGGCACAGTCATTCAGGACATGCCCATTTTTCCTCTGAATTTCAAGCAAGTCTTTCCAATCAGCCAACAATTGCCTGAGAACAACGTTTTTTGTTCTGATGCAAGTTCCCTTACATTCCTTTCTTCTATTGTCCCTTCCAGTTTTCTTCCAAGACTCCCTAGATTTTTTTCTAAGTTAGTTATCCCTAATAATGCAATTCACTCTTTTCTTTTACACAATCTCACAACTGTTCAGCCATTCAGGTGATAACTAAATGCAAACATGAACAAACTAACTGCCACAACAGATATGACAACTGTTAATATCAGTAATAGCATGTCTCACCATGAATTTTGGTAACACACAGTTCAATATCTGAATATAAAATTGTATGATATGATTATTATATTTCTGTTTGGAAATGATCATGCCGGTAAGTGTCATCTTCCTTTTCTTTAGGCACCACTTAGGAAGATCCTTGTCAATCTCCTGCTTTTTTTTCCCCATATTCAAATTTAATCCACTTTGTCCTTAATCTGACCAAACTGGCAAGAACTTAGAACAATTATTATAAAGTATTTGCAATCATCAATAAACACATCACTGCCTCTCAAAGTCTGCAAATAAACCATAGCCTTAATGTACAACTTAAATGTAGAAGTCCATTATCACAAATTAAAGTGAAGCTAAGCTCATCTAAAAACAGTATTGTAAAATTCCATCAATTTTATTATCAATAAATAATTTTTGCAGCAAGTGCAAACAGTTTATACCATCTTAAATGCCAGACACTTTGGACATTCCTTCTCTGAGACTGGGACTCCTCTACCCTGAAGCACTTCACTAACAACAACGGTTCTGTAAGACAAGTTAGGCCCTGTCTCAAAATACTCCGACTTTTCTGGATATGTACTCCAACGTCCAGATGTGTAGAGACGGGATCAGGAAAGCCAAGGCACAGATGGAGCTGAACTTGGCAAAGGATGTGAAGAATAACAAGAAGGGGTTCTACAGATACATAGGCAGGAGGAGACAGGCCAAGGAGAGTGTTCCCCCTCTGATAAATGAGATGGGAGAACTGGCTTCCTCAGACATGGAAAAAGCTGAGGTACTCAATAAGTGCTTTGCCTCAGTCTTCACTGGTGGTCAAGTTTCCTATGTCTGTCAGGACCCTGAACCTCGAGGAGAGGGTGAGAGGAGCAGATTCTGTCCCACTGTGACAGTGGAACAAGTCCAGGATCGCCTAAGGAAATTGGATGTGCATAAGTCCATGGGGCCAGATGGTATACAACCCAGGGTGCAGAGAGAGATGGCTGATGTGGTTGCCGAGCTGCTCTCCATCATATTTGAAAAATCATGGCTGTCGGATGAAGTCCCTGGTGACTGGAAAAAGAGAAACATTACTCCCATTTTTAAGAAAGGGAGAAAGGAAGACCCGGGGAACCACAGGCCAGTGAGCCTCACCTCTGTGCCTGGGAAGATCATGGAGCAGATCCTCCTGGAAGACATGTTAAGGCATGCACGAGATAAAGAGGTGATCAGAGACAGCCAGCATGGCCTCACCAAAGGCAGACCTTGCCTAACCAATCTGGTGGAGATCACTTCTATGATGGAGTGACAGCATCGGTGGACAAAGCAAGGGCAATTGATATATCATCTACCTGGGCTTGAGCGAAGCCTTTGATATGGTCCCTCACCACATTCTTCTCTAAATTGGAGAGGTATGGATTTGAAGGATGGACTGTTAGGTGGATGAAGAATTGGTTGGCTGGTCGCAGCCAAAGGGTTGTGGTCAACGGTTCTGTGTCTGGGTGGAGGCCGGTCACAAGTGGTGTCCCTCAGGGGTCGGTCTTGGGACCGGTGCTCTTCAACATCTTTATCAATGACATAGACGACAGAATCGAGTGCACCCTCAGCAAGTTTGCAGATGACACCAAGCTGAGCGGTGCAGTCGATATAGTAGAGGGAAGGGATGCCATCCAGAGGGACACGGACAGCCTGGAGAAGTGGGCCCATGAGAACCTGATGAGTTTCAACAAGGCCAAAAGCAAGGTGTTGCACTTGGGCTGGAGCAATCCCAGGTATTTATATAGACTGGGAGAAGAAGAACTTGAGAGCAGTCCTGCAGAAAAGGACTTGGGGGTCCTGATGGACAAGAAGCTGGACATGAGCCAGTAGTGTGCGCCTGCAGCCCGGAAGGCCAGCTATGTCCTGGGCTGCATCAAAAAAGGGGTGGCCAGCAGGGAGAGGGAGGTGATTGTCCCCCTCTACTCTGCTCTTGTGAGACCCCACCTCAAATACTGCGTGCAGGCCTGGGGCCCCCAGCACAAGAAAGATGTGAAGCTCTTGGAATGGGTCCAGAGGAAGGCCACTAAGATGATTAGACAGCTGGAGGACCTCTCCTATGCAGAAAGGTTGAAGGAACTGGGCTTGTTTAGCTTGGAGAAGAGAAGGCTCCGGGGAGACCTCATTGCGATCTTCCAGTACTTGAAGGGAGCGTATAAACAGGAGGGGGAACGCCTGTTTATATGTGCTGAAACCCAGAAACCCAGAATTTACCTTCAGCTATTTTGGACCTGTAAGTATTACAAGATCAAAAACCCACCCTAAGATAGACATAAGCAGCCCTGTAGCAAGAAGTGGTTCCAGTTATACTACTTGAGTACCCATTTCATTGCTAGCAATTTGATCAGTGGCTACATCATCCACTGAGGATACTTCACATGAAAAAACACAAAATCAAAACTAAAGATGCCAATAGTCATGCATCCTAAAAACACCTGAAAAATTTGTTCTGTATTTTTGCTATTAATTAAAGCAAGTACCCTTCTTAAAAGGGTTCTACGCAGACTAGTGCATTTTGAAGATTTTCCTATGTAATTCAGACTATCAAGGTATTAACTTATGTTGAACACACTCAAGGCTAACTTGGATTAAAGCAGTATAGGCTTTTTCTAAATACTTCTGCCAAACACTTGCACACATGCAGGGGAATCTCAAACCTGGCAAAGAATTCAAGTATCGTTACAATCTATTGGCTCAATACCATAGAGTTTCCACAATAATCACTTGCAGAAACAGCAGGCATTGTCACATCATCATACATTTTTCAGAATGAGAATACCATTAAAAGAGCTAATCACATTTTCACAGTATTTATTCCAGGACGTGCACACTCAGACATACAACACCAAATTGCTTGTATTTGTTTGGAAATAAAGCAAAATTGCCCAGAAGTCAGGAATTTGTCTTTTAATTGGAAATTCAGATTCCAGATCCACTTCTACAAAATGAAGAGCTACTTCATGGCACACACCATGGCCACAATATCACAAATGTACTAGATTTCAATTACAGGAAATTCTTTGAATAGTGCAAATAGTGCAAATACTGCGGTTATGCAACTGCATATATTTTGGTTATCTAAGGCAACTGCCAACTTAAAGAGTCACTACTAATGTATGTATTAGCAAACTCTCTCAGCGTAGTTCTTTTCAGTAAATATATTTAAATTAAACATATTTAATGTGCATGATAGAAAACACTAGCTGAGAATTACCATTTATTCATGAGTTCAAGCTGCCTTTCCCAGACACCTCAATACCGCATCTGTCCTTTCTTCATTTAATATGACTCAGTCAGCCTTACTGGACACCAATGCGGCACTCTTGCGGTGAAGGCTCCTTGCCTCATTTTGAAACAATGAATTCCCTATGCTTTGGTTTATACGGTCACTTTTTTCTTTAGTTAATGACAGTCAAAATGTTTTTATCTGAATTGGATTTGTCTCCTCATATATCTCAAAAGAATGCATTCTTAAATATGCTACAAAGTTACATAGAAAGATGCCATTGTAGGTTTTTCTTTTAGCTGAGATGTTAAAGCATTATTTCTGTAACACTTACTTGCATACATTTGACAGTAAATTAAGAAGCATCAAATTCACAACAAACTGAACTGCAGTTCTTTTTGAAAATGAGTTCTTTTTGAAACTGCAGTTTTCTTTTTGAAAAACGTAATGGAGTTCGATTTGCAGAACTCTTGGGACTGGTGATAAATTCAGTGAAAATGCTGCAAAAAGCCATCCCACATGTGAACATACATACGTCTACACAAATATACCTTCTGTCAATGTAGCTGATCACCATCTGCAGCACAGTGCATGCAATGAACCCAGCTGAGACCTTTCTAGAACTGATTAGGTCTACTGCTGTAAAAGCAAATAAACAACCTAACCCAGTCCTGGCTGTCCTCAAGGGGATTACAAAAACAAACAAAATACCATTCATAACACCCACAAAAGAATTAAATCTAGCTCATTCACTTAAAACAGAATTTTCCACTAAATACTTGGTAAAGGAACCCCTACCTCCAGGCATGGTAAGCACACACCTCATATTAGTTCCCATTTGGCCAACCTGAATAAAGGGAGAAAGACAGTATGTCCCTCCTTGTCATTCCCATCCCTTACCTATACATTAATAATATTTTATCTAGAGGTCTCAATCATACACTTTTTCTTTTGTTTCTTTATAGTCTGTCTGAACCATCATTTGTGATCACACTGCGGCTTTAATCACACCAAAACCACAGAAAAAACGAGATACGGACAGCTTTGTTTACTGCTTTGTGTTTCACCTGCAAAAACCATGGGAAAAACTTGCAGTTTCCCTGGGCTATTGGGGAATGAAGCAGCCGTTTTGAATACATGAATGTATGATCACAAGATGTGATAATATTTTAATAATATTTTCAGTAATGAAAATATTAAAAGATTGAGTAATCATGGGCATCTGTACTTTTTTTTTTTTTAGTTTATTTTTTTTAAAGGTTCTGCTAACCAGTATTAGTTGTAATTCCAAGTTTAGTAAAAGCTTTCTTTCAATTTCTTGTAATTGCAACAGGGGCATGAGCAGCTGAGGACACTTCATATACAGCTATAAAACACTGCAGGGTGTGGTGCTCTTATGAAGTCAAGGCACAGGCATGAAATCTTGTCTTTTTTTTTTTTTTTTGAAGTATTTCTTTACCAAGTAACGGCGCCAACCTGGATTCTGCAACCCTACATAAATCACTGCCAGTTGTGGCTAAGCTGTAATGTTAACCAACCAATTTAAAACCATTACTAACATTGAAACATGTATTTAGAGATTTTGTGCCAACTATGAAACCACACAGTTTTTCAGTCATGTGAACAGGATACTCTATATGGAATGCTAAATACTAAAAGCCACATTGGTTTTTGGGGTTACCTTTCTTGATTGCTCAGTTTGGCATAGAGGACTTTTACCAGCTCTGGACATTTTAGCAAATGGTCTGTAACAATCAGGAACCTAAGGAGAAAAAAAAATAAATATATATATATATATATATATATTACTGGTTCTACAAAAAAAAACAAACAAGCGTCTACATATACTCCAACTGGTGCTGCCGTAGATGACTATGTGACATGCTTCTTGCCCTATTTGCTGATAGATACAAATTGTCATAAACTAATTGAATATTGTTCTCCCAACATTTTCCCTATGATAGCAATGGCCATTTCCAAACAATTCAGCACACTTTTACTCAAATGCTTGAAGGAAAGCTAGTTAAATTATTTTGCCAGTTACAGAAAAGGAACACCACAATTCCAATAATAAATCACTAATTCAATTTTTACATACCTCAGCAAAAATCCAAAGTTCAAGCTTGAAAACTGTTATAACTATTAAGCTGTTACAACACTGTTTTAAGTCCACCAGTCATGAAAAGTGTCCAAATAAATTTTCTTTTAAAATAAAATAAAGTAAAAATAAATCTAGCAAAGCATCAAAGCAAATGGAAACTGCTTTGTCAGATGTAAGGCAGAAAAATACTGTTCTTAACTTACCAAAATAGTCCCCTTTTTTTAATAGGAATATAAGCCAATATCCAAATCCAACCCCTTGCTCTGTAAGGGGAGGAGGTATGTTCTGCCCTTGTGTTAATGCCAGTATTTACACTGATCACTTTCCCAAGTATCATTCACAACAGCCAATAGTAGATGACAGTCATCTAATTTAAACTCAGCCATGCACCATTAAAAAAAAAAAATCCTCAAATTATATTCCTAGCAGTACTGAGTGTAATGTATACTGCAAAAGCAAACATATACCTACCTATGAATTTTTGAATCAGTGTATTACATACAAAATCATTACTGAACAAATCTTAGAACGTCCTCTGAGCTTGTGAAGCTACTGTTAAAGAATAGCTAAAGCACGATGAAAACCAAGCATTTTCAATATTCCCTCCATGTCCTCCCAACATTCCACTTTCCAAATAGCCTATTGAGTATCAGTAACATACTACATAGCTAAGAGGAAGATGACATAGAAACCTTATAGCTTTAACAAAGTATTTTTAGGACAAATATTCAATGATAACTGGGCAAATAGGAGAACAAGAAGTCCAAAGATAGCTATAATATTTCTAATGATAACTGTGAACTTAGCTAGCATCTAGTTCAGTTATTGTAAAGTAGACTTTTTTTTTTGGGGGGGGTGGATATTTTATGTTGTCCTTATTTACTGATATTTGTATACACATTTAAAGAAAAAATAATATAGTCATATGAAATCATCAACTTAAATTTGGCATTCTGAGCAGCGTAGCACTGATCCAAGAGTTTTCTAACACAAATCTGAACGTATAGACTTCCCCACAGTCACCGGCACAAATACATTCCAACACTGAGAAGCACAGACACAGACATAACACCACAATTTCATCAAACCATCAGCATGGCAGTCAAGGGAAATACTTCCACCGTTCCTGAACTGTTATTCATGGCATAACAGCCATCTACAGTTAAACCTTCAGGACGATAACTGATGGCATTTCTTAAGGATTAGAGAGGAAGCACAGGCTTCTATCTGGAGCCATAAAAGGAAACAGAAAACCACAATAACTTTAGCTGTGCAGAACACAGTAGTATTTACCCTCATAATGTGCAACTTTCAGCTGACAATGAAGCACAGTAAAATTGCATTTAAGGAACAATATGAGCCCCAATTTTTCAATTTTACAGTTGCAACTGTAAGTTTATACCTTATTTTGTGATTGATATTACTTTAGGAGAATCTTGACTATTTGTTCTGTAGTTAAAAATAATCAATAATTACCACAAAGATCTATAATGCTACTAAGTGCACATTAGTGATTACTACTGTGAAGTGGTAGATCTGTATTTTAGTCATTATTTGGTCTAGACTCTTGCATTTATTCATCTGCATCTTTCACATGCTATGGACTAGACCTCTACTGCCTGAGAAGCTTGCAGTATTTCAGAACAAAGTTTCTGCTTATAAAGGTGCATATACTTCTGTATGTGCTTCTTATCCTTTTAATCTCAAGAAAATATGTAAACCCTCAGAAATTCCTCCTTCTGTATTTGATTTTCTCGTTTACCTTATCCACTTCCTACATTACTGCATCATAAAGAATACAGCACAAACAAATTTTACAGGAGCATCACCAAGAGAAGTCAACAGAAGAATTACTAGTGGACTAAAGCACTTAACTCGAGCTATCATGTCCAGAAATTCTGGTGGTAGTTAAACAAGGGTGCAAGAAATTAAAGTTGATATTTTTAGTCCTCAGCTCTCCTGTTTTTCATTTGGGGTAAAGGAGAAGAAGAAGAGGGAAAGTAAGACCATCCAGAAGTTTGAAATAAAAAAGACATTTGGTTTTGGATTACTGACTGAATACGGCATTTCAGATGCACACAAAAGGCTTTGGTAGTAGACTTAAATTCTCTTTGGGGGCCAACAGCAGACTACTGGGATAACTGGGATAAACTGAGGACCACTGTAATTTAGTGAAGGAAATGGTGAAAATTAAAGTTGTTATGCAAGTGTAACACAGTAACAAATGAATAGTGTTAAATATGCCAATTTTCTTGACTTAAAATTAAAGTTAAAAATTGTTTGGCTAAAATCCTAAAAAAATCAAGTGCTTACATAGTAGATAATAGAGGAGATGTTCAGTTCAAAGACTTAACAATAGCACAAGGGCTGCATTGTACCACATGGAACTTGAGCAGCAGCCAAAACGAAATGGTATAAGCTGTATTTGCACTCAGTATATTCCAAATGGCCACTAAGCTTGCTCCAATCAAAGGCGGGTGTAAGCAATCAGCTTTATCATAAAACGTCATGCTCCATATTAAGTTGATTTGATCCCATTAGCAAGTTTAGAGAACAGTGTCCTTGGTCTCAGAAAATGAGGGGAAAAGTATAAATGTTTTAGTAGAAAGAAGAAAGATATTGCGATTCTGTTTGATCAGCAAACTTCTCTTCTGATCTCAAAAAAAAAAAAAGTGTATTTCACCATCCCACAATAAAGCCACACCATCCAAAATACTTAAGAATGAAATAGCATTTTTTACTTGAACAAACAAGCATGACAAAATCACCCAAATTTTAAAGAAAAGAAGAAAAATTAATCAGACAGCCTTTCAAAGCTATATCACAAGCCTTTTCACATTTTTAAAACCAAACAAAAACAAAAACAAACAAATGCCACACCACAACAAAAACCAATGTGCTTCATACAGAACTGTTTGTAACCATAACACATTTGAGAAGCAGAAGTATTTTCTGGCCTTGCATAAGAACATAAGCACTCTATCAAAACCATTTTAAACAAGCTATTTAATAACAGAGTACATGTGGTGTTAAAGATCTCTAGAAACAAGATAATTCACTCTACTCAAACACCAGCATTAAAGCACTTCTTGCTCAAAAAAAAAGAGTAAGAAAAAATATTTCCATATTTAGAGCTCAACATCAGAATGTTCTTCTCCTGTGTTGAAGAGAGCACAACAGGGAATTCTCTTCCTTCTTCAAAAGTCGTTACCCATAATGAATACATACTCCTTGTAGGCCACAACATGGTCCACTAAGTCAACTCTCACATCTAGAAGACTGAGTTCAGATGACCTGTACTGTTTCTCTGATTCAGAATACACTCCTGTTCAACTTGATAGCTACACCTGAGAGGCACTGAAGAGATTTATTTTTACTTATATGCAAAGTTGGAATATTATTTTTTTCTGAAGAGTTACCAAGAAAAAAATGGAAGATTATTACCAAAAGAATTACTTCCCATTCCTCTGTCTCCATAAAATATACACAAAGAAAGAGGTGACAAGACAAATAAACATGTGAGGCTGAGCTTTGAAGGACTGGGAAAATCTGTGCCAATACCCTGCTACTGCAAATAGAAAAAAGCTACTCAGATCTCTACAATTAAAGAGACTTTTCCAATTGTCAGTACTATTTAAAACCACAGTTGAACTTGGAACCTGCAACATAACTCTAACTTTCCTAGAATTAAAAATAAGAATTACTTGCCGTAGAGTAGAAGGGGGCGGGGGACACCCTGGACTGTCAGAGAGAAGAGACAGAGCTGCCAGCCCAAAATGAAAAAAAGGTAACATATTCTGGTCTCTGTACCACATGCATATCAATTAAGCAACGAGCACTCTACTGAGAAGTTCCATCTTTGCCTTTAAATATGTGCCCATGGGCGAGACTCCTTGCCACAGGAGCACTAGTTTCTGTCCACACTTCTTTCCATAAGCCAGGACAAAATAACCAAAGGCAAAAAATGGGGAGGGGGTGCCCCGCATCCTAATCTTTACAGTCATCATTCAGCTGTGGTCTCAAAAAGAGAAAGTGGATGTTCAGAAAATCTTACTTCCAATGCCAAACAGCTGACCACACTCTTAATATCATTTTTCTGGAAGCCAAAAGGCATACTATGCTTCTTTTTAAAATGAAGGATTTTTGTTCCTCGCTCTTCAGGAATCAAAAATACAACCTGTTTTTTCTTTTCATAGTAGCTACACTGCCCTGTGCACACACTTGGAAAAACTGATGACACAAGCTATACACTCATCTCTAATGGAGCCACCAAACTATTTCTAAAATAAACAGCTTTTAGAATACACATTGGTCTCAGTTAGGATAAATTATAATGTACTTTTGTACTACTTTTTTCCTAATTATTTTACAAAACACATATGTTTGCAGGTTCAATATTCTAAAGTAGATTTCATGTAGCATTCTGTGCTGGTTTCTCTTCCAAATACAGTAGCTTCTAAACTGTGCAACACACTTTGCTGCTGATGATTAATACCAACCCAAAAGGGAGTAGATGTGGATGTTTGGGGAAACACAGAGGAATGCCTTTTTAAAGGCTGCACAATTTTCCAGAGCCTAAGGCACAGCTCTCTGCACTTTTAAAACAAAAAAGTTTTTACAGAAAAAAATGGCAACGCTTGGCAGGCCTTTCATCACACTGCATATATAACACCGGATACCACTTGTGCTTTCTTCTTCCCTTGGAACTGCAGCAGAGAGAGTTATAGAGGGCTTTTCAAACTTTGGTAGTAATCACAAGGGAATAGATTGAGTAGGAAACATTTCAGTTACTGAACAGTGTGTTCCAGCTTTGTTTCCTAAGGGAAGGATCTGTCCAATTCCCAGACAGCATCCTTAGGTAGGCAACAGCTGTCAAAAGAAAGCAGCACTGCAAAAAGAATATTAGCTTATGGAGTAAGTATAGTTGCTTACATGTTTAAGATATGTTCAACTTAATGTGTCAACACTTTAAGAGAAGAATACTATGCATGAAAATACTATTATGGAGGTATATTGGAAAGATGAAGATACACAGAAAATAAATTATTGTCTCACAGGGGCTTGAAAACCACACTTATTCATTTGAATGGAATATAGGGTGGAGAAAGTAAAGCCAAAAGATGCATAATGCAGAAAGACTGATCATTGTTTAACAGACAGATCTGTTGTTACTGAACAGATAAAAGAGAACTAACACTAAAAGAAAAAAAGAATCACAAGAAGGTGGAAGAAAAACAGAAGAAATTTAGAGGTTTAAAAGCTCTCCACTTGCAAGATGGAATGCGAATCCCACAACTGTGAGCATGAGCAGAGCAAGCTGGAAGCCAAAGAACATAACCAACCCCTCAAACAAGGAGCCTGCATTAAAGGACAAGGTCTCAGGACTAAGGACAGGAACAATCACTTGTACACCCAAGCTGTAGCAGCATGGAAGTTTTCCCACCAAAGTTAGCAATTATTTGCTCCTAAGCTAACAGCCTAAATAGTAAATGCACAGTAAAAAGGTCCATGCATTTTCTAGAAAACAACTGCACAGCAAAGAACACTTGAACAGACAGGATCATTTAATTAGTGTATGACATAAATCAAACTAAAGAAAGGATACTTACTAACTTGTTTCTGCAGAGCCAGTGTCTTTGCAAAGATATACACTTTGATGTATATTCTTTAACATAATTCGCCTTGAAACATTCTGAATGCAGCAAGCTCTGAGCACTCTTTACAAGCCCAAATAGAGATCCAAACATTCAGGACAAGACAGGTAAGTTTCAACAGCTTTCAGTCCTGAAAACTTCTAGTTTCTTCTTGCTCTAACATTTTAGCCAAAGGCTACAAAACAAAGGGGTATACATCCAGTCAGATTATGTTTTGAAGAACCTCGGTTAGAGATGCATGATCTGCCTCCTCTGATCATTGCTGCTGGTCTAACTCCCAAGAGCAATCTCAGAAGAGTGCCTGGTATTCAAAATTACAGGACTGCTAGCCTGAAACAAGTTAAGGAGCTGTGTTGACTAGAAGCAGTTTAAAAATACATTGCCTAATATATGTTAATTAAATCTATTTTAAAGTGCCATTCAGCATCTAATATTAAAGATGGCAAAGGCAGCAATGATAAAAAAAACTTGGAGCTGTTCAGAGGATCAAGCTTCCAAAAAAGAGGAGGAGGTTCTTAAATCAATAAATATTTATTAAATGTGGGAATTACATTCTGCAACTTCACAGATTTCAGAGATAGAAGCATTTCTGAAGCTTACAAGTAACCACAAGCTTAATGAAATGGGACTTCAGATCATCTAGTATGGATAAGGAGGTACGATCACACAAAAACTGAATACAAAATTTGACTGGGGCATTCCTTATTGAACCAACTTAGGTCTTAAATATAGCTGTTTCTTAGCTCAAAGCATGCTACAGAAAACACTTAATAAAAAGTATGTATCACTCAAAGACACACATAGGTATGCATCACAGTTTTCATCTAAGTTCTGAGGCAATTTGTTATGCTGTCAACCTACAAACATCTTCTCAAAACACATCAAAAATCTCAACATGCCAATCATAAAACACCCTTTTTGTTTCAAAAAATGCTTAGAAAGTGGATGTCTTGCTTCCCCCCCCACTGAATAGATTCATAAATTGCCAATCTGAGGCCTTCTCTCTCATAAGGCACCCCCTTAAGAAAGTACAGCCACCAACCTGCAACACTCCAGACATTTCCTCTTTACCAACAGGAAATCCTTGTTTTCTACTGAACAGCTCTTGATTCAAGAGGTAGACAAAAGTGACAGGGGAATCCCGAAAACTACGTCCTGCCTTCAGAGATGCTTCCTTTGCTCTTTAACTGGAAAAGTGTGTTATTGCAGACAGCACAGGAATTACAGAAGGTCTGCTACCAACAGCTGCTTCTAGAAAAGGAAGCTCTGAAAAACTGTTTATCATAATCTCAGATTTTCTCTGACAAAGCCTTTCCCTACAGAACTGTTGCAAGACTGGAGGGAGAACTACTTAACAGAAGTCAAAGGCATCACACTTTGGAAGAGGTTCCTCCTAAAGTCTCACCTAAGAACTCTTCCAGCTTGGACATGGAAAACTGGACCTGTAAACATAAATGCAGGATCACAAACAGAGGAGGAATTGCCAATTCACTGAAAAAAAAAAAAAAGATTTTAAAGATGTGCTTCCCCCTGTTATACATCAAGAGCAGAAAACCCAACACTTATTACTGGAATGAAGTAGTAAGGACACCATGAGAGAAACTACAGTTAGGCTAACGGCCGTAAATACAAGCATTCATCTTGGATATTCTCTTTGTCTTAATGATTCACGGCAGCAACTGGAAAAATAACTTGAGCATCACAAGTGTTTATTTGTGGAATTCATTGGAAACTAACTTCAGAGGAAAATTAATTCATAAGTTTCAGTACATGATAAACAGAAGAAAATCATGAATAATTGGTTTGCCTATAACCAAAACTGTCCCGATATTCAAAGAAAGATTATCAATACTTAAAAGCAGCATTTGACAGCAAGAAAGCACAGCCAAGATGAATAAACACACATACACTTTTTAAGCGATGTAATACGAATCTGGATGCTCAAACTGAGACACAAGAAGGTAGGCAGGAATTAAGTAATATTTTTAACTTTACAAGTAAGAACATCCTAAACACAGTCATATATGAATCTGGCAGTGAGCATAACCTCCTGGAAGAAGAATAGTTTGTATTTCGGCTCAGCCAAAAAATGCCAAAATAGCCACTTCAAAATGGTTGCTGTGCACTGTGGTAGCCATGGCACAAGGGACCCAAACCTTTACAACAAAGTACTGGTTTTGTTGCAAATACCACAGCTATGTAAATTCATTTAAGCAATCCTAGTGGTATGTACTGCAGTGAGAACTGAAGTACAGCTCCAAAATTTTCAATGAATTGCTGACAAAATATTTTTTCTACGGTCCAGCCAGAGAGCTTAGCTTAACCTTCTTAAGAAAAGGGACAGAAATCTCTTTATGCATTTTTACCTGATTGTATCTCACACACAGTTTTCCATATCAGAAAGCAACTTAATTCGCAGATGAGAAAAAATGTGTTTAGTAATGAACCAAGACTGAGTCCAACCTGAGAAGACTATATGAAATAACAAAAATGAACCCAAAGCAACAGCAGCAATAATATGCCAGAGTCCAAACTTACACTAACCTCAAAGCAACAGCAGCAATAATACATCAGAGTCCAAACCTCAATATCCTCAAAGCAACAACTGCATTTGACTTTCACACATTTCATTGCAGAAAAGTACAATTCATTCAATATCCAAAAATGGCTCATAAACAGAAGACTCTTATTGAAAGAATAGCTGTTCATTATCAGTGTAAGGCACAGGAAAACCTGCACAACTGTAGAAATGCTGTCTCCTTAGGACAGCTTTTACATGTCAGGATCAACACTGACCCAAGGACAAATCTTAGCTCTCTACTTATCCTTGTCAGAAAGTGTTCTTATCACCAAGATAAGAACATACAACTTTCCTCAGCCAGAGTAAATACCATTATTTCTATCAAAATAAGAAATCCTGTTTATTGCTCAGCTCTTCTCTTCACAACAGAGTACGTGTTAGGGAGTCACTTCTGGACACCGTCAAATCTAGTTTAAATTATAGTTCAGGCCATTCACACCTCAAAAGCTCATGCATGAAAGAGCTGAGTGCACTTTCTCTGCCTGATCACAGGAGAGGAACTGCACTTTACGATACTAAATGGAGCAATGAGAAGTCCACAACAGGTTTCCTAGAGAAAGCAGATGCAACATGTTTGGAATCAGTAGAACTTTGTCCTAAATTTGAAGAACCAGCAAAGAAAACTGCTGGAGTATGCAGGAACTGAGAAAGTCAGCAGAAGAGCTGGCTGGCTTACTTCCTGGTGCTCGGCAATAGGAGCAAGAAAGTGAGACAGAGGGAGGGGGGGACAGAGGGAGAAGGGTTAACCCGATAGCATCATTATATTACGTGGATATATCTGTCCATATTTCACAGCAGGAGAATTAGTGGTAATAAAGGAAACAGGCTTTCAGACCCACCTGAAGACAAATTATATTCTCACACTGTAGAAAAAAAAGAAAAATCTTTGGGTGAGAAAGGTTGGCTGTGTGGCATCAGGTGGAATAATCCTAAAAGCTCTTACACTATGTGCTTTACAAATTGAAAAAGGCAAGAAGATAAGAAGAATCCAAAGTACAAGGTCGCAGTTACCTTGTGAAAACGTAGCCAGCTATTCACAGGATTAAGTGAATTCTCTGTATTCCTCTCTAATTAAAGCTAAGTAAGAACAACTCGTTGTCTGTGAAATACATTCTGTGTTAATACTGCCAAGACAGCCGAAAAAAAAACCTCTTAATAATTCGTGATACAGATACTTTAAAAAAATTTACAATGGTTATTTTATTTGAAACAAGACTACTAACTTGCTAGGCTCTCCCTGATCTTTGAGTACTCAGAACTACACTACATAGCATAGGGTCCACAAGTTGCATTGTCTGGTCTAAGATCAAAGCATGATGTTAGTATTAACACAGTGACTAATGGCTAACTGGAATAACAAAAAAAATCATAACCAAAACCAGAAAACAAGATTTTATTTCAATCAGCATTCCATAAGACATGGAACTTACTAGCAAATTCCCACTGAAAATACAAAAAATAAACCTTTTACACCAACAAACCTTTTCTGTTTGGATGTTTTTCATTTTGTTTTGTTTTTAAAAATAAAGAAGTACATGAAAATGTTACTTTCTTACCTCTACCCCACACCGAATAGTCCGACGATAATCCATGCACTCAAATATCTAAATACTGTAGTTGCTTAAAGAATAGATTCTTTTATTTATTTATTTATTTATTTTTAAGTCAGCTCTAACATGAAGAAAGAACATATTTTGCCATCTAAGTTGCCCTCAGCTGTGACATACTATCCACAGTAAGAACAGATGAGCACAAGGAAGAACCAGGGAATAACCATGTTTCTTGAGACAGGAAAAGAAAATGGAGAGTTAAGAAGCATAAACACAGGGAGGACAATGAAATGGTGAAACAATTACAAGATGCATCAAACAAAAAAGCTAGAGCTATGAAGAGACAGAAAAGGCAGCACCTGTTATTCTCTTTTTCCACTTTCAAGGTAATGTTGTTTGAATACCTATTACATATTTGATACTGCACTGTTGAAATATACTTTGTTTTGTTTACATTTTACCTGTGCTGACTCTGAGAAGTGCCTGCATTACTGAAATAAAATGCTAAGAAACATATACTACAAACTCATGACTTTCTTTCACATGGGAAAAATGATAATTAGGTTTGAAACTAAACCAGCCAACATTAAAGTACTATGAAAGAAAAATGAACATATAATTTTCTTAATGCATGGTAGATACTCCTTTTTTTCTGTATATTTACTATATGAGAAAAATCAATACTCTGAAAGGAATTAGAAGACAAACATTTCATAACCGTGTTATGACAGAAATACTCTTCTCTACTCGTCTCTTCTCCTTCATCATGGTCTTGCATGGAAATTTGCCCCTTTTTAATCTCGAGACTGAAGAAGAAAGACTTTCTCTGAAGAAAGACCATTTCCCACCCACAGCAAACATGCAGAGCAGAGTTAAGATATTGACTTTATAAGTTAATAGAATGCACTTCAGACTAGAAAGATCAGAGAAACGGATAGCTCAATTTATTTTGCTGCTGCATTTATTCTGCAATTGCCTTCAAAATACAAATTTGATAGCATGACAACCTCTTCCAACCCTCCCTGGCTTTCATATCTTAGTCAAAATATATTTTAGCATATCTTCAATACATAAAGAAAATGAAGGATAATCCAGATAATTATCTGAAAAGCAATCTATTTCACATGTGTTTATATTGACAGGCCAAAATTAAAGACTCAGTTTGTCACTTTTGAAATAGAAGTCTGGTCACCCGACTCTGAAACTTTAAGTTTGCTTTCTGAAAACAATTTATGTCATAAGCAAATTGACCTGGTTATAAAAAAAAGCCCAGCCACAAACAAATTTTGAAGTAATTTTTTCAATACCGAAGCAAGCTATTGAATGACATTTGCTTTTCATTCAATCATCTTAACTCTGTTTAGAAGACTTTCCAAATAACTAGTAAAGCCTCAACAATTATTCCTAATTAAATTTTGAATTTAAACATGACCATCAAAAGAAAGATACAAAAATATACAGAGTTTTGTTTTCATTATCCTTTTTCCCCCCCACTTGGAATGCCTCATAAAAATTAAACCGAATTATTATGTGCATCCTTGCTGACAAACAGAACATTTCTGAAATGCATAACTGACAATAATATTTACAAAAATGGCCATTAGCAAAGAAATAAAATAAAAAGCTCAGTAGAACAATGGAATAAAACCACTGATTATATACTCTTAAATTAAGAAAAATCAAGCTTAAAAGATTTGCAAACAAAATGTGTTTCTGTTTCAATATGAAAATGATTACATGTTGCACTAGACAACAGATTTGTAAAAAAAAAACACAACACCTTTTCCATAGTACTCACAAACCATTAGTCATACATGTCTTTTGAGTATCCAATAGCAAGAGTCTGTAAGACTATATTCTGACTTAGCCTTCTTTCAAAAATCTCCACAGATCATCATATAGGTATAACTAACTTGCATTCTGGAACCCTGTTTCATTAACAAAACAATTCAAAAACATTGATTTTAGAATTTGTCTACATCGTCAACAAATCATAGTCTTATTTTAACAGAAAAAGTCAGTAAAAGTATTCTGGAAGTTATCGCTATACCAAATTAATAGCTTCTACATAGATCTTCATTTGCTACTTAGAGTCACAAATTTAGATATTTTAATATCGAGACTGATGCTAGGAGAACCCTTATTTAAGAAGGAAAAAAAAAGTCTAAAGATACATACGACCACTCAGACTCCAACTGCTCTTTGTAGACTTTCAGGACACGAAGAGCCACAGTCAAGTTCTCAGGATCCAGTAGTTCTCTCACTTTCTCTGAATTAAGGCAGGTAAACAAGACCATACAACAATAGGCAACAATTTTCTCATCGCTGTAAGTTAAGCAGGTCCTTCAAGAGAAAATGACGTTAAGAGAGTAGGTTAAAACTCATGCTGGAAAAACACACTAGGGACATTCAGCTTGTTGAGTTGTTCTTGTCTGATGTCTTTTTGTGAATCGTGAGTTTGCCATTGCTTAAGAGAAGTCAAGAAGAAAGAAAACTTAAGAAGTCCGCTGCAAAGAAAAAATCAGATTCTGAAGGCCAAACTTAACAGGCAATTTACAAAACCAGTACTAGATTTGAGCTACCTGAAGTTTTAAGAACTGAGTGAAACTGTAAAAATTGTAATTATCTGTTTCTATAACCGTAAGATCTTCCTACACCCAGCGCTGACAAGTGGGCTCCAAAAACAGAATCAGAATGAGTACCAAATTCAATAAATATGCCTTTGTTATTAGCCCATTATGAAAGATTTTGCCAAATACACTAATAATATTGTCACGTGTCAGTATAAAATGGTTTATGTAGTATTTCATGACACATACGTCATCAACCTCTGGGAAGATATTTTCATAAGGTTAGGATAGGGGCAAAGGAATCAGAAGACACAAGGATTAAGTTTTGTTCTTGGAAGTGACCCGCTTATAACTAATAGAAAACAACTCTGAAATAAAGTTTATGATTGAAGATCATCATTTTAAACATAATTTTCTTCCAGTTTGTGTTAAATGAAATCAATTTACTGTCAGTTCAGAACAAGCAGGTTTTTAAAGGACCTGACCCTGAGGTTGACTAACAAAAAAAACATCTACAGGATATGGTCTCAGCCACCCCATTTTCCCCAAAGTTATTTTTCAAAGCTTTATGGTGCTAGTAGAGACACAACTGTTGCATACAAAAGATTTGAATATAACCACAGAAACTACAGTATAAAAAAAAAACAAAACACATCCATGCTTACAAGAAGAGATCTGGGAAAGCACACTTCCAAATGCTATTCTGGGAATCTCTATTTCCTGCTGCAATGTTTCCAAGAAACTGGAGGCTACAACGAAAAGCTGGAAAAACAAACAAACAAACAAACAAAAAACACAGAAAATATTAACATTCTGGAATTGTAACCAGAACAAAACATTTTTTTTTTCCAATTCAACTTACATTAATATCAAATATTGGCCACTAGTGATTACAAAAACTAAATGAGTCTGCAAATGTTTAAGACAGATCAAAATCAATGAAAGCTTAGAGTTACAATTAGTGCAAACTGAAGCAGATCCATGCTGAGCCAGTAGCTGCCACATGGCAGTGGCCATTTTGCCCCTTCCAGATTTGAGGTGGCTTTCTTCCTACTATTAAATTAACACAAATAGGCTGCTTGTCAACACTCGAACTCTGCAAATGCTACTCTGCCTGCTACTAAGGAAGCTCCCCAGGTACTCTCCCCAAGCTGGCCAAGAGATTGCTTGAAAAATTAGTTTCAGTAGGTAAAGCCAGAGCAGGAGAACCCAATCCATTCCCTTGCTACCCACTCTAAGTTCTAGGTAGCTGGACGAATCTTTACATGACAATGTACTCAACACTTTCAGATTTCTACCCCAGAGAAATTAAAGCCAGTACACCAAACAACTTTGCATCCCATTTTAACACTACTTAATATGGCGTATTTCAACTATTATTGCAAATGATTTATTTCAGCCTCCTCTCAATACAGGCTTAAAATCCAGAAACAAGATACTTCATCATACATGTTCACATCCAAGAACGCCCCCCTCCTCCCAAGTCAAAAGATGTGAACTAAGGTAAAACAAAAGCATGAACTCACAGACTTCACAAAATTAAACATTTTTGGCACTAGCGACAACTTTCAATAGCCTGATCCTTCTTTAACGTTGTCAAAGTAACTTAAAATCAAATACTACAATGCAGTTTAGCAGATATTATAAACAGCAGCCTGTTACAGATGGAGGTGACTAATAATGTCACATTCTGAAAACATAAAATATGGTATCTTTGAAAGGTGCTGTGCCAGCTAGCAGACAGATCTCCTACAGAGGTCTTGGCATATGTCCTCCTGGGAACAAAAAGAAAGCAAGTCTAAAGTGATGACACTTGGGCTTAAAGAATAGTAAATTTTCTTCTTCCGTGTAACTTATTTACACGCAAAATATGTATGTCCTTTCCATAATGCATTTTGAATCCTCTTCTCCTTTTCTCTTTGGTTCTTAGTATCTCTGTTCTCTTTACCTGCACATCTGCAGGTTTGTTTGGTTTTTTTGTGTGTTCTTTTTTTCCCCTCTGCCCATCATTGTTCTTCCATTTCTCCCATCCATCTGGGAGACTGCTGACTCAGTTTTTCTGAAGGACAGCAAGCATGGGCACGCTACTCTTCTAGCAGACATCTTATGGAAATATTTATCTCCTAGAAAAAAACTAACAAGGCAGAAGTCCTAGGAATAGGGTATATTTCTCTTGGTGAACTCTATTCTACTGTGAGAAAGACCTCTTGAATAGGAATGAGGTTATTTGGTTACACTCTGATCTTTACCTGACATTTGCTTGACTTTTTCCAGACATCAGTTACACTTCTCATTAGAGACTAAGCTGTCAAAAATACCTCAGACTAGAGAAAAAAATAAAGATCCTTTAAATATTGCCATTCTTACTGTAACAACTGTAATAAGAAAATATTTGCAATATCATAATAAATTAACTACAAATTCTCCATTAATCACACATTGGAGTCAGTATTTGTGAAAGCAATCAATCAGCACAGTCCTCCTTTGATCCTGATTTCCTGAACAAGTAAGAAGGATCCAGGAAAGATCATGATTCTGCCAATGCACCATGAAAAATGAAAGAGTTTAATATTTAAGCGCCTGTTTTTAACCAACAGTGGCTAACATTTTTCTTTCAATTAGAGGACACAAATCAATATATGAGTAAGTGCATAATCTGTGAGACAACAGCAATTGTATCTATTCACAATTAAGCAGAAAACGATGTCTCAATATTGCAATGTTTCCTTATGCAAGTAATCTAACTGTGAAGAATCTCAGCAATTCAAAAGAAATGTGTGATTCTACAAACACCTGATGTAACTGACCTATTCCAGGAGTAAAGAGAATGGAAAACAGTACCTAGCTCAGAATCCGTCCAACCAAATCATATGCTCCATCACAGCAACAACACAACTGCTGCACTGCTTCTACAGTGCCTGGACTTCTTTTTCCTGCCCACCCCCCAAAAAATATTTACATAAAAATATTTTTCTCAGAGTGCTCAGTGTGATGTCAGCTCAATGGCACATGCCAACCATGGTTAGTGTACTTAAGTGTGAATTCTCATCTAGTAGTCACAGGTGGAAAGCCAACTATGAACAGGGGGTGAAGAGCATTCAAGGTCGTTATGGCAGCACAACCAGAGCAGCTCACCACAGAATGTTCTCTGAATCACACTGCACTAGTATTTGCATAGATATGCATAAGAGAAAAAGAGAAAAAGTGAAAAAGCACACTACTACCACATACGCACACACCTCAGAGGTGCACTTTGTGATGGTGGAACACACAAATATCGGATAGGTCGCATTTATATCCAAAGATGATTTCACATAAAATGTACTAACCTAGTACCAATACCAGCTAACTACTTTTGATCTGAGCACTGAAAAGCTATACACTGGCATTTACATTTTAAAAAGTGGGGGGGGGGGGGGGGGGGGGCACAAAAACAATAAAGCAACTAATTGTTAATTCATAGCATGAGTCACAGGTATGCATGAGTTAAAAAAAAAAAACAAAAAATAACACACTACAATAAAAGTGAAGTATTGCATTCCTAATGTTGGAAGTTTTTTTGTAGCATTCAACTTGCATGCTTCTCTAGTTTGTTTTGCATCTGGTGGACTTGAATGCTGCAACACATCATCCAACTGTGCTTAGAAATCTCTAGAATAAATTTACTGCTTTTCTCCTCTCCAATAGCTCATTGTCCTTTCAGCAAAAACAACAAAAATCATGAAGTTGATTATTAGGTCAGAGTTTATTACACAGTATACCAGCTGAAACAATGTTGCTATGCATTTAATAATATTTTCTGAAAAAGAGGGAAAAAAAGACTATTTCACTTTTTTCCTGAAAGCTTACAGATCTTTATGAAGCTAAAAATGATTGCCAAACACTCTTTCCAGCATTAGCTATTATTTAGGAAATACTGCTCAAAACAATTATACAACAGTGTGTCCTTCCCATAGGAACGATTTCTTTAACACCTAAGTCCATCCCCCTAGCCGTTGGTATCTATAAGCACTGACTTTAACAAATGATTCTGTATCTACATGCACAGCTAAATTTTAATTTAAAAAAAAAAGTTACACTGTGTGTGGTCAACAAGACTATTTTTAAGCTGATGGTCAACCACTGCAAAATTACATGTACTAAGATTAAACTTCTGATAAACAGATTAACCCCAGAGTTGAAGTTTTTCCCCCATTGAGATTTCAATGGTTCCTATAAAAGCAGGATGTTCTTTAGCAAATGCAAATACTCAGATTACACATTGCTTTCACAACCAGCCTGCACTGGTTATGGAGGATTTTCTAGGTTCTACAAAAAAAAACTCTGTATAAAACAGGGCAACACGTACAATGGGAAACATTTTTCCTAATGTATTTTGGTATGTTTGTCTACATGTAAACTGATGTTTTAGAATCACTCAGTACCATCCATGGAACAGGTGAGTCAATTGGTATTATACAGCTCTGCACAAGGATAGCTTAAATGCACTACAGCAGCTCAGTACCTTCAAGAACATAGCTCCATTTTTTCCTTTCAGTCTCTTACAATCATGTACAAACTGAATCAAACTATAGTACACATTTTTCACTTAATTATAATGCAGTACTACCCAGACAGTCTGAAAAACAGATGTGAAGATTTCACAGGCCTGACCCTGCATCTTGCTCCTTACACTTCAAAAGTAATTTCAAAGCATCATTTTCATTTGCAGAATCAGATGAAAACAAATACTTGAAGTTATTCACACATTTAAGCATCATGTTTTAAAAGTAATACACTGTTTCCTTCTGCTCCACATTATTAGGTGATAATATTTCCAAAAAAGTTACCGAAGTTCCAGTACTGAAGTTAAATGCTTGGTAGCAATAAATTCTTCTGTTAACAAGATTAAATGGAATTTCCCCCCCACAGCCTTCCTGATTGGGCTACTACACACAAACATTATGTTATTATGCAACATATTTTGTTGTAGTGGATATTATTTAGAAGTTTATATTCATACGTGTTTTTTAGGTCCTCCCTACAGAAAGCAAGTTTTTTTCCTGGTGAGTAATTAGAATTGTGTTTTGAATTCCTACTACCTGTTCTCTAGTCGGGAGCAAAGAACCTGTAAACACGCACACCAATCACTTCGAAAAACCCTGACCTCACCTACAGAAACTTGTAACAGTCATGAGAAGAGATTTTCTTTTCCTTTTATTTGGGGCAGACAGCACAGATGGCTATAAATACATTACTTAGTCTTTTGCTTTCCTCGCTCATCAGAAAGGCCATCTATGTAATGAATTGTCCAATCGTAAACTGGCATTACGTAAGCATATAAAATAAATCCAATCCAAGCATGTATGAAGACATACAACATCAAATGCCAGGCTGCAAACATAAGGCTAGTGAACTTGCAAATCTCTTAATGTTTTGCTAGCCATTAGCTATGCATGAAGAGATAGTCGGTGTGCCCTCTCTACCCTGGCTGCATGCACAAAGATTTACAAGTCACCACCTGCTGACAAACTGCACACCTTTTAAGAAGCCTGTGAGCTTTGCAAATCTGATTTGTGGACTGTAAGACATAACATAGACCTCCTTCCATTGTTTGTAAACAATTGCAATATGTTTTGTGATATGTCACTATCACTGGAAAAATAAAACCTTCAACTCAGCATAAGGTGTAGACCTCCATTAATATAAAATGTTAGTTTCCACCACTATCATCCAGTCATTGCTTTGTTTCCTTGTGGCTGCAAGTTAAAGCAACTTCCAGCCATAAAAAGAGTTATTTGCCTCTTCACCACCATGAATCATACCACAAATACTGATGAAAATGTATTTTCCTTGGAAAACAGTCTGTCTAGACTACTCAAAATAAATGTACAATACCTATACGGGCTCTGTCATTTAAAGTTATTAAAATAGTGCTTAGTATTTTACTTCTGTAAATAAAATGAACATCTAGCTACTGATTATATTTCTGCCTCGATCGTACTGCACTTGCTGCAATGCAGCCTAATAACCCATTTTTACCATCTGTGGAATACCAAGAATGTTGTGTTTAAAAAGTTTCTGGTCCCACTCTATCTCCTCCACCTTGAAAAGAAAACAAGACTTAATTTTTTTCTTTCCTTCAGAAATGCCAACTCTAATATTAACAGAACATTATGTTCAGTAACTGGACAATAATTCTGGTTTTGAAAGATAAGGGTCTAGGCAAAAGATCAACTTTTTTTTTCTTTTTTTTTTTTTTGCCACAAAGGAGAATGTGCCTCAAAACAAACAGGAAAAAAAACATGCTTTGCAAATGAAAAGTTACAAGTGAATTAGAAGGGAGCTGGAAGCAATTGTTAGACAACGAAATTAGTCTCTAACATGAACTAAGTTCTAACAAGATCTCAGAATGGTAGATTCCAAAGATTGTATTTGTGCATTTACCAGGAAAAGAGTCAGTTGGACAGTCTACTGCCTACCATGAAATCAGTTTGATACTGATTCTGATTCATACAGCACTAGCAAAAGCTTATTAAATACAATGACTGGACTGTCCTCTTTACGTTCTGTTATTTTAATTGCACTGTTTTATTTTTAGAAAGAAAAAAATAAAGTACATTAATTTCTTTAAAAACTTATCTATTGAAGTCTAAAGGCATAATAAATGGGACTCCTGTTATAACCCCAGAAGTAGCAAAAACACATGCTTGAGATTACTCTCCTATGTAAAGTAAAACATATGTAAGTGCTTGCAGACTTGGGAATTGTATTTATAAGCTTCCTACATGCATCAGGATGTAAAATCTTTTTTTTTTTTTTTTGGTTCAACCTAAAAGTTGAGTCTAAATCTAACCATGTCTCTTTAAAGAGCCTGCTCCAGCAAAATCAGCAAGTTTGAAGTCCTGGGGAGTCTCAACCTGGACTTAAACCATGCCAGGAAACCAAGAAAAATAACAAAAAAGACTGGCCACCCACTATGCGTTATTTGTGGCATCTAACCATATGACACACTACTACATGATACCTTGCACAGGTCTAAAAAATAAAAGGAAATGATTAAAATCTAAAGTACTAACCAAGATTATGACCAAACTTCTCAAATTATTGTTACTATGATTGTTATTTTTGATGGCATACTGTAGACATCATTTTGTTTAAACCAAAATTTCCATTCAAGTGCTTACATTTTCTTTAGAAGAGTTAAATGATCTTTTTCTATGGAAAGGATATCAGACTTTTTTCTACCTTGAACCACTTATATTGTATATTTGGGTAATAACAGATCATGGTCCTTTTGTAATAGGCAGAGATCAACAAATAAACTTACATTTGGCATAGTTACTTCCATATCCACTTTAATACACAGCAACTGTTTTCATGTACATGTTTTTTGGGCATTACATTTTTATACACATTTAAAGGTTACTTGCTTCTTCTCATCTTCTTGTTACGGTCCCTTCCATATCCCACAACATCAAGTATGCCCAGAGCATGGAAGAAGGGGAATGAACCTGATGTCCTCTGGCACAAATCTTGACACTTCTTCCCTTCTACACTGGCAGTAGAAAGAATTATCATTAAGAAGAGATGGAGAGGCACGAGGCATTTCTCTCACAGCACAAAACTGTTAAAGGAAAGGATGCTGCAGAATGAGTTTCATAGCTTGTATCTCAAAGGCCACAGTTACAAACAGCCCCTTCCCTTTCCATCAGAATCATGCTCATGTACCTGGAGAGTCTGGAATTTGTGACACAGCTGTGATAATCATAAGGTTTGAAGGATGTCACGGTGAGCTTTTATATAATTTTAACTACTGGGATTTTGATACAAACATGCAACAGTTTATCCAAAGACATGCAGACGCCTCACATTCTTTTTGCCTGGATCATCCTCCAGTTCCCTTCCATCCCCCATACATCTTCACTTTCTCTGCACGAAGGACAGCACTCTTGGACATCTGCAGAAGACTCTTTAGAAAGGGCCCTTCCTCAGTAAAAGTGAAAACAACTAAATATAACATAGACAGAAGAAATTTAAGACACTCTATCTTTGGGAAGCTGTCGGCATTAAAAGACTTGTTTGCCCTGTTCTTCCCATCTTGATCTTGAAGTCCTGGTTGGGAAAAAACAAACAACAACAACAAAATCTTTCTGCGGTCATATCCCGTAATACCATAATGTAATCTTAAATGTAAAGGTATCCTTTATTTCTTCTCCTGCTTCTCCTTCATCACAACCACAAGACTGGAAAGAAGCATGTGGCCCACACTATACAAATCATTGGAAATAACCCCAGGATCCTGTCCAAAGCATAGCGGCAGGTTATGAAATAAAGACTGGCTCCTCTCTGATATAGAGTGAAGCTAGTAACACAGGCACCAAGCAGATGCCGCAATGTCAGACCATCAGAACTATGATGGCCCGGTTCGTGCTAGAGCTTCCCATGCAGCTGCTGATTCAGCATAGGATATGAGAGCAGAGTAGAAACACCACAGCCTTTTTACCTAAAGAAAGAGACAGGGAAAAGTTTTGTACCCATAATAGAAAAACTATTTTTTTCCACACCTTTACCTTTACAGTAAACCAATGGTCACCATGTTAAATCTACAGATATTTCTGTAAGTTTTGATTCACGTGTATTCATGCCCTGCCTCATTATGAATCTTTCGGACATATTTGCTGGTAGGGTAGGGTATAGCAAAGAGAAAAGTAGGAAGGAAGGGAGGGAGGAAGGAAAGGGCTTACAGAACACCGCGTTTAAAAGTCCACCGAAATACAGACACTGCTGTTCATTTTAAGCCTCAACCAAAGTAACCAGAAACCATTCTAATTAAATAGACATCAGCAAACTCCCATTTCCTTTGTGCTTCCAGTGGATATCAATCCACATTTTAAAACCACTGTGCATGTGTCATAAATCAGCAACATCTTGGCAAGCTATGCTAGAAAGCCTCCAAATTGCAGGAGCAAGAAAAAAGAAATAAAAACATGAAAAAAACCCTACACACACACAAAAAAAAAAAAAAAAGCTATACACAATGCCCAAGAGCAACTAGCAACTAGAAAAAGGAACCCTACAAGGTATCCCACTGATCTACTTGTTACCATTTAAGGATAGATGGATACCATTTAAGGATAGATAAGCTCAGATTAGTCTCTTTCTTCGAAGGAGCTGAATGATCGGCATCAACCCTAAAAGTCACTGTCTGCTGTCCTACCAGTACAGCAATTAAAAAGAATTTCCATGAACACCAGGGAAACATCAGTTTGATCATCAGGACAATCAACACCACACTGTTGGAAAGCACTAGCTTTTTTCTGTCACTGTTACAAAGACTGTTTTCTATTACATCCAATTCAAGCATGTCAGACAGGTGAACCTCTCAAGGTAACACAGTTTAAACTAGTCAATCACTGCAGAAGCAACAGGAATCATGTGGAGAATCAGGCCCAAAGTAGGAGGGGAAAAAAAAGGGAAAAGGGTAGGTATAAAGGGCCACTGGACTCAAACTCGGTAGGAAATTTACATCAGAATTAGGAAAAGGGTGGTGGTTTTTTTTGTTGGTGGTGGTGTTTTTGTTTGTTCTTTTTTTATAAGAAAGCAAGAGTGGAGTTTCCTATGTTCGGACACAAGATTGAACAACTACAATTGAGAGTGGTGTCAGGAGTCTAGAAGTGATTCAGGTCCTCCTCAGGCTTCTGTTCTCAGGTTAAAAGCTCCATCCACTCTCCCCACCCCTCCTTTTTTCTCATCAGCACAAGAAAATATTGTATTTAAATAGTGTCCCTTGTCCTAAACCTGCCTTTTGTCAATGCATTTAAACTTCCTCTCCTCAAACCTCATTCCGCTCAAAGTGTTACAAAATAAGAGAAAGAAATTAAGGCACACGTAAAGTTTCCATATTAATACTAGAAGTCACAGCCACGCCATGTGAACGAACCCAGAGGTATCATGCTGAAAACAATGCAGCACTGACATTTACTCAGAATGACAGTTATTGCTGTCTTACACAGATGCAGTTTACTGTGCGAGACAGGCCAGGCACAGTGATTAAAATCCAGGCCCTCGAGGAGCACGGCAGCCCTGCACAGGGAATTTGTGCCTCATACACTGCACAAGATTCAAAGCGTGCAAGTCCCACTAAGCAGTACAAGAGTTAAACCCACAGCACCAGCAGCTGAAGAACTGCAGGCAGAGGCAATACTACATACACAAGAGCTAAAGAGAATTCAGCGTTTGCGAACTCATGACAATTCTGACGTGTAGTAGTCCAGGTTTGGCTTTTTCCTTTCTGTGGACAGCTGAAAGAGGTGTAAAAACTGGCTCTTATTTTGCAGTTCCTGAAAAAAAGCCAAAGAACAAAGACCTGGAACAAAGACCTGAACCAAAGGCCACCCAAGTCAGAGTCCTTCCACTGCCTTTAACGGATTTTGGATCAAACTGTAAAGACAGAGATCCTTCCCATCCACCAAAGGTGACATCATGGTGACATACCTAAGAAGGGTGAAATTTGCATGGCTGTCATCTTTGCAGTAGATGTTCTGAAGACAGACATTTAATTAAAAAGCTGTGAAAATATTCACCAAAAACACAGCACAGAGAATAGTTCTAAAGTTAAAACAGTCGTACAGGCAGGACTGAAGGTGTTGTGTTGTGTTTTGTTTTTTTTTCTACACCTGGTAACTTAAAATCACCCAGCAGAAAAAAGGCCTAAGTCCTCCCTGTACCATTAACTAGCAAAGGGGCAACTGTCTGTCATTAGAAAACCTCATACTTGCCTCATAGCATAGATGTTTCTGGGAGATGCTCACAGTCACCTTTCAAAAGTACCCAGACACACATTTGATTTTGAAAAAAAAATAAAGATTAATGAGTTTAACACAAAGAAACAAAAAAACAAACAAACAAACAAAAAAAAAACAATACCAAGAGAACAAACCAATTGCTTAAAACTTTCCTTTTTGGTAAAGTAGTAAAATGCTCTGAGCTATAATAATTAGGGGATAGCAAAACTCTAAAAACGCAGGATTTTTTAAAGCTATGGAAATATGAGACTAAAATCCCAATACAAGTGCAAATAGCAGTTTACGTCTACCAGATAGTGTATCAACTGATTGTTAGGGCATACACTCTGCAAATGCTACAAAGACCATGAATATCCCAATATTATTTTTACAGACTGGAAAAACACAAAGGCCAAAAACAACACCAATAACTCAAATAAAAACTCTTGCTTATGTTTACATAAAAGTTTGATGAGTATAATATATTCATCACACTCCCACAATTATTCCCCGAAAATACTATAAATATTATTTTGACAATGTAATTATAGTTTTTACTTTAACAGTGGCAGCAAAGTACTGGCACCATTCCCCTACACAAAAAGCCTAGACAGACAAAGCAAAGATCACACATGGAAACTGGCAACTCTTAAGATCAGGGCTGCCTCTTATTTATACAACTAAAAAAAGTCTGTTTAAATTAAAACCTGGTTTATTTAGATTGTAGAACATAAGTAGCTTAATTGTGCTAAGGGTAAGCAAAAGGAAACCCCAAACAAAAAAATAAATAAATGGAGGTGAAGATTTTTAAATTCTCTTTTCCTCTGAGCAACTAAGGCCTGTTCCATTCACGGTGCTTTTGGGAAATTAACCCCATGGATTGTGAACCCTTTCAGGAACCTCTCTTTCCCACTTCCTCTCCCTTGAAAGAAAAGCTAATATGACTATGTGCTTAAATTGATAAATTTCAGCTATCAACAATTCAGTATTTTTGACCCTGCAAGACAAGTAAAATGGTTCAAGTTTTGTAAGCATCTACTCTCTTGTTCCATGTAAATCAGCACATATCTGACTTGCACAACAAATTTGCAGCATATTCATTTCCAAGATTTGCTCACAAAAAAAAAAAAAGAAAGAAAGAAAGAAACCACAAAACAAACAAACCCAACAACACACACAGAGAGTTTTGTCTACTCCTCCAGAGATAAATATAGAGAGCATAGATGTAGGAAGAGAGGAAGGATTAGCTTTAAGAAGGACAGGCCTGTTGGTTTAAATTTAGTAGCTATTGTGTTTGAGAATCTCCAGGATACAATTGAGAAGTTGCATCTTCTCCAACTGTAGTTACATTACAATCAAAGCCATATAACCAAGTCTGTGTGGAGACGCTTGATGTTAAAACAGCGAGAAGAGGGGGAAAAAAAAAAAGAGGTCTCACTGGGTGAGCACTGGATCTTTGCTCTACTATTAAGTCTGTCCAGTAAAATTTCACTGCTGCATTATGCTTTCCAAGCATATTTAAAAAATATATTTATTTTTCATATATAATATAAAATGCAATCAGTAATTTGGAAATTAAACTGTTCAGTGCAACGCAATTAAAGAACTACAGAAAGCAGTGAAAGCAGAACGCAAATTTTTTAAAGACTAAAACAGGAACATGAAAGATACTGAACAGGAAATAAAACAGAAGCACAACAGATAAGAGACAAACTTCTTTGGTCAATATTGGCATACAGTAAAAAATATTTAGGCTCTGTATTTGACTGTTCTGTTTCTCTTTCCTATTAAAGTACATTGTTGAATGACCAGTAATTCCAAATTATGAGGTATAGGAAAAAAACGAGAAAGTATCAAAAATAAGCCATAGTTTGTTAAAACTCTTAGGCCAGTTATGTAAGCCCTAAATGTCCTGATTTTCAAACTAATTGTTTCTGCACATGAACTAGTTGGATACTTTCTGAAAAAGTCTGACTATTTACTTCCAGCTCATTTTCCTATTGCCAAGATATAATATTTTTAATGGGACGAAAAAAACTGCTGCTGAGGCAGACTGGCTTGCAGGGGAAGAAAATAAATAAGTAAATAAATAAATAGATTAATAAAAATTGACAAAATTCCAAGAGCAATTAAGGACACAGGACTTCCCATATAAAAATGTAAAAAGGAAAACCAATTTAGTGTTCTTTGGCAGATTTGAGAATGTCACCTTCCTCTGCTTTTCCATACCCTTGAAATTAACCAGTCTCTGTTTTTCAGTGCAATTCCGATTTCCAAATGGCTGACTGCAGATTTAGGAATAGGTTAGAAGAAAGAAACAGCTCATGTTTAATTTTACTCTAAGAGAGGACAGAACTAAAAGGTTTATTTCTTCTCACCTTTCTTGAGGAAGTAGAAATCAATTGAATCAGTAACTGATACTAATTTATTTTTGTTTTCAGGAATACTTTTGCAAAGATAACAACTGTAAGTTTCTTGTTTTATTCTCAAACTCTCTTCAAGAAAAAAATAAATGATTAAACAATCTGTTCTATAAGCCCTTGAAAATGACTTCCGATTGTGGGAATAGAAATGTTGTTTTTGCAGTGTTACATTGTATAGAAGGAAGGAATGTGGTATTGAGATATGCTTACAGTGATAAGAAAGCTCAGCAGGTGACCTCCTAAAATGCAGACAACCAGACTCCTTAGAGCAATCAGGTGAAAATCACTATGTTAAGTCAAGCCAGATAAGGGGAGAAAAATTACCATCTCAAAAACAGGCCGGCAACTGAAGGCCAGGCATTGTCTGTGAAGCATCAGATAGATTGTGAACCTGGATTACCCACTCCAGTGGGGAAACAGGGGAGGGTCCTGTCATCAAAAAGTATATAAACTGTGTTTTGGAACTAGTAGGTGCGCTCCTGCTTGTGGGGCGCCCACCATTGCAATCGCGAATAAATTACTACTTCACTGAGATCCTCGCCTGAGCCTAAGTTATTGGCTACGGAGTGTTTCTCACAATTTGGGGGCTCGTCCGGGATCCAGTCACCTACCGGGGAGCCCCACCACCGCAGCAGCAGGAAGGCATGCCCCGCTGATTTCAGCGGTCCTGTGCATCAATGGTGGCGGTTCTGCGGAGAGCTGACAGAGGGCCCGAGACTGATTAAAGAGGCAGGATCCGTGAAGGAGTGGGGAAGGGAAGAAGGTAGGCACTCTGGGTTTTAAGAATTGATCCGGTAACTCTGTGCACAGACCAAGGTAAGAAATATTAAGTATTGCCTTGGGGGTCGGGTGAGACTCTGTGTGACGTGTGATTGAGACGTACTTTTGTACGGAGCGAGTGTGGAGTCCTGATCCGCGGTTCCGTAACTCCGCGAGGGGCGCGGCCGGAGACGGACGAAGCGTGAGATAAGGGAGAGAAAGGAAGAGTCTCGGGAAATTTGGTGTACGGTAAGCCCTTGCACAGGGAAGTGCTTAGCAATACACCAGGGAAATTTGGTGTGCGGTAAGCCTCGCACGGGAAAGTGCTTGGCAGTACACCAGGGAAATTTGGTGTACAGTAATCCTTGCACGGGGAAGTGCTCGGCAGTACACCAGGGAATCTGGTAAACTCATAGGTGTGCGGTAGCCCTTGCACGGGGAAGTGCTTGGCAGTACACCCCCATTTTCCAGAATAGGAAAAATGGGAAATATGAGTTCCAGGGAACAGGGAGATATCCCTGGGGGAGTGCCTACCGAAAGTTCTTCCTGAAGAATTATAAGAAATTGGAAAAATAATCTCAAAATTGGAGGAGATAGTAAAAAAAAAAAAAAAAAGGTTAAATATTGTGTATTAGTCTGGACAAAAGAACCAATTAAGGAAACAGCAGTATTTTGGCCAAAATACGGGCCTGATGAAAATTCAGGCTTGAAATTTATGTGTAAACAATAAGATTCCTTTTTTTTTGGAGGAGGAGCCAAGTTATGCTCCCTATAATCCTAATATTGCACCGGTGGCAGCAGCAGTCGCTCCAGGAAAGGAGACAGGGACTGCAATTAACGCTGTCCCTAGAGAAGAGCGTACTCTAGGCTCTGGCAAGAATTAGAACAAGGTAGAAGAGGTACTGAGAATTTTGCCTTCCCTGATACTAACAGTACTAGCACTAACTGTGTATCCTCTTAAGTGAACTTCCCCCCCTCCTTACCAGCAGAGAGGTTAGGAGTTTCCTAGGACCTGACTTATACTCTTGGGGGGGGAATTATGTATATAAATATGTTGTTTACAGGGAAAGAAATGGGAATGATCAGGAGGAGAGCTGCTATACAAAAATGGGAAAGAGCTCATCCTCCAGGACCAGGGGTAATACTGGCAGGGCAGAAATAACCACTTGCCGATCCTGGCTGGAAGAATAATAGTGTGCAACACAGAAATCATATGAGAGACTTGGGGTCAGAATGAGAAAGTACTTGGGGATGAATCCTGAGGACCCGGTATCCCAAGGGCTCTTGAAAGTTCATTTTGTGATTGAAGCCTGGCAAGATACACAGAAAATGCTCCAGAAGGTGGGGGGATGTAGTGAACAGTCACTGGGGGGCCCTCCTGTGGGAGGCCCTGAACGTGTGTGTCAAGAGGGGAGATGAGAAGGAAAAGCAGAGAGTGAAACTAATGGTATTGACAGTGTAGCAGGTAGTGAGGCAGAGGGTTGGAGAAAGAGGAAGAAAATCTTCCGGGGGAGTCAGGGCCAGGATGGAAAACAGGGGAAGAGAGATGAAGGAATGGCAGGCAAGGAAAGCTACCCGTGTTGTGGCCTGAATCTTAGCAGGGACAGGCTTTGATGGGATGTTTTAAGTGTGGGCAGGCTGGCCACTTCAGGTAGGAATATCCGGAGTGGAAGAAGGAGGAGAGAAGGAAAATGGGATGAGGGAGAAAGGTATGGAATTAAGCTGGCTAATGACTGAGACTTTGGAGAAAGTACAGGCTGGAGAAAGATAGGAAGAAGTGTTAAAAAGGGTTATTAAAGGTGTTAAAGGTGTGGTATGTAATGTTTGACAGAGCTGTTTTTTTGAATGAGTTGGGAAAGTTGAATGAGCAGGGAAAGAGGATGTAGGCATTATCTAAGTAACAGTCTAGAAGTTTTGGTATATTTGCTGTGGTGTTTGGTCAGTTTCCCAAGTATCGAGAGGGGGGGGGGGGGGGGGGCAGCCTGCTCCACCAGGGGCCTCTCCACAGGCCGCAGGGGGCTTCGGCTCCGGCGCCTGGAGCACCTCCACCCCCTCCTTCTGTGCTGACTTTGGTGTCTGCGGGGAGGTTTCTCACTCCTCGCTCTCCCAGCTGCTGTTGAGCAGCAGGTTTTTGTTCGTTTTCGTGGATGTGCTCTCACAGAGGCACAGACTGTGTTGCTCATGGCTTGGCTCTGGGCAGCGGTGGGCCCCTCTGGGGCCGGATGAAATTGTCCCTTATCTGCCGCGGGGAGGCTTCTGGATTCTCCTCGTGGGGGGCTGCCACTGCAGCCCCCTCCCGAACCTTGCCATCAAACACAATACACAGGGGCAGCTAGGTCATTACTGGCCTGTAAAGTATCAGGGATTAAATTAACTAATGAAACCCTAAAAGTGATGGGGGTAGAAGGGGCTGGGATAACAGTGCCACCTTTGGGGGATACCAAGCTGAGACTAGGGGATAAAATGATCTCTGGGCAATTATTGTATGTACCCAAGGCAGGGACTAACTTGTTGGGAAGGGATTTGATGATGAAATTGGGCATTCAAATAGTAAATTGTTAGACTGGAATAACAGTGGTATTAATGGAGTGCTCTCAGGCCCTGAGAGCAAAGATATATTCACCTCTGACTGGAAAGACTCTGAAGTGGGGGCGGTAGCAACAATACATATGGACAGTTTTACCTCAGGGGTTTACAGGGCCACCGATTAATTTGGGCAAAGTTCTAGAACAGATTTTGGAGCAATTCCAACCTCCCAAGGAGGAATTTCTATTACAAAATGTGTATGATCGTTTATTGTCAGGACAGGAGAAAACAGTTGTGAAGGAAGCTACTAACAAGCTATTCAACTTTCTGGGAAAGCAGGGCTTGGGAGTATTGAAAAATAAATTACAATACGTAGAAAGAGAAGTCAGGTATTTAAGGCATCTAATGTCTGAGGGAAAACTGAGAATAAATCCAGAGATAATTCAGGGAATTGTTGAAAACTAAGAAAGAACTAAAAAGTTTTTAAGAGAGATTTCTTTAAGGAATCAGGAGCCACGAAGTCTGAGGGAAAATGGATACTCCCTGATGGGAGAGAAATGCTGAATAAAGCACCAATGAGGCAAATATTAATCGTTTTGCATCAAGAGAGTCATTGGGAGGTGCAAGCAACATGTGATGTTGTGCTAAGAAAGTATGTCTGTGTAGGAATATACACTTCAGTGAAGCAAATATGCAGAGGATGTACCATATGTCAAAAGGCAAATAAAAAGGTCATTTGTAACTGACCTAGAGGGGGACAGGAGCCAGGGATTCGACCTTTAGAAAGTATACAGGTAGACTTTACTGAGTTACGTAAAGGAGGGAGATTTAAGTACTTGTTTCTCCTAATTGACCACGTGACTGGATGGGTGTAAGCTTTCCCCTCTGTATCTGCCACTGCAAACACGGTGGCTAAGGTATCACCGGAGCAAATAGTCCCTAGATA
Source organism: Anser brachyrhynchus (assembly GCF_964034855.1). Taxonomy (NCBI): domain Eukaryota; kingdom Metazoa; phylum Chordata; class Aves; order Anseriformes; family Anatidae; genus Anser; species Anser brachyrhynchus. The sequence continues at coordinate 73,052,187 of NC_137694.1, forward strand.
TGGGATAGCTGAAAACATTGATTCAGATCAAGGAAGTCATTTCACTTCACACATACTGCAAGGGTTAATGCAGGCCTTAGAGATTGAGTGGGCTTTTTCACACCCCCTGGCACCCCTCCTCTTCTGGGAAGGCAAAGCGAATGAACCAGACATTAAAGAAGCAATTATCTAAATTAGCGTTAAAAACCCAACTTCCTTGGGTAAAATGCTTACTTTTAGCACTCCTACAGGTTCAAACAGCACCAAGAAATGATATAGGAATTTCACCGTATGAGATGCTGTTCGGATTACCCTATCTGGGCAGAAGGGATGAGATACCACAATTCGAAATGAGAGAGTTTTCTTAAGAACTGTATTCTGGGGTTGTCCTCTTCTTTGTCATTTCTCAGGACCCGTGGGAAATTGGGTCCTGATTCAGACCTGGAAAGGATCAACTCTGGCCCGAATGGGAAGGACACTTCCAAGTACTACTAACCACTGAAACAGCCATAGGAACTGCGGAAAAAGGTTGGACTCGCTATACTCGAGTGAAGGCATCCGTTGACCCTAGTACCTGGGAAGCTGTTCCTACAGAAGACTTGTTGGAAGCTGAAATCGAAGAGAAAAATCTCATAGTGGACTCTGAGCGGGATAAGAGCTTGCAATTGTAAACTAACCTTTTATTTTCACAGGTAACTAATGAGTGTGACTTGTGATTGAGAGAAAGGACTGGCATATAGTGAATTGAAGTGTTCCCAACGGGGGTTTGTTATGGTAGTAGTGTATATCTTATTCTTTGTATTGATAATTATTTGGAAACCTAAGGTTTAAAAATAATGACAGGGAAAAATCAATTATTAATTTTGTTTTTAGTGATTGATCTGTCATGTTTGATGCTTGTGAGGTGTTAGCTTGTGGAGATTTAAATGCCCAACGACAATTGAGCAGAGAGAACAAATAACTGGTAGAGACCCAACAGCCAGATTGAGAATAGCTGTATGGAAACGATCCTCTATTGCCATCAGAGAAAGGGAGAAACTCAAGGAGAAAACAGGAGAGAAAACAGGAGGCCCTCTTTGAAATGCGGCAGTTCAAACATTTGAGATTGAAACAGGGTATGGGGATGTGAATGCCTGGATAGCATGGGTCAAATATACTGTCCAGAGTCTCAACCATAGCGATTGCTATGCTTGTGCCTCGGGATGACCGATTGCCCAGATAGTGCCCTGCCCATTGGAGTGGACCAAGGATTCCCAGGGGATGCGATGGATGATTGCACTGTACCAAGAAAAGACTGCCTGGGGAAATGAGGCCTGTAAGTCTCTCTCTTTGTTGTTCCCTTCCTTGCGTGATAGCAGTATCAGGGTTCCCCCTGCATTCTCTACAGCTATAGAAAACCATACAGCTTGCCTCTCACGGCAGGGTGTGAGTGCTACCTGGCATCTGGGAGAATTTGCCTTGTGCACGAGGACCTTGAATGCTACCAAGGACTTGATGGGAAACTGCTCAAGACTTGAGATCCCCCGGGCAGATCTCTGGTGGTACTGTGGAGGGAAGATCTTACGGTCCATCCTGCCATCTAACTGGGGAGGCACTTGTGCACTTGTTCAATTAGCTATACCCTTCACCCTGGCATTTGAAAGAGAAACATCACAAATACCCAGAAGAAGTAAAAGAAGCTTAGGAGTATCATTTGATGATAGAGCGTACATAGATTCTATTGGGGTGCCTAGAGGAGTTCCTGATGAACATAAAGCCAGGAATCAAATTGCTGCAGGGTTTGAGTCACTGTTCTGGTGGGTAACAATTAATAAAAATGTGGATTGGATTAATTATATCTATTATAATCAGCAGAGATTCATAAACTATACAAGAGATGCGATAAGAGGAATCGCTGAACAACTAAATGCCACCAGCAAAATGGCTTGGGAAAACAGAATAACATTAGATATGATGCTTGTGGAGAAAGGTGGTGTGTGCGTGATGCTGGGCAACCGTTGTTGTACTTTTATCCCTAACAATACTGCCCTGGATGGCACAGTAACTAGAGCATTGCAAGGGCTTACCACCCTTGCCAATGAATTGGCAGAAAACTCAGGAGCAGACACTTCCATCACAGGATGGTTGAAATCTTGGTTTGGTAAATGGAAAGGGATGGTAGTGTCCATATTTACATCCTTGATTGTAGTAGCAGGAGTTTTGACAGCCATTGGTTGTTGCATTATCCCCTGTGTAAGGGGACTTGTCCAGCGGTTAATTGAAACTGCACTTTTGAAACAAATGACCATGGATCCACCACCCTACTCAGATAAGATGATGATATTAGAGGAAATGGAAAGCAAAGAAAGTGAAGAAGAGGAAGACCTCTACCAGATTACATCTTAGAGAAAAATTTTGCAAAAATCAACAAATTATAAAAAGAGAAAAGGGGGGAATTGTGGGAATAGAAATGTTGTTTTTGCAGTGTTACATTGTATAGAAGGAAGGAATGTGGTATTGAGATATGCTTACAGTGATAAGAAAGCTCAGCAGGTGACCTCCTAAAATGCAGACAACCAGACTCCTTAGAGCAATCAGGTGAAAATCACTATGTTAAGTCAAGCCAGATAAGGGGAGAAAAATTACCATCTCAAAAACAGGCCAGCAACTGAAGGCCAGGCATTGTCTGTGAAGCATCAGATAGATTGTGAACCTGGATTACCCACTCCAGTGGGGAAACAGGGGAGGGTCCTGTCATCAAAAAGTATATAAACTGTGTTTTGGAACTAGTAGGTGCGCTCTCCTGCTTGTGGGGCGCCCGCCATTGCAATCGCGAATAAATTACTACTTCACTGAGATCCTCGCCTGAGCCTAAGTTATTGGCTACGGAGTGTTTCTCACACATTTAAAAACTTTTTAAAAAAGGATAAGATATCCAGTGCAGCTCATGGGAATTTTTGATCTCCTCTTCCCCACTTTTTTCTAAGGATCCCTCATAACTAAATGTCAACAGGGTTTTCCATCCTACTTGGACATGTACACCTTATAATTAAGTGGTGTTTTAACACAACATGTCCTCACCTTTATAAAGAAATTACACAGAAATTCTTTGATTACAAAGAAGTCAAATCTCTCTTGCTCAATAGTGTGACGTTCTCTTTCTGCAGACCTCAGGAAAAGGGTTTTGTTTTGTTATTTCACTAAAGATGAAATCCTTCCATCCCATCTGGCTTTTGCAAGAAATAATGCACCTGGGAGCTATATATAGCCTAGGTTACATTACTACTTATTCTTCTAGCACACACGCCCTTATGCATTTGTTTTTTTTTTTTTAATCTATAAAGGAGCGATGCTTTAATTTCTACAGTGTTCCAAACTCAAAGGTTACTTATTGCCATTTATTCTGCAAAGTAGTTCTCTTCAGCACTGACAGATTAAAACATACTAAAGTACTTTCCAATGCACTTTCTTCCTACACTATGACGAACCCAAAAGGCAGCAATGGGTCAAGAGCAACTGTTTTTTTTGATTAAATGAAAGAAAATACATATGATGACTGATCAGGTCCAAATCACTCTGAGCACTGAAAGAACATTGGCTGAAGCTGAACCCAAACAATTATAAATGCTGGTGGCAGGCAGAGGGGAAAAAAACAAACAAACAAACAAAACACCAAAACAAAACTAAAAAAAAAAAAAAAGAGCTCACACACCAAAGGTTTCAGATTCAGTGTGGTGGTCTTTACCTGAACAGCACCACAGGCCTTCTCTTCTGCTCGAAGCAAGAAACATTTCTTTAGAGTTCCCCTGCAAGTATGTGGCATTTGAGGGTACTTTAAAACCATTTCAAACAAGATATTCTGTATTTCCCCCACACCTACCCTCAAGAATAGAGGTGTCAACAGGTGTTAGACATTTTATAGTCATATTGCTAAACCTCCTACCAGAAAATGCTCAAGTTACTATAGTAAGTGCAGTATTAAAAGTCTACATAGAGTCGTCTTTCATCACTGTCTTTACAGGAATGTTTTAAGTGCTGTTCTGAATAGAGCAGCTATAGCAGCTTAGCTACATCTGAGTGCTTTTCAGAAACTTGGAAGCAAAGACAAATTCCTGTACAAGGATCCGACCTCATCATCCACTATAATTTACCCTGCATTTCTGGACGTGACATTAAGATGAGCAAGCAAACCTTCGTACTACAGCTAACACATCTGGACACAGATTTTGACAGAACTCTCCAGGTGTACCCATGGCAACTGCTGTTAATACTCTCCTGTTAATGCGTGTTTATGCAAAAAACGCTGGTTGGTTAAGATCCGTACAAACTTCGAGGCATGGCATCAACTCAGCATACCAATAACAATACCTATGCTACTTGGTTTAAAGCTAGCCCGAGCATCACCATCAGCCTGGAAATGAGGAATGCAGGTCTAAGGCTCAGAGCACCTCTCTCAGGCACACACGAACAGTGCAGCATTGCTCAGTGGCTGACACAGTGCTGTTACACTCAGTTCTGTTCCAAGTACAATCAGCTCATTCAGAGAACTTGCACAACAAATTGTCCCTCACAGGGTAGCAATCAGGCAGTGCCTTTTCATCCAAGAGGACAGCAAAGTATTTTGGCAGTTAAATACTTTTAGGCAATTAGGTTGGAATTCAAAGCACGTTCTTCAGCATCTGCAATATTTTGAAGTGGTGAAAGGTATTTACAAACAATAAGATTAAAGCACATTCTGTCAAAAAAAAAAAAAGTCACTGAGAGGATCAGCCTATTGAACGTAAGTTTGCTTCAAAACAGGCATGCCCTCACTGCAATTTATCCAGGAGAAACAAAACAAAAAAAAAATCCCTTTTTTCCCAGATTTCAGAGATGAATCCTACATCCAGACTTCACTCTGGAATCTGAAGATACATCATCCTGACAAACCTCAATATACCTTCCCACAGGTCTGCTAGATTTTGTTGGAAAGTTTTAAGATTTGCCATAGGAAAAAGGAAAAAAAAGGTCTCCTAACCAAACCAAGACACATGCTATGAAGTGAAGGAGATTTTCTATCTGGGCTTCTGACAAGGATATTTCCTATGTCTGCTGCAATCCCTAACATACTGAACTAGTTCTTAGCTCTTAAGAGATCTGGGTCTGCTTAAGTTCAGTTAAAGTTCATCTGGCAGCTTCATCAGCCTGCTCTTCTGGCTAGTGTTCTTGGTCTTTGTACCCACAGCAGAAAAAAGCTTGTTATGATGAAGCTATTTTTAAAGATAAATAAATAAATAAAACAAAAGAGATGTGGAGAGGGTACTATGGAAATGCTACTAAACCTATACTCTGTAGAGATATTTTTTCACAAGAATATTTAGTAAAAATTTAAAGAATTTATTACCTATTTCTTGGAAGATCATGTCTCAGATCAGTTAATCAGGAAACAAATGGACCCTCTTGCATACAGAATTTCCACAAGTAAGTATAGTTCCTGTATTTTCAATCACTATTCAAATTAATTCTCAACTGGGAACAGGAGGGCAACATTTGTTATCTCATCTGTCTTCCCACCAGCAACGTCCCAAGCTTCACAATCTAAAAAGTTAAGTGCCACCTTACACAATCTCCTACTTCCTAAGCTCATTGCATATAGTTTTAAGAACACCAAGGACCAGTTTTCAGATACTGCCGATGAAATACATCACTTCCATTTCTCTCTGCATGACTAGGAAGTTCTGTCTCTAAGAGAGAAGGAGGAAGGACTGCCAGAGCAGTAAGAAAACAGCACAGTTACAAGTATGTGTGACTTATCTGACACGGATCTGTCTTGACCCTACATAGAAGGGCTACAAATCACTGAACAGTTGTTTAGCGTCCTTGCCCTGCAACTCCCTACACTCATCTAATTGTTGGATTTCACTGTGCTTGCTACTACTTAAAGAAGTTTCCCTTCTCCAATTGCAACAAAATATAAATTGATCAACACAAATTACAACTGTGTAATTTAAGGAAATACAAGACAAATTAGGCTATGGAGTGCAACTAAAAGTGTGGGAATAAAAATGTTTTTGCAGAGTTACATTGTTTAAAGGTAAGGAATGGGGTATTGAGATATGCTTGCAGTGGTAAGAAAACTTAGCAGGCGACCTTGTAAAATGCAGACAACCAGACTCCTTAGGACAATTAGGTGAAAATCACAGTGTTAAGTCAAGTCAGATAAGTGAAGAAACATTACCACTTCAAACAGTAAAAAAGTCAAAAGAAATCTGAAATTTAACAGGCCAGCAACTGAAGGCCAGGCATTGTCTGTGAAGCATCAGATAGATTGTGAACCTGGATTACCAACTCCAGTGGGGAAACAGGGGAGGGTCCTGTCATCAAAAAGTACATAAACTGTGTTTTGGAACCAGTAGGTGCGCTCCTGCTTGTGGGACGCCCGCCATTGCAATCACAAATAAATCACTACTTCACTGAGATCCTCGCCTGAGCCTAAGTTATTGGCTACGGAGTGTTTCTCACAATTTGGGGGCTCGTCCGGGAGCCAGTCACCTACTGGGGAGCCTCACCGCCGCAGCAGCAGGAAGGCATGCCCTGCTGATTTCAGCGGTCCTGTGCATCAATGGTGGCGGTTCTGCGGAGAGCTGACAGAGGGCCCGAGACTGATTAAAGAGGCAGGATCCGTGAAGTAGTGGGGAAGGGAAGAAGGTAGGCACTCCGGGTTTAAGAATTGATCCGGTAACTCTGTGCACAGACCAAGGTAAGAAATATTAAGTATTGCCTTGGGGGTCGGGTGAGACTCTGTGTGACGTGTGATTGAGACGTACTTTTGTACGAGTGTGGGGTCCTGATCCGCGGTTCCATAGCTCCGCGAGGGGTGCGGCTGGAGACGGACGAAGCATGAGATAAGAGAGAGAAAGGAAAAGTCTCGGGAAATTTGGAGTACGGTAAGCCCTTGCACAGGGAAGTGCTTGGCAGTACACCAGGGAATCTGGTATTCTCATAGGTGTGCGGTAGCCCTTGCACGGGGAAGTGCTTCGCAGTACACCCCCATTTTCCAGAACTGGAACGTTAGCGTGTGGTACCCTGCAGGAGGGAAATTTCTGTAGAAGCACACTGACAAGGGCTAGGAAAAATGGGAAAATATGAGTTCCAGGGAACAGGCAGATATATCCCTGGGAGAGTGCCTACTGACAGTTCTTCTTGAAGAATGATAAGAAATTGGAAAAAGAATCTCAAAATTAGAGGAGATGATTAAAAAAAAAATAATAATGGTTAAATATTGTGTATCAGTCTGGACAAAAGAACCAATTAAGGAAACAGCAGTATTTTGGCCAAAATATGGGTCTGATGAAAATTCAGGCTTGAAATTTGTATGTAAACAATAAGATTCCTTTTTTTTTTTCAGAGAAGGAGCCGAGTTATGCTCCCTATAATCCTAATATTGCACCGGTGGCAGCAGCAGTCGCTCCAGGAAGGGAGACAGGGACTGCAATTAACGCTGTCCCTAGAGAAGAGCGTACTCTAGGCTCTGGCAAGAATTAGAACAAGGTAGAAGAGGTACTGAGAATTTTGCCTTCCCTGATACTAACAGTACTAGCACTAACTGTGTATCCTCTTAAGTGAACTTCCCCCCCTCCTTACCAGCAGAGAGGTTAGGAGTTTCCTAGGACCTGACTTATACTCTTGGGGGGGGAATTATGTATATAAATATGTTGTTTACAGGGAAAGAAATGGGAATGATCAGGTGGAGAGCTGCTATACAAAAATGGGAAAGAGCTCATCCTCCAGGACCAGGGGTAATACTGGCAGGGCAGAAATAACCACTTGCCGATCCTGGCTGGAAGAATAATAGTGTGCAACACAGAAATCATATGAGAGACTTGGGGTCAGAATGAGAAAGTACTTGGGGATGAATCCTGAGGACCCGGTATCCCAAGGGCTCTTGAAAGTTCATTTTGTGATTAAAGCCTGGCAAGATACATAGAAAAAGCTCCAGAAGGTGGGGGGATGTAGTGAACAGTCACTGGGGGGCCCTCCTGTGGGAGGCCCTGAACGTGTGTGTCAAGAGGGGAGATGAGAAGGAAAAGCAGAGAGTGAAACTAATGGTATTGACAGTGTAGCAGGTAGTCAGGCAGAGGGTTGGAGAAAGAGGAAGAAAATCTTCAGGAGGAGTCAGGGCCAGGATGGAAAACAGGGGAAGAGAGATGAAGGAATGGCAGGCAAGGAAAGCTACCTGTGTTGTGGCCTGAATCTTAGCAGGGACAGGCTTTGATGGGATGTTTTAAGTTTAAGTTTAAATTCCTTCAGGTAGGAATATCCGGAGTGGAAGAAGGAGGAGAGAAGGAAAATGGGATGAAATATGTTATACTGATATGTTGTTTCAGCATCCTGGAGGGAGAAAGGTATGGAATTAAGTTGGCCAATGACTGAGACTTTGGTGAAAGTACAGACTGGAGAAAGATAGAAAGAAGTATTAAAAAGGGTTATTGAAGGTGTGGTATGTAGTGTTTGACAGAGCTGTTTGAAGTTGAATGAGCAGGGAAAGAGGATGTAGGCATTATCTAAGTAACAGTCTAGAAGTTTTGATATATTTGCTGTGGTGTTTGGTCAGTTTCCCAAGTATCGAGAGGGGGGGGGGGGGGGGGGGCAGCCTGCTCCACCAGGGGCCTCTCCACAGGCCGCAGGGGGGCTTCGGTTCCAGCGCCTGGAGCACCTCCTCCCCCTCCTTCTGCACTGACTTTGGTGTCTGCAGGGAGGTTTCTCGATCCTCGGAAGCTGCTATTGAGCAGCAGGTTTTTGTTCGTTTTCGTGGATGTGCTCTCACAGAGGCACAGACTGTGTTGCTCATGGCTTGGCTCTGGGCAGCGGTGGGCCTCTTTGGGGCCGGATGAAATTGTCCCTTATCTGCCACGGGGAGGCTTCTGGATTCTCCTCGTGGGGGTTGCCACTGCAGCCACCCCCTGAACCTTGCCATTGAACCCAATACACTGGGGCAGCTAGGTCATTACTGGCCTGTAAAGTATCAGGGATTAAATTAACTAATGAAACCTTAAAAAGTGATGGGGGTAGAAGGGGCTGGGATAACAGTGCCACCTTTGGGGGATACCAAGCTGAGACTAGGGGATAAAATGATCTCTGGGCAATTATTGTATGTACCCAAGGCAGGGACTAACTTGTTGGGAAGGGATTTGATGATGAAATTGAGCATTCAAATAGTAAATTGGTAGACTGGAATAACAGTGGTATTAATGGAGTGCTCTCAAGCCCTGAGAGCAAAGATATATTCACCTCTGATTGGAAAGACCCTGAAATGGGGCGGAAGCAACAATACATATGGACAGTTTTATCTCAGGGGGTTTACAGGGCCACCGATTTATTTGGGCAAAGTTCTAGAACAGATTTTGGGGCAATTCCAACCTCCCGAGGAGCTATGACTGTTACAAATATGTGGATGATCTTTTATTGTCAGGACAGGAGAAAACAGTTGTGAAGGAAGCTACTAACAAGCTATTCAACTTACTGGGAAAGCAGGGCTTGGGAGTATTGAAAAATAAATTACAATATGTAGAAAAAGAAGTCAAGTATATAAGGCATCTAATGTCTGAGGAAAAACGAAGAATAAATCCAAAGAGGATTCAGAGAATTGTTGAAACCTAAGAAAGAACTAAAAAGTTTTAAGAGAAAGGGTTTTGTTTTTTTAAAGGAATCGGGAGCCACAAAGTCTGAAGGAAAATGGATACTCCCTGATGGGAGAGAAATGCTGAATAAAGCACCAATGAGGCAAATATTAATCGTTTTGCATCAAGAGAGTCATTGGGAGGTGCAAGCAACATGTGATGTGCTAAGAAAGTATGTCTGTGTAGGAATATACACTTTAGTGAAGTAAATATGCAGAGAATGTACCATATGTCAAAAGGTAAATAAAAAGGTCATCTGTAACACACCTAGAGTGGGACGGGAGCCAGGGATTAGACCTTTCCAAAGTATATAGGTAGACTTTACTGAGTTATCTAAAGCAGGGAGACTTACAGATTCACAGAATCACAGAATCGTCTAGGTTGGAAGGGACCTACAAGATCACCTAGTCCAACCTCTGACCTAACACTAACAAGTCCTCCACTAAACCATATCACTAAGGTCAACATCTAAACGTCTTTTAAAGACCTCCAGGGATGGTGACTCAACCACTTCCCTGGGCAGCCCATTCCAATGCATAACAACCCTTTTGGTAAAGAAGTTCTTCCTCATATCCAACCTAAACCTCCCCTGGCACAACTTTAGCCCATTCCCCCTTGTCCTGTCACCAGGCACGTGGGAGAATAGACCAACCCCCACCTCGCTACAGCCTCTTTTAATGTACCTATAGAGAGCAATAAGGTCGCCCCTGAGCCTCCTCTTCTCCAGGCTGAACAATCCCAGCTCCCTCAGCCACTCCCCATAAGACTTGTTCTCCAGACCCCTCACCAGCTTTGCTGACCTTCTCTGGACTCTCTCGAGCACCTCCATGTCCTTCTTGTAGTGAGGGGCCCAAAACTGAACACAGTACTCGAGGTGCGGCCTCACCAGAGCCGAGTAGAGGGGGACAATCACTTCCCTAGCCCTGCTGGCCACACTGCTTCTTATACAAGCCAGGATGCTGTTGGCCTTCTTGGCCACCTGAGCACACTGCTGGCTCATATTCAGCTGACTATCAACCAATACTCCCAGGTCCTTCTTTGCCAGGCAGCTTTCCAACCACTCATCTCCCAGCCTGTAGCTCTGCTTGGAGTTGTTGTGCCCCAGGTGCAGGACCTGGCACTTGGCCTTGTTGAACTTCATACAGTTGGCCTCAGCCCATTGGTCCAGCCTATCCAGATCCTCCTGCAGAGCCTTCCTACCCTCGAGCAGATCAACACATGCACCTAACTTGGTGTCATCTGCAAACTTACTGAGGGTGCACTCAATCCCCTCATCCAGATCATTGATAAAGATATTAAAGAGGACTGGCCCTAGTACTGAGCCCTGAGGGACTCCACTAGTGACCGGCCTCCAACTGGATTTGGCTCCATTCACCACGACTCTTTGGGTCCAGCTACCCAGCCAGTTTTTAACCCAACGAAGCATATGCCAGTCCAAGCCCCGAGCAGCCAGTTTCTTGAGGAGAATGTTGTGGGAAACAGTATCAAAGGCCTTACTGAAGTCAAGATAGACCACATCCACAGCCTTTCCCTCATCCACTAAGCATGTCACTTTGTCATAGAAGGAGATCAGGTTCGTCAAGCAGGACCTGCCTTTCATAAACCCATGCTGACTGGGCCTGATCACCTGGTTGCCCTGTAAGTGTCGCGTGATGACACTCAAGATAATCTGCTCCATGAGCTTCCCTGGCACTGAGGTCAAACTAACAGGCCTATAGTTCCCCGGGGTCTACACTCCAGCCCTTCTTGTAGATGGGCATCACGTTTGCTAGCTGCCAGTCGACTGGGACCTCCCCTGATAGCCAGGACTGCTGATAAATGATGGAAAGTGGCTTGGCCAGCTCCTCCGCCAGTTCTCTCAGTACCCTCGGGTGGATCCCATCCGGCCCCATCGACTTGCATACATCCAAGCGCTGTAGCAGGTCGCCAACCATTTCCTCGTGGATTATGAGGGCCACATTCTGCTCCCCATCCCCTTCCACCAGCTCAGCGTATAACATAAGTACTTGTTTGTCCTAATTGACCACGTGACTGGATGGGTGTAAGCTTTCCCCTCAGTATCTGCCACTGCGAACACGGTGGCTAAGGTTATCACTGGAGCAAATAGTCCCTAGATATGGGATAGCTGAAAACATTGATTCAGATCAAGGAAGTCATTTCACTTCACAAGTACTGCAAGGGTTAATGCAGGCCTTAGAGATTGAGTGGGCTTTTCACACCCCCTGGCACCCCTCCTCTTCTGGGAAGGCAAAGCGAATGAACCAGACATTAAAGAAGCAATTAACCAAATTAGTGTTAGAAACCCAACTTCCTTGGGTAAAATGCTTACCTTTAGCACTCCTACAGGTTCAAACAGCACCAAGAAATGATATAGGAATTTCACCGTATGAGATGCTGTTCGGATTACCCTATCTGGGCAGAAGGGATGAGATACCACAATTCGAAACGAGAGTTTTCTTAAGAACTGTATTCTGGGGTTGTCCTCTTCTTTGTCATTTCTCAGGACCCGTGGGAAATTGGGTCCTGATTCAGACCTGGAAAGGATCAACTCTGGCCTGAATGGGAAGGACACTTCCAAGTACTACTAACCACTGAAACAGCCATAGGAACTGCGGAAAAAGGTTGGACTCGCTATACTCGAGTGAAGGCATCCGTTGACCCTAGTACCTGGGAAGCTGTTCCTACAGAAGACTTGTTGGAAGCTGAAATCGAAGAGAAAAATCTCATAGTGGACTCTGAGCAGGATAAAAGCTTACAATTGTAAACTAACCTTTTATTTTCACAGGTAACTAATGAGTATGACTTGTGATTGAGAGAAAGGACAGACCTCTAGTGAATTGAAGTGCTCCCAAGGGGAGTTTGTTATAGTAGTAGTGTACACCTTAGTCTTTGTATTGATAATTATTTGGAAACCTAAGGTTTAAAAATAATGACAGGGAAAAATCAATTATTAATTTTGTTTTTAGTGATTGTAGGCCTCAAAAAAAGCCTTGGTTAATTGGCAACTTGGAAAAGGCATGACCAGATAATAGTAAGACAGGATACCCCGTAAAAATATGGGTGAATGTGACAGAGGGTTATGTACCACAATCTGTCATGTTTGATGCTTGTGAGGTGTTAGCTTGTGGAGATTTAAATGCTTGATGACAGTTGAGCAGAGAACAAATAACTGGTAGAGACCCAACAGCCAGATTGAGAATAGCTGTATGGAAACGATCCTCTATTTCCATCAGAGAAAGGGAGAAACTCAAGGAGAAAACAGGAGAGAAAACAGGAGGCCCTCTTTGAAATGCGGCAGTTCAAACATTTGAGATTGAAACAGGGTATGGGGATGTGAATGCCTGGATAGCATGGGTCAAATATACTGTCCAGAGTCTCAACCATAGCGATTGCTATGCTTGTGCCTCGGGATGACCGATTGCCCAGATAGTGCCCTGCCCATTGGAGTGGACCAAGGATTCCCAGGGGATGCGATGGATGATTGCACTGTACCAAGAAAAGACTGCCTGGGGAAATGAGGCCTGTAAGTCTCTCTCTTTGTTGTTCCCTTCCTTGCGTGATAGCAGTATCAGGGTTCCCCCTGCATTCTCTACAGCTATAGAAAACCATACAGCTTGCCTCTCACGGCAGGGTGTGAGTGCTACCTGGCATCTGGGAGAATTTGCCTTGTGCACGAGGACCTTGAATGCTACCAAGGACTTGATGGGAAACTGCTCAAGACTTGAGATCCCCAGGGCAGATCTCTGGTGGTACTGTGGAGGGAAGATCTTACGGTCCACCCTACCATCTAACTGGGGAGGCACTTGTGCACTTGTTCAATTAGGTATACCCTTCACCCTGGCATTTGAAAGAGAAACATCACAAATACCCAGAAGAAGTAAAAGAAGCTTAGGAGTATCATTTGATGATAGAGTGTACATAGATTCTATTGGGGTGCCTAGAGGAGTTCCTGATGAACATAAAGCCAGGAATCAAATTGCTGCAGGGTTTGAGTCACTGTTCTGGTGGGTAACAATCAATAAGAATGTGGATTGGATTACTTATATTTATTATAATCAGCAGAGATTCATAAGTCATACAAGGGATGCGATAAGAGGAATCGCTGAACAACTAAATGCCACCAGCAAAATGGCTTGGGAAAACAGAAGAGCATTAGATATGATGCTTGTGGAGAAAGGAGGGTGTGTGTGTGTGGGGGGGTGTGGGTGTGGGTGGGTGGGTGGGTGTGTGTAACACTAAGCAACCATTGCTGCACTTTTATACCCAACAATACTGCCCCGGATGGCATAGTAACTAGAGCATTGCGAGGGTTTACCACCCTTGCCAGTGAATTGGCAGAAAAATTAGGCATAGTTACATCCTTGATCGTAGTAGCAGGAGTTTTGTCAGCCGTTGGTTGTTGCATTACCCCCTGTGTAAAAGGACTAGTACAGTGGTTAACTGAAACTGCACTATTGAAACAAGTGACCATGAAGCTACCACCTTACTCAGATAAGGTGATGATATTAGAGGAGATAGAAAGCAAAGAAGGCGAAGAAGAAGAAGAAATCTACCAAATTACACCTTAAAGTTTTGCAAAAATCAACAACTTATAAAAAAAAAGAAAAGGGGGGAATTGTGGTAATAAAAATGTTGTTTTTGCAGAGTTACATTGTTTAAAGGTAAGGAATGGGGTATTGAGATATGCTTGCAGTGGTAAGAAAACTTAGCAGGTGACCTTGTAAAATGCAGACAACCAGACTCCTTAGGACAATTAGGTGAAAATCACAGTGTTAAGTCAAGTCAGATAAGTGAAGAAACATTACCACTTCAAACAGTAAAAAAGTCAAAAGAAATCTGAAATTTAACAGGCCAGCAACTGAAGGCCAGGCATTGTCTGTGAAGCATCAGATAGATTGTGAACCTGGATTACCCACTCAGTGGGGAAACAGGGGAGGGTCCTGTCATCAAAAAGTACATAAACTGTGTTTTGGAACCAGTAGGTGCGCTCCTGCTTGTGGGACGCCCGCCATTGCAATCACAAATAAATCACTACTTCACTGAGATCCTCGCCTGAGCCTAAGTTATTGGCTACGGAGTGTTTCTCACAAAAGTAAACAAGATTAGGAAGTAAGAACAATGGAAGAATGGCAACAATCAGCTATCTGTAAGCAACACTGTAAGTGAAAGGTCTAAAAATGCTCTTTTAGTATACGTATTAAAAAGAAAGAAGAATTATTACAGGGATGGTTGGCTCACAGGTGGAACTGGATTATCTTTATGTGCCATATTGAGGAATTAACTAGTTATTTTTAGACTATCTGAGGCCTTAGAGAGTTACTCCAGGAAAGACATACTAATTTACCTTCAGTTTTTCTGGCCCATTGCCTCAATGGCGTAACATGTACATCTTTTTCCACATCTGGACAGGAGAAGTACATTACAAGCATACAGGAATTTATCTAGGTTTTTATTGAAGAAAAAGAATGTGATGCACCGGTGTCGTGGTTTTACCCTTCTGGGCAGCTGAACTCCACCACAACTGATCTCTCACTGTACCTCCTCAAAGGAAGATGGGGAGAAAATACAATGGAAAAGGGCTCAAAAGTTGAGAAAAGGACAGGGAGATCACTCATCAGTTACTGTCACAAGCAAACCAGACTCAACGTAGGGAGATTAATGGAATTTATTGCCTATCACTAACAGATTAGAGCAGCGAGAAAATAAAAGCAAACTAACTCCTCCTCTCCCTCCTCATCCACCCTCTTCTACCTCCATCCCCTGAGTGGCACAGGGGAATGGGGGCTGCGATCAGTCCCTAACACTGCATATCCACCACTCCTTCACGGTCACTCCCTTCCCCTGCTCCACGTGGGGTCCCTCCCATGGGATTCCGTCCTTCCCAAACTGATCCTGCGGTGGCATCCCACAGGTAGCAGCTCTTCAAGAACTGCTCCAACATGGCTCCATACCACAGGGTCCATCCGTCAGGAGCAAACTGCTCCAGCACGGGTCCCCACAGGCAGCAGCTCCCCCCAGATCCTCTGCTCCTGCATGGGTTCGTCTCCACGGGCTGCAGCTCCGGCCCGGGGCCTGCTCCTGTGGGGGCTCTTCATAGGCCACAGCCTCCTCCAGGCCACATCCACCTGCTCCACCGGGGGCTCCTCTATGGGCTGCAGCGTGTAGATCTGCTGCATGTGGGACCCATGAATTGCAGGGGGACAGCCTGCTCCACCAGGGGCCTCTCCACAGGCCGCAGGGGAACTTCTGCTCCAGTCCCTGGAGCACCTCCTGCCCTCCTTCTGCACTGACCTTGGGGTCTGCAAGGCTGCTTCTCACTCTTCTCTCCCAGCTGCTGTAGCCCAGTAGTTTTTTCCCTTTATCCAATCTGCTCCCACAGATGCACAACTAACATCACTCATTAGCTTGGTTCTGGCCAGCAGCAGGTCCCTTCGGAGCTGCGTGGAACTGGCTCTGATCTGAAATGGAGAAGCTGCTGGGCTCTGCTCAGAGGCCACCCCTGCACCCCCCTGCTACCAAGCCCTCACCACATAAACCCAATACAGCTGAAAATTTGCGGCAGGGTTGTCTCAGTAAAGATAATGAATATTAACCATGTATATCATAAGTGGGCTTAAGATAAACTATTAAAAATAAGTTATTTTATAAAAATAAGGGTTTTTTTCCTAGCAGAGAAGGTGTAAAGAAGTCTAGATTTAATTGAACAAATCTTAGAAATTTTTTAATCATAGCTCGTTGTGGTGCATCTCCTATTTTTTGCTGCTTTGATCACTAATATATCATCCTAACAGGCATTTCTTCCCCTCCCTGAGAACCACCACACTGGTTACAGTACTAGCCAAGGCATATATATACTTTATTTCATTTCTTTTTTTATCCATCATAAATTGTAAATATATTGAAATTTCCTTCAAAAATTACCATACCACTCAGAGACTTAATGGTTACCAATGGATAAAAGAGTGAAAACAAATCACAGATCAGGTTAAAAGATTTTTTCAGTCTGCATCAAGATTTTTCAATCTCTCTTCTTCATAAATACAATAAAGTTGGAAGTTCAAATGTATTTAGCCTACAATGACATGGTTTGGGAAGTTTTCACACAGAACAAACTGAAACTTTACTTAGTGTTGTTCACTCTGCAACACAGAATTACTTCTTTATCCTTTTATTTTATGTAGACTGTTGCTATGGAAGCAACTTGAAGGTTTTTAAAAGACCTTAAGGATATAAACAGACATGAAGATTGATCATCAGATTCAAGCACCAATTTAAACAAAGAAACAGGACACATACCCAGATGAACAACTTGAAATGTTCTGCTTAACACCTTATTATCTGCTAGAACAAAATATACATGGGACTCTTTGCCTTGTGACCTTATTTCCCCACATGAAATACAAGGAGAAGAACGATGAAGCAGAAATATAGTTAATAAATACAGTAACACTAATTTCATGGGTTTCTTGTTTCAACAATGTTTTCGAAGTCCAATTTCAGAATTTACCACATTTTTTGAATGTATAGCTAATAATCCACTGTTGAATATAACCGTTAACTTCTGAAGCACACCCAATGGAAGGAGATTAAGGTAGTGCCTAAAGCTCATTACAGATATTTCCCAACAAGATCAATACTACATACGGTATCACATGAACCAACTATTTGGGGTCAATATATCAAAAATTAGTTGTAATTCAAACTCATTTTGTCATATAAATCCTACGTTGAATGGCTATGTAGTGTAACAGCCACAAAACACTTTTTTATGGAATTATTGTTAACAACCTTCTGGTCAATTTCCCACCCCCTAGTTCTCAGTGGTGTTAAAAATGTTTTAAAACATCCTCTAGCTAGGAAAAGGAGTCTGAAGCAGTTACTCAAGTTGCTGTGTTTTTCCCCCTCTTTTCTTTTCTGCTGAATACCATTCACTGCTGCTTGCTCAGATCCCAACAGAAAGGGAACAGCACATGTCCATACAATAGCTCATCATGGAGGCATCAGCTGCCACAAAACTGAGGGGAAAACCTCATGCCATGTCAGTACCCAACAAAAGGTACATCCCACTCTCCTCCAGATGCTGTGAGGAACCACTGATTCCACACTACAACTCCTGATGCTGTGAATAAGCTGAAGGTGGGAAGTCCAATTCTCCAGGACAGCCTTTCAATCTTACTGCTGTCAATGACCATACTACAGACAATTTCACGCTGGGCAATACCAGCTACCTAGTTCCTATCACTTTTCCTTTTCTCCTACTGGTCTACAAAGGGGTTCACAATCGTTCGTCAGGACACTCTTGGCCTTCATGCCTTTTCCTGGGCAAGACTGACTCTGTGACACAGCTTGAGAGTCACTCCTCCTCTTCACGTTCATCGAGCAAACACTCCTGCCATCCAGAGGATTTAGTCCTTGTCCTCCTCCACTGAAGGACTGTGCTTGCATTACCAGTCTGCCCCTGGAAGAAGGATTGCAGCAATGGATGAAGGAGTGAACATGGCTTAAGCACAATGCCATTACATGCCTGAAAGGCTTCATTTTGAGCCAAATATAGTAGCAAAAGGAAAAACAATATCCTGAACTTCCCCAGATTCATAAAGTTGTTCAACAGCAGGTTACTCTAATTTCATTCTGTAGTTTCGCTTTCACAAAATTATAGAAAAGCAGCAACAGGAACCCAGTAAAAACCTCTCCCATGTAACAGCAGTGAAGAGAAATAAAAGCAGCAAGAGAAACCAAATGTTTCCTACTCTCTGCAAACACAGATGGCAAAGGGGGTCCAAGACAGTAAAGTGTGATCCAATGCCCTATATCAAGCTTAACATACCCACACAGAGAAACGCAGAACATGAAAAGAAATACTGAAAATGCCTTAATTTTTGGTGAAATGAGTTTTGTAGAAATCACTAGTAATAACCGGCATTAGGCAAAAAGGGTACTAAGACATTTTTTATTCACTATATGAATGAAAAAAACAAAGCCAAAAAAACTCATCCACTAAGGACATGTAAATAGTACTCAAATCGGTATTTAATTCTTGGCAGCTATTACCCTGGCCACCCAGCAAACAGTACATAAATGAAAACAAACAAAAATAATAACAACAAACCTCACAGCCAAGATTTGTTTCCTGGAATCATATCAACTATTTCAAGTGCCATCAAAATAAAAAAAGGAACATTTCCTTATTTCAGTATGTGCACAAATCAAATAAAGAAACCGCAAAACAGAATATATTTTGAATGGAGGTTCTATAGGAACTTTGCCTTTTCCTAGTTCAAATATCCTGGGTAACGAAGTTTCCACAAATCTTTAACAATCTACAGGGAACAGCTGAGGGAAAATGCAATGGAATTAGTCTGGGGAAGAAAAAGAAAAGAATAAAAGGAAAAAATATCTGGGGCTGAGATTTTTTTTTCAAGTAGCATAACAGAAGGCCCACTTTTTAATCAATATTGAAATACCAACTATGCACACACACCTTTGCCTTTCTATTCCACCACCCAGATTAAGGAAGAAAGAAAGGAAAAACAGAATTAGCATGTTGCAGTTCAAGAAACAATTGAGTTTGCTTATGAAAAAAAAAGTAAGGTGACATCATACCACCACATGACTTTCCACATAAAAAATACAGTGCAGATGTATTTAACAAAATCTACAGCCTTACCAGTCAGTAACGGTTCTTCTTTGATTTGTATTCCATCAAGCAGTTTGATCAAACGGACGGATGTAGTAATGAGACCCAAGTTCCTGTTATAAAATTTGAAAAAATAAAGAACATTTCATATGAATTATAACCCAAAAAAGCAAAAATCCTCTTCACTTTAGTTACTATCAAGTTTTTAACATCTTCAGAAATTCTGAAATATTAAAGAGTTTTTCCTACTGGGTCTGACTGTATCAGTGGCCAGAATACTGCCATCAGAAGTGAAAGGAACTGGTTTACATTTTGTTTCAGACTTCTACAGTCTGGTGTTAAATATCTTGTTTTCTTTAAGATAGAAGATTTGTATCCTTTCTCAGTTCTTAAGACTTCTCCATGCCTTTCTAAGAATACATTAGAGAAAGAACATCTAGAAAAGAGTAAGTTTTCACATTTTCACAATATCACCATTCAAAATAATTTAGACGTAATACACTATTCCTGGTTGCCTCAGTTTATGTATTATCTCTAAGTAAGGTACATTCTAATGATAACCAATGGAGGGAAGGCACAAAATATGAATTGCTTTGAAATCCATAGCAACTATATTATGTGATTACAGTTCTATATCCAATACAAGTAGTTAAAGAAGAGATGCCATACTTGAATTTTTATAACTTTTAAAGAATAGGAAACAAACACAATCAAAAGCTTATATATTTATTTTGAGCTTTCACATATCCTTATGGATAACTACAACATTCAGCTCCCGGACCAACAGCTGCCAATGAACAATGATCAGTCCAGACATAATTGCTTCCTCAATGAAACCTGAGTTCATTTAGTGTTGCAGTAAAAAGCAAGAGTAAATTTTAGGAAAAGCCACACAAAAAGCCCATCACCTACCCTCTCATGCTGGCGTTCTTCTTCTATGGAATGATGCACTAATCCCCCACTGAACCTTCAGAAGACACTCTTTATTGAATAGTGGGAAAACTTGAGGCTATTGATGTATATTTGACTTCATCAGACTGCACACTAACAATTTTGGACACAACACATTCAGACTTAAGTACTCTTCCCTTCAGATTTTGCTATTCTTCTAAATCCAATATTAACACCTAGCAGTTTATTCCTGTAATTTAAACAGTTTTGTTTGTTTGAAGTTCTAGCATCCAAGGAAAGCCATGATATATGCTATTTAGTAATAAACTGCAGGTACTTAAAAACCCTTAAGAAGTGATTGGTGACTGCTATCAAACAAACGGGGTCAATTCACAGGGAAACATACAAAACCCTGGGCAGGAAGCAAGGAAGATGAAGTAATCCTTTATCCTTGCTCTAATAAGAAACACAGGGTGACAGTAAATATAAACTAATTTACAGCCTGCCAGAAGTGAGGCCAGTTGGAATCAACAATGACAAAATAATTCTGCAGCCAAAAATCAGCAATCCTGGAGGTAGACAATGTGTATGTCAGAATGTACATGCAACAGGGGTTAAAAAAAAAAGTCAAAAAATACATTATAAATGGATGGAGTTTCAGCTTTTAACTCACTTGTGTACTTTAGTAGTTAAGCTGTTTGAGAAGAGATCAGTCAAGATAGAGTGACTGAAACTTCATAATACTATTTCTGCCAAACCTCCACACCCAGGCATGCAAAAGTTACTGCAAAAATATCACATCATCACAGATGAATGCAGAATAATTATTTGTCTTCTGCAGATGTTTGTTAGACAAACAAATTATCTTTCCCATTATGCTCTACGACAGAAAGGAAACCAAGGATGCATTTACAGATATCAAACACATACATGCACACCAGTATATGTACAATCCATTAAAATCAAAACATTTCCCATTCCTTCAGACCCCAAATTTCTTCATAGCATGCAAAACAGAGAAACTGGAAGGAACAAAGCTTCATATTCCCCAGTAGTTTCAAAGTTATTAAACAACCCATGTGTCTACAATCATCACATTCTTTCCAATAAAGAATCAGTTTTGATTTTGGTCAAAAAAATTTGTAGTTTTTCTTTTTTTGAATATCTGAATGTTGCACACTTCAAAATCAAAGGCACATAATTTTTCTTCCATTCACAACTTTTAATCGTTCAAGATATTTAATCCTTAAACAAGCTGTGCATTTGCAACTGTTTAAAATCAGCACAAACATATGGCCAATATGTTGTTAGCTCAGAGCAGCCACTGTGGTGCATACACCATTACCTTACTACAAAACCAAAACAGTACCCAAAGAGTGACCTACAAAGCCAATCACTGCTACAAACATCATCAGAACTTTCTATACACACAGGCCTCCTGCAAATTAAAGGGAACTGCTGTTATTAGCATCCAGCTTCCTAAATGTGCAAGGCTATGCTAACTGCTTAGAGAGGGTAAGTAAGCACTACGGGTATTACCAGTGCAGAACACATTTCTGTTTGGAAGCAGGTTTAATATCTGAATTCCATTAGAAAGTTAAAATTAGACCCATTAATGGGTTGTACTTGTCATGCTACTGAAAAGGACAATTCTACTACCTCCCAGACATGTAATTCTGTTCTCTCTCTTTTGTTAAGGTGAGTGATTAAGGAACTACAATACTTTACAAATAAGGAATCCAGGCTGGCTGAACAACCACCCACCAAAAAATAACAAATATATTTTCTGTCAGATCAGTTTCTTGATCCACAACATGATTACAAGTGCTAGGACTGCCAGAAGCAAACATGTACGAGCCTGAACTCAGATTTAACTTATTCTAAAACTAATGCTTTCTACAAACAGCCCTGCAACTTCTATGGCATTAACAAAGATTCTGCCCCAGCACAGAAGCTGGAACTTTGTCCCATGTCCCAGTTAAATTTTATTTAGCTCAATAAAATTTGAGAAGTCCCAAGAAATTACATTTTATGACTGTATTCCAGTTCTTCATGAACTAGCAAATTTGAAACAGGTCTGTGTTTTGGTTTTGATTGGTTGGTTGGTTTTAGAGTTTCTTTTGAATAGCAGGTAGACTACCAGGTTTTCAGTTATGACAGCTAGCTGTATCCCAAGCATCCCTTCAATGTTATAGCAGGCCCAGGCAAAAAAAAATAAAAATAAAAATAAAAATGAGAGCCTGAATAATTTAAGCTGTCTGACTTATTAGCATTGACATTAACTGTACACTTGTGAGGGTTGAAATGTAGAGTTCTACATAGTGTACTTCGCCATGGGTACTAGACTGATCTATATGTACTTAGAAAAAATACTAATCCTGTAACTGACAATTAAGACTGCTTACTTATTCATTACATTACCCCCCAAAAAATAATGACAAGAATGAGAAAAATGTACAGTTCTACAGTGAAACTTATGAAAGGTTTATATCATTTGCATAATCAACCCATACTAAGAACACAAATGCTTCCTTCTATCATTCATCAGTGCCCCAGACTCTGACCTACAAATAGGTCAGCTATTTTTGTTACTTGCATATTTCATTTCAAGTGATTGAATCAAACAGGAAATACCAGTTAATAAATCAACTAACACAGCAGTATAAAATAAGAATCTCTACATAAAACTACACAAACATCAGAAGGTTATAATTTTGTACGGGTTAAAATGGATCAAAACTGTACCTCATGACATCTTGATTCTTGGCACACTCAACACAGGCATTCCTCAGACATCTGAAGCATTCTGCTACAAGCAACAGACAGGTGTCTAAATCCAGCAGTTCACAGGAGTCCTTGTAGGCCTGTTCAATTTCATTCAAGGCTTTGGTCAGGATTTTGAGAAGATCCTGAAATATACTTTCTTCTGCCGTTTCTCTGAAATAAACAAATTTGTAGTAAGCACAAGAACTGCTCTGCCACCAAAAAGGATCATATTATGTCAGTTATATTTCTTGTTCTTAACACTAAGGTATTTCTGCAACAATATGTAACTATCCTTAGCATAACAAGATCCTTCAAGTGGAAAGCACAAAGAATGTGTTCACAATCATCCCACTAGCCTTTTTAGGAAAAGACTTTGTATTAATACTACTAATACTAATATGATTAATACTAAGGCTTAGAATTAATGCTGTTGCCTTAGTATTTCTCACAGCTTTCCAACACCACTTCGGAACCACAGAAACAAACAAAAAGTCTCTGTATATAGCTTGCTTGATTACACATGACACTGCATATTGTTCTAAGTATCAGGAATTGTTTTAACTAGCAAATGCAGCTACTAGCACTAGATGTTTCAAAAGAAAAAAATGTACCAGAAGCTTCATTATAATAGTCTGCCATAAATTTCTCCACAGCAAGAAGTCTTGACAAAAGCAGGTGTCTGCACTAGCCATCATTCTGAAGAGTGTAAATCAAAGTCTAGAGGGAAAGCCCACTCTCTACTTCAGCAGACAACTACCTCAACACAAAAAATACTACACCACTACTTAAAATATCAAGACTTAAGATAACAGTACAAAACCATAACAACAATGACAACAATGTGAATGGATGAGAGAGATGCTGAAGCACCTAACAGTTCAATTCACCAGATTCCCATGACTAACACGCACGTCTGCAGGTCTGTCACACAGGCGTGTACATTTCCCAAGTGCAGCTATCCACATACTCTTTCCCCTCATTTTATGTTCATAAAGGAGATGAGGACAACCCATCAAAACCATTGATAAGGCATTTTTGATATAGCCTGCTGGTGAAAAGAAGCCACACCTGTATCAGTACCATGAATTTACTCATCCAATACTTTTGACTGGGGAAAGGGGGGAAGGAAATCCAGTTGCAGCTTCCTCGAAGCTTAAGCAGACCTGCATAGTGCTCAAGATCAAAACGGGAAGACAGGTTCTAAGACATAAGGTTGAGAAGTAACTCCTAAGCTAAGGACAGAAGAAAGTAAGATAAAAAGGAAAGTAATATTAAACAAAGTATGTTCACACAGAACACAACACCATTCCTAAAGAACTTTAAAATTTCTTGATCAAACAAGATGATACAGTATTACCTGGGTTCTGCTTCTCCCCCAGATATCCTCACCTTCACACAACTAGAAAGTGTATCTATCCTTTATCAAAAGTGATTACACTTCCATAAACCAAATCACATAAGTAAATATTAAATTACTAAAACATCCGATCTACAAGAAATACTTATTTTACACTAACACCTCACAGTGGATCAAGACCAATACCCTTACACTATCTCCAGCTACTTAAAAAAAGACACAAAGAGAATCAACAGTACCACAACAAAACCACAACACAGTATCAGTGAGGATTATCTATAGGGGAAAAAAAAGTTATATTTTTCAAAGGAGTAATATTGAGGGGAAATAGAATGGCACAAGAAAGACCAAAAGCAGACCTGGCCCTCAGTCGTAAACAGAACTTACATAACCAGAAAGGAGGTTTGGAATTTGGTTTGGCTTTTAAGATATAAAGACATCACAGGACTCGAACCTTCCACTTACAAAAAGTGCTGTGGCTCCTGACACTTCATCACAAATATGCACGCCACAAGAAGATTAAGTGGCTGGTGTACCAAAGTACACATGATAAATGCACAGACACTTTCTTCTACACATTAGAAGAGCTACAGTTTGGTAAAGCAGAACCAACTGGGTCCTGTCCCAAACACTCAAAAGCCATGTTTTCTCTGTTGAGTGACGATGTCATACAGAACTTAGATACAACACTGAGATTATTTTAACATAGGAAAATTCTTAGTCTGATTGCAGTTTCCTTTATATTTGTCTGTACCACCTGTTGGATTATCACTTGAAAAGGGTCATTTCCTGACACAACATCAAAATAAAGAAATCAGTAGTCATGGCAAGATGCATACTAGTATACAACATTCAATTATTTTAAACAGATAAAACAGAAACAAAACCAAACAAACCAAAGGGTAAAACACAAAAAAAAGCTGCAAGTACTTCAGTGCGTGTTCTAGCAACACTTTCTTCTGTTGAAAGCACAACCTAAAGTCATTCTGATCCTGGAAAAGTTTCTACTCTTGTTAGAAAGTTACCTAGAAAAATGACAGTTTGGATCAGATATTGGATCACAAAGGTTTCAAGATGTTGTGACAAATTTTCTCTTAATATTAGACTGAAACAGAAAAATTTCAATTAATACAGAGCAACAGTTTAGGTGTTCCAATTAAACACAAAGATGAAATTTTTGCCTGTCTTAACAGAGCAAATGAGATGTACACAAGGAATCACCTGTCCTCACTGTGAACATAGATGTGGATTATCACATATCAGCAAGGAGAGACAGTGGCGGTTTTTTGTGGTGGTCCTTTAGGGACCTAGGAGTTGGACTCGATGATCCTTGTGGGTTCCTTCCAACTCGGATATTTTATGACTCTAGAGAAACAAAGAAATCGAGTCATCTGCTTAAAGGCGCTTGAAGTCCCAAGTGAAGCACACAGGAGACTTGAGTTCAGCTGAATTCCACACAGCAGTCTCATAGCTGGGACATTATTTTCCTTCCTGTATTTGCTTCTGAATTACAAACCACTGGCATTCACTTTTTATTATTATTATTATTATTTTGTTACCACAAGCGCTGAAGATTTATCAATTCCATAGTAACAAAAGGATTACCACTGAACATCCCAAGTACCAAGCGGCCACTGGATTGTTCTTTCTAGTTCAATAGCGCCAACAACATTTCCCACTGTATTTCCCAAGTTGTTCTCATGTCTATTCAGTCACATCCTGTGGGATGCAATTGCCTCTTGGAAGAGCAATTACAGTGTCTCTCTTCAACCTGACCACCTGTACCCAAAGAACTTGGCTATTTGGGGGCTATCTACTCTTCTGTCAAAGGTGGCTGCAGAAGTTTCAAGGAAGAAGGCAAGAAACAGGCAGGGAAAGCATCAGTGCATAAGCCCAAAATTTGCACAGGTCCTTCTGTCTCCCCAGAGAAATAGACAAGAAAACCAAAGGGACTTCCCCTTTGGGAAGAGACCACAAGAGAGTGGTTCTAAGTATAACCTCTGCACACACACATGCAACTTCTAAATGTGTATTTATTTAATCAACAGAAATTGTACCGGGAATTAATAACAATACAATTTTATACTAAGTTAGGAAAGAAGAGATCAAACCTTCTACATGTTACAGCCTTCAACTACTGTTACAAGGACTGAGCATGAGCTCCACACCAACCTGTGCAGCCTCCTACCTTCCAGAAAGAGCTGAAACCACTATTAGAAGCACAGTCACACCTGAACCTCTACACGTCCAAAGAACTCTGCTAAAGCTAACAGTGTTGCATAGCACTGCAAACATCCAACCCTGACCTCAAAGGAACAGCAATGCTCCACATCAGCTTCTTGCTTTCTCCAGTAACAGTATGTTTTCACTCAAAGTTACAAGGCACATCCACCTTTCCTCCCAATCAAGCCTGCCCTGCTGCACAGCAAGGAGCCTACAGAGACCATCCTCACCCCAAAGGTCATGCCTGGGCTGCAGCTGAGCAGGATGAAACTACTACAGGAGCACCTTACCACTCTCTAATTACACCTACTCATCCCTCCAGGATGCATTTTGCCACTAGCAGCTGCATCTTGGCCCTAGCAGCTGCCACTCTCACAGGAGCCTTGAAGGACAACTGCTATCGTGTGTCCTGCGACCATGGGACCCCAGAGGAGCAGCGACAGATCACGCCAAAGCTGACCCCGCTTTCCAAGAGACGAACCCCCAGAGCTCGGAGCAGGCGGCAGGGTCCTCCCCGGCCCCCCCCGATCCCCGGAGCTCCCTCCCCCGGCCCACGTGGCGGCCACCGGCCCCTCCTGCCCGCTACCTGGGCTGCGCCTCCCGGAGCAGACCCGTCACTGCCCGCACGCTCTCCAGGCGAGCCGCTGGGGCGGCCGCCATGGAGCGGCCTAGCCGCGCCGCCGCAGCGGGCAGCGATCGCGATCCCGAGCCCGCTGCCGCCATCGCCAGGCTCGGCGCGGCCCAGCTCCGCCCCCCGCCGCACGGAAATGGCGGCGGCCCAGGCCCGCGGGGCGGCCCGGGTATTGCCTCGCTGAATGGGGAGCCAGCGTTTTATCCCGATATTCGTTTTTTCTAAGCGTTTGCTGCCGCGAAGCGCCGCGGAGGGGATGTGGGCTTCGCGCCCGGCTGGCCTGGGGGCAAAATGGCCGCCCCGCTGCTGGGGGTGTCTGGCCTGAGCGCCCGGGGCCGTTTTCTGGGAGCGCGTTGGGTGCAAAATATTACCTCAAAAACATCCTTGACGAGCTAACTATGGGCGTATCCTTCTTTCAAGGGCCCTTCTTTCAAGGGTCAGCCTCCTTTCAAGGGCCCACGGTGGTCCTCGGGGCCTTCTTCTGATTCTTACGGAGCCTGCAGGTTAAATGCTTGCTGTGCGCCATAAAAAGTTTTCCCGAGTCTTTTCCTTGCTGTCGTCCCATTCACTTTGAGAGATGCCTGCTTCTAAAAGATCCAAGCAGATACTTCAGTATGTTTTAAATACACATACAAAAGGTTAACATATTTACATCAGGATAAAAATTCAACTTTCCAGCGGACAAAAAGATTAATTGTAGCCAAATACCATGGAAAGCCTCTCTAGACTGGAACCAAATTTAATTTTCCAAAGGTAGATGAAAGAATCTGAAAATAATACCTCTAAAAGAAAGTGCAACACACACACACACACACGCACACACAAAAACAACAACAAAAAAAAAGGTTGTTCACTTCCCCCAGTTCACATCTTCAAGTTTCTGCAAGGCCTTGCTGTCCTGCACAGTTATTGGAGGCCTTGTGAGCAATACTTTGCACCTCAGCAGCAAAGAACTGGTGGGAATTTTACTCTACCATACCAAACCTAGTCAGTGCACAATTTATGTTTAAAGGAAGTGTTCTGCTTTTAGAAATAAACCTGCATTTCTTGGGTTACCTTAGGGGAGGGCCTTTTATAATATCCACTGTCAAACTTGTTCATATGTTAGTAGGTGCCATTGCCAGGCCTTCTCCTGATAATGACTATGTGTTTCTTATTAATGCACAAAAAAGTAGTTGACAGCTCTATATTAGAAATAAGTTGGTTCAACCAACAAGTAGAATTTAAGTAAGCGGAAGATGCCAGGCAAGAGTAATGACAATCATGCAAGTTCTTCCTTTTAACAGCTCCTATTCATTTTAATACTTGTTTGTTCATGAGTGAACTAAAACGTTTGTTTTAACTGAAACTTGAGTCTGAGTGAAGCATCAGGATCATCCTGAATACATCTGGATATGTGGTGCCTGGAAGTGCTAACTCTGGGGAAGATTGGCTACAGCACACAGTCTTTGTGTAACTTGCACATGCACATTTTTTCCCCTAATCATCATTAATTTAAGAGGTTGGTAAAAGCCATATTCAAGTCGCTAAAAAGTTTATTTCTTTTCTGCAACACAGTTCATTTTTTTTACATTGCTACATATATAAACTCTTCTTCCCTCTATGGATTCATGAAGTCTAATTCCTGACATAACTATGAAGTCAACTAGACAGACCAGCAGTAGCCTGAAGGTGATTATATCTCACCTAGTTATCACAGGCTAAGCCAGCTAAACAGTTGAGGAACTTGTATCTGTTTGAAGCATGTCTTCCTGCAAAATATGAATTTCTTTTACAAAAAGTTGAGACATGGAGATTCACTGAGACAGTGAATCCACCAGTTTATCTGGAAATCTTTGTTTTATCATCTTCACTGTTAAAAATACAAATGTGATGCTTCTAATTTAATTTATCTGGCTTCAGGTTCCAGCACTTGGTATGCCATCCTGTTCTGTTACTGAAGTGTCCTTTTATAACCAGCATTTTCCCCTGTGAAGATGTTTAATCAAGTATTCTCAGTCCATTTTTTTTTTATAATTAGACAATTTAAGTAAAACCTTAAGTGCAAGTTTAAACTTAAGTTTAAAACAACTCTTACTGGAGGGCATTTTCTGCAGTCTGCAAGTCATTTTTTCCACCTCTTTTCCATACCTCTGCAAAGTTCTGGACATTCTTTCTAAAGTATGTACTCCAGAAATGGAAACACTTCTACTCTCTCCCAAACTGCTTCCTCCATATTCTCACTATTCATTTTCACCCATTCAAGCATCTTGTCTTTCTTTCCCACAGCATTGCATGGGGAGTGCCCATTTCACTTCCTTGCACACTGTCACTGCAACCATGCCAGTGATCACCAGCGTAAAAGCAGTAGGGCCAGCCAGCCTGGCACTGAACATGCTGTGCATGCACCCCTACCATGCTTCAGTTCCAGCACATCCAGGGTAGGTTGGAAGCACCACACAAGGACAGATCAGTATATATCTGTGTAACAATATTGTTCCACACAACTTCTTTGAAGCAAGCAGTAGAGTACACTAAAATCCAACAAGATAGTTCTATATGAACTCTGAAAATGACCTGTAAATATGTAATTTTTGTATCTGATTCCTACATTGCTGGGGAGGGGCACAATTTGGCCGTCATTCCAGTTTTATTCATCATCATTGTCTTTTACTTACCATTTTGCCTCTCTTTTACAAAACACAGATCTAGTAAGCAACAAATTTTTATTTACCCCTTATAAACCTTCATGGTTATTTTTTTTTTCAGTGACATGATGTTTTAAGGTGACAGTTAACCAGCTTTTACTCCATTAAGAATATAGGTTTATAGTAACTGATGAGTTATATTGCAAAATAGCTCAAGTAGCTGAGAACACAGACTAGACCACAGATGTCCAAAGCATCACAATAGGGAACATCTCTAATGAGAGTTTAGATTTTGTTCCTGTTTCATCAAAAGCTTTCACAATCAGCATTATTGATTATTACTCATAGATCCATGTGAAAATAGTTTTGCCTACGTATATGATCTCTCTTGAAGTTTTTTTCTGCATTAAATAGCTGCAGTGGTTTTGTTTTTCCTCATTTTAGTCATGCTTTCAGTCATTCTCAACACCATTACCTAAGCCATCTTTGTAATAATGCAATGCAATACTTTGAGCTAGGACTCCCAAAAAAGTTTTGAAGACTCTCAGGGACATCAATTTTAAAATTTAGTAATTGTTATCAGATTATTTACAGCTGTTATGGCTTGAGCTCATCTTTACTACAGACAGTGTTTTGCACTTGAATTTTTTAAAAAATTATTTGTAGCCTCCCGCAGCTAAGTCACACAGTGTTACTTGTTTTCAATAACTAAGTCCAAAACTGATCAGAGGTCTTTGCAATTTAGTTCTGAACTACTGAATTGACCAAAAGGAGTCCAACATGATCATTTAAGATCTTTCCATCTTTTTTTTTTTTTTTTTTAATCTAGCAGCTATTTTACAGAATAGGCCTGTGCTGTGCCCAATTCTGTGGGCTCAGGCAGATCTCCCAAAAATCAAATCTTTCCCCAAAGGAGCTTACAGTCTAAGTAACATTAGTTTGTCTTAGCATAGATTTAGAGAACTACCAGAAGGAAAACAATCCACCCAGAGTTGACTATTCCACCTGAAAACAAAACAACGTAAGCGCTACTTTTAAGAGTTCTGTATGAAATTAAGATGTAGATCCAAATTTTGAGGCACTGCTGTTTGAAGCTGGACACTAAGAATGATCTGTCACAGCTGAGACTCCGGAGGGAGACAGTTCCCCTGGTTCAGCAAATGCTAGCTCTGCAGGAGGATCATAACAAAGCATATTGAAGACTTTGAATCCTCAAATGTTGAGAGATGGTTGTTCCATTTTAATCACAAGATGTACATTACCCTGGACTTTTTTTTATTGAAGGTAATTTCCATCAGAAAATAAAATGTGAGCTCTGGAAAAAGTTACTTTACACTAAAGAAACAAATCCCACAGCATGTTGTATTTCCGGCATAAATATTAGTTTTCTGTCTCTTATTTGGGCCTGTATTAGATTAAGTATGACTTGGGCCACAGAGCTTTGAAGCTGTAGACCAAAGCTTTTATTTTTGGTTTAGTATTTAATAGGATCCAGTGAAATTGATTGGGAAATGCTTTTGATTAGCGATTGTTGCTGAGCAGTGAATTCCACTGTGGATCCACCGTGCAGTGCCATGAAGCACCCCATACCCCATGCAGGACATCAGTTTCCTACTTAAATGAGGCAAATTACAGTAATTGGCTTAGGAATTTTGAACAATAAGATGACTAGGAGTACACCTGTTAGGAGATAGCACCATCCTCTTAACAACCAGAGGTGGAACACAGATTTTATGTTTTTTTGGGGGGTATTCAAAAGCTATGAAGAATGCATATGAAATGGTTACTGCGGATACTGCAGACTGTCTTAATCCCCAAAATAGCTATTGCAGTCTCAAGCCAATAACTCAAGAGGTTATTTGGCTTCAGATGAGTTGTTGCACACATGTACAAAGGCTGTAAAAGAGCGGTTTCATTTGATGTTGAGATGTATGTGTCACTCTTTTTTATGTAATAGCAGAAATTAATTTAATTCTTCATGTGTAAGCAATCCCTCGGTCTGGAAAGAAAGCCTGCAAGGTCCTGGAGGAGATGTTCAAAGCGCTTGCAGTTTGTCATGAAAATGAATGGTGTCTTCCAAGAAGTACACAGGGATGAAATTTTGTCTGTTATAGTTGTCAGGCTCAGAGTCACTGCAGATACTCTCACCTCGTTTGTTTGATGCAGTCCAACTTCCAGAGTGAATGAGAAATTTCATAGCTGTTATCTTTCCTTCACAAAGTTTTTATGCCACATCTGCATGGAGTGTTTTCATCAGGTTCAGCGTCATCATCATTGTGCACATGTACAAGCATATGGAAGGACAAATCCTTACCCTATCCAACTGGAATGGAGAGATGCTACTTAGGATATCTGTTGACCAATATATAGTTCCATAATAACCTGGGAAATTTCACCTCAATCAGGTACCAGTTGATTTATATTGCATAGAATTTAACTTTAGGTTTTGGTCTGATATGGCAAGAAATGCAACTGTAGGAAGGCTGGTGCTAAGTGAAAGGAGGCTATGTGTACTCTATCTTACATAATCCTGCAATTTTCTGTGTATAGAGGACACAGAGATTGTCCTACAGATCAACAGAGCATGTGATTATCAGCCCTGGGAGTATAAGGACTGCATCTACCCCTGGCTCATCATCTCTGAAGTTCTTCATCACTCTAACATGAACCTGTAAGGCATAGTTAAACATTAAATCAGGAAACACACAGGAAAGAATATTTTTTTTTCTCCAGTTGTCTTTAGCTTTGCCCTTGGCAGGAGCTCCCTCAGAGGACAGAGGAAAAGCCAGTGCTGCTCTGCCACCTGCTCCCTTTCCCCCTTCCCACCCTGATCCACCCTGCGCAGCTCTGCCCACATGGCTTCCCATCCTAACGGGTTACATTACACACATTTCACAGCTGTTGCCTCTCCCATGATCAGCCGAAAATATCTTGGGCTGCTTGAGCCTGAATGCTAGCTGGCTGGGCTTCCTTCAGAGACCTAAGGAGTTCCTCTTGCCTCCTTTCTTTCTGCTTTCTCCTGGCTCCCTTGCCTGCTGCGTGACCTCTTCCCTCCAGTTCATTTTGATTTAGTGGTGACAAGAAGTGATTCCCATGCTGCCAAGGAACAAGGAAAACAAAAACCATGGCCAGGGTGGTGCATCCTTCTGTTTAGAAATTTATTCTCATGGATGGAGAATCTCCTTACTACAGGGCTTCAAGCAAAAAAATATATATATATAAAAAAAAATATGTTACCACAGTTTAATGCCTGTAGGAAAGGACAAGGAAATTCCACACAATGCACAAAGCAGGGAAGGGCATCTCCCTCCACAGAGGAGGTTGTCATTGGCACTGATCATGAGAATAAAGAGGAATAGATGGTTGTGGGGAAGGTGGCAGTAAGTGGTGTGTTTGTAGAAGGCCATGCCCAGAAATCAATTCTGCTGCACAAAGACATGATATCTGAAGTAAGTAGTTGCAAACATTTTTTTAAAGATTTTGTGGGAAAGGAGGATTCTTGAGGACTGCAAAGGTGAGTCTATGCAGTTACTGTTCTCTTCTTGTGACCTTTTCAACCATCCAGTGTTATTTTAAGTCCTAGACTCCCATGTGAAAATGCTCCCAAGAGCAGTGTTAAGTTTGAAATTTGTGCTATATAATATGGATTTCCCATATAAATGCAATCAGATCTCATCTCTCATGTGAAAATCTTAGCTTTTCCTGTGTTTTGATAGCAGCAACAGTTTTTCTGGACTTCAGCAGCCTGGACAACTAAGCATCCAAAAAGTAGCTATTAAGTACATGCACATAAATCACTCCTGTGCTCTCATGTCCAGTCCTGAGCTCATCAGGTTTTTGTGCATTCCCAGAGTGATAACTGTCACAGGGCAGAGAGTTCACCCAGACTCACAGCCTGCGCGTGCAGTGTGTAGTCACTCTCCGCAGGCACATTAAACCTGACATGCTGGGCTTGCATTACGTTTGCACAGCTGCACATGGGACACTTACCTCTTGCAGGCTGCAGAAGCCATCAGTCAGCATCCATGCACAGCGCTTCCAAAATCCTCTGAATGATCCTGGAAATATTACTCTGGTTCTGCTGCTTGAGGAATTGAATTCATCTGCTAAACCTGCAGTCCAGCCTGCTGCCTTCATCTGTCCTGTAAACATATTATTGGAGTGGTCAGAATAGCTTCTGAAAACTGATTTTCTTCACAGAAAACAATATCAAATATCCCTCCTAAGGAACTGAAATAAACAAAAAGCTCCTCAACACCTGGCCACTGTCAGCAAGTAAAAATGCATGTACTTAAATATGTTTGAGGAACTCACAAGTGAGGTAGTCCTCAAGAATAGATGTGTCAGGTTTGGCCCTTTATGAATGGATGAGTGAGGGGAAATGCCCACAGGGAATCCTGCATTACACTGTGCTGCTCCCATTTATCAGCACTGGTGGACGTTGTCAGTGCTGAGAAATTTGCTGGAGGGAGAAGTCAGGGACTAAAAGAGCAAAGAACAAGAAAAAACAACACAGTGACTCAATATCTCTCCTATTTGGGGTTACTGCTAGTGACTGGAAGTGAAGAGTTGTAGCTGTGATTCTAAGCACACTTTTTAGTATTAAATAGGGCTCAAACTTCTCAAGGTCCATCCACAGACTGACATCTAGTGGAGGTAAGATACAGGCTGCAGAAATGAACTTAAAATCATCTCTCCAATCCTACCGATTGAATGACTACACTGAATATTCACTGTGGATGTTCAATTTACTTAAGTTACTAATTTCATTTGTGAAAAATAATTTCATAAGTGAATCCATGAATCTTTATTATGAACTAAAATCACAGGAAACAGTTAAATTCACAAATTCACGGCATTTCATTTAGCCTACATAGACAGAAGGCTAGGATCTAAGCAAATCCCATTAGAAATCCCATTAGAGTTTAGAATGTTTTCCATACTGGCAGGACTGTACCAGCATATAAGCTTTATAAGACAGTGCAACAGGTCTGGGATTTATATCTTAGGAGTAAAGGAAAAAAAAAAAACAAACAAACAAAAAACAAACTCCTGCAAAGTTTGGTTTTGAAGCATTTATGGAAGCTAGTGTTATATCACCTTCAAGAAATAATATTTTAGAAGTTGCTATTGGTAATTCAGAAGCTGCCACATACATCCTCTGTCTCTCTCTAAAGAGAAACTATATCCAAGGAGAGCTATTAGATGGATGATGGACAGTTGCAAAACTGAGGAATACAGAGTTCAAATGTCAGTTCTCCAGAATCTTTTCCTTTGGGACTAAGGGTGGAAGACTAGTACAAATTACTGAATATTATTTTTTATATAATTCTTTGAAGCACAGGAAGATCTAGTTTAAAATCTCAGCTCTCATTATTTTCTTAACATTGTGATATGCCAGCTTTTTCTTTTCTCCTTTGAGAGAAACATACAACCTACACTTTACAAAGAGAACAAATATTGCTATAGAAGTAACGTTTTCAGAAGATCTGCAGATTGGAAGATGTTTTAATGCCTTTAATTTCAAAAGCTTGACACAGAAGAAATCTGCTGAAACTTTGCTGTCATCCCTGTGAACTTGAAAAGAAGAAATTTGTGTTTCTTTTAAACTGAAATCCAAAGACTGTCCACAAAGTTCATCTATTTATAAGGCTGAAAGGGAGCTTTGATCCATTCATGTTTTGTATGATTTTTTCCCACAGGCTCATGTCAGTAGACAAAGGTTAAGTGATCTATGTATTATTATTATTTTTATACCACCATCTCAACTTCCTTAAGCTGACACATATATAAATTAAATTAGATACTTTTCTTCTGCATATGCTGATTATAAGATTCAGCCTCTGCAGAAGTCATTATTTTTATTTACATGACAGGATTCTGATTTTCTAAATTTAAAACAAAAAAAAACAATCGATCAAACAAAAAACCCACTCCTTAATGCCTGGGTATAATAACACTATGGAGCTACATGGAGATACAAGAAAATTGTGACAGAGTGGATCGTCCAGCTGTCGACCTGTGCAGAGTCCTCCAAAAACCCAAAACTCATACCAATAAAACCAGTCACTTGTCTCTGTGTCTGTCTTTTAAATACATTATCTACTTGCTAGATCCAGAATACGTGTTTTTTATTAGCCTCTTCCCACATCATTTACCAGCCTCCATATGTGCCTGGTACCTCAATAACACTGCATGCAGTTATTAAGTAATAGAAATTAATAATTAAAATGAATATTAATTATTAATACCATGCAAACACAGACATTCAAGACTCTGTCGGGGGTGGGTGAGTCTGCTTTTTGATCTGAGCAAGTGCTGATATTCACTCTATACAAATACCGGTTTCACTGGAGGGGTAAATAAGAAGAAAACAGAGTGGTGAGTCGAAGGTGGAGCCTCAATTGGCAAGAACTACATCTGGGATTATATTAATCTAAAGCCTCCCCTTTCTTCTTGCCCATCATTTTTGTTACCTGGGACTCTGCAATTGCACAACACTCCAGGTCTTCCCGTTAGTCTTGAGAAAACATCTTGTCTCCCTTTCTGTGTGGTCCTGTTTAAAGGCAGGAAGAAAGGGGGAGCAAAAGAAAGTATGGCATTTGAATCTGATAGACTTAATTTTTTCCTTTCACTCATGCTTGCCCCACACTGATGACATGGCCATATTTGCCTCCAAGGTGAATGTTCACATTGGTCATTGCTCCAGTGCAGAGGAACACACAGGGTATCTTCAGGAACAAAAGCAGGATGAGATATTTCTTGTGTAATTGATGCAGTGTAAGAGGCCTAAGCTCCGTGGGCTGCACACTCTGCTCTGTCACTTCTGTTTTATGCCAACATAATTGAAAACTGGAGATGTATCTTACCCAAAATCTCCTGGGCTGTTTTTTTCAGCTAGAAAGAATTTCCATCCAGCCACATCTGGTACAACATACTAAACTAACATACAGTTACCTCCTAAAATGTTGCTTACACCTGCACACACATGACTTCTGAATACAGAATGTAGTTTCCCAGTACCGTCATGCTCAATTGGGCAAAAGAGGAATCAACTGATAAACCAAAAGCAGGCAACAGAATCAGCTTTTCTCAGCAGAGGACAAAGGCTTGTAAGACCATCATGTTAGGCAGAGTATGGTGTGTATTTTCATTCCTGAAGAAAGGAGTGCCTGCAACTAGGAATCTATTATAAATCACGTTTTTAGTGAGACTGGCAAAGCTGCATAACTCTGGCCTCGGGGAATCTGTCTAATTTGTCAGCTAAAATTCAGCCTCCTGTTAGAAAACTAGTCCATTCATGCTTCGTGAAGGTTAATTACCCATGGAAGGAATCTGTTCGGGGAACTGTCAGCAGTGATGTGGTGTGGTATAATCATTGGGCTAGAGCTTCCAAGGGGAGATCAGGGGAGTTTCCCCTGCTTGTTGTGCCATGCCTTAGCCATGCAGCCCTTCTCTCTTCTCTCTCCTATATCTGGATATGTCACTTCACAGAAGGGTCAGCAGGATGCCCAAGGAGAGAAGTATCCCAGTGCAGCGCCTTGTTTCGCAGAGAAACTGCTTGCTCTGAGTAGCTGTCTGTCCTCTGTGTCTGGAAGTTAGCTGTAGTTGGCATGGCCTAAAAAAGGCAAGATTTTCAAAAAAAGTTCCCAAAAAAGAGATGAGTTCTTATGTACCCAAGTCCTACAGACATTCAACAGAAACTGCTTAAAACTTAGTGTCACTTATGTTTGAAGAGAGAAGGAACATGAATAAAGTACAGCGAATGTGATGTTCCAAAAATAATCGTGGGAAGAAGCACTACTTAAATTCTTAAGAACTTATTTGTGTAATCATTCACGTACATTATGAACTGGAAAAAATCCAGCATTGAATAAATTACTACAGATTTAACACTTCATATATCAGAGAATAATTTTACTTCTTTACTGGACTAATGAAAGTAATTACAAAGATTTTCTAGCTGCAAATCATAGTTTAATTCCATTCCATAATGCTATACACAGTGTATTTTTTTTTCTTCTGAGAAATAATCCTCTGTTTTTGTTCCTAAACTTGGATAAGCCAAATACCTCCAGCTCTGTTTGTTCCATCATTGTAGCATTTTTAAATGACTGTGTTTTAGCACCACTAAAAAGGTATCCCAAACTTAGAGTACATCACTAGAATAGTGATGAAAGTGGAAAGAGTTGCTGGAACAATGGTTGGACCTGGGGAAGAATGATCATTCACAAGTATTAGCAACGATTATGAACTAGAGGTTCAGTATCTCTCAAGTCCAAGATCTGTCTGTAAGAAAGATCTTGAATTGAATTTTTAACTTACTTTAGGAGTTATTCATCTTGTAGAACAAACAGGTCTCCTGGACTGAGTTAATCTTATTTAAAAAAGAAATAGTGTATGAATAAGATAAGAATATCTTGGGAAAGAAAAAAAAAAATAAATGTGTAGCCCCAAACTATCCTTATTTACTTTTGTTGTTATAGAAAGGCTTAGTTAAAATACACTGTTACCAAAAAATGTTTGCTGCAATTAAAAATATAGTGCAGATTGACCAAGTAATCCTTAATTAGGCAGGGTGCTGAAGCCAATGCAAGTTTGCAAGAAACTGAGCAGTCATCCAAATTGGGATGATTTGCAGCCTCACTATAATGCCTGTGTTTAAGTTTCTTGGTGTATCAAGGCCCCTCTGTTTAATTTGACTCCATCAAATTTGTGTGTTTGTTCTATTAGATGGCATCAATAACCAGTCTCTTCTCAGAATGCTGTATAGAAAAGGAACATAATTGTCTGAAAAGAGGCCTATTAAGTGTTTGCTTTTAAATCAAAGAACACTTTTGAAATATTAAATAAAGAGGGACTACAATATATAAGTCACTCCAATCCATCTCAAAAATACTGACGCACATTAATGATT
The DNA here is from genome assembly GCF_964034855.1 of Anser brachyrhynchus. Lineage (NCBI taxonomy): Eukaryota > Metazoa > Chordata > Aves > Anseriformes > Anatidae > Anser > Anser brachyrhynchus. Next base: position 73,090,853 of record NC_137694.1, read on the forward strand.
TACTTTGGGCTTATATATCTGTTTGCTTTCGTATTCAAAAAGCTGCATTGTTGTCTTAGTAATCCCAATATCTCACAGAATTTAGCCTATTCTCCATCTAAAGTACACCCTCTTAAGGAAATTCATACAGGTTCTCATGAGAGCACTTTTCCTTTTTTCCCCATTGTTTGCAAAGGAAGAAATAATGACTTGCTTTGTTTTGAATGGGCCATTTCTGTCTTTTCTTCCTCCCCTCTCCCGTCCCACTAATGACATCTGAGATTTAAACACAACCACAAACTCACAGTTTAACAATGTTCACAGTCTTAAGCGAGTTGTGCTGCTTTACTGATGTGCCATGAAGAGTCTTTCTAATAATTCTTCTCATTATTTTAGAGGATACCTTGATTCTCAACAGCCTGGCCTGTCATAAATTCCTTTCAACAAGGACGATGTAGCTCTGCTGGGATGTTACAGGAACGTCATTAACTGGGGCGTGTTTCAGCCCCTCTTGCCATCTGGGGCCTTTTCAGCCCTTTGGCACTTGATGCAAAGGCAAACATCAAGAAGAGGTTATCAATGAGCCTTGCACCCCATTTCTGCTCCATGGCATTTCCTGGCAGGAAAACAAGGGTATAGGAAAGAGCAGACTCCATAAGAAGCCAGGGATGACTCGAATTGTCTGCCATGAAGCCGTCTGGCCTCTCTCTTGTGCTGGCAGTGTTTGCCCACAATCCAGATCAGGGAGTTGAGCCAGCCGAAAGCTATGGCTGCAGACTGATGTTGGAGCTTACACCTCTGGGAAGAGTTCGGAAAGCTCTCAGTCTTCCCTTTCCCCAGGTGCCAGTTTCCAACCTCACTCTGTTATTTCAGGTCTAGCAGTCACCCAGCTGCAGAAGGAGCCAATTCAAGGGCTGATCCTGCAGGAAAACTGGAAGCTGACTCCAGGACTCTCTGCCGTCCTTCCTCCAGCCCATTTTTAGTTGCTGGTGTCCCACACCTCAGCACCCCCTATGCTGTGCGGTTATGAGTGTTTATGTAGCTACACATCCATCTGATTGGTGACCTGGTATGACTTTTCCATTTTTGCCAAATCATTTTTGTACAGAAAAGTTCTTGAAGTTGGTCCATCACACAGTGATTCAACACTCACCCTAACACAAGGGAGGAGGCAGGGATGTGCAGGAATGAGGGACTGGAAGGTAGAGAGGGCAGGACACGACTAACTTGCACTACTGCCCTTCCCACAGGATGTGACAGGGTGTGAGATTTGGGGGAGGCAGAGCAGAGCAGGAAAGGAAGGTAAACTTTTTAGTTCATACCGGGCAGATGGCCACACATACCGCTGACTTACAGCTGACCTAGCCCAACCTAGATCCTAAGCAAGCCACAGGCAGCTCCCAAACTGGAAAATTTCCTCCCTTTTGTCCCCCTGTCTCCAGCCTGGGGCGGCGTGGGCTGCACACAAGGCAGGGAGAAGCCAACCTGAACCTGGAAAATGTTCCTGAGAAGGGGTGGATGGGCAAAACCCTACAGCATTCACTGAGCAGGTACAGCTCAGCCCCAGCCACACAATCACCCGCAGCACTCTGCTAAAGCCAGAAGCAGCAAGAAGACTTGTTTAGCACTGTGGTTTACATGACAAATCAAAGTTTGTTCCAGATGTTGACTATTTTTTTTTTTAATTAAGAAGATTTATTCGTAATGATGTAGAAGAAAAGAAAGAAATAAGTGCAAGCTTGAAGCTTCAGAAGGGGTTCAAAGCTCAATATTATTTACTTGCTGCATAATCTCTTCTCATCACTCATTGACCTCTGGCAAACAAAGTGCTGAGCTGACAGCAACGTCCAACTTCCTTTCTCAAGCCAAGATTCTCAAAAATGCCTTCTTTTTGAAGTTGTATTTCAACCTCTGCAGGCACTCTGTCCAAAAATATCTCTTCAAAATACTGTTCTACTTGCCTTGTGCATTTAAGAGTCTTGCTAAGAGGACGGTAAGTTAGGTAGATTGTTTTTAAGCATGAATAAATGGGAAAAAATCTAAAAGAAGTGAAGCTAGCCTGTTTGTATAAAGACAAACTGTTTTCTTACTTTTTTTTTCTTTAATGTATAAAAATGTCATCTTAATCACCACAGGGTTTTTCCAAGGGGAAAAGAAATCTCAGATCCCTACATAATGATATAAGATATATGGAGAAAGGATTGATTGTTTTAATGATTAAACATAAAGAAGATGTGTAAATGACTGAAGAATGTATCAGGGAAACATTAACTACAGTTTCTCATTGTGTCTACCTTTGAGTTCTTAATAATTCATTTAGATTAGATGCTTAGGAGGACTGTCTCAGTTAGTTCTCACTAACATTAAGTATACAGATAATGAGTGTTGTTTTTTTTTTTTTCCCTATTTCAATCACACACACACAAAAAAAAAATCCCAAAACATCAGACTTTGTCCACTTTGTGAAAATTTATAAGTCTGTCTTAGATCTGATCAAAGCTTTCCAAATTTTGGATGATGTTATCCTCTTAAAATTTTGATTTGTTCATTACAATTTGTTTAATGAGTTCAAGTAAGAGTATTGTTTCTGTTCACACTGCAAAAGAAGATATTTTGTAGGCATTACCTCTACAAGATGAACAGCCTTCAGCTGAGCACAAATGGAAAGTAAATTGCTTTGGAAATGGAAGTTTCTCAGGGATCTAAAAGCTCATACAAGGAAGAGCAAATTGTGACTAGTGTGTGCAGGTGTTATTCCCTTCTTTCTATCTGACCATTTCATGAAGCTCTGAACATCCCTACTAATTCACAGGCACTGGAGCTTAGCTAGTTTGCTCTGCATTGCATGGTCCTTGGAAAGCTTTTACACTTTCGATCATATTTAATTCATGAATACTAATGCAAATTAAATCTCTTCCCCACACCAGTCTGTGAATATATTGGGAAAAAAAAATAAATATCCAGGTTTGCCCCTCAAATGAGTACAGCACAAATACTCTAAGTGCAGTATCACAGCTTTTCCCATATTGTGGCAATAAGGTGAGAAATAGCTTGGGTCTCAGCTGGAACCCAGTTTTAAGCACTTCCACTGGTGACACTCAGCAAAGGCAGAATCAGAAGATGGTACATGTTGAAATCTGATCAGTTATCTGCTGTTGGCGCAGGACAAATTCATCTCAGGCAAACTACCTATGAAGAGGTGTTATTTGTACTGGATGTTGCGGAAGTGGTGAGAAAGCCACGACTGTCTGTAAAAGATGCGTAAGAACAGGAGAATCTCTGTCTCAGGGAGTTTGGCTGTTACCGGGGGGTTGGAGGGGTGGGGGGGGGAGATATTTGAACTGATGTCCATAAAGTCAAAGGTTCTGCAATTCATTAGCTGTTCCATGTGCCAAGCCTCTCTATCCCACCATTTCAGATTTACCTCACCAAAGAACATGTCTTTATATCACACAGTGAAAGTTTTCTAGCTGCAATGCATGGGTGTGAGTTAGGGCTAACCTGGGGGAGTAGCAGAGCTATTACAGGAGCCCACCAGTGCTAAAATTGGGATGGAGTTATAATGTCCTCCTTGGCACGTTCTTTTCTTCTTGATCCAGTTGGCATCTTTCTTAACTACTACTCATATTAAGGGTATATTATCTTCTCCTCCATGAAAGCTTAGCTCACAAATTATTGGAAAAAAGCCCAAATTCCACCCATGTATGACCATTTCCGTGTTCCTCCCTTCCCACCTCTGCAAAAGCCATCCCACAAAGTTTGCTCAGACAGCCCTGGCAGTGCCTGGTGCTGTGACGCATTTTCGATGTGTGCCTTTCAAAGAGCAGAGAGATGTAAGAGAGGAAGCTGTGGCTGTGCATTAGAAAGCAGAAGCTTTGTGTGCAGTTTCCTCCTTGCCTTATCAGTTTGGAAATGAGGGAATGGGGGCAGAAGGTAGTTTCTGGTTGGCACACATATTCTCCAAGTTCAGTTTATCTGGAATACACATGCTTGTGGTTCATCCTCACAAATGCCACATCAGGCCCAGAGCCAATACAAACACAAAGTCTGTCTTCAATATATAGAGTGAAAATTAAAAAAAAAAAAATAGTTCCAGATCGCTCCAAATTAGAGTGTGCATACAAAGAGGGGGAGAGGGGAGACATGGGAAGGAGGAGAAGAAGAGGGCTCTGACATTTTTGCAGAGTTATGCTGAATTCAGGCTTTAATAGGTTATGTTGTAGAAGGAACAGCTATTTTTCCTAGTTGGCATGATTCAGAGTTCATTATAATACAAATAAAAGCATATTCAAACACAGTAGGCCAAAGATCTCAAAGTAATGTGTCTTAATTCTTTACGATAAGAATTTTCACAGGACTTTGTGGGAATGAAGGTGCCTGTACTCCCTATAGATTCAGGGAGATAGGAGTATTTAATGCCCCACACTGGGGTGAAACCTCCAGGCTTCATTCCTGAAAAAGACATGTTAACAACTGACATGATATTTGTTTATTTTGTCTTTAGAAATACTGTAAAAGTCTGCAAAAACACCTTCCCCAGAATCATGTTTATAAAAACATTCAAACCTGACATTTAATTAGGCTGGCTCTTGAAGTCTTTTTAATTTTCTTGTATCTTGAGATCCATTCATCCATTCATGAAGCAGAAATAGCATGAATAAAATAAGGTAGAGCAAGAACTTTGCAAGAAACACTGCAACTGAAATGGATTCAGGCAAGTATTTGATCACAACTGAAGATAGGAAGGAAAAAAAAAACCAACACTTTGCTTGCAGGTGGTAGGTCACTAAAAATTAAATTAAAATAAAATAGACCATATAAATTAATAAATTATTCATGGCAATTAGTTTGCCAAGCATAAATCCACAAAGTTTTCATTGAGAATAAAGATCCTAGTCTGGTTTCCTGGCCTGATTCCAGATAAGGTAATTACATTGTGCCTACTTAAATTTCCCCTTCAATTGAGCATGATATATGTGTCTTCCTTTCCAGAAACTGTTGTCTGACAAATCTAAAGCCTGCCACTTGCCTTTCGATGTTAGATAGCTTTGGGTTTTACTACAAGACTCCATGCCTCTACACCAGTAGGCTTTGTATTTCTTAGCCTGATAGCACTAAAAAATAGAGCTCAAGTCACAGCGTTGCTAAATCCTAGTATTTCTAATATTTTCATGCAATTAAATATTGTAATGCTCTTGAGCCCAGTTTCAGCTGTACCATACACACACAATTCAGCCCAGAAGGGCACAAGCTTTCCCCAGCCTCCAAAAGCTGCTGCGTGCCTTTGCCATTAGTCAGGAAAAAAAATTCAGTCTGGCTATCCTCCACATATATGAAGCTCGCATCTTAATGCTTCCCTGTGGGCTGTGGGTTATCTGTGTGTGACTTCACATTTCAGAGCAAGCTTGAAAACTTTTCCAAAGCAGCTGAGGACTGTTCCTACAGCTCCACCTTTTGGGAGCTGGGGATGAGCCAGATTACTTGAGACGATTATTTCTTTAGTAGAGAAGGACTTAACCTTGTTGTATTTGTGGCTGACATTAATGTCTAGAATATAAAGAATAAAGCACACTGGAGAATTCTAAAGACGAGTAGCTTCCTCACATAAAGCCCTAAAATCTATTATGGTGGTTATACATATATATATACACACACACACACATATATTTCTGAGTAGTTCCTGAAGGCTACTCAGTATCAGTAAGGACACTGACGTATATACTTCTAATCATCATAATAAACGTGCTTTCATCTGACCTTCCTGCTCGTGATTCACTTGAAATCATTGTGCCAAATTGAGATGGAAGCAAGACAGACCATATCAAATATAGCAGCATCTAGTCCATGTCAAATTCAGTACTGTTCTGGTACATTTGAGTCAAATTTGCACACTCACAAAAGACTGAGACCTAGAGACTTCATGAAGTCCTTTTAAAGAGGGCCCAGCACATGTCAGGAGGAGATGTTACCCTGTATTGGTGGGACAAAGACATCTGAAACCCATGCAGGAAGCAACCGGGATGCCACGAGTTTCCAGACATCTGGATTTGGATTACAGCACGTCTACCTCTTCTGGAAAAAACAGGGCTGTGCTGGAGGCTGCAGGAGGGCCTAATCCAAAGCCCACTGCACAGTATGATACACACAGCTTCCAGTATGCTTCCTGCATAGTGGGACTAGATTCAAGTTTGTGGTGAGATTTAAGATCAAAAGATACTGCAGTATCCAAGAGTGACCTTTAAGAGTAGAAAAACCCCACAAAATAAATCTGCTCACTTGTTGATTCCATAAAGTGGAGGGATGAGTGAAAAAAGTTAGTAACTCACAGATAAACAACATAATATCCTTCATACCTCATTTTACTATCCAGCCACGGATTAAATTGCTTTGATGAATATCAAGCATGTATTTGCCTTTCATCGCTTTTCATGTTCTAAACCTTGCCCCCAGACTCAACATCTCTGTTTCAGACTACTAAATATTATATGTGCACAGGAGCAATTTTGTGTGTATAATGATAGGCATGACTGTTAAATTGGTTTCCAGTGTCTTTCAGGCTGCATCCCTGTAGAATTGCAATTAAACACTTGACAAACCACAAGGCTATGCTAATCCTGCTTCAAAAATCTCTGATGGTAATGATGGCAGCCTGCCTTACTTCTCCACCAAAAGACTGAGAGACCCAGTGTTACTTCAACTCTTCTTAAAAATACTCTGTTTTTCCTTTTGGCTCTGTGGTTCGTGTTTCAGCTGTAACATTCAGCCTCAGTTCACTATTGCTCTGTAACAATCTCTTCTTTGTTTAGCCCTACTACCTCATTTCTCTCTATTAGCCTTTAATCCCTGTCAGGGTTTCACCTTTGCAACGATGAGGTCACAGCTCATGTTGATTGGGAAAGGAAATCCTGATGATTGTTGCTGACAGAAAGCTGATAATGCTGTTTTTGGCAGCAATAAATTCTCAGTCTCTAAATGAAGACTAATCTTTCAGCCAGAAATCAGCTCTTTCAGTAGTTTTTTTGGCCTCATTCACAAATATTTTCCCATGCTCAAGCTGGTTGACCTTTGGAGCATTCAATGCACCTATGTTATTGTGCAGAACTGTTTTCCAAGGATCAAAGTAAGCAGCCATCTATCAGTGTGAGTCAGGTGAAATTATGAAATAAACCAATTCCTCATTGGGAATGCATTACTCAGAGCTCTCTGTAGCTTCTGCAACTGTAAGCACAAAATTCATATCAGCTGCTGAGCAATTCTGTCAGCATTTTTATTTCTTCAGGTGACTTGTTGTCAGGACCAGTTTGTGTTTTATTTATTTATTTTTTTTTCAAGACAAAAGTGCATCATGCAAAGAGAGAAAAGAGGTGAGCAGGAGAGGTATGTGCTGTTAAATTCATGTTGCTGCTCTGATGAGTGATTCAATAAAGATAGTTCTTAAATAACCCTGAGCAATGCAGATGCTTCTTTTACAACATCATAAATGCTGTCTTTAGCATGGTTCACCACCTTAAATCAAGCATGGACATTGAATTATCCCTTCTCAGCTGTAGTATGCATTATGTGCAACACCTGGGACCTCCTGAAAAGACACATCTCCTTGCCAGCAATGAGCTGCAGGAAGTTCTCCAATGGTTGAACAAGAACAAATTTATTGGAAATCCAAAGCTGAAGAGCAAACAAGAAGTTGACAGTACTATCAAAAATTAACTTCTGCAAATTACATTCTCTTTATTCTCTGTTGCTTCTGTTTCCCAAACCAGATGCTCCTTCAGCACACTGAAGGAGGTAATCTACTCTAGAGTATTATCTATGTAACAGAGCTTCAGTGCTCCCAATTGCAACTTCTTTATGCATGTATTCATTCCTGGACAGTTGTATCCAGGTACAATGCCCAACAAAATGTCAAGTTGGTGGTTGAAAACTTCATTCTCTTCAGTCCAATCTGGCTATTGTTTTTGTCTCTACATCAGGCTATACTCACTCCTTTGATCAAAGTAACCCTGGACTTTGGTCCAAATGCAGATTTGAACTTTACAAATTGGGTCTTCCCCAGCTAACAAAGTAGGCATTTTACTCCCTTTCCTACTAGCAGTAACAAAACTGAGTGCTCCTGTGCACAGCTGGTAGCATTTTAGTTAGGCAATCCCTATGTAATCTATTATAATTTTTTTCTTCCTTCCACAGCATGTGGGTCTTCCAAATGGTGAAAATCAACTATTGCCTGACTATAATTCTCCACAAATATGGGTTGCAGCAGAGCTCCCTAGGGGAGCAATTCAGGTGCCTGAACACAGATGTGCAGTGCCATTTTGGATTATTTAGGCTAGCTGAGATGCCCACAAAGGGCTGGCAGATGTGATGTAGGAACTATGGAAGACACACCTTTCTGAAGGGGCAGCTAGAGCCTAGGTGGGGTATAAAACAGTCTCAAACATCTTAACTTATTTCAAACACCTGAATCACCCCTTCAGCCCCTCCAGGAGACACTGCACAATTAGAGGGGCAGATTGCTTCTGTGCTTATTAGCTGAATGCACTGTGTATGTAAGTTTGCATCATAGATTATCAAGAGTCAATACATGATGGTATAGAAACAGATACAATTCAGTGTCTGCACTGGCATTCCCACCCTTACAAGGACAAAACATCAGTGTCTTTGTATTTTATTCCTTATGTCTACAGGTAAATTCTTTATGTATCATACATGTTTGCATCTGTCTGTGTGTATCATATTTTCCAGTCTTTTTGTCAACTAAATTTACTGGCCTCTGGGTTAGTCTCTTTAGAATGAGAAACTGAATCTTTCTTCCTTGAATTATTTTGACTTTAGGATTCTTTCCAGTCTTAGTTTATTGAAAACTCTAGCATTTGCTACACTTCATCTGTGTGCAGGAGAAATTTCTCGGTAAAGAAATTCAGCTGAACTAAGACCCCTGACTGGACCTGGCTCACGTTCCCTGCCAAGAACCCTTCTTCGTGCAACTGAATCCCACTTTCTCTCTGGGACAGCTCAAGAGCTCAGTGACTGCAACAAACAATGGCTATGGGTCAGACCAACGGTCTAGCTCTCTATCTTGGACCAGAGAGTATAAGCAGGAAAAATGATTAGGTAAACTCAGCCCAGAGTCCAGGGAAATGCTGTTCTGAGAAAGCAGAGTCTGTGGAGATGAAGCACACAAAGCAAAGATGCCGTCTCCTCGGGCTAGGAGACCAGCAAGGAAGTAGGAAGGGTATAAGCAACTGGGATATGGAAAGCACAAGCAGAGATGGTCACCTAGCTAACTTGGTTTCCATTACCTGCCTTGACTGAATAAAATTGAATTTCCTTAATAACCAGAGTGCTGTCTGAAGGGACTGTGCTGGCTAATCTGTCCCTTGTTTCTGTCCTTCATTTGTATGCCCTGGGATGTTGCTGAGATGAAGTAGTGCATTAATGCATGGACAAATACACTCCAGCATAGAAGTTAAACTCAATAGGACCTCAGCATCATCCTTCCCTTTCTCCCGCCCAGGGCTCTACCATATCACAGAGCTTGCTGTTTTGCACTGACTCCTTTGAGCATCTGGCCATTTTCTGTCCATACTGCACAGCTCCGTTTCATAAAATTTAAACCTCAGACTGAATGGGTATATTAATACATCCTGAAAGGGAGATGTGTGCATAGATATGCTAATTGGTGATGGATAAAATCCCAATAGATGGTACTTATTTCTCCTGGACCAGATCAAAATTCCTTCTCTGCATTGCAAATCAGGTTTTGCAATCTCTTATGCATCGCTTTGCAAGCAGCTCTTAACAAACACACTATCCTACTTTTCTTATAGATCTGTTGCTGAAAAGGACACATCTTATGCTTTTAAAGTCACTTTTTTTTTTTTTTTTGGTATCTTGCATTTTATGCAACAGTATAACATAAAAGCTAAAGAAAAAGGAGGTAATCCGGATACTGCTGAAACATAAACCCAACCCATCCCAACTGGCATCATGAATCATATCAGGAGGGAAAAATAAGCAGCTCAAGACATGGAAAAACCTTTAAGGAAGAAGAATTGGGAAGTCAAGTACAGTGCTACTATTCTGCAATGCCATTTTAATCCAGTTACACAACTATAACTGAGTAATTAAAGTTGCCACAAAGCGTTCTCCAGATCCTCACTGACCACATTATTCCCCTTTCAAAATATAATCACTTAAGCTAAATTAACCACAGCAAAATTGTCACAGCTCTGTTCTGTTGCAGCTAGATAGCATACCTTTAATCATTCTCAAGCAGTGCAGCTGAAGGAGGACTCTTGCAGCAGAACAGCTTGAATGCCACACTACAATTACATGACAACTGTGGAGACTGAGAATTGTTTTGGGTTTCAGAAATTTTATGTAAAAAAAAAAAATATTTCTTGAAAAGCAAGCAGTTAATTTCATCAGCATTTTTACCCCATTGGCTGCAGACATTTCTCTTTCAAAACCTGTTTTCCATTCTATGATTTCTTCCCATGTTTTTGTCACCTCTTTTTGATCGAAGGTTATATAACAGTTACTCCTGGGTCCCCTTCATTGTACTTGGCCTCTCCTGGAGGAGGCACGTAATGAAAGGCCAGCCTAGTGCCTGAGAACAGGAAGGCCTGGCAAACTGGGTATTCCAAGGCACTGAGAGGCTGCAGAGCTGCCCGATCCATGAATCCTACCTGAACTGAGGCAGAAATTTCAGAAGTCAGCTTGACGCATCAGGTCTGAAAACATCAGACTTGTTTTGGCTAAGAAACTGAACTGATCTTAGCCATAGAAAAATTCTGCCCAAGCACTGAATTTGGCAAGATCCCAATGCTGAAGGGAGTATTGCATAACAGGAAGTGTTGAGCAGAAGTAATGGTAAGCTGCACTGCCAGCTCTTCCTATAAAGCAGAAAAGAAAAGCTGGGAGTTTGCCTCTCACTATCAGTTACCATGTATTTACTACTTTGCAGCACATGGTGGTTTTGATCTGTGCGATGTTCTTCATACTTATAAATGTACCTCTAATAAAGAAAACCAATGTGCTTTCAGGTAGGTTTGGAACATGGCTTAGCCTGCCTCTGAATTTCCTGCAGAAATTGGGTACTCCACTAGGAGGCTGACAACATTACAGTTTTGTTTTGTTTTAAATGATTTATTGCCAGGATGCAATAGATCAGTACCAGCTGGCTCACCAATAGAGCAGTGACTTCCTTATCCCCACCTCTTAGCAAAAGTTTTATGGCTTGGGACTGACAGATCTAAAAGGAAAAAAAAAATGCCAGACCTCACACAGTCTACAGAGAAGAGGTTAAACTTTATTTCCTGGAGTATCAACCAGGTTCTACCCACTGGTTGATAAAAAGTCCACATTTTGAATTGTGTAAAGAATGTAGCTGTTGTGTGGCACTCTAGATGAAGTCTGCTGGCTTTGAGGCCGAAATCTGGACAAAGGAGTTAGAGTCACAACAAGTGTAGGTACACAAAACAATGTGTAACTTAGTTTTATAGTAAAGCCAGGATAATATGTATCTACACACACAACCCTGTGCTGTTATTTGTAGCTGCTTTATTGCATTTGTGATCTTTTAAAGTAATGATCTATATAGCCGACTGCTAAAAGCATCTGAGTTAAAACACCCTCCACAGAAAAGCAATTTATTTATTATTTTAAATAAAGACCATGTAAAAGACCTTGTTTACAACACAAATTCTGTGAGTTGTATTGGCCATAGTGATAGGACAGGGAAGTGCCATGCAGCATTTGAAAAACTGAGGAGCAGGATCTTCTGAAACTGGCTTTCAGTAAAGCTACCACAGGGTGTTTTGAGTATTATGGAGCTGCTGTCTTGGGCATACAGCTCCTGGTCTGGTTTGAGCCACCAGAACATCTGATCCCCATTGAACATGCATAAAACTGAGCTTGGCCAACAGTAACAGTAGCTGCTGTGTCAGTATCAGCTGTAGGTATATCCTGCATTGTATGTGTGAAGAGGCTTTCCACCAGCAGCAGATTAAGAGCTTTGGTGTGAACAGGTAGGGATTTTTTTGCCTGTTCGGTGGAATGCTAATATTCAGACAGAACAGATTTGTTTTCATAAAAAAGTATCTGGTTTCTAGGAAAAAAAAATCACTTCTGTGCAAAAGCATGAATGCCCAGCCCCAAGAATGTTGAAACTGAAATAGAAATGTTCAGTTTTTGGTACTCTACTACAACATCATTGAGGAGGCAGAGTTTCTGTCCTACGCAGAATGGAGACTACATTTTTCATTATGCACCATCTGCCATCATGGGGGAAAAAGTGGCATTATCATGAGAGTTATGGCCTGTAAAAGAAGCTCTGCTGTTTTGGAAGGAGCATGCACTTTCCTCTTCCATAGCCTCTTTCCAAAGAGATATATTTCAAATAAAGTTAATTCAAAACCTGAATCATTGAAGTGAATTTCATTTGACCTTAGTAGTATGATTTAGTTTTGGAAAAATCCACTAACTTTTGAAGGAGGTGGACAATACATTCTGGAATGTTAGATCACAGGTCCACCTTGTTGCATTATCTTATCACTGGTAGCAACCAGTGGTGGACATCTGGGGTGAACACAATGGATTCTTCCCAACAAGACACTCTCATCCTCCAGCAATTTGCAGCTGAGAGTTTCTGAGACACAGGCAAAGTCTCCACAAAGAGTATCCCTCCATGAATTCTTCTTCCCAGAAAAATCTGTGCTGACATTTTTGTAACCTTGTGAAATTTTTGTATCTACGGTATCTTTTAACAAGGAATCCCACAGCTGAATTATCCAGCATGAAGAACTGCTTCTTTTTTGTTCATTTTCAATCTAACCTCTGCTAATTATGCACTTGCAAACATTGTTTGTCTTTTCTTACATGTTGTCAAATGCAATATGCTATCACCTTTACTGTTAGATAGGTTCTTTGTGGCTGTCATTATCAAAATGTCATGCATCTGAATGAAGTTCATATAGCAATATCCCTATGAAACAGAAAGAGTGAAAGTTATCTGCATTAGTATTTTAAGTTTGCACTGTTAGAGCACTTCTGAAGTTAATCTCCTGATTGTCCCCACCTACTCTGCTTTGGTTTATACTGTGTAGAGGTTGGAGTAACAGAGCTGGATTCTCACTGGATGAAACTAATATAAAGATGAACACCAAGGGTCCAGCTTCATGAATGCTCAGGATTAAAGCAGGATTAGACTCTACTTCACACAAATGAAAAAAACCTCTATAGGGTGGGTGAGTTCTGATGGTCAACATCAGCTCCTTACCTTCAACTCTTTCAGTCTCCACATCTGATCCTTCTGTTTCACTACTTGCTATTGTAGACAAAGCCTGAACAATTTGCTGAAGGCCAAAAAGTATGTCAAAAGCATTGTGAAGACACAGCTCAGCCCTTCTGAGTTTCTTGTTCTCTTCAAGGTATGTAACAATTATACATCCAGTTATAACTTACTGCATCTCTGTTATAACTTATGGCTCATGCTAGATATAGCCTCATATCAGGATGCGCATCTGCTGTCACCAGCTGCAGCCAGACAAGATGCCCCTCATCCTGTGGACCTGTCCCTCATTTTTCTTTTCCACAGAAAAGTGCCTTTATTTCAATGAGCACTACAATGAAATGGGACAAGTCCACCCACTGGCTTCTGACAAACCAAATTAGTTGTGGATGATGATATAGCATGACTAATAATAGGTCAGCAGTGCAAATACTGTGAGGCCAGAAAAAATATAGCATGGTGATGACAGTCATTTGGTGCTGAAAGGATAAATTGGCAGTATTGCTTTTCAAATGAGATTTATTGACCATAAGCTGAAGGTGAAGAGGCTGCAAGTCTTTCTACTGTCAGACTTTCTTCCACAGTTTAACAAGTATTTGCTCTGTTGTGGAGGATGATTTACAGTTAGTTGAATTATAGTGCACTGATATCCTATAGGATATCAGCATTTCTACTCCTGTCAGCATTTCTATTCCTCTGTCACAATTGAAGGGCCACTAACATTGTCAATTTGCTTTAAAATCTATGTATTTAATTTCTGGTTTAAGTTTAAGGCTGGGCAGCAGGGAAGTCCAACTTTACTTTCTAGCAAGTCCAATATATTTTGGTTTTGTGTTTTTTGTTTGTTTGTTTGTTTTTGTTTTTGTTTTGGTCAGGAAAGAGCAATATTTAAAAAATGTATTTCTGTAAATATTTGGGCATGTACTTATTTGTTATATAGCGAAATTTTCTGAGGAGTTTAAGGACTAGACTAAAATAGCATTTACAGGATGCCACAGATAACTAATCTGTCTTGACTCTTAAAACAATCTCATTAGGCTTCTGCAGGCCTTCAGAAATCTGACCATGTGGGAAAAGGTTTGGGATCTTCAGAGTCTATTAAATCTCTGTATATATCCTCTCTTCCCCCCATCCCCAAGATTTTCCTTTCTGGTAAATAAAGGATAATGTTTATAATAAAGACTCTAATGCATTTAGCACTGTAAAACATTCAAAAGAAAGGGACAAAAAGGAAGCGGATGGGGTGGAGACATTCAGTCATTAAAGAAATTGGGAGTCTTCCCAAGTTAAAATTAATGCAAATGCTCCATTGACTTCAGGAAAGCAAATTCAGGCCATGAACTCTAATTGAAAGAGAGTAAAAGCATATTGTCTGGACAAGACATAGTTGCAGTGTTCAGTTCAGAGATGGATGTTAGTCATTTTAGTATGTTGTGTTCATGAGCCAAACACAGAGCTGCAGTTACCTGAGGGTGAAGTTTCATAAATTTGACATAGTGGCTTACACAATATTCCAAAGAAATGTTAAAGAGCATGGCAGGTAATGAAGAGCTGTAAAGGGCAGGGAGTAAGATGACTTGTGTATACAATTAAACTTGCAAAGGAAATTAAATAAGCAGAACATGATTGCCAGGTTTGTATTTAGCCTGTAAACAAGTTATAATATGACTGTTTGAAGGGGGACTTTCTGCAAGTCCTCCTTCAAAAAACTGATGTAAACTCTTTAACATACTACAAATAACTATGTTCTTGTATTTCCTCTAATCCCGCATATTCAGGACTTGAAACCCTGAGTGAGACACCTGTGGTTTGAAGGTTATTCGTTGAGTTTATCTGTATCTGATGGTCCCTGACATTGCATTGTAAGTTAGTCATGGCTAATTTCGTTATAGCTAGGTTTTATTAGTGTTTTTGTGTTATGACATCTTCTCTTTGAATGAACACTATCCTTAGTGCATTTACCTTGTGTTTACTTTTTTCAGATGCCTATGGTCTAGAGCAGAACTCAATCCTGTTCTCTTAAACAGAGCTGTGAGCACAGGTAATCAGAGAACCGTTTTGACTTCCAGCAATTTCCCAACCACTGTTAACAAAGACAGGAAAAGTGTTTGTAACTTTCCTCTGTCAAATCAAGACTGTGCAATCTCCCTCCCAGTCTGGTGATCTGTCAATTTAATAAGACTGTTTTATCAGACTCCTCTTTGACTGAAGTCTTCAAATTCCAGGCAAATGGAGCAGAACAGTGTGATTTAGAGTTTTGCAGTTAAAGCTCACACCAGTTTAAATAAAGTCCATGATTCTGAAGTTAATTTAGTTCAACAGCCTTTTTAAAAGGATTCAGTTACAGACCGTTGCTGACTTTCTAGTAAGACTCAAGGGAACTGCAGGTAGAATTGAGTTCCTTCAAAGACAGTTTTCTTGGACAAGGTATCAATGGTCTTTATTCATGGCATAGAGTTAACATGGTTTCCATGCTCAAGATATTTTATTTTTGTAAAATTCACCTATGTATATTTATTAAAACATATATTTTTTGTAAAAGATGCAAATTAATGGAGACTTACAGAATATGACTAGTAGAGTAGAGGATGGATAGTTCTTTCATTCCTACTTCATCAGTAACTCATCCTGAACCAAAATCTCAACGTTTCCTGTGAATGGGAGAAAAACATTCATAAAAATCTTTTTCATATTTACTAGAAAAATAATAGTATTCGAAAACTTCCTAGCCAGCTGCTAGCAGTTCCTACAGATAGATCCATAAAGATGGATTGTGTGAGACACTCAGAGGTCTCCCCGGGTACAGCTTTTGGCAGACTGGGAGGTCTAATGCTTTTTCTGATAAGAACCAGCCAAGTGATAGCACCTCTCATTCATATACTGGAGTTTGTGGTCTATAAATAACTTATCTGATTTACATACGGGTAGCTATCAAATGCTCTTCTCTCATCTGAGCAGTTACACTGATACTATCTGGCAGCCACTCAACCACTTAGATGTAAACCCACTGAGCTGAAATTACTTTAATCAGATGAAAAGGGGAAAAGCAAATGCATTAACTGCCAATTCTCCCCAGCTCCTTCTTAAATTTTTCTGACTACATTGCTGTTCCATTTTGGTCAGTTTTTACCTAAGCATTTTCAGTTTCTTTGCCCAGTCCCTTCCTGGTCTGCATTTTCCATCTTTCAGCTAAGTAAGATCATACTGAAAATTCATCCCTTCCCAATTTGCTTCATTGCTTACAGACACCTTCCCCTATTGATAGCATCTGCTTTTGCTTATCCTCTGACAAGCATGGTGAAATGACAAACTTTTGTCTACACAATTTTTTATTTCTTTGTTATCTCTGCTAGATTAAGCCTCATTTTCACCTTTCACGGTGGCTTGTCAACATATGGTTATGAAAGCCCATCCATATTTATTCTCCTGAATTCAATGGTGAAATTCCTCTTGATACCAATGACTGGCTCTGACCCACATGAATAAATCCAGCCCTTGCCTGTCAGAGACAGAAGGGCAGCATCAGTTTAGATAAAGCTATGCCAGGTGCACCCATGCTGCACCTTCCCACCATAGCAGGCCCCAGAAGGGCTCTGAGGTTTAAGGTACCCTGGACCGATGGGGTTCCATGTGATTAAAGAAAAAAAAAAAGAAAGTCATTTTAGTGGCAGCCTAGATGACCCTGGTCTTCACCCTCTCCTAGAAGGGTATGGGTCTCATGGAAGTCCTCTGTCATAAACTACGATAAACCAAGTAATAAAAACATTCTTATTCCCCAATGAAGTCTCTGCCAGGCAAGGTTTCAGTACAACTTGCATTTATTAACAAAACACCAAAACACTGATTTTTCAGACACCCATAAACGTAGCCTCTAAAGATAGAAGAGAGAGAGAAAACACAGTGCGAAGAGGTGAAACGCTTGCCTGGGTTTACTTTATAAGGTCAGATGCCTGACAGAGCATGAACTTTTCATTGACCTCAATTGATGCCCATTTAGGCTTTTAACATTATTGCCGGGAGATGAAATAAAACAATGTCCTGACCCCAGAGCAATCCTGGAGAGTGATTTGATTATATTCTTTTAAATAGCTGAGGAACACCCCACTGGGCCTCTCTGGCATGCACCAGAGAAACCATCCAGACCATGCCATGGCAGCCAAGCAGATAGGAAGCCAGGTCTTACTCAACAGGCACTGGGAAATTAATGGAGCTGGAGTAGTTTACATGTGCGCTTGGTGTTAAGTGGACTGTAAAGATGCAGGAAGACCTTTCTCCTGTTGCAGTCTTGTTCCTCCCCTACATGGGCTTACACAGCTCTCCTTGGCACCCCAGAGCCACTACTGGACCTCCCAGCACACACCTGTCTGTACAGCTCTGCCAAGCGCTTTCTGGCTGGGAGATGAGACTGTTGGCTCTTTTTTCCTCCTCCTGATGTCAGTAGAAGAACCCACTGCCTCTGTGTTTTGGAGGTGACACAGTCCAGGGAAGGAAGGTGGGTGGCAAGTGTTTCTAGAGAGGTATCAGAGAGGTCCTGCTGACCAGTTCACTATTTGACCTGCTCATTCTGCCTCCTGTCTCCTTACAGAAAAATTCTTGTAGGGGCAGCCCCTAGACCAACTATCAAGTGCAAAACCACCACTGAAGTCAGGTCTCTATATCCAGCCTCAACTGCCCCCTTGTCCCTGGTAAAAGTCTAGGAAATCTTGTGGGTTTGGAAAAAAAAAAGTAAATGGTCAATGTCATTTAATGAGAGCAATTTTTCAGCCACCCACGTCTATCAGCTAACTGTAGCCAGACATCAAAAACAAAGTCAAGCCTGAACCACTGATGATTTTGGTCTAACCTTCACCTACAAGGAGTTCAGGGAAGCCCACATGTTTTCAGTCTACATTAATGCCTTCTTCTTGGCTTGCTAAGAGAGCTGCTTTGCTGCATATTGCATCCACATAGCCTTCATCCACAAAACCTGGGTCTCTTTCTGACATGGAGCCAGAAGTTATAAAAATATGTTGGCTTATGGGGGCAAAAAAGCTCATTTCAGGTTGACTGACACAAACATCAGCAGCTGAAATACTCTTTCCAACTTCCCAGCTGTCCCGCATCTGAGAAGCTTGAGGATGTGAAATAAGGGGTCAGGTGTGAACCTTACTCAGGGTAAGGAACAAAAGGAATTATAATCATCATTTAGAAAGAGATGAGCAGCCAAAGGCAGATGAGTTGGAAAGAACCCATCTACCTGCATGAGCTGAAAAAAGGTCACTTAAATAAATCTCATATGTATAATTCAAGACAAAACTCACTGTTACTAAAGAAAGCATAGTTTACTAAGACCTGTCTCTATGATAGGGACTGATAAAAAGAGTATACAAAAATCAGTGGCTATGAATCAGGTCTCTAATCCATAACAGATCAAGTATGTTAAGTTAAAGGCTGCAAAGTCCATCTCTGCTTATATTTTGGACAGTTGCTTACAAAGTATTTTGTCATCTGTTGGTTGTTTGCATACAGCAGATAACCTGATGCTTCAGGGTAGAGCTGGACAAATGGTCACCAGCTCAACATGTACAAATGTACAGCAATTTTTCCACTTTGTAAGGAAAAAACATTCTTTTCTAATTTCTAAATACTAGACAGCTGGCCACAGTTAAAGCACCAACTAGTATTTTTTGGTTAGCCTTACTTAAACACATATTTGTAATTTTCAAAACCTAAACTGTAGTTACAGAGTTATGATGGTATCCATTACACTGGTGCTTTTTTATCATTATTAAAACTTCTGCCCAAAATGCTGGCAGTATTAGAACACTTCAGCAGCATATAATTTAACTTACCTCACGTCCAGAGTTGAGGGTGGTCCCTCAGATCAGGTCCAAGGTCACCAATGGGGCAGGTTTGCTTTTGCCTTTGGTAGGTTCAGTGTGACTAGGGGAACCCAAACACATTTCTCATTTATCAGCTCTCCCTCATCAGCCCTGTGTGGCCTGCATCACATCTCACTCTTGTGGGGACCATCAGCTAATGGCAAATCAAAAGAGTTAATCACCATCTTGCAAATCAACCTGCAACGTTCACTTTGTACTAATTGCCAGGGCCAAGGCATTTATCACCCTTTGTGTCAGATACGACACAACTATTTTATTTTAATTTTTTTTTTTTTAATGTAAAGGGGTTGAGGAAATCTATTTCCATCAAAGCAATGCCAATACCAGTCTTAAGCTAAATGCAATAACCATGCCCTCATTACTGAGGGCTCTCAAACACTTTGCATGCTGTTGAACCTCATATTACACCTCCACTTGGTGGCAATTGTCACAGAGGGGGCAGTGACCTGCTTCCTCCTGCTGCAGAGCTGAACAAGTGGGAGGCTGGCCCATCACAAAGGCTGAATGCAGCAGG
Source organism: Anser brachyrhynchus (assembly GCF_964034855.1). Taxonomy (NCBI): domain Eukaryota; kingdom Metazoa; phylum Chordata; class Aves; order Anseriformes; family Anatidae; genus Anser; species Anser brachyrhynchus. The sequence goes on from NC_137694.1 coordinate 73,110,516, forward strand.
GCAGAGGCAGGCGCTGGTAGTCCCATCCTCCTCATGAGCTATCTCACACCACATAGAATAGCATCAAACAGCCCAACTTCTTAATCTTCACTTTTTATCACTTCCAAGTTCATATTTACCTATGTGACATTTAATCAGTCTCTTTCAGTTATTGAGCACAATTCCAGGGAAGAGCCCTTCGCATGCTTCTGGGCCCAAATTCTTCCAGAGAGCAGCCAGCACTTGTTGCAGGAGGGGAGGGGAAGTCCCAGCTTGCTGTTGTTCAAAGTCCTAGGACTGCTGATGGGACAAGCCAGCTCTGCCACTTGTCTTTTGACACAAGCAGTCTCCAAATTTCTTCTGACACAAGAAGAATGTGATTGTAGCATGAGTACATGGAGGAGCCATGACAATTTGTGGCATGTATGAAGATAGTATTGGTGGGATATGGAATTTGTCTGGGAAATCTGTCTGCAAGTGGTTCAGGCTCCTTGAGGTGGCACCTCACAGCCCTACCCCAGTGCCACCTGCTGCAATCTGTTAATCTGGGACCGTGATGAGGGACTGGCCCTTTCCTTCAGCAGCACTGGCAAAAGTGTCACCAATGATTGAAGCTTGCAAAGAGCATGGCAGATCCCTCAAATAGCCATGAAGGCCTGCAAGACAGCAATAGATACCAGCCAGTTCTCTCTTTGGTAGCACACACACACAGAAACACACAGAAAAAAAGATCCGGAAGCAGAAGCAATAAAGTCTATTTAAAAATAAATAAAAAATAATAAATACAATAAATAAAAATAAAGTCTATTTAAATCTTACCATACACATTTATTATTTCTTATAATTTTCCTGTTGACATCTGTGAGGCCAAGTCTGATACCAACGTTGTCTCTGGGATCTGCCCATATAGATGTGCTCACATGCTGCTCTGCATTAGCCATGGTGTGCAGGGATATAACCTGGACCCTCTGACCCATGGTAGATGAAGCACGATTCAGTCAAAAATATTGTTTGCCATGAATGAAGGAAGCTCAGGGACTCCCTGCGTGGCCTGTCTTCCAATAGGGAATGACAAAGTACCATCCCAAATGAAAAAAACTTACATAAAAGGAATTTTGAGTCTTCACTGTTGCCCCATATTGGTTATTCTATCTCAAATTGAGAAAGTACATGGATTTAATTGTTAGAAATAAATTTAGAAGAGGGTGGCCATAAAGTATCCCACATAGGTGAGGTGTCCATCCTGGTATAATCTGTATGTGACATAGAGTGCTGAGGTAAAATGTTTGGGATATGAAAGATGTGCCTCTGGCTATCTACAGTGATCCCAGGGTAGGTTTTCTTTCTGCAGCTCTTCATGATCTCTTTTGGGTCTGGTGGATGTGTTTAACTTCAATTGCTTAGTTTCAAGTAAACACCCAGACAGTGATAGAAGAAAAAGAAAAAAAGAATGTGGGGAGTAAAAATAAGAAGAGGGGAAGAGAGTCCATTAAAGGGAAAGGAGGGGTGGTATATGAAATAGGATAAGGTGAAAGCAAAAAAAGGGGGGCTCATTACAGAACAGATAGTGCATTCTTAGCCACAGCAGGAATGAAAAATCTTTCATCAGATCAATGATTTTGGAGACTTGGTGGGTGTACTTTATGTCTCTCTTGTCTAGGAGCAGCCATTTCCACACAGCCTCACACCTCCTGCACTCACCACAGGCAGCAGGAAACAAAGACGCTGAGAAATCAGAAGTGATCCTGGGAACAGCTTTGGAATTTGCTGCAGTTGCAGACCAGGGAGGAGTGCTCAGCATCTGACCATACGGGTAATTTGAGGGAAGGGCATCCTCCACAGGCACGCAGGGTGGCCCGGGGAGCCCCCGCTGCAGTGGGCAGAGGCTGAGGTGCGCAGAGGGCAGAAGAGGGTGCGGGAATGACTGCAGGTAGGTTTGAAACCTCAGGCACACCTGGGGCTGTGAGGCATAAGTCAGGCTCTGGTCCCCTCGCGCTTTCCCTCCTTAGGAAAAGCAGCATTTGTTCACTGGCTAAGTGCACACTGGCCAACCAGAAGTGGCTCTGGCATTTTTATCAAAACTGTGCTCGTTTCAGGCTCAGCCAAGAAAGAACAATCAAGTGCTATTTTCAAGGGTGACTGACTGCAAGCCCTTGGAATGAGCATCTCTAGGAGACCTCATCTGACATCTTTTAAAGAGCCAGCAAAAATCCCAGCGGAGGAAAAGAACTTTTTGTTGTTGTTGTTTTGTTTTGTTTTGTTTGTTTGTTTGTTTTTGGAAAATGGCCTGTTCCACAAATCAAAAGGAATATATTTAATTAGTTCGGACTGCGTGTTAAATGTACTGAAAAACAAAAGCAGATCAGCAGCCAACGGATTCAAACTTGAACCTTTCTATTGAGAACACCTTTAAAATAGGAAGACATAGTGTCAAGATGATAGGTATACCCACAGCAGAGAAAAATTCAGAATGCTTTTATAAGCAGACTTTGATTTAAAAAGAGGAAGGGGAAGGGGAAGGGGAAGGGGAAGGGGAAGGGGAAGGGGAAGGGGAAGGGGAAGGGGAAGGGGAAGGGGAAGGGGAAGGGGAAGGGGAAGGGGAAGGGGAAGGGGAAGGGGAAGGGGAAGGGGAAGGGGAAGGGCAGGGCAGGGCAGGGCAGGGAAAGGCAGGGCAGGGCAGGGCAGGGCAGGGCAGGGCAGGGCAGGGCAGGGCAGGGCAGGGCAGGGCAGGGCAGGGCAGGGAAGGGAAGGGAAGGGAAGGGAAGGGAAGGGAAGGGAAGGGAAGGGAAGGGAAGGGAAGGGAAGGGAAGGGAAGGGAAGGGAAGGGAAGGGAAGGGAAGGGAAGGGAAGGGAAGGGAAGGGAAGGGAAGGGAAGGGAAGGGAAGGGAAGGGAAGGGAAGGGAAGGGAAGGGAAGGGAAGGGAAGGGAAGGGAAGGGAAGGGAAGGGAAGGGAAGGGAAGGGAAGGGAAGGGAAGGGAAGGGAAGGGAAGGGAAGGGAAGGGAAGGGAAGGGAAGGGAAGGGAAGGGAAGGGAAGGGAAGGGAAGGGAAGGGAAGGGTGTGGAGGAGCAAATTTATTTAATATTGATTCTACTGAATTCCAACAGCCTAGTTTTAAATTCCATTTGGAATTACCTCAATTCATTCTGAACCCCCCAAAACTAAGTTAAACTTCGTTCCTTAGCATCATTTGCTTGTTTTGAGATGTGCTTAATCATCATGCAAAGACTAGATTAAAAGGCTAGATTAAAATATTCACTGCGTGAATATTTTTTCCGGCTACTCTTACAAGTAGCATCCTCAAAATTTTCTAGCAAAAATGTTAAATGAAACATATATATATGGATTAAAAAACAAACAAACAAAAAAACAATGAAAATATGATTTTCTGCATTAATTATTATTTCTGTGCTGGTCTAATACAGCACACAGAACGCATACAAAATATGTGATCATTTTTCCAGACACCACAATCTCAGACAAAAAAAATGCAGACAAGACACTTCAAGCAAGCTGAGATCCGTCGGTCCTTTGTCCATTTCTGTAGAGGAGAAGTCAGGAATCTTTCACAAAGCTCCCTGAAATAAGTCACAGTGACATGATGTAACAGGAATTACTACCAGGGAGGATGTGGAGGAATTTGTGCTCCTCTGAAATGTACTGCAAGGACTTTGAGCCCCAGTACATAAGCTGCTGTGGACGGTGGATTGTGAGCCCTGGGACTTCCCATAGAGGCAGCCCCTGGAGAACCTGGCTGCAATGGGGTGCCAGGGTCTACAAGGAGCTGGGCAGGATGCACTTGCGCTGCTGGGTGCTGCTGGCCACCAAAATTGGTGCACATTCACAGCAGTCCACTGGGGTTGGACTGGGAGCGACCTGGAAACCAGACCTTAATTTATCTGCATGTGGCAAAATCTCACTCCCATAACAGCCAATGTCTGGGGGTGCCCCTAACTGGTGTGCACACAGGGTCAGGTCCCAAGCAGCATGGCTCCGCTTACCCAGGAAATGAGGCAATTAGGCATTTTACAGCAGTTTGCAAGTAGACTCTCAAATGCACCTGGGGCACAACAACCCCAAGCAGCACTACAGGCTGGGAGATGAGTGGTTAGAAAGCTTCCTGGCAGAGAAGGACCTGGAAGTATTGGTTGATAGTCGGTTGAATATGAGCCAGCAGTGTGCTCAGGTGGCCAAGAAGGCCAACAGCATCCTGGCTTGTGTAATAAACAGCGTGGCCAGCAGGACTAGGGAAGTGATTGTGCCCCTGTACTCGGCTCTGGTGAGGCCGCACCTCGAGTACTGTGTTCAGTTTTGGGCCCTTCGCTACAAGAAGGACATCGAGGTGCTTGAGCGAGTCCAGAGAAGGGCAACGAAGCTGGTGAGGGGTCTGGAGAACAAGTCTTATGAGGAGTGGCTGAGGGAGCTGGGATTGTTCAGCCTGGAGAAGAGGAGGCTCAGGGGCGACCTTATCACTCTCTACAGGTACCTTAAAGGAGGCTGTAGCGAGGTGGGGGTTGGTCTGTTCTCCCACGTGCCTGGTGACAGGATGAGGGGGAATGGGCTAAAGTTGCGCCAGGGGAGGTTTAGGTTGGATATGAGGAAGAACTTCTTTACTGAAAGGGTTGTTAGACATTGGAATAGGCTGCCCAGGGAAGTGGTTGAGTCACCATCCCTGGAGGTCTTTAAAGGACATCTAGATTTAGAGCTTAGTGATCTGGTTTAGTGGAGGACTTGTTAGTGTTAGGTCAGAGGTTGGACTAGGTGATCTTGTAGGTCTCATCCAACCTAGACGATTCTGTGATTCTATGCCATAGAAATACATGCATGCCAGGTGAAACCCATCAGGACAAATGCCAGGGACATCCCTGCAGGACACTTAGCATTCAACTTCACATGGAAGTAACTTAAAATATTTTTCTTTCTCAAAAGCCTTGTAGTGCTATTAACTGGTCACTCATGCTCAGTGAAACAAATTGTATTTAAACATCTTCTGATGCTTGCTTCTGGAAGGAGCTGTATTCAGAGGTGTACCTACATATCAGTTGATTTAAGGCAGCCACTGCAGAACTGGTGGCTTTGTGCCACTCTTCAGAATTATATATTAACTGAATTCGCTTTTCAGTGTATATGCTTTTTTAGCTGGCTTGATAGTCAATATTTTAGTATTGACTGTCATCCACATACACCTGCTACAGATCATTACAGAGTCACTGGATTAAATCTGGAAACAACTCTATTTTAATTCCTTTATACCAGCATGGATGTGAGAACACAACTGCACTGAACCTGCTTCCCTAAGAAGTGCCACAGTCTGCCACATGCTGGTGATGCTGATATGACTCAGTCTGCCAAAAATTCATCTTGTGCCATGTTTTTCACTCCACCCTGCATTGCACAAGGCAAGCCTTCTAACGGGGGATTTCACATAGGTCATGTTTGCAGCACTGATTGAATGCATATGTTCAGTCCATGAAGCAGTCCTGAGCAGAATAGGCAAAATGGATGCTGTAATATTTTTCATGGGCCAAAAACAGGCGTAGTGTGATTTTGTGGCTGAGACAGGAACACATCAATGCTGCACTAGCTTGAAGTAATGCATATATTCACAGCTATGACAAGCTATTTACCATGCTGCAGTGTTGCAGTCAGTCACCAATGGCTTCCAAGAGTTAACATACGTTAAAGTTAGGAAAGTTAACCTGGAATGACATGCAGGATTTCTGTCCAGCTCATGAAATAGCTTTTGTCACCACTACACCTGCTATTAGTACAGGGAATGTACTGATTCAAGCATTATTATGAAATGTTTGTTCTTCATTGCCAGTGTCCTTGGCTTTCATATCCTTTGTAAAAGGAATAAATATGCTAGGATTACATATACTATGATATTTTGCCTTCCCTATCTGCTAATAAATTACAAATCTATCAGGAAGTGATTTTTAAACTGAAGAAGAAAAAGTAGACTAGCCTATAAGCAAACTGACCTCAAATATTCCCATTTTGTTACTCATCATTTTATCTATTTGAATAAGAAAAAGGCTGTGGCCCTGCTTTCAGGACCATCTATGTACACTGAATGCCTTCTCAGGCAAATCATCCTAATCCCACTAGAAATAACTCTGAGGCAATTTTTTTCTGCCGTAACACTTCTCCCAGAAGCAGCCCCTGTACCAGACTAAAAAGTCTTCCCATTTATGCAGGATGCCCAGCTCTGGGGAGAGCAACCTAACACCCGCTGCACTCCTGTTGGGAATCTGGTTAGCACCTGTGAATTTTTAAATGCTTTTGTCTCTCCATATTCATATTGCATCAAATAAGACAGTTTATCAGGCAATTTTATTGTATGTAGTATCTGTACTTGTTTGTTATTACTAACAACACTCATTCTTTTAGTGGTGTGCGCTTGTTTTTCCAAGGCACATAATATCATTCAGTGTATGACTGAGCAGATGACTCTTAAAAAGCAGTCTAATGAACAATTGGCAGTGTATACTTATTCTTGTTGTTTTCTGCTAAAAGCTCATTTACATGTGATTCTCAGAGTCCCCACAAGTAAAATGTTTTCAGTTTGTATCTAATCAATCCAAACAGAGAAGAGCATAAGAAAAGCCCTCAAAGTGTGTGGATCTGTGATAATTTCTAAGAACGTTCTCCCACTGAAACAGTTTTCATGGTTTGCCAATGAAAACTACAAATAGTTTTATTTTGTCTCATTTCCAACACATTAAGATTTGTTGTTTGTTGTTTGTTTGTTTGTTTTTCTATACCTGTATTGACAGGTTTAGATGAGACAAATATTTAACCTAGTGTTATTTAATTTTTCTATCCTGTTTTTCTATGCTGGTCTATTAAAAGTTAGGACATGTCAGAGTGACCATGGCACTAAGCACTCGCTCCATTTTTGATTATACACAAAACATAGAATCATCTGCTGGATGAAAGTTCTCGTAAGACATCAGGACTATTTAAAAAGCAATTCTCAAATGTTATTTGGAACAATGCAGGAAAACAATTTTCCAGGAGGTAGCGGTAATCATTTTTCTATCCTATTTTTACTCAAAAATGCAGACAGACGAAGGGAAGAGGTGTACGTGTTGGGTGGTGTGTGGTTTCTCCTTTACAGGAAAAAAAAAAAAAAAAAGTATATTATTTTGTTCATCAGCTTGACCCTAAAATTAGATTTCTGTTGTCCCAAAGTTCTTTCCACTGCAACTAAATACCACTTACAGGGGAAATAAAGGATCACAAATTACAGTCTAGAAAATCATATGGAAAGAGTTTTTATATTTTTGGTACTAGGGCTACTTAGTTTTCCTATACTGGCAAGAAAAAGAACTTGACAATTTAATGTGAATCTTCCATCCTCCTTTTCTTGTAGTCTGTTAGCATAACATAATAAAATATTGGCTTTTATTTCCAGTCTAAATCAAATCTACCTAGGCTATTAATCCCTGAAGTCAACAGTACCTCTTATAATTTGGAGATTTCCAAAATTTCCATGTTGAATGATGAAGGTCACCTGCTACAATGTATTGACTTCACAGCATTTTTCTACTCAAATATGGTAAATATTTAGTGAAATCACATGGACTGTAGAGTCAGACACTGAAAAACACTTGAAACATTTTAAGCTGATATTCTAAAAACCAGGCTATGTATGGGTTTGGGATGCTCTGTAAGTGGGGAATCAAATACTGTCAAAAGGGTATTTTTTAGTCAACATTTAGTTATGAGAATATGTTACCATAAAATCTTAATTTATAGAACGAGAAAGCTGAAGGCAAGGAATTTTCCCTGCCACAGAGAACTGCATGAAGTCTGTATGTATACAATAAAGTTGCAATGTCCTTTTATTTGCAATGGATCAGAGTGGATGGTCTTTTTTAGTCTAACTCAATGTCACTCAGGTCAATGGAAAGATTCCCTTTAGCTTCAGAGGCTTTTGTATAAAGGAAAGAAGCAAATGCCTAGTGCCGCTAATGACCAAACTAGCAAACTATTTTGAGTAGGGAATGTGTAATATACACATATAATTCATTTGCTTATAGGATATATATTTTTGTATATTATACTATTTTTTTTCTCTTAAGCAGAAGCTATAGCATACTTCTGATCTGGCTTTATTTCCTCGTATCTTAACAAACACAGCAAACAGAAACATAAAGCTATTTATTTTCTGTTCTGTACTAAAAAGATGCATTACTTTGATGCCCAAAAAATACATTAAAAAAATCATTCATTTGTGAGAGTTTCATTATCTTATTACATATGCCTTGGTTTGGTGCATAGGAAGTGTATAGCTTAACATGCTAATCTTATTACCAATTTTAAAAAGGTGTCAAGCTTTCCTCTGCAATAGACGGGAGATACAGGTTTGAGTTTCCCATGTAATGCTGAATACAGATGAGCCTGGAATTCAAACAACATTCCTTACACTCATAACAGGTTAATTTCAGAGAGAGTTATTTGTTTAATTAGAATCAAACATAATTTTACAATCAAATAACAAGTACAAAAAATGAGTAATTTTTTAATATGTGCAACGGCTTGTTAGTCTCCTCCTATTTCTAATTTCTTTTGTACTTCCTATTGTAGCCATTACTGGATGGCGCTTTTTTTAAATATCAAGGCTAAACTTTTCAGAAATGATTAGTAATTATGGGTGCCTATTCAGAGTTATGTTACTGGAGCCTAAAAGTGAATATTCAGCACTTTCTGACAATCTAACTCCTTTAAGGTAACTCACATTGTGGTGAAATAACTAGCCCTTACCAAACTTCTTCCATCCAAAGATACCATATATTCATCCCAGTGAATTCTGACATGTATTTTGTTCCACATCCTCAGTTGCTTATTTTATCAGGCCAAGGAGCAACAGTTAAGATCTGCCTAAACATTTAGAAAAGTTTTAAATTTCTCTAGGCAGTTGAACACTTTTACACACTACTTATTTATACACACAACTAAATCAGCTCACTTAATTTGCCCCACCCTATGTTTAATCAACATAATAGCTTGTTATTTGTCTTAAACTATAAAACAAATATTTAAAAATAAAACAAAAAAGAACCACTATTGGGTTTTACAAACAAGTATATGACATAATAGTTTGTGGTAATGACTTAGGTTGGAGCAGCTTCCTTGTCTGGGATTTTAAAAGCTCTCTCAGAACCAGTACTCAGAGACAAAGATGTGAACATTGACAATATTACGATGAGATACCACCCCGCCCATGACGTAGTTCATCTCCAGTTTCAGGATGGCATGGAAAGGTCCAACAATGGGCCGCACCTGGCGCACGACACCTGTTGGGATGGAAAGAGGTTGCTGACATTAATAAGAAAATCAAATAGTTTTGGATGAGCTATAGCCTGTTTCACTTCAGCAAGAGAAAAATTCCCTTTCATTTTCAGTATAGCTGAAGGAATGTTACTTTATCTATTGAATCAGTAAATAGCATGCAAGAAAGCTTGTGAAATAAAACTAGATATAACTTTTGAATCAAAATACCTTGCTGAAGATCTAGAAATAGCACTAAAATGCTGCTAATGTCAGGAAATTAGTAATTTTTTTTTTAACCCTTAATTCAGAGAAGCAAAGTCTGTAAGCTTTCTTCAGCCAGCATCCACATTGTCCTGAGGAGTACAACACCACCCACATCTGGGAATGCCATGCAATTTTTGGTATCGTGTTGTGAACCTCATTCCACTTGGAAAAGTAGAAATCAGTTGTAATGGTAATTACAACGGAACAATACAATCAACATGCTCTACATAAACAACAGATGACACTAATTTGTAAATTGTTAGTGTCATATTGTTGGTGCAAAACTCCACAGGAAACACTGGAAATAAAAGCAGGCCAGTTTAATGAGGAAGGGGGGAGTATCATAGCATCATTCCGCACACGGATGGTGGCTGCTTCCTCACCAGCATCAGGGCTTGATAATAAGGAGGGAAGTGGTAAAGAAGAAGTGAACTGCATGTTTCAGAGCTCCAGTCCTTTGGGTTGTTTTACCCGGAGGAGCCCCTGTGCTGGCATGCAGCAGGAGAGGGACCACTGGTGCTGGGAGAGGTGGGGGCTCCACAGGGCCCGCAGGAGAGGTCTTCTCCAGCCAGGCCTTGTCCCACTGCCACACCCAGGCAGCAAGGCAGGCCAGGCGGCAACCAGCTTCAAGCAAAAGTCCAGATCACCGGGCAAGTTCATGGTGATGACACAGGGCCAAAGTCAAGGCAGGGAGTCAACACATGGGTCAGAGTTGAGGACAAGAGGACCCACGGCTGTGATCTAGCTGAAGACCAGCAGGCACTGAAGCTGAAATGGGGCTCCTCACCTCTGGGCAGGGCGTGGGGGAAGCCTGTCTGGGCCACAGAGACTTCAATAAGTCCTCGGGCTCTTGACAAGATGTGGCTAAAAAGAACAGCATTAAAACTTCAGACCTACACAAAAGAAAGTCAACGGGAATTTTGCCATGGACTCCAATAGGCTCAGGATCAAGCTGTAAACACTTTCTCACTTCACATTTATTTTCGATGCCCAGTGTTATGAGAGTATGAAGCTACCAAATTGCTCACATTCAAAAGGGTGTATTTGAAAAGGCTGAAATCCCCGTGAACCCATGGTCAGCCAGCAGGCACGGGGAGTCTAGCTGAGATCTCCCTCCTCGGATGCTTCCTTCTGAGAACGGCGTTTGATTCAGAAGGAAATACACAGTTTAAGAAAGGATTGTTTAAGACATATTCCTTCTGCATGCTGAGGGTTACGCTTCACAAGCAGGCAGCACACCAGTGCCTTTGTGGAGTCCCAGCCGAACTCCCACAGCAGTCCCCTACAAACACATTCTCTTAAGATTTGTTGGGAGGGAGAAACATTTGCTTATTCAGGCTGTCAGCACCTTTTTCCAAGGCTGGGATGACATTAGTTTTGTCCTGTTTAAATACCAACTAATATCTTCAGCATGCAGTAAAATTGCAAACTTTTCACCACATTCACTTTGCTTGCCATATTCGATGAATACACTTTCCAAGCATTTTTACCTCTGCAATTTATACGTACATGCATATACACACACATACACACATATATATACTTTTATATGTATACATTTTTTAGTTTTCTTGGCCACTCTCCTGCACCTTATAAAAACTACCGGGCTTTGCAGACGATATATTGAAAAAGAAAAGCCTCACTTAAATTGCCCTCCCTTTAGGGTAGCGTTTAAAGTATTTTGCTAACAACACATCGCATTATTGCAGGCACTGCTTTAACTGACAACCACGGAAACACGCAGCATTGGAATCGCTCAGTACTGGCAATTTGTTTAACCCACCCTGTTATGGTCTCATGTAGTGATCACCAAGCCTCAGATGGCAAAGGTTGCTGGTTTCATTTAGCAACCTTTTTATAATGCTCTACATTTTCTTGCTCTACTCTGTCTAGAAGTGAGATTACAAATTGTGTTGGTTTTTTTTTCTGATGTGATGCAGTTCTACTCGGGCTGGTACAGCATAAGCAGGTGTTACAGTGCAGCATTTATCCATACACTATTGACATAGCCTTCAAAGCAATTAGTAACTTTCTCATTCTTATTTGCATGCACTCTGCTAGTAGGAAAAAAAATGGAATTTCTATTGTGAAGGTGGAACAATTTTGTTTCATGGGGCAGTGCTTTTCTACCCAATTCTTTTTGCTGCAGTTTCAAAATCAAGCTTACTGCTGGTCTAGGAAGCAAATGCATGTTAAGACAGCTATGAATTGAAGGAATGTGTAAGGAAACAAAATACTGTCACAATATTGATTTATGCAGTTTGTTCTGCCAATGTCCTAGATTGTCCTGAAATGAAATTCAAAACACCATTCCAGAAGGATTCTTTCCTCTCTCCTAACAAATAGGATGATGCAGTCAGATGGGTGTGTGCTACAGCATGTATATAAAGCTGCTGTTATTCTAAATGTGCAGCAATTTCCTCTTCTAATATGTTCAGAAATGATGTCAGGCACGCAGAAAAAGGAAGGGAGGGAGGAAGGAAGGGAGGAAGGGAGGAAGGGAGGGAGGAAGGGAAGGAGGGAGGGAGGGAGGGAGGGAGGAAGGAAGGAAGGAAGGAAGGAAGGAAGGAAGGAAGGAAGGAAGGAAGGAAGGAAGGAAGGAAGGAAGGAAGGAAGGAGGGAGGGAGGGAGGGAAGGAGGGAGGGAGGGAGGGAGGGAGGAAGGAGGGAACGGAAGAGGGGAGGAGGGGAGGAGGGAGGGAAGGAGGGAGAGAGGGAGGGAGAGAGGGAGGGAAGGAGGGAGAGAGGGAGGGAGAGAGGGAGGGAGGGAGGGAGGGAGGGAGGGAGGGAGGGAGGGAGGGAGGGAGGAAAGAAGGAAGGAAGGAAGGAAGGAAGGAAGGAAGGAAGGAAGGAAGGAAGGAAGGAAGGAAGGAAGGAAGGAAGGAAGGAAGGAAGGAAGGAGGGAGGGAGGGAGGGAGGGAGGGAAGGGAGGGAGGGAGGGAGGGAGGGAGGGAGGGAGGGAGGGAAGAAGGAAGGAAGGAAGGAAGGGAGGGAGGAAGGGAGGGAGGCAGGGAGGGAGGGAGGGAGAACCCTGAAATGTTCTGTGGGACAAATGCATATGACAGGAACACATGATTTTCAGCTCTTCAGGACTGACTCATTGAGAGCTTCCAGTTCTATATTTATGGTGATGAATGCCAGAATGTGAAACCTGAGCTTTTTTTCTCAGCCAAACTCAAGGACAAACACAGATGGAAGCCATGCAACCACAAAGCTGCCCAGAGCCTGAAACCTGGCTGCATATTTATGTAGTTCCCAGTGATCCTGTTACAATGGTTCTAGGTCTCAGTAATGCCATTAAAGGTCACCTGCTGTAATGTGTCGCTGCCTTTTAATGCTACCTGTGATTCTCTAATGCCTCTGATTCTCTAATGTCTTGTGCCACTTGTCAGGTACTAGGGAGGCATAACTAGTCCAGACCCAGACAAGGCCAGTAGTGCCTTGTGCCTTCTCTCACAAAAACGGGAGTTTTAAAGCGTTTCACTCAGACCCAGTACATGAAGTACGGCTGAATGAATCAGTGAGTATCTATAAAGCATTTAACAGAGGATCCATTTGAAGATGGCACGTGTAATAAATCTGGATGTTTTTAAGTGAAGTGGATTTTTCAGTTACTGCAACATTTGCATAAACATGCTGTTCTACTATGCCTTTTGTCAGATGAATGCTGGGTCCTGATTTGTGCTCCTTCAGCATTTTTAGCTGAACTTTAAGTACAAAAACATAACTTCATAGTAATAGGAAGGTTACAGCTTTTAAATGTACTGAAAAGAAAATCATCAGGAGTAGTCAGCACAATTTAACCGAGGGGAAGTCATGCTTGACCAGCTTGATAAGTTTCTATGGTGAAATGACTGGCCTGGTGGATGAGGGAAGAGCAGTATATATTGTCTACCTGGACGTCAGTAAAGCTTTTGATGCTGTCTTCCTTAGGAACCTCACAGAAAGGCCGTGAAGTATGGACTGGATGAGCAGACAGTGAGGTGGACTGAAAACTGACTGAATGGGCAGGCCCAGAGGGTGGTGATCAGTGGCCCAATGTCCAGCTGGAGGCCAGTAATTAGCAAGGTACCCCAGGGGTCAATACTGGGCCAATAGGAATCTCATGAAGTTCAATAAGAAGAGCAACATCCTGCCCCCTGGGAGGAACAACCCCAAGCACTAGTACATGCTGGCAGCCGACCAGCTGGAAAGCAGCCAGGCAGGGAAAGACATGGAGGTCCTGGTAGACATCAAGTTGAACATGAGCCAGCAATGTGCCCCTGCTGCAAAGAAGGCCAATGGTATCCTGGGCTGCATTAAGCAAAGCATCGCCAGCAGGTCAAGGGAGGTGATCCCCTCTATCCAGCACTGCTGAGGCCACATAGATGAGGCTGTGACCACGCCTGGGCTCCCCCGTACAGGATGGACATCGAGCTACTGGAGAGAGTCCAACATAGGGTCACAAAGATGATTAAGGGACTGAAGAATCTCTCCTACTAGGAAAGGCTGACTGATATGGGACTGTTCAGTCTTTTTTTTACCAGTCTAAAACCAAAGTAGCCAGATGGAGCCAGTCAGAGGTGACATGGGGATACCCGCAGAGGGGCATATGGTCCTGGATTACTGTAGCAGTGCACACTATCCTATGAGTCATTCTCTGCAGAATGCCAGACAAATAACGCTGATGTTCATTAAGTGACCTGAAAACAGGGTGCTCTCAAGCATCAAGATCAGCTGGTGTTATCTGGGAGCAAAGCTGCAGACTCTACAGTTGGTAAACAGGGTGAATTTATTTAAGCAAGTTCACCCACACTTTTCCAACACAATTAGTTTTCAACTAGATTGGTGTTTTGCACAAAAAAAAAAAATAACCTTTGCCTATAGAAGAAAAAGTTTATACATAAAACTGGGTAAATAACTGCTAATAAATGAACAAAACGGCTCTGATGATTTGGGAATGGTGAATATTCAGTGCAGCCAATGGTATTGCAAAGTTTTCACAGCTAACATAGGTGGTCACTATATTTGCATGCACCTCCTGAGCTACATATAACATATACATATACTACTAGTACACCATTGTGCTTTTACAGACCAAACTATCATGGGATGCCACTGCTAATGTCTCTATGGCTCAATGACAAAAGTCAAAGGAGATTCTCACTGCTGCTGAATCCCATGTGCCATAAATCTTGAGTATCTGTCTACAGGCACACTTAAGAGAGTGCTGTTACACTCAAGTCTGATGTGCTGCTGTTGCTGTTTATCCTCTTCAGTTCAAAATCTGTGACCCAAACACAGACTCAATCTACAGAAAAGCCTAAATGCCATAGGCCAGGCAGATTATTTTCCATCAGCTCCAGCTTATTTGTTTTGCTTTTTTGTTAACTGAGCAGAGATGTTATTATCCATACCAAATCTGTTTGGGTATTTTCATGGTTTGCTGACCTTCTCCGTTTAGAAAACAACAATAAATCTTCTTTTTCTTGCTCACTTTGCCCAAATTGGAAATAGGATCTACACCAGTCCTTTCCATCTGCTGACCTGTCAGAGCAACAACCTCAGCTTGAAATGCAGTATGTTTTTGGATGCCACAGTTATTTCTGCAGTGATTGTCTGACCATGGCCCAGAACTTCTAAAGCTCTGTAATTAACACATTGAGCTGTTCTCTTACTCTGTTTCTTCTCCTTTCGTGTTGCATTTCAACCTTGTCTAAGGTAAAAGCATGTCACTTTTAATGAAGGTATTCTTCTTGCAAAGCATCATATATAGTGAAGACATTAACCTAAATAATATGTAATATTTTTTTCAAGTGAAAATAACAATAACCAGTACCTTAGAGACACCATCACTGGATTACTGAGGCTCTGCTTATCAAAGAATACAGGATAAATAAGACAGCAAGGTTAATATTGTTAATCTTCCTAAGACTTTCAGCAGAATTTCTATTATTGTAATCAGATGCCACAGGTATCCTTTGGCTTGTCCATACCCCCTTAAGATATCATTACATTTCTCTGCTTTGAAATATGTGGCACCCTCAGGCAATTCACCTCTGTGTCTGGTTTCTGCTTGTATTTTTGCATTATGCAGCCAATTCGCTAATAAGCTCCATTTTGAACTCAGGAGAAGCACTTCTGTTTTGTC
Organism: Anser brachyrhynchus; assembly: GCF_964034855.1. NCBI lineage: Eukaryota > Metazoa > Chordata > Aves > Anseriformes > Anatidae > Anser > Anser brachyrhynchus. Next base: position 73,126,168 of record NC_137694.1, read on the forward strand.
AGCACATTAACCCATTGTTGTGGTTTAACCCGGCTGGCAGCTAAACACCACACAGCCGTTCGCTCACCCTCCCCCCTCCCTCTCTGGGATGGGGGAGAGAAACGGGAAAGTGAAGCCTGTGAGTTGAGATAAAGACAGTTTATTAAGACAGGAATATAATAATAACAATAATAATAATAATAGTGATAATGATAATAGTATTAATAATAATAATGTGTACGAAACAAGTGATGCACAATGCAATTGCTCACCACCCGCTGACCAATGCCCAGCCTATCCCCGAGCAGCCAGCCCCCCACCCCGGCCAGCCACCCCTATATATTGTTTAGCATGACGTCAGATGGTATGGAATACCCCTTTGGCCAGTTTGGGTCAGCTGTCCTGGGTCTGTCCCCTCCCAGCTCCTGCTGCACCCCCAGCCTGCTCGCTGGCAGGACAGAGCGAGAAGCCGAAAAGTCCTTGGCCTGGTGTAAACACTGCTCTGCAACAATTAAAACATCAGCATGTTATCAGCGCTCTTCTCATCCTAATCCAAAACATAGCACCCTACCAGCTACTAGGAGGAAAATTAACTCTGTCCTAACTGGAACCAGGACACCCATTCTGGATGACAAGTCCCTGCAGTATCATGGATTAGTGTCTGGTTTCCAGAAATCCAGACTCCTGATTCTGATTTCTGTGCTAAGCTCACTGCCCAATATGCCAAAAGAACACTTGCACTACTCTTTAAAATACTTCGTTTTAGAACTTTTTTTTTTCACTGCTAACCACAAAATCTGCAGAAATTACGCGTGCACTGAATCTGGGTCATTGTGTTCCTTACACCACTTGCGGAACACTGCATTTGCATTTTCTCCAGAGAAAGTTCCTCTAGCAGGGATCTCCATACTTTGCCAGAAAGCAAAACGGAACCAATGAGCATGAAGCTTATTTTCACATTGCCACTAGAAAGGGCTGTTTTAGGAGAGAATGCATCATGGTATGTTTTCTGTTCCAGAGGTGAAGGCTGAAAGATTTTCCATGGGGAAAGATCTGTGATTCTATTCAAATGTTTAAATCTGTAGCATCACAAGAACAGAGTACAGAAAGAAGTTGCACCCCTTTAAAAGTGTTGCTCCTCAAAAAGAAATTCTCAGATAAACTTTTAAGGATGCCCACAAAATCAAGCAGAGAAGTGTTAGTGGGGGGGCAAGGGATCAGAAGCTGGAGGGAGAGGCACTAGGGACAGCTGATTACTGGGGAGCTGTACCTGATGACTGCTGGAAGAGGGGATGTGCTGAAGTAAACCTCTTGCCTTACTTGCACATGCATATGCAGGCATATGTATCTGTGTATATATAATCAAAACTACTGCCAAATCAAAAGCTGTTCTTCCAAATAACCCATGGGCTATGCTTAGGAATGTACATAAACACAGTTATCAAAAATGTGATCAATCCCCTCAACCACATTGCAAGTTTTGTATTAAGTAACAAGCACAAGACCTCTTTTCCTTTTACCACCTTCCCAAGCTTTTTCCCATACACAGGGTAATGGCTACATTGTTTTGTTCCGGTCATCACATGCCAAAGGATAGTGACAAAACTGCCTTCTTTTTTTTTTTGTTTTTCCTTTTGTGCTCATAATAAGCATACAGCCTCCTTTCTGTGATTCTTCTCAGGTGGCAAGTTAACACAGAAATGCAGCTTTTTACTGTCGGTTGAACCCAACAACATTACCACATTTTCATTAAAACAAGACTTCACACTTGACATTATAGGCAACTACTAATTTAGCCAAATTTTCTGAGAATAAATGATTTATTCAGGAAAATTTGCTAATATATATATTAAATGTAAATATCTATAAATATTTATTTTATATATATAAATAAATAAAATAGTAGCAAAACAAACTATAACATAAACACATATATATAAATAAAATATATATTAAATATATATAACTATATATATATATTTACATTGTTTACTTCTATGATTTGTGGTCAGCTAAAAACTGACCACAAACTGACTAAACTTTATATGGATCGTGTGGAATTACTGAGGGAGCATGAACTAGTGAAAAAAAGAACAATTCACTTTTCTGAATCATTATTCTACACTGAACACATTAATCCAACCCTCAATGGAATGAAACACATCTTTTTTTGAGATCTATTTAAAAAGAAACAAAGTGTAAAGAGTTATCTAAAATAGAAAGGATGGGATGTATATTTGAAATACCAAAGGCGGACAAACAAGTCTGAGCATATCTCATTGTTCACTTTTCCTTCAAAATAACCACTCACAGCTAGTATTTGTGTGTGTGTGTTTGCAACCTGTCCATGCATTATTAAAATTAACTTCCACGAAGCAGAAAATGAAACAACAATTGAGAGTTAGTCTTCATTCACTCTACTGGAAGTGGAACTACTGACCATATTAAGAATATATTTATTTTTTGCATTAGTTAGAATTAAGTGCAATTTAGTATATGAAATATGATATGAATTATTGTGTGGAATATGGTTCCATAAGAATGTTAATATCATCTGCATTGTAAAATAGTCATAGACGGCAAAGGGTCTAAGGACTGAGGTAAGCTAAAGAATCTCATAGGATCCTCTTGGTACTTCTTATGTGTGATGATGTTTCTTTGTCCCTGCTGCACGGCCTGTTTCACTGGCTCCCTAGCTCTGAGATCCCCAGAAATTCCTAGTCAAGTATAAGCCAGCGAGGCAGGCAGGAGAGCATGGCTGAAAAGCTGAGCAGGGTATGAGGCTTAACAGGTGAGAGGTAGGAATACATACTAGGACTGAAAAATGTATAGCTTTCTCATGCAGAATGCATGTTGTTTTGGTAGCAATACACTCATTTCTATTCCTGAGATTATCTGTGAGATAAATAAAATCCTGTGTAAGATGCTTAAGAGCACAAGCAAATTATTTTTTCCTCTATATTTCCTAATCCTCAGGGTACGAGTCTACAGATGTGATTATAAGTGAAAGCTGAAGTCCATCACAATATGTGTCCCCTTTGAAAAAAATACAGTAAGGTTCTTCAAGAAAATATGCTATTATACGGTGAGAGTTAGTGCTATCACTTTTCTGAGGGAACATTTGGGATGAGCTGCTAGTGACACCTATAAGAGAGAGTTTTCAATGATGCATAAAACACCTCACCATTTTTCCTCTATCTATTTTCCATGTGATTGAAATGGACACTTGGAACATTAAATGACTAATTTGGAAAAACTCAAGTACAAGAGAGAGAATGTGGAGAATACGGGAAATGAGAGCTGTCAAGCTGGAGCCTAACCTCAACTGAAACTCAGCTTACCTATTGGGCTTTATAAGAATTTCCAAATTATCTCAGCTTGTGTTCTGAAGTGCTACATTTGGCTATTCCTAGACCTATTAACTCTTTTTCCTCACAAAAACCCCTCTGGTCCTTTGTACAGACTTGTCAGAGATGAACAGCCCTAGCTGCCATGACACAACAGTAACTACCCTTTTCTAAGGAATGGATCTTTTGAAATCACAAAAATAGCCTTTAAATAGTCTGCTAGCCTGTGTCAAGCCACATGTGTATAAGATTAAATACAAAGGCTCTCCCTTAATGTTAGAAAACTTATTTAAGCCCTTGTGGATGTTGCAGGAGTGAAGCAGAAAGGTTATCTCAGCCTCCTGGAACCTAAAGCCATTGCATGGCTATTAAAGGAAACTAGCCCCAAACATCTGTGAATTAGCGTTAATGTGCAATGAACAACTTCTTGTAGGGGAAAAGCATGCTTATGAGTTTCCCTTAAGCAATACAGGAACACTGATCTCCTCATGTTAATGCAAGATCCTGAACTATAATTTTAAATTTGCTTTTCTCCTCAAGGCCTCTTGCTTTATACTGCTGTCCAAGATTTTTGAAATTAAGAGTAACATCTCAGATGCATCCGCGTATGACCCTAGTCATAGCTTCAAAAGAGATGTTCAGGCAATTAGGAAGTTTAGAGCTAAGGAAATGAACATTGCAGTGGCTATTTTAAAAGGCAGTGTTGATAGGATCATTCCAGAAATGAGCAAGAAAAAAACTGTCCAGCCATAAATAAATGCTTCCTTGGATCAAACCATAGACAGTGAGTTGCAGGTTAGGCTTGAATACCAGACTATATCAGTCTACAACATGTAAATACATATCTATAGTGTGAAGCCAAAACTAGAAAGCCAAATTGTTTTTTTGGCTCTGCAGACTTCATTTCAAAGAAGTCATGTTGAGATCTCTAAGGAAAAAAAAAAGTTATTTCTTATTCAATATTCATTACAAATATGCAAACCTCATCAATAAGGTTGAAAACCAATTGACAGCCTGGTCACAAACAGAAAATATATAGTTTAGGCTATATTATCCAGTTTGTTTTTCTGTCAAAATCTTCGGTGCTCTGCGTAAGTTAAGGTATAATTTAATTCCTTTCCTAGAAGCATCTCTTTATTCCAAAAGGTTATGCCAAAGTAATGATTTTCAGTGCTTAAATTACTTCTGTCAACATAGTTACTTACTGACCTATACCATGTCAGGGGAGAAGGCAAGTGAATCTTCTGTTGGATAATTCGTTCACGTATCCAATCCTTGAAAATATAATGCTTTAAACATTGCACATTAGGGAATGTCTTACTGCATTTGGTAGAGTAAAAACTGCAAAACATTTCCTTTCATAGCAATCCAGTCATGTCATGGTTTCAACGTCACCACTATCAGAATCAAAGAGTAGTTGAGAATGGAAGGCACCTCTGAAGATTTTCTAGTACAAGTCTTTGCTCAAAGCACATTCACCTACAGCATGTTACTCTGGGCTGTATCCGGTCAGTTTTTGAATACTTCCAAGTACGGGGACTCCAAAACTCTGTGCAACTTGTTCCAGTGTTCAACCACCTTCACAGTAAAAAAAATAAATAAATAAAACCAAAAAAAAACTTTTTATCTTACGTTTAAGTGGAATTTGTTGTATTTCAGTTTGTGCCCTTTGACTCTTGCCATTTCACCCAACACCACTGAGAAGACTCTGGATCTATCTTCTTTATTGCCTCCCACCACATCAATCAGATTCTCTACGAGCCTCCTCTTCTCCAGGCCAGACAGTTCCATTCCAGCTCTCAGCCTTTCCTCATATGGCAGATGCTCCAGTGCCTTAATCCTCTTCAGCACCTTCTCTTGAACTCTCTCCAATATGTCCATGTCTTTCTTGCACCAGGAAGCCCAGAACAGGACACAGCACTCCAGACGTGCCTTACCAGAACGGAGGGGAAGGATCACCTCCTTCAACCTGCTGACAACAGGATCCTAATGCATCCCAGGAAGCCATTGGCTGCCTTTGGTTCATGATCAACTCGGTGTCCACCAGGACACATAGGTCTTTCTCACAGAGCTTTCCATCTGGTCAGCCTCCAGCATGTACTGGTGCATGGGGTTATTCCAGCCCAGGGGTAGGACTTTGCACTTCCCTTTGCTGAACTTCATGAGATTTCTGTCAGCCCATTTCCACAGCCTGACAAGGTCCCTCTGCATGGCAACCCAACCCTGTGGCCTATCAGCCACTCCTCACAGTTTTGTGTCCTCTTCAGACCTCTTAAAGGAGCACTCTTGTCCCACCACCCAATTGATTAATGAAGATGTTAAACGGTATTGGCCCCAGTTATTGATCCCTCAGATACACCACTGGTAACTGGCTACCAGCTGGACTTTGTGCTGCTGAACGCAACCTTTCAAGCCTGGTGGTGCAGCTGTCTTTCAAACCACCTCATTGTCTACTTATCTAGTCCACACTACCTCAGGTTGCCTATGAGGATGTTAAAGGAGACAAGAGTTGAAAGCCTTACTAAAGTCAAGATAAGCAACATGTACTCTTTTCCTCTCATGCATTAATCCAGTAATCTCTTCATAGACAGCAGGTTGTTAGGCATGATTTGCCCTTCATAAACCCTTGCTGACTTCTTCCAGTCACCTTCTTTCCTTAATACGTTTGGAAATGTTTTCCAGGTGGACTTGCTCCACCTCCTTCCCGGGGATTAAGGTGACTGACCTGTGGTTTCACAGAACCTTCTTCTTGCCCTTCTCTTACAGAAGAGAAAGAGTGACATTTGCTCTCTTTCAGTCTTCAGGAATTTCCCTTGATCACCAAAGTCTTTCAAAGATAACTGAGAGTGGCTTCACAATTCCATCAGTTCCTTCAGCACTAGTAGCTGCAGCCCATCAACTCCCACGGACTTGTGTATGTCCAGTTAGTTTGAACATTCCCTAACCTAATCCTCCTTCAAAAACGGTGAGTTTTTCTTGATTCAGACCTTCCAATTGTCCTGAGGGTCCTGGGACTCCTAAAAGTGAGCCTTATAATTAAAGAATAAGGCAAAGAAGGCACTGAATATTTAGGCTTTCTCCATGTCCTTTGTCACCAGGTCTCCTGCCCCATTCAGCAGGTGGCCCACATTTTTCCTAGTCTTCCTTTTGTTGTTGATGTACTTGTAGAAGCCCTACTCATTGCCCTTCATAGCAGGAGGCTGTGCCTCTATAGACAGTCTCACAGGCAGTATGTTCCTCCACTCCTCTCTAGTTCATGACTGTGCCTAAAGGCACAATCTAGCTGTCAAATTGCAGGTATTTCCCAGACCAACAGATGTCTGCTGACTTCAGATAGTTAATGCACACCTTAGATTCCTCCATCTTTCAAAAGCTTAACAGCCCTTTTTATTTTTTCTCTTTTTTTTTTTTTTTTTGTGAAAGCTATCTATATTTCTCTCAATTATTTGTGACAATAACAATATAGACTCCTGCTATGTGGTGCTTTATAGTTTCAGATATAACCTGCTTTATTAATAAGTGGCTGTTCTTTGGAAAATGAAATACTTCTTGGTAATCATCACTGCAGGCATCAAACCATATACAGAAAAATAGCTCTGAAGATATCATTAATCCTGGAACTGCCACACCTGACAAACATAAATACGGTTAAAGGATTCAGAAAACTCATTAATCAAAATACAAGTACTGAAAAAGATTTCCTCTTGCTTTGAAGTGTATAGCCCTCATAGCATTGTGAGTTAGACCTCCATTCAAGTTCGATGGTGAGCATTTCATAAAATAATAGATTTAGAGAATTAAGTTTAGAGTTGGATGTTAACAAGGTTCCCATGCTGGTGCAGAACAGCTTCACAGGAGTGAAGCTATACAAATCTTTGCTGAAGTATCTGGAGCCAAGACTTTGAAAAACATGCTTTTCAAACATTAACATTCCAGATTTTTATTCAATTTCCTAAGAAAATGGACTAGTTTTCAACTGTTGAGCGAACAAGTGCTTATAAAATGCTTTAAAAGTGAGTTTGGACACATACAATTACACATACATAAGTCATACGACACTCATGGCAATTTCACTGTTGGTTTAAGGTGATCAAAAAATAGTGGTCCTGCTATATCCTCCACCCTGAAAAATAAAACAGAAGATTGCCACACAAGCTCTAATGCAGACAACAGGGAAAATGCTGAAGTGTTTTTTTTTGTTTGTTTGTTTGTTTTTTCAGATGTGGAAAGGTGAAGATTTTCCTTTTGAGCATCAACAGAACTCCGTAACACCTAATACAACTCCAATACTCCCTATTATGGAACAGAAAGGCAATGGCAATTTAGGTACCACAACAGTGAATATTGCACCAATGGCATAAACAGGACTCCTAATGACTCGAGTCCAGCTGGTGCAGTGTTGACTGTATCGGCATGTTATCTCCAGGTCCAGCAAAATGTCTATGTTCACAAATCAATTCAACAACTGCTACTTAACAGCAGAGCTCAGAGATATACCATATCCTTTTCCAAGAGGTGTAAAGGAGGATCAGATGTAGGGCAAGACACCCTTCAGAAAAAGAGAGCAGTATAACTACGAGAGCTTGTGCCTGTGACCACAAGCAATGCCTGTTGCTCACGTATCTAACATGTTCATAGTATCTATTGATCACACTAATCATTTATAAAACATGTAAACACAAAGTTCTCATTTAAAGTCTGCCTGAATAATTGTGCCTAAATATAATAATTGTGTGTGTAATTGTGTCCAGGTACTCATGACCTCTGAACTTTTCACCTAGGGTACAGGTCATCATTTAGTTTAGCTAAAACTGTTTAAATCTGCTTTTTCAGCCTTTCGTTCCACCTCTGAAGAAAGGAAAAATGAAGAAGGAAACTACATCACAGGAGTTACGTTTCAGCAGGTACCTAAGGAAACAGGATCTTTTTGATTAGCCTTACTCAACAGATTAGAAATTTAGGATTCAATTTATTATAAATGTTATCCTTCAACCACTCAAAAAAGTTGAATTTCATTAACACCTGGGCTTGTCTAGAAAGCTTTGATTGCTGAAATGCATCAAATAAAAAGGCAATAAAGAGGCCTCATGGTATTAATACATTTTTGGCCAGAAACAAATGGTAAATATTTTCAAAGCTATTATCTGTCATGTTGGATCTTAGGGAGCCTTGGTATTATGAAAGAATTAAAAACAACCTTTGATTTTACTGAGGTTTGGCTAGTTTACAAATAATATGATCTTTATTAAGGATACCAAATAACTTCAGAGAGATGTGCTCTTATCTTGGTTTGGCCAACTTGAAGTGCTTTTAGATCTCTGGCTTGCCTTCCAGCCAAACCTCGCAATGGGTTTTAATGTTGACAATGCTGCGAAATCACTCATGCCTAAAATGCAATAACTGTACTTGAAGTAGCCTCATTAAAAAATAGCTTCCACCATAGATATTTTAATCCTTCCTATTCCACCTCTGAGAATGCAACACGCTTTGCATACTATAAGAATCTTATGTATTACAAAAACAGGTGGAAAATCTTCCATGCTGAATGTGCAAAACATTCAAAATCACATATATCAGCTTTCTGATACTTTATTTTCACAATCCTATTTGTGCAGGGTTTAGTGCCCATCACAGTAATACCTGAGTGCTTAACATACATACAGTTCCTCCATTTAGGGAGGGTGGCTGAGTTTACCCTACCTTGTCCCACTACCATGTTATTCAGTTTCAGCCAAGCTTTGATACAGTAGCATATCCATGACACCTGGGCAATTAATTACTGTAACCCTAAGCATTTCTTGGCAAAGAGCCACATTATGGAACCCAGCATAATATGGTTCTGTGATTCAATTTACCAAGGAAGAAAAAGTACCTAATCCTGAGGATTTGACATGAAAGCCTTTAGACAGCCACTCAGTCATCACCTAGAGGCGACAGCTCTGCTGGTGTTGTTTGCAGAATTTCTGCTGAAGGAAGCTTTCTGAATCTTAATGTGTGTTAAACTCTGACTAAATTCTCAAAATAAGGCTGAAATAAGGGGTCATTTCACCACATTTGACCCTTTTAAAAATAAAGGCGTTCTTTTTAAGTGAGCCATGCATCTGTGCATCATACAGGGAAAGATTTACAATATGTTTCGAGTTTCTTATCTTCTGTCTCCAGCTTTTATAGGGTGTAGGCACTACTGCAGGAATGAGATGCCTGCTATCAACACACAAACTCAGGAGCAGCCACAGAAGAAGCTGAATGAGTCACACATATTTCACACTTGCAGTTCCTCAGAAAAACAGGTCTCTGACTCCTGACTTCATGATACAGCTCACAAAACTTCCTCAGAGTTGCAGTATGATTTATTTGTCTGCTGGCTTTATGGAAACTGTAACCAAACATTGTGTGGATGAATGTTTTTGTAATAGTTACATCTTCCTACCCGAGGGGTGAAATGAATATTGATCAGGGAAGAAAATGTGATTAACTAGATACTTGCAATGTGATAGAGTGAAATCTGGCACTTGGAAGGTTATTTTGCTCAAGCATGAGACTCATTCTCACCAGAAAAGCACCTTCATTGTTTCTCAGATGCAAAATGAAAATTCACCTCCTGGTTTGCCTCCAGAAGAGCTCTTCAGCCTGACATTTTTTCTGGAAGGGAGGGAAAGCGCTGAGAGATTTGACTACAGCACAGTGCAGTCAGCAGCATCCCAAAAGGGCAGGTTCAGGCAATAAATCTAGGTTTCCCTTTACCACATGGCTTCTGGGCACCCTAGTCGCAAATGTGTAGCTACTAATTTCAACAGGGCAACCTGGCATAGAAAAAAAATCAAAAGATAACCTTCACTGAGGGGCTCCTCTTGTGAAAGGGGCAAGCCTGGCTGAAACCAGAACAAAGATCCTGAAAGGGACTTTTAATGTAAGGCTGCAAGAGCCTGTCTAAAAACCTGCTGAATTATGTCACTGCTCTGTGTGCTCGCTGTAAATGACTGGACAACGTTGGTTTTGTATTGCCAGACACCATTGTTGTTTCATGCTAATGACATTATAGTCAGACAAAAGGTGGCTATTGTTGCTTACTTTCTAGTAAGAGTATCCACAAGGGGAAATAACTTACATGCTGAAATCCTCGCCCCTGCAAACAGTGGAGCTCTCTTGGGTGCCCCTGCTCTCCCTTTAGCCAGGCTCCATTTTAGCACAGAAAAGCAGCTGTAGGTGAACTGCTACTTTCAGCATCACTGCCACATGAGAAAGCCCAAATCAGTCTGAGGATCTCATTATGCTAAATGCTGTACAAACGCAAAGTATGAGCCAGTCAGCTTCTGGCCCACAGGTAAAGAGACTACAGAAACAGAGCATACAGGAGAAGTGGAGAGAAATGTGAAGGTACTTGCCCAGCACTGCAGAGTGGGCCCACCGACTAAGTTTAGAACACATCTTTTGCAACCCAGAGACTCCAAATTTAACATCAGGCCACACAAACGTGTGTGGCAGACTCTGAAAAGACTTTGCTGTGTCTGGGAATGGCCAGATTGCTTGCAAGTTATGGAACTATCCCTGTGCTAAGGGCAGGTTTGCCTAAAAGTCAAATAAGCCTTCAGTTTCCTTCTCCCACCCCCAACCAGTATAGGATCCTGCAAGCACAGTTTCTTTTGCCATCTGTTTTGGTTTACCTTCTGCTCATGTTTTAAAGTCACTGTCCAGCCTCTGGAATATAGTAAATGATCATGATACCACAGTAAAAATAAGACTACTAATAAATCCGGTGTTTCAACAACAGCAGTTCAGACACTTTCTGTAATGGTTCAAAAGTAACATCATGAATTAATATGCATGGAAAAGAGCCTAGGAAGACAGGACAGAGTTAGTGGTAGAATCCTTGCAACTGTAACCGAAATCATTGCCACTCACAATGATTTCAGTTTTCTTTTCTTTCTGAGTGGCAGAAGAAGCATTTAAATGATAGGCACTATGATAAATTCAACTTCCTCAAATGATAACTTCAAGCAAACAATAAGGTATATATGTACAGGGCACAACACAAATCCTAGATCTGTTTGGAAGATGAAGAACTAATTCATTAACACAATGCATGAGTTATACCTGCTGCAACAGAATGATTTGAAAAATATGAATGCCTGTATATAACAATAGCAATGGAGAGCAGTAGTGCATATCTGTAAAATTATAAGTAACTGTGGATACCAACATATTTAAGCTCTAGCACAACACCCCTGAGAACCTCTACAGGTACAACTGAAATTTTCTAATTGTACTGGCTCTGGGTGCTTTTGCTAAGAATAGTATCATTCTGCTTCATAGGCAAGAAGAATATACACTTAAGTTAGTATCAAAAGTGATGGGGAAGATTTCAGTCTATCAGCACTACTTTTAGCTGTATTAAGAAATTTTAAAACCTTCCTGAAGCCTACCAGACTACGAGGTGGTATTACAGTCACCCAAGGAAATGAATGTGTAGCTGAGGGGGAAAATGTTTTATAGTACCTGATAATACCTTAGGCATTAATAGGACATTTTTGTACAGGTTGAAAATGCATTCTTCATTTTTCACTGACAGCTGGTTAAAGGAGGAATGCAGTGAAAAGTCTATAAAAGCTTTAAAAAAAATGGATAGGTCTGCACTTCTGTTTTTCTCCCGCCCATGCTAATAAGTGATGTGCAGTTGTTAACCTTAAGTTGTATCTATTGGATTCAGTGCCATCTTGGCCTGTAACCACACCAGGCAACAGAGAGTTTACACAACGTTTTGAACAATGGAAGCATGGAGTCCAGCATCTTTAATACAGTTGGGTAGAAATATCAGAGGCTAAGTTCTTTTTTTTCAGCTTGCGTGAAGTCTACACGCTGCCATTCCAGCAGGCTGGTTTTTGGTCCTTCTCTTCCATTGGAAGACTCTTTCCGTAGGGTGGCATTGTCAGTTTTTTGTAGTCTGTGCTTACTTCTTCTGGCTCCTCCATATCTGATACTGCTGGTCATTGATTCCCATTTGATGTATTTTCTTTCTTTGATTTTGCAGTACTGTCCTTGCCTCTTTCTGCTCCTACCTCAGTGGCTATTCCTTCTACATCTCCTTTGGGAGACCTTGTTCTTTCTTTTTCTAACCCTCCCCTGGGGCAGCTCTTTCCTCCACTGCTAGTGTTCTTTTTCCTTCCTCACAACCTGCTCCTAAACATCCTCGTCTTTTTGTACGACCTCAGCTCCCATCTCCTCAGCACCACCAAAAAATCACAAACCAGGCTGACAGACATTCTCCATCCAACCCTACATACTTCTCAATTTCTCTAACATCTTCTCCTTGATGTCTCAGTGTCAGCTTAATGGGATAACAACTAAAATTGATGAGCTGACTCCTCGCTCCACGATTCTCTACCAATGCCTAAGTTCTCACTTTCCTTCTGAAACTCCATCTTTAACAGCTCCTCCTCTTCTCTAAACTGTTGCCAAAAGAAATCTGCTGTACCTTTTCACATTTTTTATGCTGCACTTTTGAGAGCACCTTGTTCCTTTCCATTTGCATAAGCACAGCCCAGGTGCAGTTCCTTCTTAAGCACTCATCTCTCTCCTTGTTTGTGACAAACTAGCAAAAACATTATAAAAATGAAAGACTTCTGTAAGAACATCTTCATAGTTGTTTTATCTGTCTTTTCTCCCACTCTTAACAGTGTTCCCTCCTTTCTTTGAATCCCCTCATTGGTTTCCTCTGTCCTAAAATCAAGTCAGAGTTTACTACACTCAGCTCTTTCAGTAAGACTAGTATATATTTGCCTGCTTTTTCCGTATGCTCTTATGCGTTTCATCTCTCTCTGAGCTAGTTAATGTCTTTTCTTAAAAAAAAAAAAAAAAATACTCCTGTAGAGGCTTTCTGTGTTTACTCTTGTAGAGAATGGTCACCTAATGGTGATCTAATTTCCATTAGCAGATAAAATAGCTTTGTTACACTGGTCTTTTCTCCTGAAATATTACACAGAATATTAAACATGCTTATTAGTATTTTTACCCATGCATCTGTTTTATTATCAGCAGCAAAAAAAAAAAAAGTCTTAAAAAGAGACTGAACAGATTCAAGAGGGATATATCAATAATGCGTCATTAGGCAGTCCAGATGTGTACTCCCAGAAGCATATAAACTGATGATTGCAGTAGTTGGACCATTATCTTTGGAGAATGATTCCACTATACCTGTCCGTTACTGGCCCATGTTGGACACTGGTTACTGGGCTAGCTGGACATTTTCTCTGCTAGAGTTCTTATGTTACATCCCCACAGTTCTTATGTTCTTAAAATTTAATGGTACAACCAATAAATCTTTCTGATATCACCTACGTCCTTCCTCTCATTCCATCCTTATACAAGCCCTTCCCCTTTCTTTATAAAAGGGACTCACTTTGTGAATTCCTGTGGACTAGGATCCCATCTTACCTATTTGTCTTGAAAATTTCCCAGCATTTTTATGGGAACACCTAACATTCTGATTATTAATAAAAAGAAAAATGATATTATGATGGGAGCAGCAGAACTGCTGCTGGCAGAATTATTTGCAATCCTAATTTCATACATACAATGTGCTGTCCTGATCCCCTGCCCCTCCAGGTAGTATCAGTTAGGATTTTGTTTTGTTTTTTCTTTTCCAATTCTGCTGCAGGCAGTTTACTTTGCAACTTCCATCCATTAATCTGAAGGTACTTTTACATAAAGGAATTAATTAAGACTCTCACATACAAGAATTAATTAAGACAGTAGTAGGCATGTTTTATCATCTCCATGTTGCACATGGGGGAACTGAGGTCAAGAAACCATTGCCCAATTCTTTCACAGAGCTGGGAATGTACTTAGGCATATATCATATCCTTTCAACCTGGTACAGAAGAATATCCTTTCTCTCCTAACACTGTGAGGTATATATTCAGTTTACAAAGTAAAATACTATTGACAGGCAGTCCTATTATTCAAAATGGAAACGTTTCCCCCAGGCAAATGCCTTGGCCAGTCAAATTTTGAAACACATCCTTCTTTCTTAATTTAGACGGAATGAAGCACACAGCATGAAAAGCAAACTAACTACTGTGGGATCTGATAACATTTATACTCTTTTAAAGAGTCAACCCAATACCTGAAATTTGTAATCTTATCATCCTGCTTTAACAGACTCTCCCTCTTTCTCAGCATTCACATGTATACTTCTGTTTGATAAAGAAAGAAATATAAACCTAATGACTTAACGATTTTTATCTATAGTTCATAAAAGCTTTGCGCAGCTGACCCTATACGATCACGCTTCCAAAATGCAACAGTGCCACCTTCGGATCGCACTAAATATGGCTTCTTCACAAAATTAAGAAGCACAGCAACGATTTTTCTTTCCATCCAGACAAATCTTGCTAGGAAGCCCAAAAGCACATGTATAAATCTGAGCAGAACCTGCACATTCATGTCATGAAGCACAAGTCTTCACTGGCAACTGTGGTCCTTTATTTTCATAAATAAACATTAATAAAGAGCAATCAAATACTACTATATAATAAGCCAGACCCGGCATATTCATTCTCTGAGCATGAGAATCACAGAATATTCCCCTGCCACTGCATTAGTGATTCACATGGGGCAGAGCAGCTGGGACCTGCTCCTGCTCTGTGACCTTCACATCATTTGCCAGCTACAAATGGGTATGTTGGGTCCCAGAGTGAGAGCCAAGCTACAGTAAACACTGGAAATATATTTCTGTATGCACATCTGTAATATACTAGATATGTGAGATGGATTACATGCTGCTTCATACAGTATGCATTATATCCTGCCAAAGAGCCTTGCTCTGAAAGAAACCTACCAGAAGGTATGACCCCAGGTTGTGTTGCAGCCCCTCCCTCCTATATGACGAGATGCAGGTCTAGCCACATGACCCACATACACAGGTAAAACTCCTTTTTAAGTTTCTTCTAAACCACAGTGTGTGACAGATCCCTTTTATCCTCAATAGAAAGATATTAATTTAAAACTGAACAAGGCTGTCATTTAATATCAAAACAGGGAACAGATTCAGTAAATTAGTCCTGCTATAAAGATTTGATTATTATTCAAAAAATCAACGCCATGCTGTTTAAACATGAAAGAACAGTTAATTAAATTTACAGTGTCTTTGTTGACAGACTACGTATTTTATATTTGGTTTGATTATAATGGACAAACACCATAATTTTAAAGCTAAGCCATTTGCATTGGTAATTAGAGTTAATCCTGAAAAAAGTCAAAATGCTTCTCAAATTAAAGTTTGGCCTCTGGTGTTTTGAATTTAAAAAAAAATGGTGATCTAAGTTCAAATTAGGCATATTGGACTGGAGAGGGAGAATTTTAAATCAATACAGGCTTGAAAATCAAGGTGTAAAAGAATTGCTCAATTTATTTGACCTTGTTCTATAATACTATTGAGACAAGAAAGTGTACTGTAAGCAGAAAACTGTCTACTCACCCACTGTCATACCATCCATGTAACGCTTGATGATATCAAAGGAATCTCTTAAATTTCCTTCTGTTATGTCAAATATGATATCTGCCTGGTTGGCTGGATACGTAGGTGTGATGGCACGAAGAAAAATAATCTCTGCAAATAAAGGGTATCACAGAGTGTACTGAGAAGTAGTGAAA
The DNA here is from genome assembly GCF_964034855.1 of Anser brachyrhynchus. Lineage (NCBI taxonomy): Eukaryota > Metazoa > Chordata > Aves > Anseriformes > Anatidae > Anser > Anser brachyrhynchus. The sequence continues at coordinate 73,142,145 of NC_137694.1, forward strand.
ATATCACTGAAAAAAACAAACCAAAACAAAACAACATCATTTGACCCAGAATGACTTGTCCTCAAAGCCAGTGGAGGACAAATACTCCCCTGCCTTTCCCTTGGACAGTTTGTCTTTTAGAACAGAAAGAAAGAACTTTTGCAGGAAGAGAACATTCAGATAGATTTATTTTCTCCTCCTGCAGCATCCAGGAAGCCCTGAAGCCAAAACACTGTTACTTTACAGTCCAGAAAGACCACTCAGAAATCAGTCAGACTTCTAGCATGTACATAGAAAGGACAACACTAAGTATCCACAGGGTAGAGAGTGGAGGGGGACAAAACAGATAGACCCTGAACTCTGATTCCCTTAGGCAGTTGCACGAAGTATTGACACTACAAATTGTAGAGTCCTTTTCAGTGTTGGAGGAGGGATTTAGGTTAGTTTTCAAGCTTCTTGTGAAGGAGGTAAGTATTATTATTCATATTATTATCCTTGCTCTACAGATGATGAAACTAAACCATAGAGCTGTAAGAATTCACCCAAGGCCATGTGCTGAATTAAAGAACATCTTCTGGACTCTGGTATTACTCTCAGATTGCTAAGCCTCATCTCTTTTTATTAAATCATGATGGACTAATGAGGGAACTGTTTGGGAAGCATCCTGGGCCAAATCCTTAGCTCTGCTGCCAGTACACCTGGTAAAGCTGACAGGGTGTGTATGGGAGTAAAAGTGGCTATGGGGCATTCCTCCATTCTCTGTGATGTAGGGCCAGCTAAGGCCTGAAACAGACCTGATGCAATTTACAGCAGCTCTATATATCCATGTTATTGGTGGCTAAATTGTTCCTATATGAACAACAACTGGGATGTCTCTTGCCCTACTCCTTCAGCCTGGAAGAGGTTGAGAGTGACTGATAGAAAAATGAAGAGTCAGCTTTGGCTCTCATTTAGGACAGCTTCCTGAGGAAGCAAAGCTGAGACTCTGGATGGATCAGAAACAGGATTTAAGATCTTTAAAAACTTTTCCAAAATAACCTTCCCACCCTCCCTCCTCTTCTTCTCTCCCCGTACCTTCATCATGAAATACGTTGCATTAGAGAAGCTAAGGTGAAGGCAGTCATCCCACCTCTGGATATGTAGGCAATCCCCAGAGAAGGCACCAGAAAGTGAATACAAATGCCAAGTAGCAAAAACTGCCTCTCAATCTGTAAATTTATATGTGAACTAAGCAAAGTGAGTGTGATCCTTCTGAAATTGCAGGACTTGAAGTCTCACAGAGACTGCAGAGGCTGAAGAAGCTGAAGAAATACGCAAAAATGTCCATCAAAGTGCACCATGTTGAGCTGGAAAACTCCCTTTATACAACTGAGCAGCTGCTCACTAGGATACCTAAAAGCTTTCTGGCCAGTCCTTCCCTTCCTTTATTTTATAGGAATTTCCCTTCTTTTATTTTATATTTTTAAAAGTAACACTATTTTTTCATAGGTCAAAAGTCAGCAAATCAGAGTACTAGACGTATAAATATATACTGTATTTTGTGATTTATGGCCTACATGGAGATAAAGGCCATACAATTGGAACAAGTCACTTGCCAATAGCATGCAACAGACCATAAACAGATGAGAGAAATATAAAGAATACCTACTTCCTATAGCAAAATGTGCAAAAGAGGGAAGAGAGAAGTCATGGGGTACACTGTTATTATGTGAGTAGATGTAAAGGGGAATTTAGACTGAGTATTTCCTATTTCCTTATACGGGGAAGCTGTATGAGTTAGAGCTCAGACCTTTTTTTTTTTTCTTTTTTTTTTTCCTTGTAAAATTAAAACTCCTAGATATTGAAGGTTTTAATTAAAGGAATAGTACACTGTAATTTTGAACTGTGCAAACATTTTACTGCACCGGTAGCTAGTCTGGCTTTAGGCAAGGATTTCCGGTGGAGGTTTTACATGTTGTAGTCTATTAAATGGAACAAGGAAGAAACCGCTTACCTTCAGGTCTTGTAAATTCTCTGAATGTGGGTAGTGAAATGACAGTGTGGGAAATTGTGTGGACTGGATCCAACACACAGTTGACATCGTTTGGTCGACAAGACTTAATGCAACGGATAGTATCTGTCTTTTCAAGTCTGACACTAAGAGAAACAAGAGAGAGATGCATATATATCCTGAAAACAAATCACTTTGTGTTTTGCAGTCTGGGGAGCTAGAAACTGATATAAAACTGATATATAAACTGATATTTTACCTTAAAAAACTTAAGACAGACTTAAGTAGATCATCAGAACTGTTGAACCACAGAAAAATTTGGCTTGGCTAAGAGTTGTTGTCAAAATCCCCTCAAACCCAATTTGTCAAGCCAGGCATGCAAAAATAGGGAGAATTGTAGTGCATAGGATACCACGTAAAGTCTCCTTACAAGTACAAACAGGACCAAAGGACTAGGCCCAGGTCCTCAGCTGCGGTGCCTTGTCATGGTCTCACCGATTTCAGAAGAGCTACACTTATTCACACAAGCCTCTTTGTATTCCACTTGATATCAGTCATATAAAGCAGAAACAATTGTTTTCATTCTGGAAATCTGTCAGGAAGTATCAGAAGGGCTCACTTTCTTTCACAATTTCCGGTGCAGCAAGAGTCAGAAAAGCCTCTTTTCAGTCTTTTTCACACACACACCCCTTTCCATCCAAACTGAGAAAACACAGAGGAATGGAAACTGGGGGAGGAAAAAAGTTAACCACCTTATTTAAAACCTCAAAAGATTGAATTCTGAGTTTGGGGAAGTGGTAAGGGTCATTTCATATTCCATCTCAACCAGCTGCTCATTCGTCCTTGAAAGTCTATTAAAAGTTAAATGACTTCTTCTCACCCTTGTCCACCAGAGTGAATTTAAAGTCACTTACAGTTCAAGAACTTCACACAATACCCGGTCTGTGTTCGTGAGAGATGAAAGGGCTGTGCTGGGACTTACAATGTGACTAAGCCCCACAAACGATCTCAACTTTGACCTGCCCATTTCTTCATATTTCTAAGTGGAAGAAAGAAAAGACTGCAGTGTCAGAGGGAGGGAATTAAAAGATTAAAAGGAAGAAAAATTCACTGAGTAAAAGGGAAAAAAAATGGAAGCTTTAGTTTGTAAGATACCTCTAGAAACAAATGGTTCTTACTCTTTTCAAAATGTGTTACCCAACTCCACACCTACAAGCTATCTTTTTTCAAACGTTCAAAGGGACTTTATGGCCCTATTAATAATAAATACATCAGTAACTGCTTATTATATGCTACCCACATTTGCTCATCAAAGAAAGCAAAGCCAAACATGCTGATATTGTATGAAGCTAAAGTAAAGATAAAAGAGAAAACATGAATCAACACTAAGGAAATCATGCTTCAACAGATGTGAACTGGCATAGTCTAAGGGAAGTCAATGTAGCTGGGTTAATTTACACCAGCTGAGTCTGGCTTGTTATTCTCATTCCATAGTTAATGCATTCAGAGTGAAGCTAAAGAATGGAGATACAGGTCAGGAGAGATTTTTACTTCTCACCTTCATCTAGATACAAAATTTCATGATTTCCTAAATATCTCATAGGAGACAGAACAGGACTTTCTGCTGAAATGCCTCATGCTGGCCATTTTAGAACAAATTAATTCTGTATATATGGACATAATAGTCTAACCTACGGTAACAGATTCCACCCACTTATTTTAAACTCTAGATGCCAAGTTAAGAAAGGACTTCCAGCAAGCTGACTCTTGCATCTTTACAATAAGGATGAGCTAAATTACATAGACTACATCCAGTGTAAAATAGTCTATTTCAAAATGCATAACAAATAGAATTGAGGCAAAACGTGTATCAATCGTGTTTGTTTCTCCCTCTCCCTCTTTTTCTTCTCTGCTGTTCATATGGGAGTTTAGTAGATGTTTACATATATACAGACATACAAACAAAAGCTGAATCTTCCATCTGTGAGCTGGGGTCACAACAGCCAAGTCAGGTTGGTTTTACCTTCAATAACGTGTTTATGAATCCTGAAACACTTCTTTAAAAGTTCTTCTCTTTGCCTTATAGAATAACAATGGCATCTTCTAAAGGTTTGAGGGACATCAATAATCAGTGGCTTGTGTAATTCGTTTTAGGCCTTCATGACTAATGAAGTAATGGTACAATATGTACAGCGCCCTAAATTTTCAAAGCTGTAGTTAAATAGAAAGATTTGTATGCAAAAACATTCTGGTGGGAGTGTCTTAAATGTTCAGTATGACTCTGCTTTTGTTCCTGCCTGGGAAGGAAAGGGAGCCTTACTTTCGACTTCAGCTGGAACATTTGACAAATATAAACATTTCTGAAATTCTCATCCAACAAAGTAATTAATTTGTTTACGATGAAGTCCTAAGTAAGATTTATGTTCAAAATTCTCCCTTCTGATTCACTGGAATAAAGCATTCTGACATGAATTAGGTACCTTGTGTATAGAAACAGGATCACCACGATCACAAGTGATCTGTGCTAGTTACTAACTAAAGCTAGTTTCTAGATTCAGTCACCTTGTAACTAGATACATGACAAAATTTTGTGTCAGCTCTATTTCTTTATACTGCTTCTCTCCCCTCTTAAAAATCCCTCAATTTTTGTGTCTGTCCAAACACAAAATACACATTTTTGTGTGTGTATTTGTGTACACAAAATGTACATTTTGTGTGTACTCTGTCCTCACCATTAAACTTGAGTTTGTGCTTTCATTTTCCACCGCCTGATTCTCTGATCTTTCTTTCACTATCTCTACAAATTGTTTCAGGTTATCCAGAATGCAGTTAGTAACACTTTTCTCTACCGTTGCTTTGACTGCACACCTTTAAACATCTTCTGGAACAATTTGTCAACCAGTATCCATTCCAAATTCTCCATATTTACTATTAATGATGTGCTCTGCTTTCAACATACATCTTCCTTTATCCTTACACGTCATCTCTGCATTTGATCTTTTAGCTAGCTGAGAACTTCCTTTTTGCCCATGTCCTCCAATTGTGGATACTATGATTGACAAAACTTTCTTCCTGTGTGCTAAGAACTTTATTTACTCAAATTTTTCTTTGAAGTTGCCTCCTCTATCACAAATTGCAGTTTTGGAGCTGTTACCTCCTGCAGACTTTTTTTCTTTTATAAAAGAAGTAAATTAAGAAACAACTCAGTTGCACTGATTGGTTTGTATATAATGCTTTCCTGAATACATTTTTTTCTTTCTTTTTGGGTTCTGGTGACATTCATTGTCATATTCTCTGTTGGATTCAATAAGTAAGTTCTTTGGACCAGGATCTCTGATTTCATTTTCATTGGAAAGAACCATGCACGTAAGTGGTGCTACATAATGACACATTCCCAAAAATTCCAGCTACACTGCAGCATTGAAGCATCTAATACTGAGCTCTGTGCTGCTGAGTTACTTGCTGAATGCAATAAAATGATAGAATATGGTAGAGTTTTTCAATATTGAGGGCCAAATTCTCACACTCCCTTCTTTCCCTGCCAAACAAATATATATTAATGCTTGCAAAAATGAAGTATATTTTTGAATCTTTATCCTACTTAATTATGGCCTCATAATGAACTGGTAGCCAGAGGGCAGTTATATACAAGTATCTTCTGTGCCAGTAAGAATCCTCATTAGCTCAAGTCGAATGGGCTTGTGCTTTCAACATTTAAAGTGAGGACTCTATCTGCACTGGCAACTTCTGGCAGCTTTATAAGTATGCATCAACAGGCTCATTAAACATTGGCATTCCTCTTGGGACTTGAACTCCTGTCAGCCAGCTGGGATAAACTTTGCCTTAGGGAACATGTAATACTCCGGCAGAGTGCTGCAATCATGTCCCAGTCTAGTCCTTGGCTCAAAAAAAGCCCAAGAGCCCACAGCTTACAGCTAATAAAATAATTGTGTTCAGGTGACTAAGATTTGTGATCTTGGTTTAGACAGCTCCCAGTTTCTAACCTAGTACCTTGCCAGTGCTGTCTGTATTCACATAGGCAGGTGTTTTTAATATGTATTTTCACATGGATTATTCCTCGCTCATCTGCGGACTGACTGTTCTGCCTGTGTAGAACAGAGATGTCTGAGCCCAGGATGGTGTCAAAGAGCACTAATTTGTAGATCATACCTCTGCAACTGAGCTTTAAATATTTATCAATACAAGGACTGAAGAGTACAGTAAGTCCTCTTCCAGCCTGTGAAACAGAATAATTCCAAAGAAATTCCAGTTATATAGTCTACATAGTTCTTGACATCACAGAAGTAAGGGAAGAAAGATTTGGATATTGGAATTCTAGCTGACCTTTAAGGCCTGCTTCTTTGACAGGTGAAGTCTTTATAGTTGCATATTTATGAGGTTTGATATGGAAGTTGGAGAGATAAAAGCGTTATGGGACCAATATCTTATTCAAATATTCCTGTAGACAATTCTCAGCCTGTGAAATAGACAGGAGCTCTCTGCTACTAACTGAGTGTTGTTAGGAGTCCATTGTTATTTTGCCATCATTAGCTGTACAATTCCATGGAAATGTCAAAGAAAAGAAGATGAAAAAATCTCTAGAACAAATTTTACAAAAAAGATTCTCTTTTGTATCATCCTTGGAAGGCAGAAGTGCAATTTGCACCTGGTGTAAATCAGCACAGGCTCACTGGCTGTAACACAGCAGCAATGTAACTGGTGCAACTTGAGAATCTGGCTCCACATTTTCAGAGCAACTTGTGCACTGGTGCATCTCTGAGATGCCAAAGACCTAAGTTATGACATTTTGATAGACTTTGATTTTCAAAAAATGCATTTGCCACCCATGTGATGAAACTCTCTAATGATGTCTCAGCAAATTATGTATCTATCTTGTTTTGAAAATTTAGTCTTAAATATATGCAGCTGTGTATTATCAGATGAGACCAACTCCACTATTGTGTAAATCAAATTAATAGTTTCAGTCCTCAATATATTCAGATAATAACCTCTTCAACACCTACTTCTGCTTTTTATAATGATGCTCAGTACACACAAGGATCTCCCAAAATTGAGATGTTCAGTGATGGGGGAAGGTGGAAAACTGTAATGATGATGGCAAATAAAATGCAAGTGCAGCATGCAATAGATGAACTAAAACTTTATTAAAATTGGAGGAAAAAATAGCTACTCTCAAAAGAGAAAATGTAGCAACTTATGCCTCAGAGTTAGGGATCAAAGTTGTGCAGAGACAAAGACAAAAAGTTTGGCAATAAATGTGTTGATAGTTCCATGGCGAGAAAGTTGCATTTGAATTGTCAGAAGAAGGTCTCTGGGCTCTGTGATTTGCCGCTGCATGACCACAATGCCACTGTGGTTGTTCACTTTTTTTGTGGTGAAAAAACCCTCCTGGTTCCCGCTGATGATGGACAGCAGTATTTTATCCCCAGGGACAGCACTGGAAGGGCCCATGCGGAAAATGTCGGTGGGTACTTGAATGTTGGTAGGAAAAGAGAGGTGATAGTAGGTTATTCTCAGAGGCAGGCTCTGGCACTCCTTATTTTCATTACAAGGCAAGCGCTCACAGCGACTGCAAGAAAAGTGAGAACACAAGACAAGAGGAAGATTAGCGTACATTTAGCAAGCGTGACAGGATAGCAAGGGCAGTGGGGATGGGAAAAGATATGTTGACTTGCATACTGTATCCATTCTTCAGCCTGGCATCTCAGTAACATAGCAAATGGGCATTTATTAAATAGGGGTGAACTCGTCTGCAGTCGGTGCTTTTGGAGGAGGGTTGCCATTTTCAGAAGTGTGTCAGATGTTGCCCTTTCTTTGCACGCACAGATGGATTGAGTCTGGCACCGCAGTGGTGAGTTTATCTGCATTTGAACAGCTAAGCTCTTCCTCAGGAGAACATCAGCTTTGTTGTTGTTGCTTAAGTTTTATTCTCTTGTTGACTGGACATATGTCCAAAAGATCCTAAGATCCTAAGTGATTATTGAGTTCACTGTGTCCTAGTTGGGATGTCCTTTTAGAGTTGGATTTTAAAACTGAGCAAAGTATTCTGAAATGCATAGTGTAGGGTTAGAAGGAATTGGTATTTCTGAGAGAAGAGACAATATGGATACTGCACTATATATTCATCATCTGACAGCATTCAGAGGAACATAAAACTTGTTTCCAACACTGCTTGTATATTCAGGTTTATTTGCTTTAAAAAAAAATCTTCCTTCTTCTCATGTAGCAGAGTATTTTTCTGTGCCATGAAGAGAACCAACACATCTAAACAAGAACTGAAAAAAGATGCAACAGCCTGATGTCTCTAGCATATCCTACACACTCTGTCCACTCTTACACAGGCTCAAATCACAGGAATGATGCTGGTGAGTGAGAAAACTGTGGTCTGCTAATGGCTGTTTTCTTTCCTTATCACTAAGCACTGTATTCTAGCAACAAGTCCAGAGAACTGAAAAGATTAACTATGAAGGCTGAAAGTGAACAATGAACTTAGTCCCGATGTCAGCACTGGAAATCCTGATCTGTATGAAGAGAGCAATCTCATCCCTTTCTGTTACTGAGAGCAGTAAAGTTTGTCTTGTACAATGCACATACCTGTGTATGCCGTATTTATGTCACAGCTAATGAAGAACATTGTAGTTTACCAACATAGTAATCAGGATCTGACACATCATGCTACCTGGTGGGTTTGAGAGGTGGTTACAAATTTGCATAAAAGGAAAGATTACATGAAGTTAGGATTAAAGATATGCCCAATTCACCACATTCAAGTTGGTATCTGAACACCCTCTCAGACAGATGCATGGAAGTGGAGGTAGACATGACAACTTGAGCTGAATGTTGACTCTGCAAAATTTGGGGATGATCAGGTAAGGCATTTAGCTCCAAATTTGCCTCATGAGCAGCTATGAATCAATTAAAAGTATCTACAAGAGTCTCTGAACCCAGTAACAATATTCAATCCACAGGCTGAGATTTTGGAACCTAACCTATTTATTCATTTCTTCACAGAGAAATGCTCCAGCATGAAGGCATGGTTTGCTTCTTATTACCTCACAGTGTGGTAAGAAATCTGACTGCCCATTTCATTATTTTATTTTGTCACATTAAGTTGAGCTCCTAACAGGAGTAGCTGGTATCAAAATTATACGCAAAATAATCATTTTCAAAAAGAGTAGTTAAAAGCAACCTCAGTTCTTCAGTTAATGCTTTTTGTGTTTTATGTTCTCTTCTAACACCACTTGCAAACCCAAAGTACAAAGCAATTCTTTGAAGACTTTAATGCATTCTTAATTTTATTCATGTGTGTAAAGATCACACACAAGTCTTCACGGGATGGTCATCTAATTAAGTGTGGATATTCCTGGAATATTTTCAGGTATAGTGAGTTCTGCATTCTTTTCCGAAACGTCATCACTAACTCCCCTAAAGAGAATTCCTTAATTTTGTCAAAATAATGAAGCTACTTGGTTTTGTTGAAATCATGAAGCAAGCCAACACATTAATATCTTAGTTGAAAATGCTTTCTCCATGTAATCTTTTCAGAAGCACAAATATGCTCATAAAAATGCCATGACTTAATTCTTTTATAAAAGTAAAACATGTTTTGTAATAACCAGATCTTTATTTTTTTTTAAAGACCAAAAAACCCTCAAATCTCTCAACTTCCTAAGATTTGGAAAAGGACATTCTGTTGATTCAGAAAGTTATTTGTGGAGACAGATGTGCCTGTGGCTAGGAGTAAGAATTATTCAAAATTCATCATCTTTTATCTTATTCTTTGGTGGTGCACACTACACACTGCACACTTCACTATGGGTTTAGTTAATGTGTGCTAATTTTTCCATCAAATAACCACAAAGAAGAGATAGCAAATATTATTGCTTTCAAGAGCCAGAATTCATTCTGGGGTCATGCACCATAAAGGCAGTAACAATGAGCATTTAAATCACGGTGTACTCTCTAGACCTTATTTAAATGCTACCAGTGGGAAGAAGAAAATCACATGGTAGGGGAATTCAGCAGCCGACTGGTAACGAACGAGTAGCCCAAGACCCTGGGTGCCACTACAGCTCTGTAGCATCTCACGATGGATGAAGTGGCCATGCAGCCACTGTGCCTGGCCACCACAATGCGTCGCTGTGGCCACAAGCACAGGGGAACCTGTGGGAGAAGGGGAGGGCTGGAAGAGGTATAGTGATGCTGCCAGAGAAATGCACACCGCTTGGCAGTGAGGGGGTTTTAGATGCATCTTAGCAGATCTCTGCAATGAAACGCATGGGTTAGAAAAATAAGTGTATAGTGCTGTTGAATGCTTATTCCTGAATTAATTCCTGATTATTTTAGCTTACTGCTATTTAGCTCAATTATTCAATTTTAAGTTTTTTGTTTGTTTGTTTTTGCTTTTGTTTTTTTACTTGGCTGAAATACTGGCTTCAAGAAATTACTAATAGTTTGAATTTTGCATACCAAATACTGGTTACTCATAAAGGAAAATTAAACTATTAAAACAAAAAAGATATTATCTTAGAGAATAAATACATCTAACAGAAAATATTCTTCCCTCCTGTTAATTTCTGAGCCTGGTTTTCACATGGTACAGACGCAATTCATTCAATTTTGCCAAAAGAAGTTGAATGGTTTACAACACTTTCTTATATACTGAAAGTAAAAGAACTTTTTTTTCCAGGATCTATGGTTTTGTAATTTACTTTATATATGGAAACCATCTCAACTTGCTAAATGACAAACCAAGTATGATTACCAAACTGTACACTACACATTTCTGAAATTCAATCCTGCAGATTTCCAGAGCTGGAACAATTTTCTGCACTGCCTACAATATACTCCACTACAAAGGCTTTCCCTTGATAGTGTGGATATATACTCTGCATGTTCCTCCTATCTGGAGCTGAAAACTTTCAAAGAGCTTTAAGCCATAGAAGACACAGACCCATCTCCATTTTGCCCTCAGCATTGAGCCTTTATGTGCTATCCTATGCCCTGGCAGGGATGTATGGACCAGATGACCTCCAGAGGTCCCTTCCAACCATAACCGTTCTGTGATTCTGTGATCCTTGATTCATTCATCCATCTTTCCCAACTGGGCTCCTTCCTTGCTTACTGCCCTTCCTGCTCACTCAAACCTTTGGCATCAGGATCATCAACAATGCGCTGATCCTCTTCTTCCTGCTCCATTCTCTCCTGGCTGACACTTGTTCCTCTCAATTTCAGTCTCACAGTCCTAGCCCCAAAACATATACTCGTTTCCTCAGTATCTCTGTGCAGCCACCCCAAACTATTCCTTGCTCTGATGGTCTTCATCCAAACCTGGCATTAATCACCCTTTACCAGAAAGGTCCTGACCCTTTCCCCCATCATAACCTGCACTGATTTCCACAGTTTATTTCATCTTTGTCTCTGAATTTTTTATACAATTTTACTCTCCACCCCTGAAGCATCTCCTAGATTCATTTTCCTCACCTGCTCACACCTTCAGATCTGTCCCTCCCTACATTCAGCCTCTGCCCTAAGTATGCCTTTCCTTCTTACAGAGCTGGCTCTTCTCTCATCTGTGCTAGAAACACCTTTCATGAAGTCTGGGTTATCTTTAAAAGCACAAAAGAAAGAGGCTCTGGGACTGTCAGGGTCTGCAGTGCCAGGCCCAGGACAGGTAGTAGCTAAAGTTACAGAGATCAGGCTTCTTTCCTGTGGCCATTTGTGGGAATGGGCTCAGACAGTCTGTGAAGTTGGCGCATGCACATTTTAGACTCCTTTAAGAGGCTCATGTCTGCTAAATCGGAAGAGGATTGTTTGCTGATAAAATAGAAAGACATCTCTACTGACAAGAGGAATTAAATTGTGTTGAGAAGGATAGTCAAACACAGATTGACAAAGAGGCTATGAAATCCTTATCACTGAAGGACTTTAAGCAAAAGTTAAACACCTTTCAGAAATACTCCAGGAAGTCCTGACACTCCCTTGACACACACGGGTAATTACCCATCCAGGTCCTCATTTATAAGGTTTATGAAAAAGAGCTAGCTGCAATTTTGCAAAGATTTTTAACTTTAAAAGTTTCACAGAGTTTTGGTAAGGATGACAAAAAGTGCAAAAGTAATCCCCTAACAAATTTCAGATTTCTGCTCCAAAATCTGACAGCAAACTCAACGAAAAAATAAATTAATTAATCAATGAAATTTCTTAAACACACAAACCAATGTATTCCTGCCTACCCTTGTTCTTGGAAATGAGTGAACTGCTTTGGCAGAAATTTACCAAACTTGCGCCTGAATTAGACACCTGGCATGTACAATTTCAGATGCTGGTTATGTTTTGGCAAAATTCTAAGCAGTTAAAAACAGGTTCTAATAATGAGAAACAACAGGCAACCTTAATAACATGCAGGCATGTCTAAAATACAAAAATATTTCCCAATCTAGCTCAAAGCAGCATATATTTCTGACACACCGCTGTAACTGCTCTTTATCTTTTCTACTATTTTTCTTGGCTTAAATTTATATTACAAATGTTTGACTTCAGTGTCACAAAAAGAGAATTTATTTGTTATCCAATTTGATAACAAAAAGTGTTTGGTAAGGGCAGTGCAGCAAGTCCTATTGTGAGTAGCTGTAAATCATACCTATCCTTGGAAAAATACCAAGCCTATAGGCTTATGAGAAAAAAAATATATATACAGAATTTAAGCAAAATAGTTTAGACCATCAATAAAATTATTACATTAAGGACCAGACCATGCCAGGCACTTTGCTGGTCTTTGGGGATGCTTACACAGGGTGTTTGCTCATGAAGCTGAGAATATCTGTAAGCTGTTCTGAGCTTTCAGCCTATAGCATCTGACAATCCTGCAATTACCTCATCTAACGACAATCACCTCTGCTAAAACCACCATGCAAAAATCTCTGCTTTAAAGTTATTAGGTAAGGAAGTTTCTGGATCACTGAGAGTGGTTGCCCGTACATAAGAATTTTAAGGAAAAATAAGAATGAACTTGTATTGGTAGGACTGAGACTTATTAAATTATAGTTGTTCCAAAGAAAATTTGGGGTATAGGGTAAAAAGTTCTATGGCGCGTCAACTTGATGGGAATAGAAAACGTGTTGTCTTTCTTATGATAGGCCAAGTTGGTGAAACTGGAATGTGTTTTGAATAAAAAAGAGAAGAAACCAGTATTTCTAATAAATAGGATGATATAAGAAGCCAGATATTTTAATTTTAGAGTCCTGGCACAAGGTTAGGTGAAAAAGTGATTTAATGTCATTATCATGCAAGGACTAACAAAGACATGCTAGCTATCAGTTATGATGGCTTACATATGCCAAAAATTATACAAGAATATTTAAATCAATTTGGATTAGAAAGGGCACTAAAGAACAATCTTAAGGAACTGTTCCCTAGTGGGAACAAAGTAACCCAAGACACACACCCTGATACTGGCATGCTGGTATAATAATAATAACTGGCTAAGTAGGAGAGTACCTATCTGCCCATTGAACTAACTTGGACATTTTGCAATACAGATAATTAACTTGTATTCTCTTTGGTTTATGCAAGCACATTTTTGACAATATATTTAGTAACTTTGTCTGAATCTGTCAAGAGGTGAAAGCCTAATAAATCCAAGATAATCACTCAAAGACTTAAAATAATTAGAACTTTACTGGGCAGCTACAGGATTTGTTTCTGATTCACAGCCTAATTATAGCCCTAGCACATCAGAAGAATCTCTCTACAAATCTGAGTTAGGCAGAGTAAGTCATTATAGAGCTGCAACAGCCCAGACAGAAAAACAATTCAGACATCCTATTACTTCCAAAAAAAATCCCTAACATCTCAAATAGCCATTACTTTCAACACATCCATAAAAATATAGAAAAGAAAGAAGATGAAATGGAATATGTGTTAACAGCTATTTTATAAAATGAATTTTTCAACTCTAGGATGTCCATAAGAATAAAAATCTGCTAATTCTGCTTTGTGGCCCATTGCAAATGAGGTGGGTTTTTTTTTTTGAATTAAGATAGATACAAATAACACATGATATTAAATAAACAGTACATCTGCATCATGAGGCACTTCTTGTTTACTGACGAGACCTACATAACTTAAAATTTAATTACTATTGATACATCTCAAAAGCGTATTTTATAAATATTTGTTTTTATACTATGAAATCCCTCTGCAGCATTCTGATCAAATACGTCTGCTATACCACTTACACATGTCATTTTACAGCTTAAGGTTTAAATGGAAACTAATCAACCCCCACAAAGTCCCTCTGAGGAAGCTGGAAGCACCAGCTTCATTCTACAGAGAAGGTACAGAGACGGTGGGTATATGAACACTGGTTGTGAAGAGCAAAATAGCAAGCTGATAACCAGTGTCATTTATCAGCTTTCCTCTCGAGCTGATGCATACACTTACCTGGGTGTGAGATACACAGAGAGTACAGGAGTACAGGGTGGCCATAAAGCCATAGGGCAAGTGGAAAAGCGGTCATCTGCATCAGCCATATAGCTATGCCACCGAAATTTTGAAATGGCTTCTAGCTAGCATTGCCAGCACTACAGGATTGGTGTAAATGAGCTGCCAGCTACCCCTCCTCCCCTATCTGTGTCTCGTATTTTCAAGACCAGAATAGCTTTCTCTGACCTAGGTTAAGAGCCAACATAAGAGATAATTCTACCACTGGAGTATAATAGTAAGCAAAGGCTGAGTGTGACAGAAAAGTTAGAATTTTGAAGCTGAATGTAATCCTCCTAACAGGTTTGCTGCAAGGTAGCCAGAGAGAGAACATCAACATACGCTTCTAGAGAACATTATAATGCAAACCATTGCCACATGGCATCTTTTTAAGGGAATATCTTTTTTTTTTAGACTGAAATAGGACCACGAGAAAAGGACCAGACCTGTGTGTGCAAAACTTGGGGTAGGCCTAACCAATAAAGTATGTATTTGCCGGAATATGTTACATATTCAGTCAGCAGTGTGAGGAGAATATGCCACCAAAAAAACGTTGTACCTTGAAAAGAAAGTACTTACGTATCTCCAGACTTGCGGTAATTTTCTGGACATTCTAAAGACAGACAGCGAAAGCCCCCCTGGATATTAAAGCAGGTCTCATTGAAAGAGCAGTTGTGGGTTTCTGCAACACACTCATCAATATCTGCCAAATGGAAAAAGGTGAGTGGGTTAAACACATGCTTTTCCTCTATTTGCAGGTGCCATATGATGAAAGTATCACATTAGGTACTAGAGAATATGGGGTGCAATTAAACATTATTACAGGATTAAGGAGAGCAGGAAGAAAACTAACCCAACCAACAGGCAAGAACAAGAAAAGGAAGAGCAGCAGTGTCACTAAGTGGGCAAGACTTAAATATTTGCTGAAATGTCTACAGCATTATGATATTTCCTTTTAACAGATAAACCAATTCATATAATTTCACAGTGGGAATCTTCATTGAGTTTGCTCAAGTTCTTTAAGAGCAGTATAAAAACATTACTGCATTCTATAGGCTGTAAAAGAAATTTCTATTGGATCCCATTATTTATTATAAAAAATTGGTCTCTCCAGATTTCAAGCTGATACTGACTGTTTTACTTCTAGTGCTGCAGGACTATAAACACAAAACCTTTCTAGAACTCTTTAGAAGCCCACAATCCAGTTACATCTCCCTGAACCCATTGAACGTACCTTGGCAGTTGCGTGCATTGGGTGCCAACCTGTAACCGGTGGAGGGACAAGTACACTGAAAGCTCCCAGGAATATTAATACATCGAAAGGAACAGATATGACCTCCAGTAGGTAAAGCACATTCATCAATATCTGCAAGAGGAAAACACCACTAATTTACTATGTCTGCACGGCATTTTACTAAGTGCACATATATGGTGTTCATGCTGTGAGGCTGAAACACTATTTCATGATTATAACTAGTGGAAAAGGAAAACAATTATTGATTAGGGCCACAACTATCTAATGAAGGCTGTCAGGAATAAATGGAGGTGTGAAGAAAATTAAAAGCAATCGAAGGGCCTAAGAAACAGTCTGCTTTTGTCTTATAAATGCAATAACACTGTAAATACGGTGACACATTATTGTACTACTTTACTAAGGGGGCAGAGAGGAATAGTATTATCCCTGTTTTAATAAAAAGAAAATTGTGATGTTTTGCCCAAGTTCTTACTGCGTATTACGTCCTAGATATCATAGCTCAAGTTCAAGATCTTGTCCACTGGGTCACACCCACATTCTCCTATTACTTGATCAAAGCCTACATACACATTAATTCAGAACCAGCCACAAAAGGAGGATATATAAAACACCATGTAATAATATTGTATATTACGTATGTAACACACAAACATGTTTGTATATTCACTTGCTGAAGCCAAGAAATTCTGCTAGTTGCTCAGTAACAAAAATTTTTAAAAAGGCACATTTCTGACCAGTTACGAAAGTATGTGAAGTTATAGTTCCGTGTAAACAGCAAAGCTGACACCATACAATCAAGCAGAGGTATTTCTAGACAAAGGCATGGGTGGGAGACTTTTATTAAGTACAGGTTCATAGTTTCGCAGGAAAATACCAAACAGAATCAAATGTTAAAATGCATCTATTAAGAGTCTATTAAACTGTTTATGTATGTCATGGCGTGAACAGAAAATGCTCAAATCCTTTATCTGCAAAGACAGTTCTTACCTTCACATGAAATCCCATCTATGTCACTAAGTTGAAAGCCACGGCGGCAGTAACACTGATAGGAGCCATACACATTGGCACACTCTTGACTACAGGGGCTGCTCTCACACTCATTTAAATCTGAAATGCAAAATTATACACCTGAAACCCCAGTTTCTTGCTGTATTTGTCACTCCTGTTACAGGACTGAGGCTAAAGTTTGGTTTCTTTGGTTTTTGTTTTTTTAATAATTAAAAAAGGATGGTTTACATATTACTGAGTAAGCTGGAAATAATGGGCTTTGGTTGTATTATTCTCAAGAGGGTCTGGTAGTATAGGTTACTGTGTGCTATTATTTCCCACTATCCCTCAAGGTGCGTGACTTGGAGGGAGTCGTTAGGACCACACCTGCATCTTTATATTTGGATATCAGCAAAGCTGGTTGTTAAACTCTTGAATCTGATCTAGTCACATCACTTGAAAATGTGGTAAATACAGACACATACACCTCAGCGTGATCCAGCCAAAGGACAAAATATTGGAATTGTGGACTACAGCAGTCTTGATTAATCATAGCAGCATTCATGCTATCAAAGGGACAACATCGGGTTGATTTCTTGTACCAATCCAGAGCAGTCTTATGAGCTAAAATCAAACAGGAATAGCTAAACAGTGACAAGCTACATCTCACACTATATACCTAATGCATATAGCCATACCTTCACATGACCTGCCATCAACTGAAAGTTTGAATCCCATGGTACAAGTGCAGTAGTAGGAACCAGGAGTATTCTCACACTTGTGAGCACAAAGACGGCCTGGATAGCGTCTGCATTCATTGATATCTGCAACAATAAACATACAAAGATCTATATATTGGCTGGCTTCCTTGAAGTAGTACTCTGGACAGGACCATGGTTTTGAGTTTTATTTTTATTTTCCAGACTTAAAATTAGAGAGGGAAGGATTTACCCAAAATGCCCATCATTTAAAAAGTACCCTTGTGCATAACTGAATTAGCCAATATAAAGAAGAAAGTCATTTTGATCTTCCAAAGGAATGTTTTGCTGCAGGTGCCTACAAAAAAAGTCACGCAAAACAATTACATGCACTCTCATAATCTTACCTTTTAGCAGGATAACAGATAACATGTCGACAATACTAATACAGCTTCCTTTGAAGTATCAGCATGTCTTTAGTATGGTGTTAGATTTATACAAATAATACAGTAGTCAATTTTATATTTAGATGAAAGGTTATGCAGAAAGCCATAACATTCTTTATACAGGCTCATTTTTTAAAATGCCATGGTTGGATTTACTTAAGTTGATAGGTACAACTTACCAACACAAGTTCTACTGATGACATCAAAAGAATAGCCAGATTTGCACTCACAGCGATAATTGCCCGGGGCATTTATACAAACATGTCCTTCGCCACATGGCTGATTGGAAGATAAGCATTCATCCACATCTATAAAAAAAGAAAATGTGATTGTAAGTACACTTATGAGGATTCAAGCCGAGAGAAGAGCAACATGTTAACTCTTATTTCAGATGCATATTTGTGTGTCCCTTCTATCTGTAAAATAAAGTATAAATTCTTGCTGCCTTACAAGTGTTTTATGGGCTTTCTTTAGTGGTAGTTGTAAACTTTTGAAACAGAAAGTGAGACTTGGATCTAGCTCCTAGCTTCAACAAGATCAGAGTAATAATTGCAAAATTCTGAATGTAAAATTCTTACAGAACAAGGTATCTCTCACACATGTGCTGTAGATCTTGATAGGACTTGGGAAGGAAAAAAAACAAGAAATCAAGAAATCAGATAATCTTTGGAGGAAATTAGGTGCAAAACTATTTTATTATGAATATTCAATATTCATGGAACCTATTTCTTCACCTAAGGTAAGATGTCAGAAGACCACAGTCAGTTGTGCTTTGATAAACATTTACAATAATTAAAAATGCAGGCAAAATACCTCTCTTTGCAAAAGCTACCTTAGTTAAATGCCAGCCCACGGCATATCTGCCTTTCAACCTTATTTGAGTGTCTTCTGAGAGACATTATGTGGCAGGTGGTCCTTGCGTTATAACTATGTACTGGGGAGATTTTAGACCACACAGCATTGTTCCAGTATATTAGTATAGTCACAGACAATGCCGTTTTGAGGGGGGGCAATTGTCACTTCTGTTTTTCTTAGTGTTTTATGAGTAATTTGAAAGACAGAGAGGATCTTTGTCACTCTTCACTTTCTGTGACTGCCATGAGGGAAAGAACAGGATCAAGAACTGGTTCTGGGAACAAGTGAAACTTAGGCAGAGCTCAAGAAACAAGTAAACATAAATGGTTCGTTTTCTGTAAACTTTTTTTTTCCTTCAGAACTGTTACTTACCTACACATCTCGTTCCATCTTCATTAAGATGATACCCTCGGCCACAGCTGGGTGAGATTCGCTGGCAGGTGTATGAGCCATCAGTGTTAATGCATATCTGCCCAGCTGGACATGGCATGTTGGTGCTCAGGCATTCATTGATATCTACAAGAGTACAGTAAGCCAATGTAACAATCTGCTGTCTAATGATGTTTCAGGTAAGATGCTTTTCTTACATCCCTCGTGGTTTGAAAAGCTCTGCTCATGGGAGCACAAACATTTGTGTCATTTAGCTTCAACAATATTATGCCTCTGGCGTGAAGACTGGGAGAGGTACAAAGGGCCCAGATCCCATTCAAAAGCTGAGGAAATTGGCTATAGAATTTGTCTTTGTTTAAAGGCCTTTGCAAGTCATCCCCCCCAAGATGTACAAACGGATGATGAAGAATTCAGTTTACCAGCTCAACCAGTTATGTTGCAGTCTATGCGTGAGGATTACAGCAAGTGAGATGTAGTAAGTCATATAGGTAGCAGTAGTCTGCATTTTTACAGAGAAAAACTACTTCTCACAGGTATTCATCATTAATACCTTACCTCATCTCATAATAGGTTGTCCATGTAAACATTTAAGAACTTGAACAGCTCTTTTTGTGTGTGTGTGTGTGTGTGTGTGTATTCACTATGCATCCCTCTACCATCCATGAAATGTACGGGTTTTTTGTTTTTACAAACTGGACATCATATCAGTTTGTGACAGATTTTGCCTGGATAAAAAAAAAAAAAAACACACACACACACACAAGAATAAAAAATGAAAAGCAAAACCCCAGAATACGTAATGAGATGAGACTAAGCTATATCAGAGTGTGATCTGGTACAGTTTATGTAACCAAGAAGGTAAGAAACGCGCTGTTACCCAAGGTTAGCAATGTGCTATTAGTTCAGAGAAAAGGACTTTCAGAGTTAGGAATAAGTGACTATAGGTGATTCCAAAACAGCCTTCAACAACTGGAAATGTTAATATATCTAAGACCTGACAGTCTGTAGGAACAGTCACTGCTTGTGACATGCATCCTAAAACCTTCAACAATATCCAGTTTCATGTGCCTACTTCTCTGCCCCAAGTTTTCCTCCTTATCTCACTCGTACGTGATCATTATTTTTCACAGTAGTACTGCTAACTGTCAAAGAGCTACTGCTTTCCAGTTGCTACAATAAAAAGCAAAGAATTGCTTCGTTGGAAAGACAGTAAAGCTTTCATACTCTTTCCCCCTCGATACCATATAAGGGAACATTTGATTAAGTTTGTAAAATTAGCTTGTGAAATTGTTTTGCCAATTATTTTGAGCAAGTTCATACCACTGCAAATTGCTGTGGATTTACTAATGTCAGTGCAGACACGGTAACTTCTACAGCTGTGGACCTAGTGTTGGCTATGGCATATAAGTGTCTTCAAAGGGTTTGTTGTACACAACAACCAGCTCCCTTCAACTTGTTTGCAAAATTTTTGCAATTTTATTTTCAGCCTCAGTGTTTCCAGTATCAGATTTCAGCACTACTGAGTACAATATGGTCAGGAGAATGTGGGGCTGACAATGAGCTAGAATTGGCAGCTGCGGCTGCTCAGCCAGTTCCACAAGTCCAAAACACACCATGCCGCTGGGGGGAATTTAAAGTTAAGTTGAGACTTGAAAACACTACTCAGGGGAATAATTGATAGATTTGTAGGTCACATTAGACAATTCCATTTAGAGTATGCTGGAAACCAGTGATCCTAACATATTTACTGAAAGGTTTTAACTCTGTTTTGTAGGAGCCTCAGAGTAACTTAACAGGTCTTGGAAACAAGGCATTAGCACAATAGATTCTAAGCAGTCTTTAAAATAAAATAAAATAAAACTCCTCTCCACAGTGTATGATAATTAGTCCCTCATTCTCACACATAGTAATATTCTTCATAAACCACAGCTAAAGGTGGATAGGTCTAGCTAAAGGTGGACAGGTCTAGAAAGATATCTGTAGACCCTCTGCATACTAATATCAACAAAGTATGTTACAGAGGAAACCATAATTTACAGTTTTTTATACTAAGCTTTAGCTAAAACTTTTTGAATAGAGGGAGATTAAAACATACCACTTTACCCAGATTTTGTTTCAGATAAAATCTCTGAAGGCTTAAGGAAAATGTTCAAATGCAGCCAAGTGCCATAAGTACCCAAATCTCATTAAAAATAGATATTTAGTATTTAAGTCTTATTTAGAGGTCTTTCATCTGTAAATCTTACCTGTGGGACCAACCCTGTCTTTAAAGAAGCAGAAAAAAGACATAGCAGAGCAATACATACATACATGAAGAATGACTTGAGAAGCTCAGAACTTACCCAGTGAAACTACAACTTAACTCCTAAGCATCACTAAAGTATTCACTGAGATAAGAGTATGTCTTACCAATACAGTTGCCTAGCGCATCTTGTATAAACCCATTCATGCACTGTAGCTTGGGTCGGCAACGGAAAGATCCTGGAGTATTCTGACAGATAAAATCGGGGGGGCAGTTATGAGTACCAGTCTCACATTCGTCAATATCTGGTACATCACAAAAAAAGATTGTTAGCAGGAGTTTGACAAACTTTTTCATCACATTTAAAACATAAGACAGTTTAAAATGTCAGACAGATTAATCCTCAGCATATTTTCATGCAATTCAGTGCAGTGAACCGGGATCAATCTGAACTGTTGCTTCAAACAGAATCTCAGTAAAAACATATATAGGCACGTATGTGTTTATTATGCTATTACACATTTAGTTCTCATAACTAAATGGTTCAAAATGACTACAAAGCATCTGAAGCACCATGTTCAGCAGTGTTCAGTCTTGATTCAGCACTGTGCTTATACATGGGCTTAACTTTGAAGTCAGTAGGACTTAATTAGGTGTCCAACTGCATTTTTAATTTTAACCTTAGATCCAAAGTAGACATTGTTCATTTCTTTCAAAAGTGAATTAACTAACCTTGACTCTCATCTATATAAAGGTCTCTTTGCATTATTTTCCTTTAAAATGCATACAAATATTATTTACGTGCACTTTAATATTCCATTCTACTGCATTACAGGAAATAAATATTTGTGAATAAATTATGATTCAGACAAAGCAGACAAGGGCTAACAAGGTTTCATCCATGAACGTAACCTAGTCCACATAAAAGTGACTAAAATTTTATGTTCACCACCTCACAATGGGAAGAAATCTCCTAAAACTATTAAAATGCAGAAACTTCCTAGCTATAGCATACCTTGGCTTTCCCATCTATGCTATGGACACAACAGTAGAGACAACTGCTTATCCCTAACGGTTGTGAGATTCAGAAAACGATTGTGGGGCCTACTTTAAGTTTAGTATGGGTTTTACATTGTTACAATTAATTGTTTTAAATCAACAGGGTTTTATGTGCTGCACAACTCAGTAACCAGACAAGTATTTTCCATGTCATTTTGCAAGGCATTTAAAAATCATACATGAAGATTATTCATTTTCTATTTTCATCACTATTAACACAATGTTAATAATTAACTTCACTACCATATCTTATCCAGATAAGAAATTTCTAAAGCTAATGGCATGCATAATTTAATGACTGTATTCCCATTTTTCCACCAGAGAAATATTGTTAATACTTGCTGGTAAACTATTTGTGGGCCTAAAACTGATGTCATTCAAATCAGCATGAATTTTACTTCAAAGGGAGCAAAGTTGGACCACAATACTTTCAAAAAACATCATCCATATGTTCTAGGGGTTTTGTGCTGTAGTTTGTTTATCAGCTTTTTCTTTTTCTTTTTTTTTTCCCTCCAATCTATTGTTCATCACTGATTACTCTGTGAAATAAAACCCTACACAGAATTTTGTCTGAGTACACTTACTCAATGGAATGAAATTACAGACTGTTTTTAAACAATTCTAGGCTCTGGGGGAACAGACCTTTTCGTAGTGGAAACCAGTTCTACACCATATGGTGTTTGCTGCCAATTTATCTTTGCAAAGGTAGCATGTCAGGTGCAGCTATGGATACATGTAACAGCATACTCTGAGCTAGATGCAACATGAAATCACTAATTTCTTTTTTTTTTTTTTTTTTTTAAAAAAAGACTATTACCCTTGTGTTCAAACACAAGGCAGCACTGGTTTTAACCTTTTTTTACTTTTACATCCTCAAGAATGTTGTGATTAAGAAGTGAATCCGATTGTAATGAATTTAATCCTCCTGAAGACAAAGGCTTACTTTTTTTTTTTTTTTTTTTTTTTGTCCCCAAGATGCATCTTATCTTAGCATTTTCAAATTGAACTGCCTGGTCATTTCACTTACCACTTTGCACTTAGAAATGTGCAAACTTGATTCTTTGAGATGAAAATAAACCATCAGATATGTGCCAGGAGCAGGACTTCGGCACTCCACTCATTAAGAGCAACCAGTTCACAAGACAAGACTAGAACTAGCCAGAAGTAAACACCTAAAAAATGCATACAGTGTGAGTGTGGGTTCTTCAAAATCATCTGCTTCAGTCTGCAGATCAGCTCTTGTCACATAGCACAACTTGACAATGTATAATAAACACAGCTCTCTCTTCTGGAAGTCTTACCATAGTCCACAGGCAGCCTGTATTTGGTATTTGCAAAGTGACAGGTGGAAAACTACTGTCCCAGAAGAACTAGAGCTGCCTGTGTGTCCCTGTGTAACTACGGCTTACACACATATTTCCCAAAACATAAAAAGAGCAAGACATGATGATGGTTTAATGTTTGTTTGTTTTGGTAGTGTGTTTTTGTTGTTGTTGTTTTTGTTGCTGGGTTTTGGTTTTTTGTTTGCTGTTTTGTTTTTCTTTTTAAAATGTAAATCTGGAAGATTTCAGTTTCTCTGCCCAGGACATACCTTTACAACGACTGTCATCAGTTAGTTCATAACCAGTTCCACAGCTCGTGTCCCGCTGACAGCGAAAGGATCCTAATGTATTGACACAAGTTTGTCCAATCCCACAGCTGTGTGTACCAGTGATACACTCATTAATATCTGGAATATGTAAAGGGAGGGAGGGGATAGCGGATGGAGAAAGAAAGAACAAAAAAGAGTAAATAAAAAACACAAAACTACTGGGGAGAGCTGAGACCAAAGGCTATCTGTGGGCACACCTCCAACCACTGATTATTTTGGGCATCAGGTTACAAAGAATGGTGTAGGTTTGTCCTCACACTCCCAAAATGTGGCTACTCCTCTCTGTTCTTAGAGTGTTAGATGTTTTGACTAAAAGGACTAACAACTGCTGATTCACCGTACTTAAGAACAGAAGGAAATTGTACCAAGTGCAAGCAAAGGACCAACGATCACCTGACTGGGTCTAGTAGCAGATGATTATAACTATAGTGACTTATTGAATGCAGCAAACTTTCAGAAACGTTTCTCTTGCTCTGGATCCCACCCACATATGGCTTAAGGACTCCTCAGGCCACAGGCTGCAACTTTCTACTTTCTAGCTACTGATAGACGTTTGTGAATTTTTCATCTTTGTCTTGAATCCATAAGAGTATTTGGCATCCACACGTCATATGTAAGTTTTTTCTTTTTATATTTCACATTAGGCTAGTGTTAATCTGACCAATCATCAGTGTCTGTTTTATATTCTGAAGTTTGTATCACAGCTACTCACCTAGACCCCGTTTTCAGTCAATGAGAGAAAAAGGCATTTCTGATGAGTAACACTTTTCATCCTAGAACAGCTACTCAAAATATGTGAGGTGAACTGGAAGTGCTTGTTTCTCTCAACCAGGAAAAAAAAAAAAAAAAGGTGCCTTGGCTGACTAGCTCAGAAGCAGATGTCCACATTATATACGTCTGAAGTCAAGCGTGATGTGCTCTATCCCAGCCCATTTCATCTGATGCCCGTTTAGTTTTTGTACTGGGAGAAAATGAACAGCTCTTCCCTCTTGACTAATCCCAGGCCACTAATGATACACGCAACTTTCAACCTTTCTGTCAGTTGTGTCCTCAACAAGCTGAAGAATCTTACTCTATTTCATCTGTCTTATCAATTATTATCTACTACTCAATTATCATCTACTACTAAAATAGAACACAGGTATTTTATTTTGGCTTTGCTCACAAGGAAAAGCTAAAGATCTACTGTGTCTTCTTTTTAAGATTTCACCTCCTTTCATTGCTGATATAAACATATTCTGATCTCTTCTGACTGGATTTTTTTTCTTTCCTTTTTTTTTTTTTTTAACCTATTCTTGCTCTTTTGAAATAAGAGTGTTGATTATCGAGGTAATGATTTTAGTTCTTTTACCTTCACAGTTGACACCATCTGGTTGAAGTTGATACCCAACAAAGCAGGAGCAGACATAACTGGATCCTGTGTCTCTGCACTGCTGAGAGCAGGGACCACCACCTAATTGGATATTTTAAGAAGTCTTATAAAATTAGGATGCTCTTCACAGGGACTGAAACAAATCAAAAATTTACAGGATGCTTGCTGATTTATTTAGAAAACCAAATAACTAAATACACACATATTAGAAGAAGGAAAAGGCACTAGAAGCATTTGCAATTATTGATTTTTTTTCAGCACTAAAAATGAATACAAGGAGGAAGTAAATTAAACAGTTGCTCATAAACCCATCATTGTTACAAAGTGAAGGGAAAATGCCAGGAGCTCAGAAAGCTCCTCAGATTTTGCCTGATAAGTTATAACTTTGTATGATTACTGCTATACAATAGGGAATAGAAGAGGCATTACCACAAGTTAATGAAACATTTTCACTATTAGCTGCACTTGGCTTTATTTTCAGCCTTTAAATATTAGAACCATACTCCTGAATTAGCTACGACACATCCTCTTTCCTATTCAGCAGGCAGGAAACATGAAAGGGAAAAGAGTATTGTAGGTGACAACAGGTTTAAAGAACATAAAAGACTTAAAACATACTACGGGGATACTAAAGATCTAGTGAAGTATGTACAGGAATCACAAAGGACATGGAAGAGAGCTGGGGTTGTTCTGGCAACAGAAAGAGAGGACACTAAGAAATTTACACAAAATTTGGCTCATCATGAAGAAAACATTTTTTCTGATCTCATTCAGAAATAAATCAATATTAGAAGCTTTTAATATTCTTACAATAGAGAAAAGGTTAGATACTTACAACTGTTTGTTTTAAGAATATTGATATTCTTAGTACAAACAGATTCTATCTTTTTCTGTTTTTCAGGAGAACGTCTGGATAGGCATTAAACAAAAGGCTTGAGATAAGCACTATCAATGTGGGCAAATGCAGCTATTATAACTAAAACTTTCAAGTGAATTAAAGAAAAACATTTTTTTAATTATCACAGTTTCTAATGAGAACAGGGCGATTAATACACAACAGAAATTTTGGTCTTCAGACGCAGTACTGGCAAAGGCAATGACATTACAAGGAACAATAACTTTGAGGTTGAGATGGACAGTTACTGCTTTCTGAACCTCTGCTAATAATGTGAACTCCTGTCAGCCAAAGTAAAACCTATCATGGAAGTGCTGGAAGAACAGAATTTATTTCCTCATATACCATGAAGGTGCTCTAGAGCGAAGTGTTGCAAGTTCCACTGCATAGGAAATTTAAGCTTCCCGTGGTAAAGATTGGAAAATCACAAGTAATTTTAACTTGCCAAGTTTATCAGAAAATATATTGCAGACAGAAACTCTAATTTGTAATTAGTCACACCAATCCACCTCCTGAAGACGTATGATTAAATGACAAATGCAACAACTGATTACATTAAGAAATAATGCTAGGAAAATATGTAACATGGTGTTTTTTTTATTGTGATCTCTTGTAATTAGCAGCTGGAGACAGCGGTTAGAGACAGTTTGGGCTTTGTTAGAGCTCATGTTGGCTTTTGGTTAGAGCCAGTGTTTGGCTAATGACCTTAGTACATGTTTTAAACCTCTCTAGAGTGTAACAGCAATACAACATGCATCACAGTAAATCATCTCGCAACTGGAATAGAAGTCCATTAAATTGATTTTAGCCTAAATACATTACTTAGTTCTGAAATGCTTGTAGAAAATAATAAATCACTGCTATTGTAAGTTTATAGACATGTAAATCACACAGGACAAACAGTAAATCAGAATACTTAGCAGAACAATATCCCAACAACACATTCTTCCCAGGAGGCAGAACAGTCTGACTAATAAGGACACTAGCTGCTTTTCTTCCTTTCCTTTTTTTTTTTTTTCAGGTGATGTATCTCAAAAGGAAACAAGTTCCATTTCATATCCAATCACTCTGATCATCCAAAGAGGAGAATAAAGGAATGCACATATTTAATAGAGACTCCATCGATTCTGAAGAATCCAGAGTACTCCATGGGTTCAGCGAGTAACACATCTGCGTTGTTATCAACTAGAAGTTAAATAAAAGTTAAATGTATAGTCTAAGCTTCAGCTGGGTAAGTTTAATACCACCATGGCAGACAATGCCTTCCTTTAAGAACAACTGAGGCATCACATAATGGCCTACTATTTCATCTTCATTCTGTTCTTTTTACCCTTAACTAGACTAGGCAAAAGGTTTGGGCTAATCGCTAGATCTACACCTAGTTAACTTCTGTTGGAGACAATCACAAAAGAGCTGGCTAACAGGACTAGTCACCTGACTTACCTCTGCAGCCATCATGCAGATAAGGATCTTCTTGGTCTAGCTCCTCCTTTGAAATTTCAACTAAAAAGAGTAGAGAGAGACATTAGAGGAGAAACACTTTTCTTCTCACAGTAAAAGGCTGCCTGCTTGGGATGTGATTCAGACCAGTTTTGGATACAACAGGACAAAATTAAAGAGCATTATTTACATATTTTGCAGGTATTTCATTCTTAAATTTGACATTCAAATGCACATGCCCATGAGGCATTTTCCATCTCACTGATTCAATATGAAAGTCATGCTGTGATCACAGATTACATATGGGCTGAGATTTTCAAATGCAGGTTCTTACCATTAGGCTTTTAACCAGAGCTTAACCTGATTTTCATAAGACACGTTGTTGAGGCATGCTTGGTTTCCACTGACTTTATAGTAGCTTGGGGTACTCACAGTTTTAATGAAAATCAGATTAACCTCAGTTATTTATTTAGACTTCATTCCAAAAAACTCCACACCCAACTTTTGGGCACCTAATTATAGCATTCTTTCAAATATGCTTCATGATCAGCAGTACTTCTGCTGCATATATATGTCACGAGAGTCCTTTATCTCTATATGGAGGGCATAAAAGAGCTGAATACATCTACTGACTGAATCTACTGCATCTACTGACTGAATCTACTGCTTAGCCAGAGAACTAGCTAATGGACTTTTCCAATCCTCACACTTCAGAAACGGTAGGCTGGTAGTGAGATGTATAAAAACACAATCTCAAAATACTCTGGTTATTGAGCAGGAAGCTTAGCGCCATTGCAGTACTCATCCGTATGCCTTTCAACCAATTTAAAAGCAAATACTTGGTCATGGATCTGGAAGCAAATCTGTGAGCAGTGGCACAAGGTTGGGTTGGACACAGACCTCTCAAGCCATAAGGATACATTTTGGTCATGCAGAAGCTGTTGAAAACAGTTTGCTCAAGTCTTGTCTGACTTTGTAGAGGACTCTGGGGATGCAGTTACCCAAGACTCCTCTTTATGTGACCAAGAAAGCATCATACATGGAGTCTGCCTTACTCTCTGCAGCAGAACACCTTGTGTGTCTTGCTACTGCGCAATACAAACACAAGGTACTAGTCTAAGAAGCTGCCATACAAAACAGAGACTGACCTCCTCTTCATGGCAAGGGAAGGTGCTGTTCAAGTATTCTTTGCTCTACCTTCCTACAGGTAATCTTTGTTGTTAATAGGGCTACCTGACATATGTCCAACCACATGTTTTTTTCTTAGTTCAATGGTGAGAACTTTGTCCTGACCTGCTTGCTGACATCTTCATTAATGGTCATTGTAAATGCCACTTGCCCATAGAGGTAAGTGGAGAAATACTGTACATTATGCTTGTAATTCTGGATTTTCAGGTATTGATATATTTCTCATGTCACACAGATATTTTTAAGTCTGCAAATTCTTGGTATTAACACAGTAGTCTAGGTGCAAAGTATCTACTGCTGTAGTCATTTCAGTCAGTGCGAATGGACAAGGGCAATTCCCCTGCTGTGACAGCAGTACACAAAGAAATCGGCAAGCCAGTTCTAAAGGTTACTTGATAAGGGTGTACAGTGACATATGCCAGTTTTCAGAGACCTGAAAGAAATCTGCTAACACACTGGCTCAAGCACACCAGCTCAAGTTTTTGTGGTGGGGTTTAAGTGGTTGATTAGGGTGATGTTTTTAAAATCTGCCACTGGTCATCTTCAAGCCAGAGTGCATGTTTTCAGTGCTCAACAGCCCATGAAGGAGGGAGGCAACGTTCTACAGCATGACTTTCCTGCAGTTTCAGTTCAGTCTGTTAAGTGAAAGATGAAAAAAAAAAAACAGGTCTGTCAGTGTCAGTACGTCCACACTCACTCTCTTCAGCTCTGTGGACTATGTATGGAGAAGTGTGTCATGAGCTGCTGCTGTCCAGATCTCCCTCTCATCTGACAACATCGAAGTAAATGCAGAGACACAATGTTGCCCAGAAATGTTCAGTTCTCCTAGACAGACTAAGCATTTCAAATCTGTAGGCATTTGCCTCACACAAAAGGCAACATTTGAATTCTGCATAGCTAGCAAATGCCATCTGGCTTTCAAACCCAATTAAAAGAACCAATAAAAATAAAATTAAAAATTAATAGCTTATACTCAGTTTCTAAGATAAGGAACATCAATGGCTGAAATAACTGTATTACAGTTAAGTTCTGATACAAGGAACTGAGTGACCACTATTTAGCTCTTTTAATCTCTTGTGATATACATTTCAGCCATCACTAGCAAAAAAAAAAGAAAAGAAAAAAAAAAGAGGGTCAATATACATGTACATTAAATTACTCAAAGGAGGTCTCAAGTTAGAGGAATTGCAACAGGAATTGTTTAAAGTACAAGCGCTCCTTGTACCCCGTATCATTTCCTGTCTCAATCTTTCATAGTTTGCAAGGTAAAATACCCGGTTCCTTTTTAGGAGCATCATCACTGATGGACACATCAGTGCCTTCTTGCCCCTTCACACAACAAGCTCTGAAGACGATTCCACATTGGTATCCTATCTTCAGGTTGGGTTCACAACTCTGTCCTTGAACTTGGGCAGTCTTTCCCAGCAAACAACAGTAACAACATTTCTGTTAAAAAAAAAATAAAAATAAAAGTCACATTTTCGTCCCAGACAAATCACTGCAAGTTTTCTCAGTAGTTTCAATAGTGTTATCTCACCTTGGCAAACTGCTGGAAATTTTTCCTGCAAACTCTTTCAGAGCTTCTGGTATACTTAGGTTCAGTTATTTTAATCTATAGTTGAGTTCAGTAGGCTATAGATCTGGCCTACACAGAGCCACACCTGGTACCCAAATCTAGTTCTCCTAACTATTGTGTATGTTGAATGTGTGTGCACAAATATACCAATATGATGATGTGGAGGACCAGAATGTAGGAAGGACCTATGTATATAGAATGACAAAGCTCCATGCCTGCACACCCCAGTTTTGAACAGCAGTGAACAGCAGGAACTCTTTAACACCTCTGCATCCCTTTTGTGTCCAGATCATTAAACTGAGGCATAATCAATAAAGTGTACGATTCAGTTTACAATTAAACTGCCTACCCAACTTCCCCCCCCCAGAATACCCTTCTCAAAACTAACAGACAAACAAGCAAGCAAATATAATTAATCCAAAGCTAGTGTTAACAGGTCATAAAGAGAAGCTTTTCTACTCTGGAGAACAGACCACATGGTTAAGCATTATTTAAAAGCACCACAGTCCTGACATGGCTTCCAGCAATAAAATACGACCCACACCCTCTAGACAGGCTGAACTGCAGCCCAGGGATACACCACAGAAGTGAACACATAAGTTAATCCTGTAGAGGTTTACTTTGATTTTTAATTAAGCAGAGCAGATGGAATAATAAACAACTAAACATTGAATTAAATTTCTGTAATTTGGCACTTTAAGCACCTCGCTTACTGAAAAGGAGGTAACCATTACATTTCTTTCACTACTTTGAAACTACCTATATTCTCAAGTTTTCCCATATAGGGCATTATACATATGTTTCTCTTGCTATATGGCACTAAAAGGTTCTTTTAAAGCCTAAAGCAGCATGAAAGTAAAATAATAAAGCATTTTTTCCTCATTTCTTCATTCTTTTTTTCTTTGAAGCATTCTGAATGAAGTCCATGCTGTAGACAAGCATGCTATTTTGTATTATTTTGTGTTTACTTCTTTTATATACTCAGCCGAATCCCTCCCCTGCTGCAGAATGCTGTATGGCAGGAACTCTTCCCTCCTGGACAGTACTGGGGTCTTCCTTTCATGCCCGCCATAATGCTAAGATGCACATTTTCCCTTATTAGCTACTGTTTGACTGGACAGTTCCTCACTACCTCTTTATTATTTTGTTCTCCAACTACATCTGTACAGTGGCAGATGCTCTGGTTTCATCACTAACATGTCTGGGATACTTCCATCTTTTCTGGATTTAAAAATAAAGACTTAATGATCTCTTTCAGGAATTGCCACATTTCTGAGGATTTATTTTGTCTAACATCTTTCTGAGGCACCCTTCTCAAAGTTTTTAACATCTGTCTATAATTTTGGTGGATTTCCAATTCTCACAAACATAAATTCCAGACAGAAATCAAAACCGAGCTGAAGATTCATTGTTTGACTTAAGCTTGTGTATTTTGATAACCAAATGTTGAATTACTGAGTACAGCTGATTGATGCCTTGCCAAACTGTCATAGTATATCCTTTTGGATATCCACACTGGCTTCTGCTGTTAGGCATATTAACTGACTCACATCTACCTTGTCTTGTCACATGATGCTCAAATTGGGAGTTAGAGTTTCCCTCGATGTTTTTGAAGAGAATGATCATTAATTCTGCTGTTCTTGAAGTGCTGAATAACCTTATGTTCTTTATCACCTCCAGACTGAGTCAGAACTTAAAGAAAAATCTGTCTCCAGCTAATGTAAATCTTCAGTATTGAGCCTGCTAAATTTTGCAATGTCCATGAGAAACTGCATCCCCATTTAACATAACTGTATGCATTGAACCATTTGTTCAAGCCTGTATTTATTTTAATTGTGCATGATCCATCTTGAATTAAAAATTTGATAATGATGATGATTTATGTTGATATATCACTGGCAAAATGATTCAGAAATGAAAAGTGTCAAACGTTTTCTTAACTGATGTTTAGGGTAACTGAATTTTATGGTAATTGACCCTAAAAGATTCTGTACCGGCAGTCCTGAAGCCTAAGATTTCCTGTTCAACTAAAGAAATAAGATGGAGAAGCTGGTGGATGGCCTTATACTCAGAGCACACTCAGGACTCTGTATACCTGCATATTGTTCTGCATCTTATTTGTGAACTTGGAAAGTTGCTTATTCTCCTTTTCTCTCAGTTATTCCACTGTGGAATGGTAATAATATAACAGTGATATGTCTGGTTTAACTGATGTTCTCAGAGCAGTCTGGCATTCTGAGACACAAGGCACTATGTCATTATAACCATCACTACCCTGGTAAGATTAATCTCAGTATATTCTTTTTCACACTAATTCTTTCCAGGATTATTAGCCTATTCTGAAGGACTCTTACCCTTCAGTTTGGGATGCAGTCTAAACTCTATAGAACTAAACTCTAGTTCA
Organism: Anser brachyrhynchus; assembly: GCF_964034855.1. Classification (NCBI taxonomy): domain Eukaryota; kingdom Metazoa; phylum Chordata; class Aves; order Anseriformes; family Anatidae; genus Anser; species Anser brachyrhynchus. The sequence continues at coordinate 73,175,076 of NC_137694.1, forward strand.
GTTCTCAATGTGTTTGCAGCCATTTTCCAGAGGCTGCCAGCTGCCTCGAAGCGTATTATGATGACCATTCGCCCATTTGCTAAAACCACTGCTGCCTTCATGGATGGTATTACTTAGGTACCAAGTGGTTATTACACACTTTCACTGCCTCCAAGTCTTTGTTTCTTAAGCAGTCCTGACAATAATCTCCAAGATTTTTCCTTTGCTTCTCCTGTGTTATTAGCAAAGGTCTATGCAGCATCAAAGCCATGGCTTGATCTTCACGTTAGCATTGGACCAGATGACCTCAAGAGGTCCCTTCCAACCTTAATCTTTCTGTGATTCTGTGACAGAACGCTCTGTGGCCCTCATGCAGTCCAATGATCCTTTCACTGCTCCTATTCCTTGCCTTCTCACAGAAAGGAATAAAGATGGGAGCACAAGCACATACTTCAATGTCATACAGTTACTTCAAAAATAAGCATTTACTATACTGTCCCGATAGCTAAAGTTGACTGCCTTGAGTGAAAAATCACTGGTGTCTAACAAAATGAAAATGAAGTTTATATACACACACGCACACATTTCAGTCCAGCAATAGTTACATGCAAGAAGTCTGGAAATTTATGTTTTATATGATTAGGAAGCATTTGAAATTGCTGTTGTTTATAAGCTCTGTTAATTAGCTACATTTAATAATAATTCTTTATTATTTATGTCACCATTTAAGTTACCAAAGCTTTAAAAGTAAACCATGTACTAACATTGGTTTTGTATGTCTGTCCACAAGAGGTCTCTCACTTGCTGAAATCCAGACTACTCAGTAAATGCTATGAAAAATGGACTGAGAAAAATACAAGCAACTCAGAGGAATTTTGCGTAACTTTTGAAGAGCTGAACAAAAATTAAAACAATGCTCAGCAGGCCTAAGTAATAAAACTTTTATGATCAACTAATATATACAAACAAAATATTCTTGACAAAATTTGAGAGAGAAGGCCATATCTTGATCTTTGGAAAAAGAAAACATCTAGGACAAATTTTGGGAAGATATCCAAGCACCTTAAAGAAGGTCAGATTTGTACAAATTTCCCCCCTTTTGCAGAGCTGCACAGGTAGAAGCTTTTGTAACACCATGTCTAAATCTCTTGTATCAGCAACAAATCCTGAACTTGTCATTTGAGGAAGATTTTAAAGATCAATGAATAATTTTGCATTCATTTTTTTCAAGGCAAAAAAAGCTAAAATTCCCAGAAACTGAAGGAGTAGAATTATGTCCATCATTATTACCTATGCCTGCAGCCTAAAAGTGTAAAAGCTGAGGCAACTGTTTTCGTAACATGGCCTTTTTATCTTCTTTCCAATTGCATGTTTTGGATTCAAAAGAAAATTAGCTGTCTCAATTACTCCAGTAATCCTCATAAATGAGATACTAAACTACTCTTCCTGCTTCCTTGAAGGAGACAAAGAAGATCCAGAAGATTTCCTGTGCTACTTAAGCTAAACTGAAATAGACCAACCTAAGCAAAGTGAGATCCAAGCCCATGTGAGGTGGGCTTGATATGAAGTTAGTTTACCACACCAGGGCACAGTCACCAACTATATTGTATGCCTCCAGGTCATCACATTCAAAATGTTATCAGCAAAAGAAACGATGAATTGTTCACTGATACTAGATCATAAATCATCTATGTCCATCATGGATCAAGGAGATCATTTACAATAGTACTAGTACAGCTACCCATGTGTATCTAAGTGTTGACTATTCCTATTAGAGAGCAGTGGGGCAGAATGTGGGTCACAAAGGTTAAATAGCACTGACAACGTTTATACTAGTAAATTAAACAGGGACAGAATATGGGCTCTAGCAATGTCCCGCAGTCATCTCCACTGTTTAAATAACAGCAAGCTGTAATGGCCATTAACATCCTCTCAGACAACACTGAAGCATATTTGGGGGTTAGCACAGGCCAGAGAGCGTTCCCAACAGCCCTCATGCATGTGTTTTGCAGGGGAAAGATGCCAGTTACGTGACACGAGCTATGCTGAGTCATTTATTCTCAGGGCTAGAGATCAAGCCCCAGTCCATTTTATTTAATAATACAGCTGTCATCATGAAAACCTGCCATCTTTAAAGAAGCCTGGCCATTTTAAAAAACATCACTAACTTCTCCCTTATACTGACAAGCCCACATATGGAAACACCAATCCATTGATGGGAAAGTGTGTTTCCTTGAACAGTTGCATTCTGTTTTAGAGTTGTGCCTTGGCATGTATTTAAAACAGTGCTGCTATTATAAACACGTCTCTAGTAGCAAGCACTTGAATCCCCAGAGTACTTGCCATCACAATCTGTGTTCATCTGTTCCTAGCCCCTCAGCGTACTGACACAGAGGGCTAAATATTTTTTTTCTTACCATATCCAAGTAGGGGCAACAGGCTTTCTAAGGGTACAAGAACCTCCATGCCAGGAGGCAGGATGTATCCTACACATGGTCAAGAAGTGAGAGATATCCCCTCAGTGGTTCCATCATCCCGTACTCTACCATAGAGCTACATCATGCTACACATGCAAACAAGTTTGTGACAACCCAACATCTAGCTCAACAGATATGTCACCTTTCTTCTACTCACAGCGAGAATGTGAATTACTTCACAACCCCAGCATGGAATCATAGAATGGTTTGGGTTGGAAGGGACCTTAAAGACCATTTAATTCCTACCACCCTGCCATGGGCAGGGACACCTTCCACTAGACCAGGTTGCTCAAAGCCCCATCCAACCTGGCCTTCAACACTTCCACAGATGGGGCATCCACAGCTTCTCTGGGCAACCCAGACTCACCAGCCTCACAGCAAAGAATTTCTTCCTTATATCTAATTGAAATCTACCCTCTTTTAGTTTAAAGCCTTGTCCTGGCACTACACTCTGTGACAAGAGACCCTCCCCAGCTTTCCTGTAGGCCCCCTTTAGGTACTGGAAGGCAACTATAAGGTCTCCCTGGAGCCTTCTCCTTCAGGCTGAACAACCCCAACTGCCTCATCCTGTCATCATAGGAGAGGTGCCTTTGACCATCCTTGTGGCCTTCCTCTGGACTCGTTGTAATAAGTCCATGACTCATTCTAATAGGTACATGGGCATCAGTGGGGTCTTACTGCCAGAAATATGATCAATCTGGCATTTTAGAGAGCAATTCAACTTGTGAGTTGGACATTGTCTGCCACCCTCTATATAATACTATTTTTTTAATTCTCTTGTATCTTCATAACCACTGAAAGAGATCTGTAATAGGACCAGAACTGTCCATGACTGGGGGTCATGTTCAAAGTCATGATCTTACTAGTGGAACTTTCTTCCAAAAACACTCTGCAGGGTGGTAAGACTATGCTCACTTTCAAGAAAGGAGAGATAAAGACAAGAATAAAGGTGGAGGGCAGGGAACAGACTAACTAAAGATGCCACTGATGGGCATATTTATTCTAATATCAAACCCTGTTATCACAAGCTTATAGATGTATCAAACTGTAAATCAAAGTCATGTCAACTAAGGACATGCACACTAATTGGAATTATAAGTACACTGCAAAGATTAACTTCAATCCTACCCCTTTGGACCACCAATGCTGAAAACCACCAAGTTTGACCTTAGGCCATGAAGCTCTAATGAAAGCTGAGGACTGAATCAAGACTGAGTTTCTCACCCATCCCTTCCTACACTGTTGATGTACTCTCTTCATGCAAAAGTAGTTTCCTAGCCAATTACCCATTTGAGACTTTCCACCCTTTTGCATTTACCATTTGTCTTTTTTAAAATGTAATGAAACAGACTGCTTCACTCAAAGCAGGACTGTTCTCTTAAAGAAGCACAAAGCGGACAGTCAGCAGGGACAAGATGTGTAGGTAGGGAAGAACTGTTTATGTGCATCAGGACTGAGTAAGGTGACCTTCAAGGTCAACCCTTAATACGAATCTGGATAGCCATTTCTTAGCAGATGAATAGAATTAGCTCTGAGATCTCACCTTAAAGTATTCAGCTTCGCAGGTGGAATTTTCACCACTATGTGAGTCACACTCTTCACGCACATTGGCAACTTCGATCCCATCTGAACAGTAGTGCTCCTCCAACTTGCTGCGGCAGCACTGTACCTGAGTCATGCTGATAAGAGGGTGGAAGCAATGGGTTAAGAATGTCATAAATAGGTCAAGAAAAGATAATGCAGCAGGTTTTGACAATGTGCGCTATTACAAGCCTCTGAGAAAGAGGTTCCTATAGACATACATTTTACTTAAAAAGTAAAAATATTCTTCAGACGTGGACAGAAACTCTGGGTGACATGTTTAATACTGTTAAGGTAGTATGTTTAAGACAATTAAACTGTCTGTCCACCTTACAGTCTCTCACAACAAATTATTAAGTAAATGGATAACTTCAACCACATTTGACACTGGGCACTATCTCTAGGACGCTGCATTCTTGTAAGCTTTATCACAACTGGTGGCTGAACAGAGGATGGCAGGAACCCAATCAATGCTCCTACTATAGAAAGGAGAAGTCAGGCCCTGGACATTGTGAGAGCCTGCAATCCTGAGACCACTCTATCCCAGCGCCTGCTTCCCCTTGCTCAAACAAGTACAACACACTGAAGGCAGCTCAGAGCATTGCCCTGTGGGAGAACTGGACATACATGGAGAATTGAAGGTATCAAGGAAAGTCACAGTAAGAAACAGAGTGTACTGCAAGAAAGTGGTAAAGAAAGACAATGGAGCAGGAAACTAAGCTTTGTTAGTTCCACTGCTCATAGAATCATTTTATCCCCGTTTCAGTGAATGAATTGAAAACACTATCTCTAACTCCTTCCTATGGAAAAAAAAATCTGAGTGAGGAGGCTTTAAACTCTTCCACTCCTGTCATTATTCCCACTCAAGGAGATGTCTCCCCTCTCTCCACTCTTTTCTTATGTGCAACTGTTGACTAGCATTGTGGGTGGATCTTGCAGCTTAAAGCTCTTCCACCACTACCTCCTGTAAGAAACACTGGGGAACAGGAAAAAAAGTTAAAGAAAAGAAACAAATCAGATTACATATACAAGTATATAAGCATATCCATCTGTTTTCTGATAATGCTGTGCCACTGAGAATAAAGTTCCATGAGTTGCTAGGGAGAAAGGAAACTATCCAAAAGGTAATCCAAGCTGATAAATTATATTTCTAGTACAACCAAGGCACTTAAAAGGCATGCCCAGCTATGTTAAAGCTCTACAAGAAATGTTCAGATGGACCCTATAAATGCACTTTTATACCCACTGGCTTGGGAAACCTTACAACATCTTACAGACCAACAACGTTGAATACATTATCTTCACTGTTAACAATATTCACCATCTTTCTTTCCCCTCAACCCTGTTAACTTCAACTCATGAGAAAAATCTTTTCAAGGGTTACTAGAAATACATAAGATTGTGTATAGATATTCAGTAAGCCAATACCCTTTACTCTTAAAAATTCTTTTTTCACACTGTCAGAAATTTTGGAGGTAGAAGGAAAAGAGTTTAGCTGCACTACTGAACTGCATGCTTCTCCTGTTGTCATCTGCAAGAAGTAGCTTCCTGTGAATCACTCCTAAAGGAGTTTCACTGCTCTCGATGACCATAGGATGAGCTTTTAGCTCCCAGGGGTTATAAGGGAGCCACTCTGTGGCCAAGCCATCCAGTCCAGCCCCCTAAAAGCAGGGGACACACAGGGCTCAGATTCTGCTTCCCTGTGCATACTGGTGATGCGAGGATATCAAGCTACATTCCTGAAGATTCACAATTCTTATTTACTGGATTTTGTAATGCTCTGACTGTGCAGTTCTCACTTGGACAAAAACAGCTACAGGATTTCAATGCATAGGAACAAAAACTAGGTTAAGTTCATGAACAACTTATTCAAAAATAGACTCTAAAGTCATAGCTAGAAGTTATGCCCAGGACGGTAACTTGGCAGAATATATGAAGTTTTTGATATTTGATTTAGTTCAATTTTGGAAGAATATGCAGTTTTTTTGTTGCTGAGATTCCCTCTGAAGCAGAGTTTCCATTCCCTGCCCAGCTCCGGGGTGGTCTGCCTGTCGGGACTCTGGAAGCCTGTGAAACCTGAACTTCAAGCCCAAGAGTGTGAGAGCTGAGACTTTCCAGCTCCTTTAGCCCTCCAAGTCCTGTTGAGGATAGGGATATTAGCCATGGATAAACAAACAAACAAACAGCAGCAGTTTTTCAGTAGATCTGTTTGATTTCCAGTGTGGCTTTTTTTTTTTTTCTTCAAATACAAGTCATCTCTTTGAAATCCCAGACAAATTGGCAATTCCAACCAAAACAAGTAAGTTTCTCAAAATGTTTCCCACAGCTGTATTCGTCATGTGGCCCACCCCAACCGTAACAAGGAATTAAACATCAATTGAATGGAAATTCTAGATTAAAATACCATTTGTTCATTCTCAGAACAACAACAATAAAATCACACTTCGTTGCCCAAATCCTACAGTGAAATTGCATTGGTAGCAAATGTTGCTTGAGACTGTAAGCACTTGTATGACTATAATAGAGGAAGAAATCCTTGAAAAATGGTAGAGAAAAATGCTACAGGAATCTGTACAGTACTGATCTCACAGTTGTACTTTAGTGTGCCCAGCTGACCACCCTTTTCCCTTTGCACACTGGCTCCCATGCTGATAGTCTCTATAGCATGTCACCAGAAGCAATTTAGACTACAAGACATTTGAGATTAAGATTATCCCTCCCTACCTGTTCAAAATTGTGTGTCCCCTTAGATTAGACCCTAATATAATCCATACTCACTTTCTGCTTCACAGCAGAGTAAAGGAGCCATCTCTAATGCTAATCAGACATCAAGATTTGTCTCTTCGTGTAATACCTTTTAACTCTTCCTGTGTAATTTCTCTAAAAAGAGAGAAATTTAAAGGAAAAACAGGAAAGTACTTATTTAATTAGTCCTAGTAAATAAAAAAAGCCAAAGGCTACTCCATCCTCATGTGCCATATTCTGTTTTTCAGTTAAAACAGTGTAACAGAACTTTACTGAACTAATTACTTATAATATGTATTTACAATATGGCTGAAATATTACTAGGATTAAAAATAGTAAATATGGGATATCTAGGAGCAGGCAGCCTCATAACTGACATTCACTCAGGATATTTGAGCTAAAATAATTCATTTTCTGGTCTTTGAAAGATGGATTTTATTCATGGCTCACTAACAGACAGAAATCACTCAGACCTTTAAAAATACTTATTTTTTGTTGTAGATGCTCTTTTAAAATTCAAATTATTTCATTACTACATAATTTGATTATAAATCAAGTTAAGAAATTGTTTTTCATATTTTCACTTTTGCTTTCTGTTAAAAGTTAACAAATTTTAAGCTACATGTCCATTTACCTCCACAATCCTTTCATCTTTCCTAAATCACTGCTAAAATAGTACAGATTTCCTAATCACCTATATTTCCTTTCATTTTACCTTTATTATAATTATCCTTCCTAGAGGATACACTCCTCAAACAGCAAGGATTTCCTAATCACCTATTTTTTCTTTTATTTCTTTCCATAAAAACATTAAAACTTAACTTTGCTTTGAAAACAATTTTTCCTTTTTTTTCACCCTAATTTAGACAACAAAACCCCTTCACTATCCCCTGCCTTTCTCCTGCTTATTAGCCTGTCTTCAAACTATACAGGTGCTATTCATGTGCATAACGGAAGGCCTTTGACCAAATATATTAGAAATAAACTAAACTAACAAAAAAAGGCATGATTCCACTCCAGAATTATTTCGCCAAGACAAGCTGACTCTTCCACCCTTGGACCTTTCAGTTCAAAATTTAACATGCAACACAAGGGAACTCAGGAAAATGAAGAGCAAGAGCAAGACCTGGTACTATGACTGATACAACATGGCAAGTGAAAATACTAATGTGCCACAACAATTAAAACCATATATTTGATCATATGTTGTAAATCAGCAAGGGACTCAAGTAAAAATTAGTGATTTTATAATCTTCAAAGTTAATCAGCTGCAACCTATATCTAAACTGTAATTTACTTGATAGAAGTTTTCCTAAAGGAAAGAGGTAAATTTATATTGATGCCATATTTTACATACGGAAACAATACTGTTAACTTTGTGGCAGAGAAAGGACTGACTGGTTTTATTCATGAGGTGAAGTTAGCAAGTTATCCTAAATGAGTGGCAATAAAACCCTGACAATATAGCATAGTGTCCTTCTGTCCCTCTGACTGTGAAGCCAAAAATGGCTGGGAGGCACACTTAGCAAGCTATAAGCAAGCTATATAAGGTAATAACTAAAGAATACAAATGCTCCAAAAATAACTTTAAAGATCTTTTTCAGACACAAAACTGTGATAACTTTCATGTCCAAAGCCTCAGGCTCTTCCAGGCATACAATGGCATAAATCGATAAATGTCTATCAGCAGTTAAACATCTGGTTCCTATCCCTCCAAATGCTCTTGTCATACTACTTCCTTGTGTTCCCATCTTGAGTCTGCATTCAAGGACTGCTACTTGTCTGCTTGGGAACATGGATCACCTTTTTGCTCTATTTTGGCAGAGCACCTAGCAGAGTGTTGTGTACCTTCTTCTTCTGCACATTCCTGCAACACTAATAATGAATAATGTTATTCCAAATGTAATTCCGAAAGGACTACACAATGCTAAAGACATGCAATTCTCACATGGAGATATGCTATTTCTGGCCCAGGAACTAAGTTCACTTGCTAAGAGCTCTGGGCAGGGGAACCTCTACATTTTGAAAGGGAGAAGATTTATTGGACAGGTCAAGTTCCAAAAATAAATGGCAGCTGTTTCCTGCTGCTGTGAGTTTGACCATGTCACAAGAAAATGGATGAATGGGCAAAAAGCTGCTGTTACAGCAGCCAAATATATAATTCATTAAAACCCTACACTCACATTTTCTGAGTCATGAAGTCATGAAGGCGTATATAACAATACTGTTACTTTCCAGAGTGATAATGCAATGAGCAATATGCATTTGCGGGTCAAGCAACCACAATAAGAGATTGCAGACATGACTGGACATTACTGGGAACCTTGCTTCAACTTAAATGAAACCCAGTAACAGCAGCCAAGTATACCTTATGAATTCACGTGAACTTCGGACTGACGGCTGGCTCACCTTCGTTGTAGGTCAAGAAAGCAAATATATCTGCAGTCTGAAGTGTCCCATATGCACTAAGTTATGCTGATACAGATGTTAAGTTCCTCAATAACCACACGGGAATTTGGGGGCTGTATCCTGAATAGACACCAAAACCCAGAACCTTCCGCCTGTTTCTAAGAAGCACAGCAGATGCTAGAATGGTAGTACTTGCACGGAAACCCTTCCTGATTCCTATGAATGCACTTTAAATGGTTGGAATCAGGTCAAGTGGTTTCACTTTAATTCAGTAAGGCAGCTTATTCCTCATACAAATAAAAGAAAGGGTGATTTAAAAAGCAAAAGAAAATTCTAGGAGTGGGCCTACTTTGAGGGAAGGACTGAATCTGAGATGCCATTATGTTTTAAATCCTAAACAAAGGATTCAAAAACTGCATGCAATGTCTGCCAGAACACGTACTCACACCCAGCCTGTTCTGTGTTGCATGGTCTTTGCAATGTAACTATGCAAAATCACTTTTACTTCAGTAACTTCATCTCTTCACTTCACAATGTATTTTTCCCTTGCCTTCAACTGCTAACCTTGTGAACCCAAGCTGAACATTGTGCTGGTTTGCGCATGCAGGGCAAAGCAACAAACCTCTGGCACAATTTATTATAGAATTACATAATTTATGGCCCAAGAGGCCATAGTTTTTTAAACATGTTTTTGTTTTGTTTTTTCAGATTGTTTGTCCAACACCATGCTGCACTAGATAGTCAGAAGACCCCAGCTGTGGTTTAAACAACCAAATAAATGACAGACATCACACATCCTGGCCCCCAGCAGCTCCTGTTGTGTAGGTGTCTAAATAGGAAGCAAGCTTTGAAATCTGAAGCTTTTTTTTGAAATCTGTAATAAATAAGTCATCCTGTGCCATATTCTCCTCCTAGACCTCAGCAGATATAATAAATCTGGTTTTGGTTTCACTCATGTTTCTGTGCAATAGGAATGAATGTGCAAAATCAACATTGTTAACCAAGTGTGCTTGCAAAATGAATCATGCTCCCTCACTGATCATTCTGGCTACGGTTATACCAGTAATTAGCAATACAATTTGGCTCTTACTTTTGCGTCTGAAATAGCATCATAAGTGATTCTGCTGTATCTTTCACGGATATGCCAGTTAGCAACCATAACTGGAGTAAAATAATATTGCCATTAAAGAAAGTAGTCAAAGCTGCCAATTTTACTGAGTCATTTTTTAGCATGGAGCCAAGCTTCAGGGGGAGCTATGTTTATTTATGCTACAGTTATGAATAGATGCAACTGAATATATCCACTTCTATTTCTGTCAACTGAGTGCTCATGCCTCTCACAGAATGCTTGAGTTTACCCATCTCTGATTTACCATTATATCACTATAATTTACTTAGTTAGATACCAATTATGCTCAAAACTTAGATGAAGTATTAATAAGCTTTTTTTCAGTTTTCCTAAAAAGTCCTAAAGACTCTCTAAAACAGCAAACTTTGAAAGAATAAATTACAGTTACAGCAGAATCACAATTCACATTAATCAAATTATCATTAAATCATACAGATTCTTGCTCCCAGATTGTTCAAAAAAAATGGTTTCCTGTTTTTCTCGCCTGTTTCGTCTGTAACTCTTCTGACTCTTCAAGTATTTCCTAAATTGGGATTTAAGCCCTATCTGTCAATTCTTCTGCGTAAGAGACTGCCTTTGATGCCAATACAAATGCAAAAGTCAGAAAACATGAACAGACTTGACTGCAAGACTAATTCTTTCCTTAATAATCATTGATCCAACATTTCTACAATTACTGAGATTAAATCACTTTGCAATCCACTCGAGAAGATAGAGGTGGGTAATGCAATGTGCTTTAAATGGAGAGATGTCAAGTCCTCTGTGAAGCTACGCCTCAAACTACCAACCACAAATTGTTAGCTCCACAAATAAAATTAACAAGCTTATTTAATGGCAAAAATAACACAGGCTATCACTGAGAGAAAAAATATGAATGTCTCTAAATCTATAAGAGATTCAGTATAACCAAAATACTACTGTGCTACTAATTTTAACATTTTATTTCATTATTTCATTTGCTAGATAGCAAAAAAGTAATTAGTATCACATTAAATTTCAGTTGAATTAAGAAATTAAGTATTAACTAAAGGTTACTATGTTATACAAATACATTTGACAGAAGTAGGATGCCCTAAGTAACTAGCAATCTTGTGAGTTAAGCTTTAAGCTCTCGAATCCCGAAACACAACTAAGAACTGCAGACAATTACCCATGTGGCACCACACAGAATAAACAGTTTTGAAAGGCTGTTTTACATACATAGTTATGTACGCATGCAATCTGTATATTATTCAAAATGTTATTCATGTACATGATCTGCTGTGTTCCTTGAAAAATTTTTACTCAAGAATTTCAACCTGGGCTAGATTCTCAGTCAGTATCAACTGAAGATGTTCTCCTGACGTTAGCATAGCCATGCTGAGATACATGGAATGTAGGCTGAGTCCAAGTCCTGCAATCAGAGTACAGTGAAAAACCTGACTAAGAGACACAGCACACATCAAACAAGTTAGAGCTGAGTGACTCTGCACAAGACCAATAGCAGAAATTTAAAAGACCTAATGGAATTAAATTTGGTCTTCAGATTTCTCTAAGGTTAGATATGGATTTAGAAAATTTTGTTTTAAGAGCTAGGTGTTTCATACCTGCCATTCCCTCTGTTTTACATGAAAATAAAAATCATAGTATAATAAATAAAATACATAATCATATACCTGCATTCTCTGGACTCAGAAATTAATGGTAGAGAAGTACATATTCTGTTTTTGTTTGCCCATTCAATACCCTTGTCACAGCATTCTTCCATTGAAAGATCTGCAGAAGTGAGGAAAAAAAAACACAATATATTTAATACAACCTTAGTAAATGGCATTGCATCTGCCAATTAGAAGAAAAAGAGAAAGTTCATTCTGCCCTCCCTCATCTACACACAGAACAGTGCTCCCATCCATGGCCAAATGAGGCATCCATTAACACCTTGCAACCAGCCCAAGTACTTGAGTTACTCTGTGAAGCAAACTGGAACTTCCCCTGTCCTTCCAAATAAAGACACAGACCAAGAACTTCTGCAGAAAACAGTTCAGACAGAGTCATGCATAATAAAGGGTTATGTCCAATTGCATTCCTTTATTATCAAAGGTGGCAGTAGCAATAAGGAACCTCCAAAATCCTGAAGAAGACAAGGTAAATCAAATAACTGACTGATATGAGAGACAGATGAATCTCGTTATAAGTAAATTTACAGAACTATTTTTTCCTGAGGTTATTATCTAATTAATATGTTTCACTCAAAAGTGAAATATCTAAATGCAAAAGTATTGTACAGAGAGACAGAAAGCTATATAGTATTTTGATCACTTAATATATGAAAGAAAAATTATATAGATACCAATTGCTACCAACCCTGAAACTCAGAGGAAAAGCATACTTAAGATAATTATTTGTACAGAGTATGATTTTTGTAGAAATCTCTAATTGAAGGAAACTAAATACTGTTAATGAGCTGACAGTCACTACAGGTTTGCTTCATATTCCAAGTGCAAAAGTTCACTGCACAGCAGGTGTATCAGAACTTGGAATAAAACATGAGTCATATTTTCCTATTAATTATCTTGCAGTCCAGATACTGAACAGCTCCTTGTATAACAAATACGCAATCTTTGTTTCATCTGTTTTTGACTGATTGACCTCACGGGTTGCACCCAGGAGTGCTGAGGGAGCTGGCTGATGTCATTGCAAGGCTACTGTCAGTTAACTTCGAGAGGTCATAGTGACTGAGAAAGGTTTCTGAAGAACAGGAGAACAAATGTCCACCCTAGCTTCAAAAAGGGTGGGAGAGAACATCTGGGGAACTACAGGTGTCTGTCAGTGTCCTCTCACTGTCTGGAAAGATGATGGAGAAAATTCTCCTGGAAACTGGTTCTGAACACAAGGACAAGAAAGTGATCAGAAGAAGTCAGGTGGGATTTATGAAGTGGAAATCATGCTTAGACAACCTCTGAGCCTTCCACAATGAGGCGACTAGACTGGTAGATGAGGGGAGAGCAACGGATGCTGTTTACCTTGACTTCACCATGTCTTTTGACACTGTCTCCCATAACATCCTCTTAAACAAAGTGACAGGGTACAGGTTAGGTAAGTAGACAGTGAGGTGGATTGAAAACTGGCTGAACAGCCAGGCCCTGAGCATTGTGGTGAAGTAGCACAAAGTCCATTTGTGGGCAAATCACTAGTGGTGTACCTCAGGGCTCAATACTGGTTCCAGTACTGTTTAACATCTTCATCAATGATCTGGACACTGTGAAAGAGCGCGCCTTCAGTCAGCCCAAAAATGATACAATACTGGGAGCAGTGGCTGATGCACCAGACAATTGTTCTGTCATCCAGTGGGACCTCAACAGGCTGGAGAGCTGGACAGTGAGGAACTTCATGAAATTTAACAAATGGAAATGCAAGTACTGCATCTGGAGAAAAATAGCCCCCTGGCAGCAGTACACACTGAGGGCTAACAAGCCAGAAAGCAGCTCTGTAAAGAAGAACCTGAGTGTCCTGGTGAACACCAAGCTGAACATACGCCAATGACCACCATGACCACCAGTGCATCTGTGGCAAAGACAGCCAACAACATCCTAGGCTGCATTAGGCAGAGCACCGCCAGCAGGTCCAGGGAGGTGACCCTTCTCCTTTATCCAGCACTGGTGAGGCCTTGCCTGGAGTACTGTAGCCAGTCCTGGGCTTCCCAGTTCAAGAGAGAGACTGACTTACTGGAGCGAGTTCAGTGCAGGGCCACGAGCATGACTGATATACTGGAGTATCTTGTATTTGGGGAGGCTGAGAGGGCTGGGACTGTTAGCCTGAAGAAAGCTCGGGGGGGGGGGGGGGGGGCGGGGAATGGCGGTGTTCTGATCAATGTATATAAATACCTGACATGAAGAAGAGGGACAAATGAAGCTTCATCTCAACACAAGAAAGCACTTCTTTACTGTAAGAGCATTCAAACACTGGGTGATCTCAAGAGGTCCCTTCCAACCTACATGACTGATTCTGTGACTCATTCCTTAATGAAAAAATAAGTAAGACCTTTCCATCTGGATGTCTTGGTGCTGCACAGAGGAAGGCAAATCTCATTTAATCATTTTTGAGAGAGAGGCTGAAGTAAAGAAGGATGAAATGATTTGCCCAAATTACACAGCTAGCTGATGGCATTAACAGGGAACGTACATCAGGTAATTCCCACACACCTCTCTCCACTGGATCATTAAATGCCTCACATGATTCCCTCATTCTTAGCTTTGCTCCACACATATCTAAAAGGTACAAAATTCAATAAGCAGCAGCAGTCTGCATTCTGGTAATGGCAAGCATCCATCTCGTCTGGTCCTCCCTGTCCAGTTACAATGCTATTGTTCCCTAGGTTCTTCTGCTGAGTGTTACAGCCTCCCTCCACCTGTCCATGTATCCACATCCTAACCTACTGCAATCAAAATAAGTGGAAATATTATTTAACCTGTTCATGACCACATTTATTCTGACACAGACCACAAGGAACTTATAGGAGTACCTCAACTGGTATATCTTCATACATGGAGCAATAAAGAGCAGCCGAAAGCAATTAGAGAACATAAGCCTCCCCAGTATCACAGTTGCTTGCAGAGAACAACCTTTTTTCCTGACTAGTGATGATAATCCAACAATTCAAAGCAAAAGGGAAAAAAGTTTAATAAGATTTTGGATGCATCAATCATCTAAATGTTGGTACCCTTAAGGCATTTACCAGCTCTACTGTGCAAAGCTCTTGACTACTGAGCACATTTCTGGCTATCCCTTTTTAGGAAAGATTAAATCAAAATGGAAAATGTATTAAGAAAAGCTAGGAGGATGGTCAGGAGAAAAAAAGCCCTGTTATATGAGGAGAGGCTGGAAGAAGTAGACCATTTTAAGCCTAGATAAGTAGAGCTTGCGAAAGGATGTGGTTCCCCATCAACAAATATTATAGCAGTAAACAATAATCAAAATTATGGGATCAAGTAAAAAATCATTATATTTCCAAATGGAATTACATTAAATGTTAGTTTATTACACAGCTCTGTACTCATTGACCTAGGTCATCCTTCTAGTCTTACTTATATACCCAAAATATTGGTCAAAACTCTGTCATCCTGAAGTCAAGGCAGCGTTTCTTTTGAATTCCTCAGTGTGTCCAGAATTCATGCCAGTGTCTGAAAGCTAATTGTAGCTTATAATGACACAGAGAAAATCTGTCTTGTAAATAAATATCTCCCTGTGGTGAAAGACATACATTTGTGTCTGATCTGTTCTTTGGGAATAGGGACCCTGTCTGGTGCTCTCTGTTTGCCAGCGTACTGCTAACAAACTTTTCATGCATCAAATCTCATACAATGTGTTACAAATAACTGTGTTTTTTAGTGCTGTTGTCTGCAATTAATCCTATCCGTGTTGAAAAATGATGCACAGTTAACTAAAGTGCAGAGCTGGCTGCAGGTTTCTGCAGGGCTTTATACAAATGGGTCTTTAGCCAAGTTCCTCCCCAGAAGGACAATCCCTGGCTCTGGACACTGATTCTTCCCTCCCAGCTCTGGCAACACACCTCTACTCCAACCAAATAACTCAAGAATTCAAAGCAGGCCAAGCTAAGCAACCTCGTCTGTAGGAGTGTATCCAGACAAAGGAGGATTTCGGATAGATTGTTGAGGGAGAACTGTGGTCCAGGCTCATTTTTTTTTTTGTGACATCACAACTCATATCCTCCAAAGATCCTGCCAAAACTCTCTTGAGAATAGAGGGAAGTGAAAAACAAGCAGTAAAAAAAGGACTCCACCCTCAAAGCCATTCTTCTAAAACATAACAATAAAAGAGTGAAAAACATTTTCTCTAGCTTTGCAGTTTGTCTTTTAAAAATGGTCATTTGTGGACCAAGCTCTACCCTTTCAAAAATCTCTGAAAGTATTTGCCTCATACTTCCAGGTTCAACTTGTGACTGCACTGGAATTTATTCTAACCTTCTGGCATTAAGAGTTGTTAATGATTATTTTGAAAGAGGATAGACTTCTCATCTTGTAACTGTATTTTTCGAGTACTGTGGATTGAACCGTACATGTGCATATTCATGTGGCTCCCAGGTGGAAATCTTTGCGCAAGCAGTTCATACTGAGGCTATTCGTGCCTTCTTGCACCCTCTTCAGGGGAACCAACAGCATGGGGCAGCCATGGCTTGCCCTCAGTTCTCATAACCACAAGCTCATCATATGGAGCATCTGGAAAGGAGGTAGTAGAAAGCAGACAACAGGAACTATCCCAACAACATCTCAGAGAATCTCACTTACTGCATAAAAAAAGATGGTTCTTTTTTGTCTGAATGTAACCATGCAGCTTTTACTGGCAGTTGACTGATTGGCTTGTGGCACCTCTCAGTGTTGGAATGCCAGAGATGTTCAAGTACAAATTACAGTATTGCTTTTCTGAACCTGGTGCCCCTTCAAACTGTTTTGCCAAGTGCATAATGTTTCATGCAAGTCAGCCAGAGAAATCTCAGGCATCTGAGAGACAAAACATTTCTGGGAAAGGCTGATGATATTGTCTGTGTTCAGATGAAATATGCACTTCTATTTGGAGCGAAGAACCCTACAGAAAAGTTGTAACATGCAGGAATACACTGTGTGGTCCATTTTGTATGCTTGTGATGCAATTGTTCAGCTTTTTGATATCATGAGACAGAAAGATATGAAGATAAACCCAGGATCTGTTAAGATGGTAACATTTACCTTTCACAGATATAGGGATTTTGCAGGCTAATTTACTGATTCAGGACAAAATTCAAGCCTACTTTGGATAAAATCAAATGCAGCTTCATCACGGTCTTATCCCTGTAAAAAAATACGTGCAGCAGGGCATCCAAGAGAACTTGAGTTGTGAAAATTGTACATGCTAGTATGGCAACAGCTAGGATCCCTGTCATGACGTTAAAGAGGTATGTGTAGTATTCTGACAGAAATTTCAGGAGTCCTCTTCAGGGAAGAGTACAGTAGAAACACAGCTGGAACTCAGGTCTCTATTTTTAGGAAAGCTGTCATCAATAAGACTTATCAGATAAAACGCAATTAAGGGACACAACTTAAAATGTTTTGTGCGCATGATGCATTCATATGCTAGCTCTATGCCGACACAGACAAAAAGTGTGTGCATATGGTAGTTTTAAAAAAGGTTGATTTCTAATCTTAACAGGACTGCCATACTGTGGAGGAGTTCAAAGCAAGAAATGTGGTCAAAATCTGTATAACTTTAGAATTATATGATGTAATAATTGCTTATTCAGCTGCTACAGTGAATATTTTTTGCAAAAGAAAGATAAGCTTTAGAACGTTATCCAAAAGCATGATTCCTGGAATGAGAAACCCTGAATTGCTTCTGGGAATCGTGCAAAAAGTAAGCAAGAGTAAAAGGGAATGGACAATTTTCATGATACTAGCTTTCCAGACCAATCAAAAAGGGTCAGATTTTTTAAGTAACACTGTAATAGCAGCTATTCTGTACAGCTGCACTGCTGATGGAAAAGCCCATGTACAACCCAGGATTAGATAGCTGTTCATTACACAGTGCTGATCTATGGAACAGTTATAAAACTGTTACCACTAATTATAATATCAAACCAAAGCTACACCTCAGTAACAATAGGCTTATCAAGCTAGT
This sequence comes from Anser brachyrhynchus, assembly GCF_964034855.1. Taxonomy (NCBI): domain Eukaryota; kingdom Metazoa; phylum Chordata; class Aves; order Anseriformes; family Anatidae; genus Anser; species Anser brachyrhynchus. The sequence goes on from NC_137694.1 coordinate 73,193,043, forward strand.
GGTAGCAAAGCTTTCCAGCTCTTCAGAACAAGTGATGTGACCGTCATATTCATTACCTTCCCCGTCACATAACCAGCTGTAGTTGGGAATACATTGGGAAGTAAATCCAGGTCAAGGTCCCTACTCCTTACTAAGGCATTTTCAATCTTTTAAGCACATTAATTAACTTTATAAAATGTGGTGCAGATCTTGCCCTTTACTCAATTTATTCTGTAAGAGACTCAGCACTCTGGAATGCAAGAAAACAGAACATGATTATCACTTCTCAGCATGTGCAGATATGATACAGACAGCAGATGGACTCTGTGAAAGCTCAGCACTAGTCCAACATGTTTCAGTAACAGTACGTCATCCAGAATTTCTGGAACTCAAGCTTACAACAGACATGCATTGGTTTAGGTTACCAATAAGAAAAATATTTTTTACTTTTACAGTGTACCTTTCTGAGGAAACCTTTCTTTTCTCGTTAAGAAAAAATTCTCTTACCACTGGTGCTCATCCATCTAATTGCCAGCTGAAAAAAAAATGCAAGGCTATGTACAGAATTTGATCCTCAAATTGACAAGATGACAATCTGTGTTATTCAGGGCTACATTCCTTGTCTTCTGACCTCCCTTTGCATCTGTACTCTTCGGACAGACACAGAGAAACAGCATATCCCCTTGGCCAAGGCTTTACTGTGCTTTGGGTTCAGGGCAGACAGGCTGTGCTTGACCTGGTCTGCCACTGCCAATACCAATTACTCCTGAAACTATGACACCTGGCTAATACTAGGTCAACAAGCCAGCTGCCTTTGGAGCAGAGGTGGCAGTCCAAGTGCTGGCATCTGGGATTTGTAGTCTTGATTTTTTGGCTGTCCTTATAACAAATTGTAGAAATGCTCTTTCTGGCAATGAAAACACACTCTGGACAGCCATATACGGCATCAAATAAGACAGAGAAATGTTTACACAAGGGGAGCTAGCCGACTTGAAAGGTCTAACTGATAACAGAGTAACATGACAACTACTGCCTTGTTGCATCCTGAACTTGAGTGTAAACCTAGGGATTAGGCACAGAATAAAGGGTAGAGGAGACCTGAAACTATGAAGCAGACATCCACACAACAGAAAATCTGGCCTCACAAGTCCCTGGAAGGAATGCTTTGAATTAAGAGCAATGGAGTGATGCAGGAAAGCATACCATCCTCAGCACGACATGGTGTATTTGCTGGATCTCTTCAGACTAAAGTTGGAATTAAGATGCCCTTTCTCCTTTTCACACATAGAGAAACAAATAACATGAATGAATGCTTTTACTCCTCCCAAAGAATCTTCTCTACAGCTCTGTGAGAGACATATCAAGCCCTTCTGGCAAAAATATGAGTGGGTAGAGAAAGGAGTGAGTTGGGGGTTTAAAGGAAAAACTGGGAGTAAAATTATTTCAGGATTATTTCAGGATTATTTCAGGATAGCTGACATTGCTAAGAAAACCCAGTTAGCATACTAACAAAAGTAGCAGCACCCTAAAGGAAATGCCTGGTATGTTAGTCTGTTTAGTGGTTGGTTTTAAAACAGCCAACATTTTACTGGAAATTTCCTTAGCTCTGGAGAACACTCATTTATTGGGAATGTAGCTCTGGTAGTACCAGCAGTGGCCATCACACAATTAGGGGGATTTTTCAGATATGGCCAAACCTCAATTTATAAGCTGTCTGCTTGCAGTCTATAAAAGAAGCTATTAAAATTGTTGATGGTGGCAGCTGGTGATGAGGTAGCTGATGTGTTTGGTGATACGGACAAGCCTAAGGGAGGCAATGCTATAATGCAACATGCCTTATTTCCTCTGGCAGGGAAAGTAACTGCTTTAAGTGTGAGTTTTTTATATTGCCTAAGGTCTAATAAAAAAATCATTCAAAAAAGGGAGGCAATTGGCTACTCAAAAATTACAAAAGGCTCCACCTTTTGCAGGAAAACCATAAGGTATCCTATATGCACATCAAAAAACTATAGAAAATAGGGATGAAGGAGCCCTCTCTTTTATCTTGTCCTACCTAATACTCTCACGCAGAACTGATAAAATGTGATCAGTTCTAGGCAAATTTCTATTTAGTTGTTCATAACAATAGCAAGTGAGACTGCTTCCACAACCTCTCTATGCAATGTGCTTGTATTTCAAATGTCCTTACTGGCAGATAATTTTTACTACTATATTACCTTACTGTCCACTGCAAAAGACCATTTAAACCCACTGTTTCCATTACTACCTCAAATAGACAAGCTCTTACACACCTCAACCACCTTCTGGATAGCTGAAGCCTGAAAGTTCACCCAGATGTCTTCTCTGTGAACAAATTAACTTGAATTTTTTCATCATGCAAATAATGAAATTACTTCACACAAGTTGATAATCCTAAGGCATACCTTTTCTTTCTCATTTAGGAACAAATTATCTTCTCTTGATTTCTCCTTTCAAATCTTCAGAAAATATGTCACTGAGAAGTTTTATATAATGTGTTATAATTCATTTATTAGTAGTCCTGTTCATTTGTTTAAAGCCATGATCATGGTATGTACTGTAGTAAATGACAGTCTTTAGACAGACCTCAAATAACTTTGGATCAAGTGCAAACATACACATACATTTAAATTAAAGCAACTGAAATAGGAAGGATATGAAAACATAACTGGGCAGTGCGTCTCAGAGTGTAAAACACATTTATGCTCAAACACTCCTGTAATTTGTCATGTAAAATGGTTGCAGGAAAATCAATTTCATACTGGGATCTCTCTATTTTCTTCTGACCAGAAAATCAGCAATAATAATAACGTTTTTATATACTGCTTAAGTGAGATATATCTACTCTGTAAGCACTGTTATTGCAAATAAAAGATAAAGACAGACAATGATAAAAGATTCTAATATTGTACTGCTGCTATATTTAAAGAATAGTCTGGAAAGACTATATAGATGGGCACATCTATACAGCACAACGAGACAAGGTTCAAGCAACTAATAAACTTGGAAGGAACCCGTAGGCTTTACAAAGTAGGAACAAAATAAAGATTAATTTCTCCTATATATTTATATAGCAATGATTTAGGAAAAGTTCTCTTTTCGAGACATTTCTAAAACTCTGTCTTACATTAGATTTTCCTCATTATTCAAACTCTCTCTATATATATTGAGCTACAAGTTGATATCTACCTCTTCCAGGTTTTCTTCCAAAGTATTGACATTAGAAGTACTCAGTACTCTAAGCCTGGAGCTCAGACAGTGCTACGACCTTCAAAGCTAGAAGGCAGTAATATTTCAAACAGTTGTAGTGCTGGTAGCATTTGCATGATGTATCATTCCAGTGCTTAGTAAATACTAGGAAATGTCCTAAGAAACCTCAAATATATCAGTCAAAGTATTTCTATATCCCCACGCTTACTTTGGCATTTCTTTAGGTATTGCTTTCTCTACTACTAAGCTCAAGGTCTCAACCCAGATTTTGACAGTACTGAAGTGAACCCTTTAGCAAAGAATGCTTTATATGCTTGTGCAGCATGGGTTGTTTGTGGATGCTACCGTAATTCAGAAAATAGTATGACTCCAACGTACTTCCTGTACTTGTGTGGAAAATACCCAAACCTTCATCAACTCTTCTAGAAGGAAAATTAGAAACAAATTGGAATAATTGAAATGAACTCAAATGAAAATTCCTGAGAATTTAGAAATTCTTATTCAGTTCCTTTGTAAGATCCAACAACACATACTTGAAATCTGGAGGGCAATTTCTCAAAACCTTTAATAAGTCTAAAGTAGGCTATGCTAAGCACAAAGCAGAGACAGGGGACGCATAAGTGCTGAGAAGAAAAAAAAAGTGTTTAAAAAAAATGTAAAAAGTGAAGGTGAAAAGCTTCATTAACTGCATTAGCTGAAGATGTGCCAGTGTATTGAGCAAAGCATTAGCACTGGAGTTTGTTGTATCCTGTCAAACAGAGAAGAATTTCAACACAACTCTTACTGAAGCGTCCTAGTATCTTGCCAAGAGATGATTTCAGCAGGACAAGAATCATCACCCTGTCTGATAAACAGGCAGGTCACTGTCACAATTTTTCCTTTATTGTATGCGCTCTCCCTGTCACTGTAAACTAACCAGTACAACACCTTTGTAGACACTACTGGACTATTCCTTCCCCAGCTACCTGACACTACCCTGAATGTTTCTAAATTGATTTTTACTTACAAAATATTATGCCCAGGAATTCTTTACATTCTTCTAGGGCTCTTCACTGATCTGTATCAACCTTTCCTCTCCTTCATATTCTGTCTTTTTGCTTCATATGTCCCCTTCCAATGTTTTTGTTCTTGCTCCTGTTGACTCCTTCATATACTTTTTTTTTTTTTGAACATTTTCTGGACAACGTTTCTATTATTTCTTACCCTGCAGAGTCTTCTCAGTCTTCTGGCTCCACTATTACATTTTATCTTGGAGCAGTGTTATTCACTCTCCCAGTTTTATTACCTGTAATGACTCAACTATTAAAATCTAAGCTCCTGACCTACTTCCTTCCATCTAATTTACATGTATATACATGTGCTTGACTTTTCCCGAGTGCTTTACAGAAATGTTTGTCTATTCCAGCTAAAAAGATCAGCTAATTTTTTTTCTTCCTTAACTTTATTCATTTTCCTTATTCACTGTTAGCCATCACTTTTTGCTAACCGTATTCATGAACTTTTGTTCATTTACCTTTTTCATACTAAACCATTCTATCCCACCAAGAAAATTCTCACCCATGCCATGATTTTTTAATTCAGATTTCAACTCTCTCTTTCTTGACCTTCTCCATCTCATCCCCTTGTACTCTTTACAGGTATTCTCTACAACTAGTAGACCTATAATCTGCTTACTGAATTGATTTTGCCACCTACTTCTTATGGTCTAACCGTAACTCCTGAAATCAAATTTATATTCTTTTATGGTCCCAGGTAACTATTTCTGTGAAGTTCTGGAAGAGCTATGACCAATCCTTCATTTCAGAAAATGTTAATAAAAATATTGTTGAACTTAAGTTGGTCTTAAGGCAACTATTTATTAAAAATGTGTAGAGTTGATTTGAAACTTGCAGAATGGGCTGAAGCGCTAAAATAAATAAATAAATTTTGAAAATCCATTGACCTGCTATCAGATTTTGCCTGAAATCTGACAGAATAGTATAAATATGCTGCAGTAACTTGATAAGCTAGTTTATGAATTTTCATCTTGGATTTCACTAACATGTCTGCTTTCAATTACACAGATGAAAAACAAGCATTTAACATTTTACTCTTCCCCTGATTGCAATAAAATGTCATGCCAGAAAGTGGACTATTAAAAGGAAATTCAAGTGAAAACTAATTTAGAGATAGCACTCAGGTTTCAGAATTAGACTTTTTGTTGGTATGTGATTTTTAGAGAGATATTATCTATGACAGCAGGCAAGAAAGAACAAACCTAGCCTTTTCTAAGCCCTACCTCCACCCATATACTTGTTATAAATTTACTTCTATAAAAGCACATGTAAAAGCCATGGTCTTAAAATAAAACTCATTCCACACACTCAGTGGAACATTTTCTTTTATTACAAACTATAAGCTCACCCTGAATAGCCATGTTTCCAGATGTTTAGTGAGTTAAACTGTCTGTGTCTGTAGTACCAAGACATGCCAAAGACACAGCTAGAGGATGAACTGTTCATACACTGACTGGACATAATGATGTGAGTAATCCATCTTTTTCAGCAGAGACGGTAGTTTATACCAAGGCAAATTTTTTTGTAACAAGAATGCAATGTTTACAGGAAAATCAAGTTGTGTTATACAGCCTAGCAGGTTTTTAAGATCCTTACTCTTGCAAAGAATTACATGCATAACTATCTTCACGTGCATTGGGCAGTTCCCCTTAATCCAGACTCTTCTTTTTTCAGAATGAGGACTACTGATTAATAGATACTGATGATTCACTAGTAAGGAAAAGCAATTAGAAAACTGACAGAAACAAGCTTAAGAGGAAGTTGTATTTCAGAAATATGTTGCTATAGCAACTTGGCAATTGTATCTTTAAAGCCCTCTGGAGATCATCTTCACCCCAAGCCCCTTGATACTAGGTGCACAGAGGAATACAGACTCTGCCCCAAAGAGCATACACTTGAATAACATGAATTCACTATGTAGTTTCTCTATTGGCCTGCAAAACACAGATGGCCTTGTGAAATAATGCAGAAAAGTTATCTTACAGCAACTACGATTGCTAGTAATTACTAAAGCATATTCACATTCTCAAAAAATATTTAACCTCAGCAGTCTACTCTTCAAGAAGTAGTGTCCTAGAAAAGGTTTCTTATCTGCTTTTAAACATCCAAATCTAATTTTATCCAAGTTACTGTTTTCAAAATTCTAAGGATGCAGAAATTCACAGTGAAATTAGAGTATTGATCTTTATTTGAGACTAGAGACCTAATGTACCTTTTATCACCAAATTTGTCTATACTTTGTGATAACAACTTTTGAAAACTTGAACTTATCTAATTACTTAGAGTTTTTCTAAAAAGTAGTGCACTAGTTAAGGCTAAAGGTACACTGCATTACAAAGTAAAGTTATTTAGTGTTTCACAATAATGGTGAAAATTACTATGTCCCTTCAGTGCATCACAGTCACAAATTTGCTGATGTACCCTGTTGTCTGAAAGAAAGTAGGCGTTATCCTGGGATTTTAGCACTAAACATTGCTTTCTTAAGCTTCTTTATTCTGTTCTTCCTTTTTTTAAAAGAAGCGGCTAACACCTCTGTGTCAAAAGCAAAATATCTGTGACAAGTGCTCTGCAATATACAAAAATATAAGAGCTAAAATACTGCAACGATACGAAATAATTTACTTCACTGGCTTTTGTCTGCGGCTGTTAAGCCAATACCAGGGACCATACGTTTGTAAATGCTTGCCTGGGGAATGGCATGGCCAAGCCTCAACTCGCAAAGGCCCCCTTTGGCGCTCCTCTAGCAGAAAGTCACTTAGCTGCGGGCTAGGATAAATTCACCGTCACATGAAAAGCAGCTTCTTTGCTGTATCTTATCAGTTATGTTTTTATTGTATTACTCTGCTGACTTAAATGAATATCCTCCGTTTATATAGTTTTAAGAGAATGGGGAAAAAGTGCATAATCTAGAAAGGGAAGCACGGCTTGGATCCAGAGCACTACTTTCACAAGCACCCCCACCACACGATATCATTCATAAATACTTCAGTATTTACAAGGCCCGTATGCTTTGCTTCACTATGCCTCCTGCTGCAGCGCGGTTCCACACTCTTGATCCCACTTTTCTTTGTGGGGGACACAGTGTGCCCCGAAGCCAGCGGACCGAACCAGCCCCCTCTCCCGAGGCTGGCTTCGGGACACCACATCTCGGAGGAAGCCCGGCGTTTCACGGGTCCCTGAACGAGCCGGGCCGGGCGGGGCCGGGCCGAGCCGGGCCGGGCCGCGCCGGAGGACTGTGAGGAACGGAGAGCCGCAGCCCGGCCGCCCCGGCAGGCACCCTCCACAGCCTGGGCAGCGGAGCCGGTCCACGCCCCGCCTTTCTGCTCCCTCACCCTCGTGGCAGCGGCGGGGCTTCAAAGCCTGCCCGGGGCCCCCCCGGGGGGGGGGTATGGTGGTCCCCACCGCCCCCTTCCCCGAGCCTTCTCGCCCCGCGGGGCCGCTCCGGGGTTCACCTCACGGATAGACAGACAGCCCTTACCTTGGCCGCGGAGAGCTGGCGGCAGCAGTGCCAGGAGCAGGAGCAGCCGCAGCGGCCGGGCCCCGCCGAGGTTGTCCATCGGCCGCCGGCGGGAGCACTGGCACCGAGCGGGGGCGGGGGGGGCTCGGCGATCCTGAGGCGGCCGGCGAGGATCCCCGCTTTTCTTTCGCTCTTGCTGCTTGTTTCTGTTGTTATCCCAGCCGCCCGAGACCGGTTGGGAAGGAGCTCGCAGGAACCCCCCGCTTGGTGGGCTTTACAAAGATTTAATTCACCGCCTGCCCGGTTAATTGCACAGCCTGCAAGTGCTCGGCAGAGGAGAGCAGCACTGCGGCTTGGAGGCAGGGACCCTATTGCTTCTGATACCCCTACTCTCTCCCCGCCACCCCCACACACGCTGTAAAAGTGACTCCCTTCGGCTCGGAAAACTTTGCAGATCCTCAGCGTGAACCTAGGGACGGCGTGACTGATTCTGCGAGGGAGAAATGCAGCAAATTCCCTCGGTGCCAAGTAGGAGAAAGCCACAAACAAAAAGCAAAGCGAAGCAAAAACAAAACAAAAGAAGCCACCTAGCAGGGAAGGCAAGGTTCAACCTCTGGAGAGATTTCCAACCCCCCTTTCGTGGTCTTTCCACCGATTTTACTCCACGATTACTTTTTTTTTTTTTCTATGAAGAGGGTTTTAAAAAGGAGAGGTATTCTAGAATATTTCAATGAAATTAACTGCAAAAAACTTCCCCTCTTTCCTCCCCCTCCTTGTAAAGAAACAGGATGAGAATTTCTACCCAAATGAGGCAGTCAGCTCTGCTCTGTCGACCCCCTCCTTTTTTTTTTTTTTTTTTTTAATACCCCTTATCTTATTTAAACAGGAACACAAATACTGATAGCGGTCAAAGGAAGAGCTGGTTTGAAAGCACCCAGTTGGCTATGTTGTTGCCAAGATCTTTCAGATAACGTGGGCGATAATATTTGCAGGCAAATACATGTGGAAACAACTGGGGAGTTCATCACCCCTCTACACTTTGCCCTAAGTTTTACTCAGAAGAGCAGTTGGAAGCTACTTTATATTAACTTGGTCGTTGTGCCACAGGGACCCTGACTGGACTGTTCGTGTTGTAACCCCTCAATAACAATGTTAGAATATTCCTCCTCAAAATGTCTAACCGGAGGGAGGAAAAAAAAAAAAAAAATTTAAGACACTAAGAGTTGAAAGCATGCATTTTTTCCTGCACCTGATTACTTGCTCTTTCCTTTCCTTACACAAGAACAGAAAAATGGCCATATGGCCAGTGGTCCAACTAGCCAAGAGCTTGCTTTTGGCAGTGATGGTAATTGGTCACCAGAGGAAGGGTAAGACCAAGGCAAGCATGTGATGTTATCCTCCCAGCCTCCGTCTGCTTTGAGTTTGGAGCATTTCCTGTGTGGAATGCAGTTTCTGTGTACTTAGTAGCCCTCAATGAGTTTCTGTTCCAGGTATTTATCCAGTCTCCCCATGAGTTCTTGTAAACCTTTATCATCCAATATATCCTTTGGGAGCAGGTTTCGTAGCTCTGCCACTGACTGGGCAGAGGGCTGTTTCTTTTTGTTACTCAGCTACCTTCTTACAGCACCTCCTAACTACTGCAGGAAGAGACACCAAAGAACTAGCCTTATCCACTCTCTTAGTGCCATGATCTTATTTTGCCAGGTCAGCTTTTTGACGGATATTTCCTTTTTTTTTTTTTCCCCTGTTTTATTGGGAGGAGGCAATTGGAAAAAGGGAAGGATGGAGTATGTTTTACTTCCATTCCTTACACACAACTGTCTATATCTCTCTTCTTTAAACACCCTGTTTTTAAGTTTAACATCAGTTATAGCGACACTTTCACAGTGTTTCATCACAACCTCCACACTACAGTCTTTTACACATCAGACAGCTGCAGGAGGCAAGTGACAAAGATGACACCTTGTTTGTACCAGCTTACTGAACCTGTGGCATCTCATCTATGGAATCCCTGGATTGAGTTCCATTGTGGTTTATTTCACTTTAAACCCACTCCTAATTGATTAAAGGTGAATAAGAAGAAGTTCACCAGTTTGACTAAATCACTGTAAAGTCACACATAATAGCTTGTCCACACATGGACTTACTCTGATTAGCACCATGTGTGGACATGATTAATCTAGAGTAAAAATTCCTCCTTCCTGCTTAGTTTGCCACCACAAGCTGTTTACCAGAAATGAGGCAAATTCAAGTAACAGTTTTAAGAAATATTTCTACAAACCATCACAGCTATAGTTATCTCAAGATCTGATAATAGTTTTTTGTTGGTTTTGTTGTTATTGGTGGTTCTTTTGCATAATATTAATGCACACTTCTCGTATAAATTGGGACTCTCACCTACAATCAGATTCGGTGGCCTGGAGTACATGTGATTCTAATTACTGACTCCAACCTTTGTAATAAGCTAAACCGTGCACTTAGGGCTCAGTTCAAAGCTCCTGGAAGTCAATGGAAAGTAAGGGCTCATGAGAGGGAACATTTTGCATAACCACATTTTTTCTTACATCTGTTTGCAAAGGCCCTGTAATCCTTTGTGTAGCTTTTAAAACAAATTCTTTAATGAGGATTTTATTTTTACTTCAGAAGAATAAAAATCATTTGCAGAAGCTCAGATTAATGAGTAATGACAGCGTAACAAATCATTGCGCAAGTCATTTCCAAGGGTCTTGTTGAGAGTAGATACACACAAGTGGACTCACAAAGAATTTTGAATTACTCTAACAAACCCATTACCATCTACGGCAGCAGGTTCACAGTTCTTTCTTTATTTGTCTACTTACTTTCAAGGGAATAGCAATTCTTGAAATGGCCTGAATAAGCCTATGTAAGGACATCAAATTCTGCCTGGCGAACAAAGCTGCCTTATTGTCCCAGCTGTTGTACTTCCTAGCCTTTCTGGTTAACTGCAGCTCCCAGATCCTGCCTTTTTTGTTGTTGTTGTTGTTGTTTTTTTCCTCCACCCATCTGTCCCAGAAGTTGAGCAAAACAGAGGGAAAGGAAATCGCTTTATCTTCCCTGTTTTGAAGAAGGATATTGCAAGGAAGAAAATAGATACACCTGGAAATGAAATCTATCTGTAGGTACTGAAGGGAAACTCATTGGCCCCTATGGAAAAAACTGAAGCCATGTTTTGTCTCTCATTAAGGAAATGTGCCATACTGAAGATGCATAAAAAGGCCTCTTTTCTCTTCTGAAGAAAAATATTACTCCATTCACTGCTATGGGTGCACAAGGATTAAGAAAAGCCCATGGAGATCTTACCATCTCTCAACATTAAAAAAAGACCTCATACTCTACAGTAAGCAAATCCATAGCTATTGGAGTACAAATGAGTCACTCAGCTTAGCTCCAAATATTAGTATATGCAAAGTACAGCTGGCACTCAGCTCTTTCCTAGAGAAAACACTACCAGAAACTTTTCTGACTTAAAAAATAATTAGAATAATAAGGAAGATATTCTATTTGCAACACAAGGAAAACAAGTGTCACATAATCATTTCAGTATTGGAAAGTTTGGAAATTTATTGTTTTTAACATCTTAATATTGGAAACTGATTTTTAAGGCTTGTGGAAACCATTCTGACTCTCTTATCTGTCCTGAAAAGGCAGAAAATTTTCTGATTGAATTAGAACACACCTTTTACAATAAACTACATCAGAGTTTTCAGAGATGGGTGCACCACAATCCTTAGTTATTTTTTTAAACTATTAATGACATCACAGATGACCATTTCTTGCTTATTTTGAGTCTAAAGCAATGTAGTTTAGTTCTTAATAGATCTGTGGGCTCATACTTACAGGGTAGTTACTGTTTGTTTGTACTCTGTGCTTTGTGTATCTTCAGTGACCATCAAGGCAATTTAGGGTAATGTAGCCTGTGGACACTTTGTATGCACCTTCCATTATCCTTGCTAGGGATTAGCTTGGAATAAAATCTCCTTTTTGATAAATCAGTTTGTACCCCAAGCCACAGGCTTATCTTTGTTCTCAAATGCAGAACTACTGACTATCCACACCAAAGAGATACTGGCCTGAATCATGCCAGGCCATAGATGAGGAATGGAAGATGGGAGGACTGGGAGCCTGCTCTGTTCTCTGATATGTATGAAATTATGCCCCCAAGTCTAGTCAAGAAGGCTAGCCTAGCCACCATCTTATATCCCATCTGGTTTATGACGGCATCCTGAAGCTAAGCTGGTTTGGGACTCTTTCCAGAATAATTACAATGTCAGATGAAATTTATAACCATCCTAAATTTGAACTGCTCTTTATATAAATATATAGATATGTACATGTATATAAAATAATGTGGATGCCAATAGTTCAAGCCACTTATTCTCTGTGGGCAGCAATACAGATGCTTGTATCTAAACTAGGAAACATAGCTGGTCCCTATGGCTCAAATACATAAGGACTGTTAGAAGAGCTTAGTTAATAGAGCTTTCCTTGCACAGAAGAACCCTTTCACTGCTAGATTGATCTCTGAACATTTTTTCCTCTTTGCATGGATTAGCTTGTGAATACCAAGGCAGAATTCAACTTTTTGTTGTTGTTGTTTAATATTCCAGACTGAGACTCATAACCCTGAGCCCTTTTTGACATCACTGATTCTAACTACTTTGAGTTTTTACCCATTTTTGAGTTTGTATCCATTTTGTAAATGTTGCCTATGTTTTTGTTTTCTTTTCTGACTGATTAAGAAAAAAAATCTATCTTGGACACTCGAGAGACACAATGGTTTTCTATTAATATGTATAGGGTCTGCTTCTAAGACAAAGAGCAGTTTATTGGGGGATAAAGGAATGCTTTGATGATCCATGTCATATCCCTTGTGGCATTACTTGTAGAATTTAGGGATAAGTCAGTCTGACATTCATGAGGTATTTCCTGCCTCTCCTTCTAGAGTTGCATCCTTGCAGTCTCTCAGATCTCCCCCTTCCCATAAATTTCCTTTCCCCTTCTAGACTCTGTCATGTCACTATAGGCAGAGCTAGTCTTCTTTGTGAACAGTCAAGGCACTTTCCAGGACCTCAGGCCTAGGAAGGCGAGGCTCCATTTACATAAGATGGAGAGCAGTGTGAGTCATGCACATATGGCTTGGAGGGGACAATGGTATTGCCTTAGACTCTGCCTGGAGCCTCCACAAATCTAACAACAGCAGGGATCAGTCATTATTTTTGCTGCAGTCTCTCAGGGGGTGACTCTTAAAGTTGCCCGTCAGCATCTGTGCCAGTGGTTAATTTCAATGTTCAAACAGAAATAAGTTCTCATTATAAAGGGTGGGGAAAAGCCATCAATAAAGTAAATGGCTATTCTGGCAAAAGGCCATTCTGGCAAAAGGCCATTTCCCTTCCTGACATCTCTGATAAATCTGAGCTCCATCCCTGTCAAACAAAAATAATATCCAAGTATGTGACCAAATGATCTTTGGGAAAGAGCAAATATACAAAAGAGAATACAAGGTTTGCATAAATAAAATTCCAGAGTCTACTGTATTTAACAGCTTGACATCAGGGGCATACAGTTTTCTATAACATTTCCTCATGGTCACTTAAAACCTAGTTCATTCAGGGCTGTTTCATTATTGTTTTATTAATTTGCTCCATTATTTACAAATGTTTTTGCTTAAGTCTAATAAGAAAAGAAGCCATCCTATCCATCTGCAAACAATCCCAGTCTTGCCAGAAAACTTTTTTCATACATCTCAGCAGACTGAAATTTAAACTCAGTATAATGTAAGCAGCAAGTCAGCAGAAAAGAGCTGATAAAGTTCTACAGTAAATTTATGTATATTGGGTTTCTTCCTTTCCCTCAGCCTCACATACAACCTCTGTTTCTTTTCCTCAGCCTTGGTTTCTTTAATAGAGGTTCCCAAACTTTATTTACTCATGTAGCACTCTTCTAGACTTTACAGACTTGGGCAGTAATGTCTTTGTCCTAGGAACCCAAGATCTTCCTTGGTGGCCTGATTCTACAAACACATGTTAATAATATTATACACAAGGAGTGAGGCTTGCATTTAGCCAATGCTTGCACAATTCTGAGTGGTGGCTATGAGAGAGCACCTTAATACAAATTAATTTAAAAGTTATTGTAGTGCAGCAAACTGTTTGGAAAGAAAAATACTATAAATTTACCATATTTTCTGGCACGGTTCTTCAGAAACTGACATCTGGGATATGCATAGTTGGTGGACACTGGCTCTTAATCGGAAGGCCGGCTGGATCAGAATACCTTTGGACAGCCGAAAAAGTAAAAATAAATAGATTAGATCTATAAAATGAACCCTAATGGATTAAATCATTCCATGCTACATGTGTCCTGTGGCTACCAGGTCTCAGGTTAGACATTCTGAATTGTATACACTACATCACTAGCCACAGCCTACATAGATGAGGAGGCCGGCTCACAGTTGGAGCACAACTGTAGTTTACTTTTGGTTTTGCATAAAAATGGAGTTTTCTGTCTGTAAGGGACTGCTCTCATGTTCCCTTAGGTCCTTGCTGAGCTCTGGAAGCAGAGTTAGCAACAGATGTGAGGTTCCATTTAAAAACAAGCTCTAACCAACCACCCCTGTGCTATCCATTTATTCCAGCAAGCTGCTTCCTCTCCCTCTCTGCTTAGTTCTTTCAGCTGTGATCTCACAAGTGTTCTTAGACCTAGTCATACAGTTTGGAACTGGCTCAATGACATATTCCTACTAGAGGAAAGAATAGTCCCCAGCTGTATGAAAAGAGGATGTGACAGCAGCAACTTACACCAAAGTGAAGAGCTGAAAAACCATACTCAAAAAAATGACCCCCCCACATCCTGCAAGCCCCAACTGTTCAGGATTTAATTATCTGGAAGAAATGTGGCCTGCTAAACAGCACATTTGAGCAGCCTTTAAAAGAGGTTATGCTTCCAGCTCTCTTCTTGGCTTATAAGACATCTTTTGGTAAAATACTTTACCTTTCTGTGCCTCATGTTATCTGTAAGAGTAACCCGATTTGTAAAATGTTTTGAGCTCCACAAAATTCAACAAGCTGCATAACAGTTAGCTGTTACAAACTAGCAACCTTGAGCCATTAAGTTCACATGAATGTGATATGAAGCAATTTAGGCCAATTTTAACTTAACTTTTATTTCCCCTATTTAAAGGCAGCATCTTATACAGTTGTCTGTGTTAGAATAATATTGGTGCTCAGAATAGCTCTCATATTCTTTCTTCTAAACATAGAAATCTACAGACAGCCAAATTTCCAGCTGAATAGCAGATACATACATTTGCTTGGATAGTTATTCCATAATTTGTACTTCTGAAATGCTCCACAAACATACAGGCCAGGCATTATGACAATCTAACTTGTGCATGTAAGTCATAGCTTCATTGCAAGTCAGAAAATGGGATTCTTCTAAGATTTTAGATTCTCTGTTAAGTAGGTGTCATTAGGCATGCGTTTAAGGGTAATATAAATTGTCTTAGCTGTTATAAAGCAGATACCTAGTTAGAAAGGCATTTGGAGAATCATTCACATGAAACCATAAAAAGAAGTTTCTTTATTTGCAGCTTTCACTTTTTTCTTCAGTTTATGCAATATACTGTATTTAATAGCTCTGCTTAAGATGAATGAAATCTTGGCTCTAAGGAAATCATTGGCAACATTCCCACTGATTTCAGTGGGGCCAATATTGCTCTTAATTCTTCCCTACAAGGAAAATCAAGATTGCCTAAGAAATTGACCTGCCTCTGTTAAGACTAAGATCCAGCCTGCTTACAATTTGAAGTGACATTTTACAATTACTAAGGCTGTTATTCTTGAGATTTTGCCAAATCCTTAAGACAAAACTAGCATCATAAATTTTCCCCAAAGTTTTGCCCTGGACTAAAACATACCTCTCGCTTTATAAATGAAAGCACCTATGCAGACATATGTTCCAATGGTATCACTGACAGTTTTTCTTGTATAGAAATTTTAAGAAATTATTCTCACTTTCAGAAAAAAAAATTGTGTTTGTTAAATGAACCCTGATGAAATGTTTTGCCCTCAGGTCTGACATTTCACTGTAAACACACTAGAATATACAAAATTTGGTGAAACAAATATAAAAAAGTAACGTTATTTTGTACGTCCTGAAGCTATCAGAACTAAGGATGATTTAAATATGTGTTTACATTAGACTAATCATTACTTTGCTGTACTTGGTATGTTTCAGCTTGTTTGTTCCCATCAAAATATAAAGAAGACTTTGTGATCTGAAAAAAAAAAAAAAAAAAACCCACAAAAACAACCACTTAAACTTCTAGGACATGCATGCACAAAGATACAGAGATAATAGCTCCATACCTTCCACTAAGGTCTCATCAGATCTACTTCAGTAATCTATTCAAGTTTCTACACATATTTAGATATTTCTTATAATGTGCCTTGTACATCAGATCTGTTCCACCTAGCAGCACCAATACCAAAAGCCAATACTGTTTTGTTTGTTTCATTTACCAAAGCCAGGGCATTAATATCAATCACAATATAGCCTTATACCGCATATTCTGCTACTGAGCTATACTTTACAATCACGACTGGTTTGGTGGCATTATGTTTTATAAGATGTAGTGTGCACAACTTATTCCCGTCCACTCCTTGACTACTACACAAAGATTGAAAACCACATCACCAGATAACAAGAAACTCTGCATTCAACACGTGAAAGAAAATACAGTAGCATTGTCGTATGGCAACAAAACCCCTAAAAATCTAACCATGAAGATTCTGTATCATGATACATCTTCCATTTTTAAGGGGCTTTGCTAAATACACTGAATTCAGATACTTGTTAGTGGTCACTGAATAAAATCTCTGTGTCCCCTTATCAGTCCTTCCAGCTGCTTAGATGCATTTTTCTTTTGAACTCTGGAAAATTTTCCTGTGGATATTAAAGTGCTGCTGTTCTCTTCCTAGGTGAAAGAAATGTGACTGTTTGCCCCAAACCAGCAAAGCTAAAAATAGATTTAAGTTTGCAAATAACTGTCGCTGAAGTAAATTGTAATATTCCTACTGGAGTAGTGTAGGACTTGTTCCCATGAGATGTCATGTAGTCTGATTTCAATATAGCAAAACACTCAATAATTTTTTAATAGTGTTATTAATTTCAGTGGGATTACTCACACACCTGAATTTATGTATGCCCTTAAATTCTTTACTAAACTGGGTTATATAAAGTGTCCTAAACAGAAAAGCTCAGTCATGCTTTTCATTTTCTAATATATATGCTGGGAACCGTTGTCTTTCACTACTATTTCTCAAGTGCTATTTAAAAATTAGCATTTGCAAGGCTCCATCATGGGTCAAAATAATCTTTTCCATGTACACACTACTCATACCTCCTTCTGTATTTACTGACCATTTGCGCAATTTGAAGTCCTTTTGACTTCATTTGGTGTTACAGTGATCTATTCCATTTTTTTTAGAAAAGTCATCCTTACTAGAAATGTCTGTATGATCTCTCCTGTTTTCCTGTACATTTTCTAGTAAAAAATTCTTGCTGGAGCTGAGCTCCTGATGTTTTTTAACTCAATTTTGGAGAAAAGGACATGAATAATAATGTCAGCATTGCTTTTATGTCTAAAAGTGACCTTAGATTTTGAAAAGGTGTTAACTGAACAGTCTGTTTCTCTGATATTCTGTGTTTTTTTCCTACTATGAAGAGGGCAATGATGTTCTCCTTTTTAAAGAGCTAGCCAGCTTGTCATTTAATTTTTCTTCATTAATGACTTTCTTGGAGATCAGATGCAAGAACATGCTTGTATTTCAAGAAAGTACATCCCGTATTATCTTTAACCTACATGGTACAGCTAACTACAGGAGTGAACACACAGGGGCTTTCATTTGGGCTTCGAGGAAATACACAGGTTGCTAGTTTTTACTTAATACCATGCTGTCACACCATCGTGACTATTGCTCATGGTTACACATGGAAGAACCACTCCCTTATCTTATTACACAGACATTAGCTGTATACAGCTAGAGTATCTGGTGGGATCCCATTTGTGAGACAGACCTCTAGTCTTGATAAAAATACTTGATAAAAACCTCTAGTCTTGATAAAAATACTAACTAATAGTAGTAATAACAGTATAAGTGATCTCAATAAATAACAAGGGAAAAAAATTTTTTGATGGTAGCCTACAGAATTCCTTTCATGTTTTCTCCCTTCCTACATTCCTACATGGCTCCTCCTTATAAAATATACTTACTATTTGCCTTAGATGCCAGTTAAAATACTTAGGCTTTAAGCTGTCAAAGTTGTTAACAGCTTCTCATCAGACTGGGAGCTTTTAAGATGGAAGATTAACTAGATACGTTTCTTGTTTGAAAGACATGACTGCTCTTAGAAGCAGAGCCAGGCTGGACATGAGACTTAAATGTGACCTTATACAAGCCTCACTATTTATGCTGGCAGGTAAGCAAGGCCAAAAAAGTACTCATTGGAAAGATTTAACACCTTTAGCATCATTAATACTGCTTTCAGCATGGGTTCTTTGGGGCTTATTGTGAGTATTCACAGTATTTTCTAGATGTTTTCCTTGGGTCTTAAGTCCTGTATGGCCCTTAAGTCCAGACATATAATAATGGGGGAATCTAAGGGTAATTTTTTCTAAAATTAGAAATTATTTTTTTTTTTTTACTAATATAGCTTCTAGAGAAAGTTTCTATCATATCTATGTACAACCACCTATGAAGCTTTCATTTAGAAATATTGCCAAAGAATGACAAATTATTTGTATATTTCAGCCATCTCAGGTTGTTACTATCATTTTAAATATTTCCTAGTTGATATTCTTTGATTTTTTGGTTTTGTTTTTTTTTATTTTTTATTTGCAGTCATTTTGATGAATGCTTTGGCTGTCACAGAACCATCGAACACTAATAAACTCTCTTAAAAGTTCCTTTGTTCTGCCCAGAGTAATGTAAAAGGGTTTTGTTTACAATCTCTTTCTTATTTACAGTCACAGCTGAGCAACATATATAGCAGCATGGAGCGATTTAAGTTACACATTACAACTACAAGGTCCTTACACAGCTTGAGAACCTGAGTACACACATAATAATTTCTGTCTGTCCATCTCTGTTCTATGTGACACTGTTCAAAATTTTATTTTTTTTTTTTAGAGAAAATAGCCAATGTGAGTTTGTCTGGCTCAGATTTTACATAGTTTGTACTACTTTGGCATTGCGCACCCGGGTTGTACTTTATTTGGAAGCATTTTCATGGTGCTCCTCTCTGTATTGCAGAGGACTCAAAAGTATAATGTATGGCTGTTTTCCATTGTACATAGGTTATGGAACTCTTATTTATCATAAGTACAGGGTACATATTTTCTGAAACATCCAAAAAAAATTACTTACATTATCATTACAAAAATGCAAAGCTTGAGCATATATTTGTGTATTTATTAATGTATGCACACAATTTTACACTGGCCTGGTTTTTGGTTCAACTTATCCACAGTTCCAGTGGAAAGAGATGGGAGGTTAATGTTCAGTGACTCTCAAAATGAAGAATTCTTATTTAAAAGATCACTTATACATTTCAGTAAGTTAGATGTTTTTGCCTAAGGACTCCTGCACTCCAGCCATAATTTCAGCAGAAGACTGCACAAATACTCTAAAAAGTCATCCATGGCATGAAGAAAAACGGAAGTGGTATCCTAACTAGCAATGCAAGAGTAGTAAAAATATATGTATGTCAAGATTCTCAACTGTGTAAATCCCCATGGCTCCACTCATTTCAACTGAACTGTGACAATTTAAAACACAAGAGGATTTGCAACTCTTATAAAAAAGGAAGTATAGTATCCTACCTCTTTCTGTATTTCTATTTGTAACATAGGCAGTTTCATAGTGTTCCTTCAAAGACACTCTAGTTCATCTCTGGGAAAAAAAAAAAAAAGAAAAAAAAGAAAAAAAAAAAGGCTTTTCAGAAATCCTAGCTAAAGTATTGAAACTTAGACTTGGAAAAATACCAATTACCATCTGACCTTTAATGCATTATGGACTACACTTAGCTGTAACACTTAAAGATATTCTGATGTTGCTTGTAAAAATCATATATAGGACTTGGATTTAAAGTTCCTTCTGTTAATACATTTCCCATCTCCTTTTTTATGTGTTCTTTTTTCAGAGTCAAAAATTCTTAAAGCCTCTACTTTAAATGAAGAAAATCTGGTCCCAGATGTCACTAATTGGTAACAGGTTAGCAGAGAGATTTAAGCAGAGATGCCTGAAGTAACAATTCATCACGTGGGATCTGACAACAGCCTGTTTCACTAGGCTCTTTCATTTAGTTTGCATGACAATAAGCTTTAACTAGTCCATGCAAAGTATACATTTAAGTAGGAAAATTACATTAATACAGATCTTTCTAAATGTTATCAGTATTTGAAATATGCTATATCCCACGTTAACATCTCTTTTCTATTCATAGGTTTTGTATATGCACAGACTGAGAAAGAAAGCCATTAATCAAAGTAGTTTGTTTCTCGTATCAAGCAACCTGTTTCTTAGCTTTTGATATTTAAAAAATAAATTAAAATTGAAAGAGTTAAATGTCTTTTTGTAGATCATTAGATAAAGAACATTTAAAAATGTATTTTCTGTAATAAACAAGATATTTGGGGAGGTACGGAAGAGTAGGAGTCATGGTTAGTTATGATGTAGACCCGGTTTTGCTGTTGAAATCAGCAGGAAGTTTACTGTTAATTTCAATGACTGAAGGACCAAGGTAACTATGTTACTGATCCACTAACCGAATCAACACAAATACTTACTGCCCACAGAGTTAGAATAGACCATACTCAATTTGAAATTTAGTCTTCAAAAAAAATTAAAGCATCTAGTTACAAATAATCAAGAGAGTTTTGTACATTTACATGCAAGCTTGGTTCAAAGTCCGCTGAAGTCAGCCAACGACTCTTTCAATGAAGTTTTTATCAGGCTTACTGTCTGATAATTAGCTAATTATATAAGATACTTGTGCACAATTAAAAACATTGATTTAGTATTTATAGGGGTTTTTTTGTTTGTTTTGTTTTTCTACAGTACAATATAACAATATAAATGAACAGATAAAGTCTGGCATACTCCAAATGGCAGTGTTTTGTGAGCGTTATCATCCACCGTTCCCATGTCTCATGTTATTAGCACTGCTGATAATTGCAAGACAGAATAATATTGGTTTTTTTCTTTCATTTTCTTTGCTTTGTCTCAAATTACTACGTAAGCATTCAGGAAAGAGTTAGGACCGTTGAAGGCCATTGACTTAGTGGGAAACAGGAACCAATCCAACTTAGATGAAACATTTTATGTTGTGGAGATTACTTTGGCCATACTCTGTCCATCTAAGAAAATGAAAACTAGCAGGCAATTGGCCTCTACTCATACAATAATCAACCATGTATTTGTTATTCTTGGATGTCATTTATTAATGTGTAAAATGTACTCTTAATTCCATGGTCTTATGAATATTAAGATCTGTATTTGCATACTGCAATTGAGATGCATTTGTTCTGTAAATAAAGGTTTTTAATAGTGAGATCCTGTTTTATTCTTCATGGTCATTTTTATTGCTGTATCCTTTTATCATTATAATTATTCTGATATGCAGTGCTAGACAGTCTGACTCCATTTCCCATTAAACTGTCTTGTGGACATACTGTCATGTATTGTAGGAGCCAGATGGACACTGGGCATTGAGGAAGGTGTAATTCCTTGGGAAGACTAAGCCTCAGGAGAAGGGAAGATGGAACTTAGAAGTGAGAAAATAAAGGCTGCAAGTAAGTTTTCAACCAGTTTGTCTTACAGGATATTTCATGACCTCAAAGGATGTGTTCAGAGCATATTTTCAAGCTCAGAATGTCTTGTCTTCAACATTTGGTGAGGAAAGCAATCAGCATCCGCCCTAGACAATGGCAGGAATGGCAACTTTGACTGGTAGAGGAAATCACAGAATCACAGAATCATAGAGGGAAGAGAAGGAAGATGGCAGGTAAACCCCGTACCTGTCTTATATTACCTTACGTAACATACGCACCAGACTGGGACAGAAGCAGGCACAGCCTTAATTGTTTTCAATGCATGCAACAATCTTTCATGAAGACTTAAAGCAGATTCTCATGACACAAAGTGCTGAGGTGACAACACTGCAAACAGAGTGCAGTATATTTTATCCCTCACAAACTGCAGCAGGCAAAGACCCATATATGCTACTCCAGTTCCCTCAGATTGTAAATATCTCCAAGCAACGTGACCAAACATTGGAAATATATGAAGTAGAGCTGCTTGAAGGAATACCTCACCATATCTAGCACAATCAGAGGCTTATGCTTTATAACTAGTAATTCAGGTATACAAAGGGATAGAACCAACTTCTTTGGCCGCACCACAATTCACGGCCTTCCCTTCCAGCTCAGTGACTGTTTGTCTCAAGTCTATAAGGGTCCAGCAGGTCCCTACCTGAGGACCTATCAGAAGCAGAACATGATTTTATCATGGGGTGTGTAGGGGGCAGAATGAAAAATGTTGGAAGCAAATGTATGAATGCTATTTCTGGTTTTATGATGCATATTGTGTGAATTACAAAGAATTACTGCTAGTTATGATTTGTACGTTAAATTCATTATGGATATTAAATATAAACAGTGAGATCCTTACGAGAATGAAAATCCACCTTGTAGCATTTTTGCAATGCTTCACTCTTTTAGGAGCACTAAGGGAAGAAAAAAAGACTGTAACATCCTGAAGTAATTTAAAAGCAACTCTTTGTGCATGCTGTGTCTCCTTTCAAACAGCCAGTTCATCTTCCCAGTGAGATACAGGAAAAATAAATCTATTACATTTTGCCTATATTACTACAGATTTCATGTAATCATAGAGTGGGTTGGGTTGGAAAGAGCCTTAAAGACCACCTAGTTCCAAAACCCCCTGCCCTGAGCAGGGACACCTCCCACTAGACCAGGTTGCCCAAAGCCCCAACTAATCTGGCCTTAAACGCTTCCAGGGATGGGGAATCCACAGCTTCTCTGGGCAACCTGTTCTAGAACCTCACCACCCTCACAGTAAAAAAAATCTTTCTAACATCTAACCTAAATCTTCCCTTTTTTAGTTTAAAACCATTACTCCTTGTCCTATCACTACAATTCCCAAAAAAGCATCCCTCCCCAGCTTTTCTGTAGGCCCCCTTTAAGTATTGTAAGGCCTCTATAAGAAGTATCTGCTCTCCCTGGAGCCTTCTCTTCTCCAGGCCGAATGACCCCAACTCTCTCAGCCTGTCTTCATAGGAGAGGGGCTCCAGCCCTCTGATCATCCTCGTGGCCCTCCTCTGGACTCATTCTAATAGGTCCATGTCCTTCTTGTGCCAGGGCTCCAGAGCTGAACACAGGGCTCCATGAGAGCAGAGCCGGGGGGGAGAATCACATTCCTTGCCTTGCTGACCACACTTCTTTTGATGTAGCCCAGGATATGGTTGGCTTTCTGGGCTGCAAGCGCACATTGCCGGCTCATGTTGAACTTCTCATCCACCAGCACCCCCAGGTCATTCTCCTCAGAGCTGCACTCAATTCATTCTCTGCCCAGCCAGTATTTATGCTTGGGATTGCCCTGGACAAAATGCCAGACCTTGCACGTGGCACTATTGAACTTTATGAGCTTTGAATGGACCCACCTCTCAAGCCTCTGAAGGCCCCTCTGTATGGGAACCCCTCCCTCCAGCATGTTGACCACACCATGCAGCTTGGTGTCATTGGCAAACTTGCTGAGGGTACACTCACTTTCCCTGTCCATGTCACCAACAAAGATGCTAAACAGCACCAGTCCCAATACTGACCCCTGAGGAACACCACTCATCCCCACTTGGATATTGGACCACAACTCTTTGAGTGCAACCATTCAGCCAATTCCTTACCCACCAAGCGGTCCATCCATCAAATACGTCTTTCCAATTTAGAGACAAGGAAATCTTTCCAATTTAGATGGGGGACAGTGCCAAATGTTTTGCACAAGTCCAGGTAGATGATGTCAGTTGTTCTTTTCCTGTCCACCAATGCTATAACCCCACCATAGAAAGCCACCAGATTTGTCAGGCATGATCTACCCTTGGTGGAGCTATGTTGGCTGTCACCAATCACCTCCTTATTTTCTATGTGCCTCAGCACAGCTTCCAGGAGGATCTACTCCATGATCTTGCCAGGCACAGAGGTAAGACTGATTGGTCTGTAGTTCCCTGGGTCTTCCTTTTTTCCCTTTTTAAAAATAGGTATTATGATTCCCTTCTTCCATTCAGTGAGAACTTCACCGGACTGCCACAACTTCTCAAATATGATGGATAATGGCTTAGCAACTACGTCTGCCAGTTCCCTCAGGACCTCTGGATGTATCTCATCAGGTCCCATGGACTTGTGCTTAGACTTAAGGAACTTAGGTTCCTTAGATGGTCTCAGACCTGAACTTCTCATACCCTGGGTGGTTCATCATTCTCCCAGTCCCTGACTTTGCCTTCTGGGGCCCAGGCTATGTGGCTGGAGCTCTTGTTGGCAAAGACTGAGGCAAAAAAGTCATTTAGTACCTTGGCCTTCTCTGTATCACGGGTGATCAGGTCTCCCATTTCCTTCTGGAGAGGGCCCAATTTCCCTACTCTTCTTTTTATCACCAATGTACCTATAGAGTCCTTTCTTGTTGCCCTTGATGTTCCTAGCCAAATTTAATTCTAACAGGGCTTTGGCTTTCCTAACCTGATCTCTGCTGCTTATATTTGCCTATATGAAACTCTCTGACGTACTAAGAGCAATTTTTTAATGTGAGAAAGACAATATAGCAGATGCTTTTTGGCAATTTGCCTGGATCGAGACACATATTATCTGCTGGTAAAACAGAAATTGTTTGGTTATATTGAAAGTGGCATACATTACTTTAAGAAATAAATCTCCAATGCAGCAAGGAATTTAAACATAAGCATAACTTTTTAAGCACTTGAGTAATGCTCTTAGTTGATCACAACAACTCTTGTTTAATTGTAACAAACTGCATTAAGCATCTTCCTGAATGAATGCCCACTATACAGGAACTGATGCACTCTGTCTTATGATTCAAGTAATATGCTAAAGTATTAAAAATGCTAGATGCCATCAAGTAAACTGGCTAATGAAATTATTTGTTAGAGCCAGGGAAAGAAAAAAAAATCAAAAGAACAACACGATGATCTACATTTTTTGTATTTTAGGCTTGACTCTTGGACACACAGAAAATGGTAGCAAAATTCTTAGTGAGTTTTCCCTCCTTCATTCAAAACATGAGAAATACTATTTCTTATTCCAACTCAAAAATTTTCTGAAGTTTTGCACTTTATTATTTCCTAGATGTGTAGACCAAGAAACAGGCTGTTGTCTACTACCTCATATTGTTACACTGCATATGAATCTGACATTAAGAATTAATGTGCTGCCCTTACAGAAAATTATGATTATTGAGAATCAATATACACTGCAAGCAACAAATGATATAAGCAAATGCATTATTGTAGTGAACAACTTCCTAATTTTATCAGAAATCTTGTACTAGATTGCTAGGTATACTAGATATATGTATTCATTTTCTAATCAGTCAGAAACAGTCTTAAGTGGAATTCAGAGTGCTGGTGTGATAACTGGAAGACTTATTTAAGTATGAACTGAGGCATGCCAATGATGGGCAGTGTGGTAGCATCTGGATAGACAGTGAATTACAAGATTTTTCTTGACTCGCTATTTAGCCCTTCATTAGTAGATTTATGCTAATATAACAATATTATTTTCAAAGTCCTAAACCTGTATAAATCTCATGAAGTTGAATAAAAAAAGTGTTAATTGCTATAAGAGCATTAAGCTGAAGTTGATAATGTAAAATATACTCTTCTGAAATCCCTGGAATTCTTTAAAAAATGTTATGCACTGTAGCTGTGGTGGACTGAATGTTTATCTAATGCATATGCTTTGGGAATGTCCATTCATACATAAAATATCAGATGAAATAGTTGAAAACATTAATATAATCCTGGACAGCAATATTCTTCTAGACCTTAAATTGATTAGTTTGAGGTTTTAAGAAATATATACATTAAGGAACCACATAATTTTTTGTTGAGTCTTAGCTGAACAAAGAAAAACAGTTGATTCTTCAAAAAAAGACATTCTAAAGAGTTACACATTCTGAAGTGTCATAAAATCCTCAGTGAATCAGCAAATGCAGAGACCACTATTCTGCTTGAATGAACAACAGAGCACATTTATGGAACAGTCATGTTTCCTGGAAAATCATTATTAAGATCAGATTGGTTTTGAGTTCTTTGTTTTGTTTTTTTCTCTTTCTAGGCTTTGGGGATGAAAACTTAAAAGAGAAACATGAGTTCCCACTCACCCTGTATTGAATGTACAGCAGCTTAATAGTCTTAGAGAGTAAGAAAAGAGATGAACACCTAATTAAAGTACAGAAGTCAACATAATTTAACTGGAATCATAGTTTTCTAATATTCTTTGTATGCTATTTTATGCCCCAGTTTTCAAGGACATCAGATACAATGAAGTATCTAAACGTACTGCAATTCAGTCAGATTTGGAATCCAGGCTCCCTGGCTTTTCTAAAAATATCAACTCTAAGTTCTTTCTTTGATATCTGTACAGCCTAGTAACACAGAATACTGAAGGCCTATTGATCTCTAATTAGGTAATTTTTGTCTTTATTGTTTTTAAAAAAGAAACACGTTATTTGCACTTCAAATATTCTGAGCATGAGCACTCAGCATCTGGAGCTGAGAAGAAGAAATTCATCTGTAGATTCAAAACAAGGGTCCACTTAACCTAGCATCATTTTTCTAACAGTAGCCATAAGTGGATACTCAGAGAAGAGCAAGAGAAGCAGCAGAGCAGACTTGCCTTTCCCTTTAATAGTGCCTCAGCCTCCAATTATATTCAGGCCACAACATTTCCTGAGCTCAATTGAGTTTTTCTATTTAATAATCTTCAGTGGGTTTCTCTTCTAAGTGCTTGTCCACTCTCCACCAAGATACACATAAATTTAGAGCATGGACAATGCTTAGGTGACTTAGGCTGTTTCATTTGATGGACCTTAGTTCTTGTATGGCAAGAGACAGTGAACAGCTGATCCCTGTAGACTATATCCATGAAACTTAGGATTCTGTAGATCTCTGTCATCAGCCCTCTAAGTCACCCTTTTTCCAAATTAAAAATGCCTTGCCTCCTAATCCATCCCTTCAGTAGAAACTGATCCATACCTACAAAATCTTTTTTGCCTTCTCTGAACCTTTTTCCAGTTTTAATGTACTCCTTCCTAAGATCAAGGGATCAGAACTTGCACAGTATTCAAAACATGGTTGAACTACAGATGCACAGGGTGGCATAATGGTGTTCTGTTTTGTTTTCAGTCCTGGAAATGCCTAAAAGTTGATTTATTTTTCTGAATGTCATTGAGCAATGAATCAATGTTTTCATGAAGCTACAGATCATAACCTCAGAATCTTGCTCTTGAGTGGTTACAGCTGGTTCAGTTTTACATACAACTCTAGAGCTGTTTTCACCATGTGTATCACTTCACATCTATCTACACTGAATTTCAACTCCCATTTTATTACCCTGTTTATAAGTTCTTTACAGTTTTCTCTTCTCCTTTATACTTTGAAAAACTACTTACCTTGAATAATGAGTATCTTTCACAAACTTTTCCCCCTCACTGTTCACCTCCACTTCCAGGTTATTTGTGTGTATGTTGAATACAGTAGATCCTAGCACAGACTACTGTTGAACTTTACCAGTGACCAATGTCTGTTGTAAAATTGACTTTGTACTCTTATCCTCCTTATTTGATATTTAGTTAACTATTTAGCTATTCAAGGATCATATTCTTTGTTCTATGGCTGATTGATTTCCTTAAAAGCTTGCAGTGAGGATTTCATTAAATGCCATTGTCCACAAATATATCGATCCTCTGAAAGATCACTCTGAGCTCTGCTAAAGCAGGGCTTAGAAGCCGTACTGAGTCTCTTAGGTAGATCACATTTAGTCAGGTTTCCACTAATTTTCCACATAGAACTTGAAGCAATTTACAAATGCTAATAAATTAATTAATTTCCAAAAGAAACAGGTAATGTTTTTACAAATATGGAGGGGAGGAGGATGGCAATAAGGCAAAGAAAGAAAGGCAGTGACTTTAAGGAGTGTCAGAGGATGCATCTTTGGCATGCTTCTGCTGGCCCAAGGTATAAATGATGGGGTAATACCTTATCATCCTGCTAGATTGACAGGACAATAATTATGGTTCAGAAAATCTGAAAATCCTTCTTGCTGTCTTGACACTTGAGGAACACAAGTTGACTTACGGGCCACACTAGTTGTAAATTAGCACCGTTGTGCTAATGCTGAGCTCAGCAAGTAGCTCAGCAAAGCTACGCTTAAATTACACAAAGCTCCTCATCTATGTTTAGGCTGCCTAGTCTGAAGGGGAGAAAACCAGTATGTTGCACCTTTTACTTCTGTATGTCAGATCCTAAAGTTAAGAAAGAAGTAGAATGACTTGGTGCATTTAACTTCTTTGCATAGATGTGCAGCTGAATTGTTATATTCTAAACTTTCATACAGGTTCAAGAAAACATTGAGAGAGATTTTGTTATTCAGTGAGTGAGGTTCTCAAAGCAAAAGCTGTCATTCTGTGCTTCTGAAACCCACATACGCAGCTCAAACAGAACACAATAACATCTTCCAGAGCAGAGAAATGGTTCTATTGATCTTCAGTCTGTGTTAGCAGTTTTGCTATAGCTTTAGCAATGGCCATAGCCATGTTATTTATACAGTTTTTATGGTGTTAAAATATTAGACTTCTTACTGTGCAAAAGCAGCTGAAGCTATATTGATATATATCAATCAAATTGGTGTACCACTATTATACCCTTCACTCTGGGAATACTGATTGGCTTTTACTTTGTCAGAATGTACTACTCTGCGAGTCAAAATCACAGGTTTTACAACAAATATACAATTAAATTAATCATTCTTTTTCTTTAATTGATAAGAAGGGAAAGAAAGAAATAAACAAATAATTATGAAAACCTAGAAATCTGGAAAGCTATAGCTGTCTGGGAAGCAAGCTCATATAGCTATTACTTGAACCATTCTTAGCCAAACAAAAGGTTAGTTAAAATACATACAAAAAATCTTCAAAGAAAAATAGAGCACTTCACTATGAATCTTTTTCTTCCTTCAGATGGAATGTGATTTAAAAATAACTGTGCTAACTAAAGTTACTTTTTAAAAGTGATACCCACAGCCAGTGTTCTACAGCCAGATGTACTACCATCTAACTTCTATATATCTCAGTGGCTCAAAACCCCTAGAAATCTCATTCTGAACAGACATATTCACTATAAAGTGAATTTAGGAGGTGTACAAGGACAACCAGCAGTAGTGGAGCTGCCACAGGTTAGTGTCCTGGGGGTGGGCAACAGCTTGACATACACAGAAAAGACTGATTTCAGTTTATCCTATTTTAACGAAGACTACTTTACTACAGATCTTCTGCAAAAATGAACTGATGCAGGAGGCAAGGAGTAAGAGACGTGAGTTTGTGAAGATGTGTTTTTCATGTTTTTTGGTAATAACCAGTCTGGTCAGCACTCAAGTGTGGAAACCATATGGTACACTTCACAAACACTCTGAAAATACTGCTGTGAAAACTATTTAAGACAGCAGGGAGCATGTTACAATTCAAGCATTCTTACTGAATGCTTCATCAGCATGGACGAAAGAGGTAGCTATAGCAACAAGATGAAAATCAGAATATTTTAGGGGCAATTGCTGGGTTTTTGGCAATGGAAGCTGTGCATGTGAGCAGAGAATTTTTTGCCCTTTAGTGGTTGTAATAATAACAGATGTTACGATTATATATGACTATATAGAAAAAGTAAGGGAGTGGTAAAACTTCCAATGTACTGTAATCGCTTTAGATTGTAATGAGTTGTGGGTTTGATTTCTTTGCATGGTATCTCAGATAAAAAGCATCTTTAGCAAGAGAAGAATCTTCTTAATAGTGTTTTTAAAGTTCAGAATCCTATTTGAAATCCCTCCCAGTTTCCTACTTAATTAGATACCGGAGAATTCTTACCTGAGCAAATTAAAGCAATGGGAAACCAAACTAAGAATCAATCTTTGTATATTACTCAGAACTGGCTTACGTATTGCATGCCTCGATAATCATCCAAATGAACTGGAAGTCATGCTTTGCAATTATATTGTATGTAGCTGACATACGGATTCTCCCTTGTTCCACTGAATGTCCCATTGATATTTAGATGAAAAGATGTTTAGATACACAGACGAAAATTTTAACTGAAAAACTTTTTTTTTTTTCTGAAATTTCACTTTAATCGAAGTCAACTCTCTTTTCTCTTCCAAACTTCCACTTCCTTTCTTGTTTTCTTCTCATCATTTTTCCTGGACACTAAGTAAATATTAAGACAAGTCACGCTAAAATATCAAAACTAACACTTGATTCCTGATCTTTTTTTTTTTTTCCCCTTATCACTATTTGAAGTAGATGTTTAAAAAGATACAAACTCCTTTTGAAGTGTTTCTTGTGGCTGAAGAAATTATTTTTTTCCCTCCCCATGTAATTTTTTGGGGGATGAATACAGCTGCAGACTTTTCTTCAACAAGACCCGTAAAATAATTTTTTGTAAAAGAAAAGAACTTGTTACTTACATTCAGATTTACGGAAACTTTTAAAGAAAACCTTTCCAATTAAATCAAATATCATTGAAAATGCCTAAGGAGCACCGACTTATCAGGGGGGCCATCCAGACAAACTGATGCAGAGAATAGCTGTATATACTTCACTTCATAGAGACCTGTAATTACATTCTGTATTCTTCTTATTCTCACTTGCTAAACTTTGCCTGGTTAGAATATCATATTGTCTATCTGATTGCACCTGACAACTATGAGGAGTGCAGCCTTCTGCCATTCCCCATATGTTAATATGCCATATTAACTTTTCTGCATTGGAAACTTACAAACTTTTTCACGGTGATTTGCTGAGTATCTTCACAAAGAAAGCTCGGAATGCTGCTACAACTTCTTATGCTATTTCCTGTTTATTTTTTATTTTTATTTGTTTATTTATTTATTTTTAATAAAAGAGCCAGGAAATGAATTCACAGAATTACAGAATGCTTGAACTTGGAAAGGACCAAGAGGTCATCTTGTCCAACCCCCTTCTCAAAACAGGGTCACCTAGAACCTTTGTATAACTCAAAGGAGGGAGACTCCACAACCTCTTGACAACCTGTTTTCAACTTGGTTATCCTTGTGGGAATAACTTCCAACATACAAAAGGCCAGCCCAATCAAAAGTGGTACTGTGTGCTATTTTATAATAAAGTATTAATGTTTATGCAAAAGCAGAAAAGCTAAAACTAAAAATTAATGTTGGCACTCAAGTAAACCATCACAAGAATACACTGTTCATTCTACTTCGTATCTACTCAGATATTCATAATTACTAACACAGTCTTTTCTCAACTGAACAATTTCAGTCTTTGTTTGTTCTCTGTAAAATGAATACGAAGATAATTCTACATATTTGCACCATCATATCCTTTGATAAAATTATAAGCATTCATCAGAAAATAAAGGTACCAAAGGCATCAAGGTCCCACTACTGACTTGAATGATTTTGGATGAGGACATTTAACCACTTTAAACTAAGACTCATGATGTCTGTTCAATATACACCTCTCTTACAAGACAGATCTCAGTTTAATCAGGTGAATAAACTTGTATGTTGATGCAGCACAACAGCAATTGTACATATCTTTTCTCTAGATGTTCCGGAAAACACAGCTGAAAGTTCAAAACACAACTATACTTTCTATAAAGAATAAAAATACAGAAGACTTCTGTGGTATCTAATTTGTGCCCAACTTACTCAGGCCTGAAGCTTCAGAATTCAAATCTCTTTCTTTTGCACGTAGTCCTAATTCAGATCACAGTACGACAGTGATATGAAGCAAAATGATCAGAATTTGATTATTCTGTGCATCTAGGATCTCACATTTTAGCATATTAAAGCTATTAACATGGCTCCATTCTAAAGATAAACAATAGTTTCTAGACACAACAACAGTTTTTGTTTGCATAAATGCTTTTCACTGAAACTGAACAGCATTTGAAAACCATACATTCTTTGTTTAATGTTACTTGCCAAGAATGAGAACAACGTTTGGGCTACAAGCTTAGTAACGTCATTGCTGAAGAATGAAATGACTTTCCCATCTACTTTTAAAAAAATGGATGCTACATAATGGTTAAAAAAGGTAATCTTCATTATCTGTTTATAGTATGTAAATTTCTAATAATTTATGTTTTCTAGTGGATACTTCTATTTTTAGAGGTCAAACAGATCACGCAGAAGATAGGGCTCATAATTTCTTTTTTGTCTGTGGGCATTAAAGAGAAAGGAAAAACAAGACTACCATTACAAAACTGTTAGTTAGAGAAAAAGACAAAAACAAACTACCCATTCGATCAGACCAGTGATTCATCTCTTTTAAAGTTCTGCTTTTGACAGTAATTTGTGCTATTTATTTCAGGGAAAAGTACAAGAAAGACAAAATAGACACCTCTGAAAGAATCTTCCCATAGTTGTATTATCTTCTACCATTTAACTATTGGTTTCTGAGCCGGTAAAACAAATGCATAACATCTCAAAGCATGAATGGTTACATTACCTTGAATGAAACTATATATGTTCTTAGCATACTTTAGTGATTTATCAGATGGTTGTCTTAATAATTAGCTTAAACTTTGACACACAACTGTTTACACAATAATTTTCACATCATACCCAAAGCAGTTCCATAGGTTCTCATTAACCATATAAACAAAAGATTTTAGATTTTATTAAACTGTCTTAAAGATTCTATTTCATCACTATACGTGATGAAACTGCTTTCAAACATTTCCTTCTACAATTTTAAATGCATTGCCTTCCAATTTCATTATCTACCATGTTATCTGAGAATAAATAGAATGGCCCATTCACTTTTTCTATGTTCTCAGCTGTACTATCTGTGGAAAGCTTGAATGACTGGAGACTCCTGAGCTAGCCCAAACTAGGACTAATTTCGATTGCAATTCTGTATGAATGTAGATGCTCTACTTTCAAGACTCACTGCATGTCAGAAGCAGTTGGTGTCCCAGTTCTCTTCAATATCTTTATTGATGATCTGGATGAGTGGATTGAGTGCACCCTCAGTAAGTTTGCAGACAACACCAAGTTAAGTGCATGTGTCGATCTGCTCGAGGGAAGGAAGGCTCTGCAGGAGGATCTGGATAGGCTGGACCAATGGGCTGAGGCCAACTGTATGAAGTTCAATAAGGCCAAGTGCCAGGTCCTGCACCTGGGGCACAACAACTCCAAGCAGAGCTACAGGCTGGGAGATGAGTGGTTGGAAAGCTGCCTGGCAGAGAAGGACCTGGGAGTATTGGTTGATAGTCGGCTGAATATGAGCCAGCAGTGTGCCCAGGTGGCCAAGAAGGCCAACAGCATCCTGGCTTGTATAAGAAGCAGTGTGGCCAGCAGGGCTAGGGAAGTGATTGTCACCCTCTACTCGGCTCTGGTGAGGCTGCACCTCAAGTACCCTGTTCAGTTTTGGGCCCCTCACTACAAGAAGGACATGGAGGTGCTCAAGCGAGTCCAGAGAAGGGCAATGAAGCTGGTGAGGGGTCTGGAGAACAAGTCTTATGAGGAGCGGCTGAGGGAGCTGGGATTGTTCAGCCTGGAGAAGAGGAGGCTCAGGGGCGACCTTATCACTCTCTACAGGTACCTTAAAGGAGGCTGTAGCGAGGTGGGGGTTGGTCAATTCTCCCACATGCCTGGTGACAGGACGAGGGGGAATAGGCTAAAGCTGCGCCAGGGGAGGTTTAGGTTGGATTTTCGGAAAAACTTCTTTACCGAAAGGGTTGTTAGGCATTGGAATGGGCTGCCCAGGGAAGTGGTTGAGTCTTTAGGGAGGTCTTTAAAAGACGTTTATATGCAGCTTAGTGATATGGTTTAGTGGAGGACTTGTTAGTGTTAGGTCAGAGGTTGGACTAGGTGATCTTGGAGGTCTCTTCCAAACTTGATGATTCTGTGATTCTGTTATCACATGGCAGAGGGCAGGTAAGAAAGGTCCTCACAAACCTGATACCCACGGAGAACTACAGAAGTAGTAACTCAGAACAATATGAGACCAGCAATGGCTCAATGTGTGTGTGTATTAGCTGAGATTTTCAAGCCTATAAGTTGCCTGATACAACTTGAAGCCCATTATACCTATCAATTTCTTAATTATTTTTGTACCTTTCTAAAGTGACATACAATCTTTAGTATATTTAACCTGCTATGGTCAGCTCTTCTGCTTCAGTTGTCTTTATCATTTGATACAACAATCTTATGAAAGTAGTGCTGTGCAGCTGCCTCTTTAAATTTCAAGTGAGCACAGAAAGTAAGAGTAGGTCTAATTTGTTTTTCTCTACACTATCATTCTCATTTTTCATGGTAGAAATATAAGAGGAGAAAGCTTAAAGAATGTTCTTGTGGTCAGACATGAAATGTGTGGAAGGCCAAGTATATACAATCATGGTCTCCCTTGTTCTAAGCCATTGTACGAAACTATTTTTTAAGATTCAAATTTTTTTTTTTTTTCCTCCTTTCTCATCTCCAAAATCCCTCCCTCTCTCTCCTTCCTCTTTTAATTTTTTTTAGGGGGTACAATCAGAGCCAAGCATAATGTATTGGACTGAATGCTACTAAGTTACAAGACTCGTTAAACTATTGTTTGGACGGGGGGGAAGAGGGCAGTATCAAACAGTAGCTATAAACTTTCCCCCATCTGTCTGTACTCATCTTCAGGTGTTTTTTGTTGTTGTTGTTGTTTTGTTGTTGTTTTTTTTTTTCTTCCAGTGGTTGCAATTTCTAATTTATAGTTTTCATTATTATTTTTAGGATGCATTCATTACCTTTCAATGGGTTTAAAGTATTATCATGCTGCTTATTGACTTTAACAGCAAAGTGTTCTAAAATAGTTACTATTATACAATATTACTTCATAACACATCTTAACATTTTCAGAGATGTGGACTAGGGAATGTATAATATTTATGCTATGTTCACAGGTTAACATGAGTTGCTAGTTTTCTGTAGAAATAACACTTGCACAATAACATTGCCCAGATTGCCCCTCTTGTGTCCCTGCTCTCTCTTCACAGTAACATTGAATCTCTTGCCAGTTTCAACCAAAATAAGAGGAAAATTTGCAAATATAGATTCCTTGTGAATTTCACAAGTTTGGCTTAGAGAAAGTGGGAAAAAACAAGGTTAATGGCCTCATTTAGGGAAAGGATGCAGCAGAGGCTCAACACTTCTGCTGAAGCTAGCTAGTCAGCACACCTGTAGTATCACAGAATGGTTTGTGTTAGAAGGGACTTTAAAAATCATATAATTCCACCTCCATTGATATGGGCAAGGACACCTCCCAGTAGACCAGGTTGCTCAAAGCCCTATCCAACCTGGCCTTGAGCACTTCCATGTGGGCATCCACAACTTCTTCAGGCAACCTCCCCACCCCTGAGTAAAGAACTTTTGAATATTTAATCTAAATCTACCCTCTTTTAGTTTAAAACCATTCCCCCTTGTCCTATCACTACATGCCCTTACAAAGCATCCCTCCCCAGCTTTCTTGTAGGCACCCTTCAGGTAGTGGAAGAGCTCTGTAGCTCTGAAAAAATCATATAATTTGTGGTTAAGTGACATGGGAGGGAGACTGGGAATTTTATTACAAATATGAATTATTGTATTATAAGTTTAAATACCACTACTTCATTTATCCATGAAGTATTTTCTATAACTGCGTCATAATACCTCAATACCATAGTTCTCATATGGTAGAGATCTATCATACAAACTCATTTTTAAGTAGAAAGGCTAGCATCACTCAAATAATTTGTCTTGACATTTACTCTTAGCAGAGTATCAGCAATCTAGTATTTAGTCCTAGAGTAGTTAGTTACACAGTATGAAATTTTCCAGCAAACTGAAACATTGGAATTAATACACATAATGCAACTGAACAAAAATTTAAATTCATAGTAAGGCAGATCAATAAACCCTGTGACAATGATTATTATACAGGAAACTTTAACAGCCCATCTTATTAACAAATAATACTAGAATAACTAGAGAGAAATTATTTGCTAAGCTGGCCACACTTCATACACTTTTGCTGTTCATTAGCTTTTTCTAATAAGCTGACATTTTGTATTGATCAAGGAGAGTATAATACTCTTCTAGTACGTAGTAGGGCACTGATGAAGGAGACAAAGGCCTTTCTTTTTCCCCAGACTTTTGGGATGTTGAGCCTTAGATTATTATCTTCAGGGCATACAGGTTATATCTGACAGAAATGCAAAATATGTTTTCCTTAGCGTAAGGCATATTTCCAGAAGAAAAAAATATCTGTACTACTACTTTAAAGCCTTTTCAGCCTTTCTCACGTCTAACAGAGGCTTTTTTTTTTTTTCTCCCTCCACTCTGATACATTTCCTCAAACTGAATTATTTCACAGTTCTGCAGCACATTTATAGACAGGCTAAATTTAAAACTAAGGCTGTCCTCCAGACTTCAGATGGGAAAGAAAATTGCAAGTCAGAATAATACTGATGAGAGTTCTTCTCTTTTTCTATCCTAAAGATACTTAATTTTTTGCTTAATTTGTTCCAACATGAAATGTAACCTGAAATACATGCCCATTGTTTGCTTGTGTTCTTCCATCTCTATTGTAAGCTAGATAACGGATGCAGAAATAAATTCGAAGATTTCTGTTTAACTTCTCAAAAAAAGTATCTAGACTACAAGAGGAGCAACCTTCCCAAATGTCCTTCTGTGTCAATTGAGCCTGTACAGAATATGTAATTTCTCATCAAACTGGCAGGTATAATCAACTAAATCAGGAATGAGCAAGGAAGGGAGCGTAGTATGTGTGTGGCAAAACCTTAAATCTTTGCAAAATACTAATTAATCAATGCACCTTGTAAACTATTCCTTGGTCAGAATAACAGGGGCAAACTTATTTCAGAGAGAAAGAGAAGTTACAGAAAGTGTAGCCTTGCATTATCCCAACTGCGGTACACGCTGCTTCTCATGTTTTCAGAGAGTGGGCTGTAGCTGTACAGGTTTTCACTTTCACATGATGCCAGCAACCAGCAAGATCCGTATCACAACTGGAACCTCAGTGAACTCTATTTTCTTTATGAATTTGTCTCAAGAGGCTCAAAGTGCCAAGTATTGGTTATTAGTTTCATAACTTGCTCATTTTCATACTGCCATCCTTTACAGTTCCTGCTTTTTTTCCACCAATATTATTGATTTTTGTTATTATTTTCAATTCTGTTTCTTGGTTAGATATCTGAAAGCATAAAGGATTCTAGTAAGCTACTGTAAAATCTGTTTTCCTTTAAGACAAACCTTCTTGGCACTAACCCCTGCATCAATGAAATTGTCCTAAGACCCTACAGAAAACTATAGTTATTTTATATGAGATGCTAACAATGTTTTTTCCTTGTACTGACTGACAAGTAGTAATGAAAAAAAATGCTGTTTTTTTCCATTTGTTGACAGCTGCTGTTTTTTGTCATTAGTTAGTTGTCATTAGCTGTAACTAACTTCACATAGTATATTAATATTTTTCAGGAAACGTAAGTCCTTCATCTATACCTTTCCTGTCTGCATACAACTTTGCTAGCTAACTTATGTGCAGCAAGTACTTTTTAAAATGAGAACAGAGCTTCTTGAGCTTATAGATGAAGGTATTCATAATGTCACAAACTTTTCCCTACTAACATTAGCACTCATGTTAATTTAGTGGCTCTTTGAAAGCTTTATAGAGATTTTTTCCATCTACTTTTCATTTTAAACGTTTAAAAAAAAAAAAGATTTGTGCATTTTTATAGTACTACCATTTCTTGATGGTTTGGATCTATCTCCTTTTCTTTCCAGAGCTTAACATGTAAACTGATTTCTTCCTGAGCCTATGTTACAAACTCTCCATTCTATTTCAGTCTTTATCTTTTCATGTTTCTTTTCCATCATTAGATATGTCCAATCTAATAAATGAAGTTCTACTAATGCTGTCTTCTCCCTTTAATTTGTATAAAATATACTTAGTGAAGGCACTATGTAGAACTTGGAAGGCAGGGAGGGAAGGGAAGAGGAAAACAGAAAAACAAGGAGAGATACTGAATGGAACTCTGGTTCCACTCAGGGGTTAGGTTTTCACATATTATAAACCTTTCATACATACGTATGTATACATCACTAGAGCTCATTTGTTTGAGCCATACGTGACTAATGCTCTTAGTTTTGTAAGAATTTTTATACATCCTACTAAGGCCTCAAAATAGAACAGCCAAGAGCCTTGAGACCCTTCCTTAATGCAGTTCATAGAAGAAATAAGCCCTTTCCCAGCTCTGCATCAGCTGTGTAACACTTGGCTAGCCTTGGCAGAATCTCTCATTCTCTAGTCATTGAAGCTTTCAATGAAAAACACTTTTCTTTGTAGAAAAAAAAAAAAAAAAGCTTATGATCTCTGTCAGAATGAAGCCCAGTCATTTTTCATTTATTTAAAGTCAGCAGGAACTAAACAGATGGCTTTGAAAATTGCACTTTCATTTACATTTATTTATGTATATTCATCTACATGCAGACATTACATTCTCATACATATATACATACATATATACTGGTAGGCTAAAAAATTGTCTACATACATACATTACATTCTCATACATATATACTGGTAGGCAATTTCAGTAATCCTGAGTCTGCAGATTTAGGACTCAGAACTGAGCTGGATTTGGGTCTCTACAGATATAGGGAGATCAGAATCTCCCAAGAATTCATAACTCAAACATCTCAGTGTTTGAAACTCAATTAGCCCAGCAAAAGCATGAACCTGGGAACTGACAGTGGCTCCTTCTGCATGTGATAAGGCAGACAGCATTTTCCAGCTACATGGTTTGTGGAGGCTGGTCACTGAGTAACAAACAGGTAAAACAATCAAAGTCCAACTACTATAAGAAACT
This sequence comes from Anser brachyrhynchus, assembly GCF_964034855.1. Classification (NCBI taxonomy): domain Eukaryota; kingdom Metazoa; phylum Chordata; class Aves; order Anseriformes; family Anatidae; genus Anser; species Anser brachyrhynchus. Next base: position 73,232,013 of record NC_137694.1, read on the forward strand.
TCAAAGTAACGTAACATACTCGTCACATACTACTTTATTAAACTGTTCACCCTTTTTACTGTTTTGTCACCCAGTTTTTTACTTATTTACTCATTCATCCCGTGCCAGGGCAGTGTTGCTGGTTTCAAGTAGTCTATCCAATTTTCCTAACACCTGTTTTTATCTCATCACGTAATTGCCAGTGATAACAATAAAACAGGAAATAATATTTTAATATTACCAAGGAAATCTTTTGTTTTAAAAATATTTAACATCTTTATGTAGTTGACTATCCCTTTTGGTCAATTTCTCCCGCATATGCATTATTTCCCAATCATAACTTCCTTTCTAGAATTTTCAGTTAAGGATGTAGTATGAACTAAGATGTATTGATGGAACAAAAATCAGAAAATTTAATAAAGCTTAAAGCTGAGTAATTTTCATTTTTATATACTGGCTCACAAATAGATAGCTAGTACTTACAGTAGTCTTTCTTTTTAAAACATATTTCAAGCACCACCACAATGACAGGAAATATTCTCTTGGGAAAGCCAGAGCACATATTGGACTGCTGCTTTGTTTCAAGCTCGTATAAAAATGCATCAGGATCCTCAATACTTGCATTCTCCTTTTTTATTGAAAAATGTCATAATTACATTAGATCAAGTATTATTACAAAATAATTACTTCAAGCAATGCCTATTCAACTTCTCTAAGGATAGAAAGAAGAGGGCTATTAGTCGTTGGAGTTTAACTTAAGATTTTTTTGCTGTGCTAACTGCAATTGTGCTATTTCTACTATGACGTCTAGTGGCAGCTGTTTATTTTCTGTGGTTTCTTCTACAGACAAAATTTTTGTGGTTTCTTCTGTGAAGAATTAGGATTGCTAATATGAAGGCACAGGAATTAGATTTGTCAGGGTCAAAGTTCACTGTAATTTTGCTAAGCATCTGTGAGTTCGAGCATCCATAGAAAGGAAACTTCAGATAACAATGTCCTCCTCTCCTGACTATCAAATTCTTATGCAAATACTTCACTCTCTATTTACCAGTAAAGTATCTAATGTATATTTTTCTAGAACAGGGACATACCTATATTATGGCACTCACTTTTCATGACGAGTCTCTTGCATACATTTTAATCAATCCTCCTGGCTGGTAGTTAATCAAGAAGAACCATTGTTTTAAACTGCAGTAATGAATAGCTTTCTGAAGCTAACTCTGTAAAATGCAGGTAATAAATACAATCAGTAAGGCATCTGCCTGCCCAGAGCAGTCACACTTAATAGCTCTTGTAACAAAGCTTAAAAGAAAAGAACACAGTATCTTTTAAGAAATACTTAAACCAACAGAAAGTATGCTTAAGTCCTACAGAAAATTATTCACATTCATGCAGAAAAAGATACAAAAATGTCTTTAACAACAGAAACTTACAGAATAGTGATAACGTAGTTGAAATTAATAAAAAAATAACCTAAAACAACCCTTAAACATTGAACAGTTTCCTATATAAATAAATCTCTGTTTTCAAAAAATATATATATAATACTGATCACACTTCATACTTCCTTTATATTTTCAGCTTGTGAGTAGAATGTCCACTAGATAGTTAATTTCTCCTGGTTCTGTGTGCTGCCATTTGAGAAGTGTTTCACTCCATTAATATTTCAATCATACGATGTTGCAACTAACACACAAAGTTTACTGGAACAGACTTAACACTAAATTTATCCCTAATTCATATAGAATATTTCCTTGCTTGAAGAATTTGAAGTACATTTTTATTTTATTAGAGGGCTGGGAACAAACACAGTATTCTCAGGAAATAAGTGTCAGGTATGTGAAAGAATAAAGAACAGTATAATTAAAGTAAAAAACAGTAAATAAAGAACAGCACAATTAAAGTAGGAAAAGCAGAACTGACTTGGCTTCCCCCATTAAGTGCTTTTATTTGTTTATTAACATTACTAAAGTAACAGTAGATAAGAAGAAAGTACTACCAACATTTCTAAACTAAAAGCTGCAAATTAAACTCAACTTTGTCCTTACAGTTGGAAAACCAGGAAAAGCAAGTAAATTTAGATTATCCATTCAAAACCTGATTTTTTTTTTCCAATATCAAAATCAATACACCTGCTTGACTATGAATAATGTTTGCCTTGATTAGTTAATCAAATGTGCGATTAATATAAAATAGGTTTCTGCATTGCCAAATTTTGAGGCTAATGGCCTTTGTGAATTGAATTGCATACTAAATGCTACCTTCAGTTTAACACAAGGAGCCAAAAACTGGATATGAGACTGTACTCTACTTTCTTTTGAAAAACAAACAACCTCATGATCCTCACACAAATATGAAACAGAATAGAAGGTCATATAATTGTTACTTTTTCACTTTCTGTAATAAATCTTCAGTATTTGAAATGGCTACGTTAACAAGAGTTGAACCTTCTTTAATGTCACTATCTTCAGTCTTCACCACTTGTTTATGCAACTTGCCAAAATAACAGCAGCAATTAGCCAATACTGAAAAGTGAACTCTTGCAAATCTGTATTAGTATACCGACTTCACACATGAATGTTTGCAGTCTATCAGGAGACATTTCTTCTGTTTGTGCAGAAATTAATTACCTGTGATGATATAAAGAGAATTTATTTTACCCAATGAAATAATAAATTTACTAGTGTAATATGCTTAATTCTGATTGGTTCAATTCAGCGGTTAATTTTACTCAAGTCAATAGATGAAAAATACTGATGAAAAAGTTTAGTGAGGCATCAAATTTGTTATCAAATTTGATAACACTAAGAAATTATTTCATAAGTCTGTTTACTCCTGTGGATTTTTGGTGTTCTGTTTGGACTTCTTTTGAATGAAAACCATGATTTGTTTCTCAACATGTTTTTCTTCGGTAGGTGATACACTTTAAACATCTTTCCTATGCTATGCAAACACATTAATGTTAATAGAAGTATTACATCTTACTTTGAAGCTAACCTTCATTTACTGTCATGTTTAATTGAACTAAATTGTGATACTAGGTTGACCAAAAAAAAGAGTTGAACCTTGCCTATTCTGATCCTAACCCTACTAATACCTGAAAGACTATTAGAATCTTTTTCTGGGTTTTATAAACTAGAGAAAGAGATGATACTACATTATCACAGCTTAGTACCTCAGCCAAATATTCATGTAAAATAGCAAATAAAACAGCAGAGTTACTTTTTCTTGAACTTTTAATTAATGGACAAAACTGAAAAAATCCTGCATTCTTGGAAGAAAATGTTCTGATGTCAGTGGACAGTTTAAGAGGAGGTTTTTTTGTTTGTTTCATTTATGTTTATAGTGATACTGAGTGATGGGGAGACAAAATGGTAGGTGAACTTCACTACAAAGAACTCTTAACTGACATATAGGGGAACGTGGGAGGAGAGAGGAAAGCAACAAAACCAAAAATATATTAATTTTGGTGGCCTTGAACTAGCCACTATCCCTGAGAAAAAGACCTCTGAGTTACAGAATAGAGTTCTATGAAAATGCTTCTCAGTGATCAACAATGGACAAGAAAACAAAAGAGAGGTTAGGAACTACTACGGAAAATAGGGAATAAAACAGAAAATGTCACTGACACAATCTTCTGACCCCACATTTCAAAAACGCTATGTTGTAAAATTTGAAAAAGTACAGTAACGGGAAACAAGGACTGAGAAATCCATGGGATAGCCTTTTAAAGAGGAATAACTGAAAAAACTAGGGATTCTTCGGCCTTGAAAAAGGGAAAGTTAAACTGTGATATAGCAGGGATCTTAAAAAAATGTAGATAATACTTTAGAAAGATGAAGAGCTGTTTCCTGTATTTTGACAAAAAAAAATTATCAAGCATGAAATGAAGCTAGAAGATGTCAGGTTCAAAAACAAACTGAAAAAGGTGCTGAGTCAGCAACAAGACATCCTAGATGCTAAATTTATGTGGATTCAAGAAGTGCAAGACTGCTATCACAATTACTAGATGTAATGACATAACCTCTGGCTTTGGATGTCCCTGCGAAATCTTGCTGGAAGCTGGCTGGAATCTAATATTCCTGCCATCAGAGAGGATGATTGCTTAGTGGATGCTTGTTCTGCTGCATTTCTTAGTCCTTTTGGGAAATGGAAGAAAGGTAGACATAAACAGAATTTCAAACACTTATTTGCTCTTTCCTATCATTTCAAAGCTGTAACTGTGTATTTTGCACTACATTACAAATAGCCAGATACACTGAAAAATACACTTTGTTTACATATAATTAGCTAGCTCATGTTGCAATGAAACACAAAAAGATTTATACCAATCCAATTTATAAGTACTATTAAAAAGGTAAATTGATCAATACATAAATGGGTCTATGTGCAGTGTTTGCACTGCTGTAACACAGATTTGAAATCAACAACATTAAATGTTTCACAATAGTAGCTTTATACCATCTGTTAAGCACACATATACCAAGACAGCATAATCCTGTGTATTTAAGCAATTATACTATATTGGCATAATGCACTATTAGTATACCGTAACTCTATCCATACTAAGGGCTGTTCCAACCAAACTACGCTGGTAAAAAATTGAAATGTCTAAATCAGAAGACCACCAGTACATAGACACTAAAGAGCTTTGAACTGATTCAAGACATTGATTGCCATGAGAATCTTCTATAGTGAGAATTTGCTTGGGTCTGATCTTCACTTGAGATTTAGGACAGAGGAAGTCCCCGCAGCACGGAGAGACAACGTTATTTCTGTTTTCTTTTCCTGAAAATAATCACCCTTATTCAGCTCAACAAAATCATGGACACTTTGCATGTATATTCTATCAATACCACTTCACCTTTTTACCTGCATGTTTATGTTCATCTGTAGATCCAACTTTTTTCTTTACTACATTAATCTTGTTTATAGCAAAACTAAATGCAAATAGAGTAAGTATTTCACAATGAGCAAAACTGTATTACAAGGCATAGAGAGTGACCTGCATGTTAAATTTAATACTTGCCTTTGCAGCACAGAAATTAAATATCAACATTGTTATACGTGATGTTCATTACAATGCTTAATGCCAATGTTATAAAAGTATAACCTTGGAAAATTAAAAGCAAGTAGATATTGTTAAAACGATACCACAGACATAACTCAGGAATAGGAGTTGGAACTAGATGATCTTTAACATACCCCCCAACCCAGCCATTCTATGATTCTAAAGTAGATGAGAGAACAACTAGACCAGACAGGGAATAATCTAGTCCTGGCAGTATAAGCTGCGCAAATTCTGCTTGCACCAACATCCATAAATTTAATAGTGTTAGAATATTTTTTTTCCAAAAGAAAGAAAAAGAAGTCTCTACACAAAGATCAATCTCATGTTAGTGACCCCTTCAAAGAAGGAAAAAAAAAAAGTTAACCTATAACATAGTATCGACATCCAAAGAAATTTAAAGTTTAGTAATAAAATGCCTGTAACATGTAACTTATTCCACTGAGGACTACTGAAGAGTAAGAGAAAAACTTTTGTGCATACGTTGTATGATATTATTAAAAATATCAGCGTACAAAAATCTGAAGAAAAAAACAAAATATTGGACTCAATTCAACCATTGTAAATTGTTTTCTAAGCTTTAAACACATACATTTTCCCAGATTATTAATTTAAAGTATCAGTAGTGCAGAAAACTGTGATACAAGAAAAATTTTAAATACAAATGTAAACATGACAGGAACTAATCACCATTTTCCTCCCTGAAATTAAATCCTAGTGCCTACTCCTTACCCTAATTACTTCAGTGATGCTCCATGAAGACAGTTTAAACATGTGGATGATTCTGTAGTACCAGCATCTAATTAAATAGGCTAGTCGTAAGGACAATAATAGGAACTGAACAGTGTTAGGAATGTCTTATTTAGTACTCGGGTGTTTTTAAAAAGTAAAAAAAAAAACAACAACAAAAAAACCAAGGTGGTTGCTAGCCCTCTACTTCCAACAGCTGTGATTTTTTTTTTTTTAATTTATTTATTAAACTTAGTTCAACTAGCTATCTATATCCTCATATGGAAGATACTGTCTTTTACACTGCTGTATTTCTAATAAATATCTATAAATATCAAAAGAAAAGATGGTCTCAGTAATGGAAATCAACAAACATTATCAAACAGTTCCTACAATTAATTAATGCTCTTTTAATACACCTTGTCTATTTCTTTCAATATTCAGCAGTAAAAACTATGAGAATGACATTTCAAAAGCACTTTTAAAGCCTTCAGCTAATGGCTGAATACAACAGTCAACATCTTGTCATACAGCCACACAAGTTAAGGTATTACAGTACTTTGACACTTTACTATCACTTACTCAGGTGAGATAAGCCAACTGAAAATGTGTTTCACTTTGGTAAAAATCAAGCAAATTTGTATAAAATATCAGCAATTATTAATTACTTCACATTAAGCATGTTCTCTACAATTCAATTGTGCCTCTTCTTTTTAAGATCTAAAATAAATTTAACTTTTTGTATTCTGAATGCAGCATATTTTTTCTTGCAAATATGATTGATGATACTAAAAGTTTGCTGGGAAATTTAAGGATGTCTGATCCTACCCAATTATTGAATTGTCCTCTTACTTGAATTTCTATGTAAAGGCCTATGCACAGTAAAACTGAGAAGTGCATCATTTTTGTAACTTCAACTAGTTTTCAAAAGTTTCAAACTAACTTCAAAGATCTTTCAAGAAAGCCAGTAGGTAAATACTTTTTACGGTCGTAAAGGGTGTAGACACCTACTCACAGAAGTTGAACAAATGAAGACAACAACATCATGAACTTTTCAATGCTTCTTTATTCATTTTTCTGTCAGGTAACTAAAACTTAAGTAAGGGGGGGAAAAAAGGAAGAAAAAAAAAAGAGTCAGAGCCTGAAATATTTGACACAGATCAAGAAAAAACTTCAGTTAAATGAAAGCTCTTGTTTTGTCCTCCCACCCCATTTGGTGGTCTTTGTATTTTAAGACAACCAGATCAAATCCCTATTTTGATAACTTAATACACTACAGTACTTGATAATAATACAAGGATAGCCAGCCATGTCTGAAACCCAGCCTGACAAATGAATTTTCAAATGCTGTCATATTAGCATCTCTTGAACACACCATCCCTTTTTAATTAAGTCAATCTCATCATTAACAGTGCAGTGTGTTCCCCCTCAGATTTATCTACCAACTTTCCTGAATAGCACATTTTCAGTTCCTGTTTTCTAGCCACACTCCTTTTCTGTCTCGTTTCTATCTATATCACAATTAGTTTCAGTTGTTTTAATAAACTAACATGAGGACATTTCTTCTTGCTACGGGTTATTGTGTACTGAGACATTTCTTTACTCATTTTCATGTTATACTTAGTTGATTTTCTTTCACCTCTTTACCTGGTGGGATTGAACATAACAGACTTTTCCCAACTTCCGTTATTACATGATTCGAAACAGTAAATAGTCGTATTAGCTTGATCCCATGGGGCCACAATTTCAGCTAAGCAAACAGACCTGTTTGAGTACAGTCCTTTCAAGGAATGCTTCCTTTAACACCTCAAAATCCTTCTAATGCTATCTACCTTGAGAACCTTGCTTTCTTCAGTATTTTCACAGATTAAAGTTTATCTCTGCCTCAGTTTCTTTAAACATCTTTCCTAATTAGCATGCTGGAGTCATCTTCAACCTGTTTCACCAGAATTTGAAGTTATCACTTATCTTGATACAAAGAAGAATCAGTGGACTCTGTGCCAATATCATCAGGATGCTTCTACCCCAAGTTTACATCCCAGATTCTTGCAAACTACACATACTTATTTCAAGACTAACTCTCATAAACAGCCTCTATTTTTATTTAGAACACACAATCTCTTAAAGGTCTTAAATGTTTATCTGAATATCTGTCTGTCTTTCATTCTTCCTGCTACTTTAGATCATTGACTTCCAACTCTCTTTCCAGTCTTTTGCATATCATCTCTTTCCCTCATGGATTTCGTTTTTTTGGATATTTGCATATCCATTTATCTTATGTAGTTACTTACCTTGCATCTCCATATATTCTTCCCATGTGTTTCACTTCCCCGTTTTTCAAATACCAGTGCCTGGCTCTTCAATCGGTAAGTCAATTCTTTAACCATAAGGCAAACAAACTGTTTCCATGAATTACCCTACACACAGAGAACTTTTACTCCTTGGTTTTGTTTGGTGCATGCCTACTTCCCCCCCCCCTTTCATCACATCTTTAAGCTCTCCCTACATTTTCCCTTACAAGCACATTGCCATTTAGTTTTCTCCATTATATCTAATGAGGGATGGTGTATGTAGAAATACTTTCTCCCACTTACTGTAATTCATTACATTTCTGTGACATGCCTCACTGCTATGATCACCTAGGTAAATATACACATTTTTTCTTCTTGTTTCTGCTATTCAGGATCACCTTATCCTCTGCACTTCTGATCACCATGTCCGTTTCTTCCTCATTTCTTTTTTTTTTTTTTCCAATTTAAAAAACAGAACAAAAAAAGCCCTACAACTTTCTACCTAAGCCATCTTTCTTCCCTCCCACAGAATGTGGCTAAGTTTCTGTCACCTGTGATCTATATGATTTATGTCAGGCACCATTCTCTCTGACCAAGCTGCCTCAAGTAACATTACATTTTAAATTGTGATTTCTTTCCAGAAATTGATTTCTAAACACATAGATATAGCAAGTATTACAATTAAGCCTCAGACACAATGGTCAAACAACCTAACTACAGAATCAACTAGAACTTTTTAGAAAAACAATAATGTTTAAAACTTATTAGTGTTTTCCTCTTCCTAGCACAAATGTAGCCTAACAGGCTGTCCTCTAGTTCAAGTGCACTGTTTAAGCAGCATAGACAATACATAAAAATAATGAGCAGCAGCAGCAACACGAAGAAGGACTACTCAGTTAAAAAAATTTAATAAGTCTACATACTTCTATGTATTTCAGATTGATGCATCTAGGATGTCATCGACTGGTTGTATTAAACTGTGCAAAGTACTGGCTTGTTGGGACATTTGAATATTCTTCTTCTTTAAGATAAATGTTCCTAGCAATAAACAAAAACAAAATATGCAGTTAGGATATGTTTTCTCATTATGTAGAAGAGAAACAAAGATGTAAAGTATAAACTCAGAAATGCTCATAAAATCCAGAATTATTAGAAATGGAATTAAACGTAAGTCTATCTCTATCTTCAAAATGTATATCATATCTCGATAGAGCAGATTTTATTTCTCATCCTAAAATAACCTTCCAAAAGTCTCACAGTGAAAAACTAAATTAACACAATTCAGAATGTTTTGCTTGTATAACAAGAAAGCTCCAGGTACTGGATATTCTTTTGCAAGATGCATGCATGCATTCATGGAAAAGGAGAAGAAAAAAAAAATCAGACTGGAAGATTAGAACACTGAATCATTTGGCTTGATTGTTGGTTTTCCTTCACATATTATCTTCCCACTTTCTCAGCACAGCAGAAACACGTACACAACATGTCCCCTGGTTAGCTAAAGAATTACCTAGTTTTGTCATACATAATGGAAAAGCTTCATGTGCTGTTAGCCCTGACGTATCAGAAACTAGCAGTTCTTATTGAAGGCAGTTGATACCTACCCTTATTGTTTCAGAAAACTAAGGTAAATTAAAGAAACACATATTGTTTCAGAAGCAATAATATAATTTACTGTCCAACTGTATTTATTTGCTACTTTGTTATTGATATGAACTTAATGTTGTCAGTGGAATGCTTAAGAATTCCAGCTATTATTCCATATATGCAAGTCAGTAACCATCATAACCTACACTCTGAGGGGTTTTTTCAACAGTTCTGAAAAACTTTCTTAAGCTGAACTGTTGACTTTTTAAAAAGTATAAATTTGCAGTAAGTTTATTAGAAAAACAACAAAATTAAACCAGAAAAGCTCTTTGAAGCAATTGTGTTATTAACAGTTTTATTCGAAAAGAAGAAAACACTTTTGGCACTTACTTTGATTTTTGCTCCTGGGATAGCTCTGCATTTATGCTATCCAGAGCTCGGCAGCGTTCCCAACTCTGTCGTTGTTGATGCCGCTCTAAAATCAACTGTGCTCTTGCAGCCTGTATACTTTGCCTATCCCATTCAGCATCTCTTCTGCGTTCTTCCTCTTTTAGTCTCTACAGGAGGGAAAAGAAGAGTTTCGTTTTGTGTTTACTCAAAGATGAAAAAGTCTATATAATGTTTTATTGGTAAATTCACTCCAACAACAAACTTGCTTGTCTTTACTGAATGTTAGGAGTAGCGCTCGAAATAGGGAGGAAAAAAAATACACACTTCCAAATGAGGTAGGAGCCCATGCACTAGGCAGAAGTAAAATACTTCAGATTAGGAAGCCATTTTTTTCCAGCAAGCAAGACAGACTCCTACCTCTGCACAAGGTAAGAAATTTAGGCCTGCTGCCTGGCAAAAATACAATAGTGTCAGTAAGTTCATCAGTAGACTACTGTTTCTCTCCAACACATTAGCTCTCCCCAAACCAAGATCAGCACAATGGACTTTTCTTTCTTTAAAGAAGTTGTTGGCAGGAGTTAACAGAACTTCCTGAGTTCAGAAGTTAGTATGATCAGTATGGCTTATAATATTGCTGACTCAGTGCAATAACTGAGCCATCAACACCAGATGATAGATGCAAACCATTTTCTTCTCTGCCATCTCTCTGTTATACCATCACTTCCACACTTTGTGTCTGACATTACAGCACACTGATTCAAGAAACCAGGCCTGCGAAAACCTTCTCACCGTTCCTGGTTTTCTATTGTAACCCCATCCCAAAGTGTGACTCATAGTTGTGCAGGATGGTAGAAAGGAAGGTCTACTGCATTCAGAAACATCTAAGACTATGAAATATGCACAAGTAGCTTCACTGAACCTACTCTCTTTGCCTTGCTCAAGTAAACTTGTCCATAAGGCTCTGCTACAGCCTGTTCTGCTGTCATCCTCAGCTCCTGGCTCCTTTTCCCCTACGGAGCAGACCATACCTGCTCATCCCTTGCAGGCAGCTCATACTGTCTCAAGTCCTAAACCAAGCACTGTGAAGCCTGGCCTTCCGGCTGTGCAGAACCTTGCTCCCCTGCTGGGCCACCACGGACGATGCCCCAAGATTCCCCAGCCCTAGGCTCCACAGCAACCTACTTCCCAGTCCACTCTTGCTGCTCCCTGCCATTTCCCAACTGCTTTAGAGACATTGTGTTAAGTTTAAATGATTAAAGTATCTCTGATTTTTCCATTGTTCTGAATTTCAGTCTCAAAAGGGGATGTGCATAGTAAACAAATGTATTTTCTTCTACACATATCGCTTATAACGCTATCATAACCAAGAATACAGAATATGCACATAAGCTTAAATACCAGCTTCTCCAGAACTTGTTGCTGTTGAGATGAACGGATTGCCATCAGCTGATCCTGATTCATTCCCTTCCACCGATCCGTAATCACACGATGCCTACCAAAGGAACTGGTGGCTTGCTCAGGGTTTTCAGAAAGTAAGTCTCCCTGAAGGAGGCTGGAAATCTCATCCATGTCATCTTTCATTTTTTGATGTTTTTCCAGCTTCTTTCTCTCAGCTAGTTCAGCAGCCTGAAGGCAACAGAAGGAGAGGACTAATAGTTTTTCCAAGAAAAAATATTAACTAAAGGGATACAATAAAGTTAGCACATCATAATAGTTTTCTTTTCAACTTGCATACAGTTATCAACAGCATCACATGTGAATATTATGATCACGGCCCTACTGGCTAAAAAATTGAAAATCTAAATGGTATACATTTCTTTAATGTTAACATATCTTCTTCTGGCAAGGGAACAGAGCACAGGCTGTCAGACCTGTCTCTTGCATATGCAGCTTTGCACATTTATCTCGACTGCAACAGACTAATACCCATCTCTCTATTTTGTCCAAGACTGTTTCATACTCTTGTTTAAAATCACTGGCTTGAAAATATTCACTTTGAAAGTGAAAAGGTGAAAAATGGGAGGCAAAATAACTAGAAGTTATCAACAACAGAGAATGACAGGCCTATCTATACCCAAATGTGGGAATCTGTTCCTTTGCAAACGTTACGGAGAAGAATCCTAACTCAGCAACCACAGAGACTCATCCCACCACTAGAGGAGACTGCTAACCTGGCTGGATTTATCCCTACGTTTGTATTTATGGACTTTAAGTTTGTATGACAGCGGTTCTCCCAAGTATCAGGCCTGTAGAATATCAAATGGTGGCTTTTATTTGATACAGGCAAACATAGACAATGACCCATCAGAGACTGGACAGAAGAAGAAATAGCAAACAATACTAAGAATTTATCGATCTAGGATATGGTACTATGTCTGAAAACAGCCTTATGGTTTCTATTAAAATAACAAAAAGTATTTCATGTGCAAACAAACTAATAGAAGATGAATTCTATTTTTCTTGAATGATAAATTAGTTAAGCTTCAATTTAACTTAGACTATGAAAACTTTTATTTATTAGATGGCTGATAAGTATTTTTAAGACTGAACACTAGAATAAGAAAAGTCTACATTTAAACAAATGAAAAAAAAAATAATAAAATGAAGCAAACCAAACTTCAAGTGCCAAAATGTAACTTGAGATCTAGCTGTTACCAGCTCTGCCATCACAACATGGAATAATAAATTAGAAACTAAATGTCACTTATTAATCTCACAGAAGTTAGTATAATTTTTAGCAGAAGCTTAAGCAATTTTTTAATCCAAACGTATTTCACTGAAGTTTTCTTTTTCTCCAGGAGAGTCAATAACAATTTGAAGGGAAGATTGTAATTACCAAGAAAAAAAGAAAACAAGAACACCAAAGATTTTTAATGTTATGACATTTTTCAACATCATGATATACACCAGTATATCTTGGTATGTAATTTTAGTTTATTGATACTACAAATTGAGCATTTATTGTTAGTTCTGAAAACGCTCCAAAGTAAATTACACTTAACCAAAAGTCATTTTGGATGGACCCCATATAAATAAATACTAGACTATGATGAAGACTTATTGAAGCTTTAAATGTCTGATTTTTATTTAGAGCACTTTATTAATGTAATTCCACTGTGATCTAGCAACAGATCCAAAATCCTTGTAATCCTAACCTTCTCAATAAGGGGTAGAGCCTAACATTTTCTAAGCTGCCTGGAATCTTAGTGGAAGAAACTCCTAGCTCTGTGCATAGCCATGCATGTAGCACTACAAAAAAAAAAATAAATTTATGACATTGCAAAAGAAATAAACTGGGTAAAATCTGATACATTTTCCATCAAGTCAAATCCCCAACAAAATGTAATTCATTGGTGTAGCATGAAAAACAAAAACAAAAAAACAGATGCGCATATACATGCTCTTTCATCTATTTTAATTTGTGGTCCAACATTCATAGGGTATCTTCTCTACTACTATAACGCTTCCACTCTGTAGATTCAAGTCATAAACCAAAAGAAATTTCCATAGAAGCACTGCAAGGCCAAGAGTTCACGTGCTTAGAATAATGCCAAGTTCTGAGTGCACAAGCAACTAACTGCTGCCAACACAGCGCTAAAGAAACGCACCACAGCTTCTGAAGTCCTTATCACAAGTCACAAAGCTCACAAATGACCAGAGCGACCTATCCAGGGTGTTAGGAACCTGCGAAAGAAGTATAGATGAATAATGCAATTCCTTTGGCTGTATTACGCAGATACTTATGTCATAGTAGAGAACTGCACACCCAGCACATTCAAGCTGGGAGCTTCTGCTTAGCAAGTACATGCAATATGTTTCCTCACGCACGAAGATATGGTAAAAATGTAGAAACACTGATTGTTCTAGACACTGAATACCAAGAATAGGATGTGAGTGATAAAAGACACTTCATAGAATGCTTAAAAAGAGATCTACCATTCTTCTGTGTTCAGGCACACAAATACTTAATTTCAGGTAAATAAATAAGTAAATAAAGGTTCCATGGTAAACATAAATACATTATTTACTCAAAGCCTGAATAGGTATTTCTCTGAAGTGGCTACTGGCTCTGGATGTGTTAGTAATGTCAAGTGAATAAGGAACCAGAATAATTCCATCCTACCCTTCAAATGTGCATAACAACATTGTCAGGAAAACTGTTGAGCTGTTGTGATGTTCCCAGGAATAAATTCTGTCTATATGAAGTCTGCAAGACTATTTAGAAGTCTATAAATATGAGGTAACTAAATATCCTCTGTTATCATGTCCTCTTATTTTCTTAGCATAATCTCCAAAACATCTTGGAAAAGATTCAAGTCCTGTGTCAAAGTAAGAGGACTGTCTGATTTCAGGAGCACAATCAGTATATCTATCACTGCAATGCTAAACTGGGCATTCCCAAGTCTTCTTGTTCTTAGAGAGAAATCTCTTTGTGATTCCACAGCATAATTTTATTCTTGCACAATCACGTGTCAAAAGAATTGTAAATATATACTCTAGTCAGAACTCAAAGTAGTTTTAATTCCTGCTCCCTTGCTTTCCAAATTGAAGTGTTTACTACTTATGTATGAATGATGTCAGCAGGAATAACTGACAGTTTAAGCTTATAGTAATAGTTATATCAAGGACAAAAGCACCATTGGCATTTCTGGTAAACACATGCTTATTGTGAGAGAAAATCTGAGAGGAAAGGTAGCATTAATCTTATAGCCATAACACACAATTAAATTGTTCACAGTACAGGATCCTTCAGTGCCGAGAAAAATGGTACCAGATATACTATCAATTCATTGTTCTGCTGATTAATTCCAGAATAAAATGAATCATTAGCAATTAGCTTGTCAGCAATAAAGTCACTGTTAACAGTAGTGCTGTAAGCATAGGAAGCTGAACCACTGTCACAGGGGGCAGCACATCAAATTCACTCATGAAGACAGGCTTTACTAAACTGAGATACCCTATTTTCAGTCAGATGCTAAGATTCTTTACTTATTGACTAGACAAATAACAAAGGAAAAAAAATCCTGGAGTACATGACTTGTGGGTTTTTTTGCCCCATTCCTTCCCCTGTCCCTTTTTAAAATTTCCCTACAGATACCAGCAACCTTAAAGACTACAGATGATGTGCACGGAGATAATGATTGATCAAAAGCCAAATTCTAGGGCATTTCATCCTCTCTCAGGATGCATTGTCATATTACACTTGATCCAAATTACAGTAATCAATAATTGCCTTACAGAGTGGTTTTGCACCACCTCAGACTGTGCACTCACTCCTAAGTCGGATCTAGCAGTCACATATTCTAGACCCAAGTTTGTTTTCTGTGAGTTTTGAGAAATGATCCAACACATCCTGAAGCTTCATGACCATTAGATCCACTGCAAGAGACAGCTGAAACAAGTGCATGCAGCTTTGGTAACAGGAAAAGGGGTTCTTGTTTTGGAAGTCACCCACAGGCAGAGCAAATTATATGCAGTATGAGACCACACCCTCAAGTGGTGAAGGGCTTCAAACTGGCTACTCAGAACACTAGAACTGATGGAGGCTGCTGATCAATATATTTGAGGTCAGACGTAGTTATTCCTTCTGTAAAATTCATTCTCAGGCTGCATGCCCTCGTTTTCTCTCTCAGGAAAAAGATGTATAGAAAATCCCTCTGTAACACAGCTTTCTTTAATAAACAAAGAAATAGAAAAACAGAGGCCTGGCAACCTGAAACTTCTGGCTTGCATGTTTAAAAAAGAAAAGCAGCAATTGTGTCAGCACACCATTTTAGGGAAAATGAACAGCTGTTCTCAACTATTTTGAGAAGAAAAAAAAAAAGAAACACCAAAAAGCTGAAAAGTGTGCCATGGTACTAAAAAAAAAAAAGTAAACAATTACCTACCTCAGAAGGAAAGAAAAAGAGATAGAGACAACTCCGATCTGTACAACATAGCAAGGGACAGTAAAAACCAACTAAATAGAGATTGTTGCCCCTATCTCCATTATTATAACCTTATTTGGAAAAACAAAACAACAAATGAACAAAAAAAGAACCAAAGAACATGTCTTCATCTACATTTAATATGAACAAAAGCAAAGTATAATGTAAAAGCCTAAACTTTAAAAAAAAAAAATCAAAAAAAAATCACACCACACGCAAACTTCTGCCCATTCCACTCCATTTCCCTAGCTCTGTCACAAATTCAGGAACTATTACATGAAACAAATGGATATGACAACAATTATTTTGGATACTACTGTAAACCTAAGTGCACCACCCACTTCATGTACTTTTGAGGCTACTGATGTAAAATACTATTCAGTAGTCCTGATTCAAAGCAGTAAAACCTCTTTTAATTACCTCGGTCTAGCTATATATACATACACACACATATATATACATACACACATATATATATGTGTGTGTGTGTATACATATATATATAAAATCATGATATGCCATGAAGGGCTCAAGCAACACTTACACAAAGGCATGTATACTTATATTCTTTAATCCCCAAATGCCATACTTTATGTAGGTAATGTAAATGTGCCTTATTTTGATGTGACTAAATGAAGTTAATTCAGACCAAATATAGTCTAACCAAAGTAATAGTGTCCAACTAGCCCTTTGAGCTGTACGTAGAAGCTGAATGCAGTAAGAGAATCTCTATGGTAAGATGAAGAACTGGACCGTGACAGATAATGGTACTAAGATAGACTAGAATAGAATAGTTCAGTTGGAAGAGATCTTCAAAGATCATCCAGTCCACTGACCACTGACCATGTAGTCCTAACCACTTCAGGGCTAAGAAAAAGTTAAAGCCTATTATTAATAAGGGTATTACCTAAATGCCTCTTGAGCACTGACAGGCCTGGGGCATCAAACAACTGTCTATGAAGCCTGTTCCAGGGTCTGACCATTTTCATGATAAAGAAATTTTTCCTAATGTCCAGTCTGAACCTCCCCTGCTGCAGCTTTTTGCCATTCCCTCATATTCTATGATTCTATCATCAATTGTCTTGACAGAGAAAGGTTTTTGTTATGTTTCAGTAAGTTCCAAAGCATGCTTCGAAAACAACCAAGAGACACAGGTACACATATCAAGGAAGTACTAAAAACAACACTCTCAGGGCACTAATGTAAGCAATAAAGACTAAAAGCTACTGGTAGTAACATTTCCATTCAAGCAAAAAGAAAAGCAGGCAGAGAGCTAAAATTATCAGATGACTGAGATAAAACCAGAAGGAAAGCATGAAAGGCTTTTGTTGTAGCCCACTTTACAGACTAGAAGTCCCAGAAAGACTGGGGAGTTGTGGCTGCCTGCTAGTCAGCAAGCTGAGAACCAGAAGGTAGAATTTTGATAGCAGATAACTAGACAGAAGATAGCTAGATCCTTGCAGAGGACAAAGAAGTGAATAAATCATGTCTTCTGAATCGACATTGAAAGTCAGCTTCTAGGAAACCTCTGTGAAAACATCACTACTCATTGTACTTGTACACCGGTTATCTGACTTTCCCTTTGTCTCTCCCCCTCACCCACCCTTAAAATAAAAGAAAAAGAAACAAACAGCAATAACAAAGACCAGCAACACAAATTTACTTGGCTTCTGTTGAATTCTTTAGTAGCTGAACAAACAGCACGATGGGTTTCTTCTTCTGTTCGTTGTTGCTCCATAGTCTTTCGGTCAAGTTCAATCCTATTCTTGTCATGAAGATCATCTAAATTACATTAAAATGAAATTTAGTCAGTTTTTATGGAAATGATGTGCCATATGACTAAGCCACTGGGAAGGGTGGGACTACAGCTATAGTAAACTGAATTACACAACTATTTCCAAATCCTACCACTGAAGCTTTCCATTTTGGAATTTCAGTGACTGATGAAATCAGTTTATTTTGTGATGAATCTTGTCTTAACAGCTAGACAAAAAGTTAAACTGAAAAAAAAAAAGTATGTTAAGCACTGAAAAAAAACGTTTCATGACAGGCTAAGAAAAAGAAAAATAATTATTTTGTATGCTGTAGAAAAGCAAAGATTAGTCAATTTGTCCTAGTATCATCTAGCATGTAAACTACAGATGTTTTTTCAGAATGCCCTGATAATTCATTTGAGGTGTAAAACAGAAATGAAGTCTAGGTAATAATAAAATCACCATGTTATTAAATACAAATTTCTGAATTGATATATTGAATACATTAGAAGTTGAAACATAAAAACTGCTGTATTTTTGAAACCTAAATATTGAATACACTAAAATACTGCTATGTCAGAATCTGATGTAATATGCACAGTTATGTCATATATACCTGAATTTCAGAAAAAGCAGATAAAAACCCTGTTATTTTCTGTTGTTACCTAAAAATTTTTTATCAGCTAGTGCATTCTTCCAGTCTCTCTGTTGCTGAAGAGACCACTCTCTTAACTGCTCCTTTTGAAATTTCATCCTAAGAGAATAGTTTAAGTCTTCACCCATAAACTTCTGCAAGCCAGATACCGTACATCGAGGATCATTGTCTGAAAGTCGAGCAGGTCTATCCTTCTTTAGGGCTTGGGGATCAGACAAGTCAAATTCACGTCTTGTTTCTGGCTTCTGAAAATTCTTCTGAAAGTCGCTGACAGCCTTATTTATGTTTCTGATAACGTATTTCTGTCTTTCTTCTAACATACACATGATCTTGTCATTTTGCTTAAATTCATTAGCTAGAGAAAAAAAGCACAATGGAAATACAACTCTTAGAAGCGTACATGTATCACTTAAGATGGAAAATCAAACTTTGAAAAGGAATAAATAGAATACATATATTCCACAGTTAATACGTTATGAAAATGTATTTTATCTACAAAGAACTATACTAGAAAAAACTAGAAATTCTAGAAATCTTTGCTTATAAAATACTTTCAGCTTTTTAGGAATAAATTTTCTTATTGATGTTACAAACGAAATACGTTTGTGAAAGGAGACAATAGTAAGTACTTCTATAACTATGACATTAAATCCACCCGTATCTTCAGGTGTCTAAACAATGCTATTTGTCTACATTTATTAAAAGAAAACATTGTAGATTACAACCTATTCAGAAATATATACCCGTTTAATCATGTCAATATGAAAGTGAGCTCCTACCCCGGATACGGAGGGAAACACATACTGTATCAATGTAAATGTATAAACATGAATAGAAATACACAGAGGATTCAGTTTGTATGCCTGAATTTAAACAAAAGCCTACAATTGCACACGCACCTATAAACACATAGATAAATTCAAGATTCAAAGAGAAATACTCTATTTGGAAATTAATACGAGTACTTGAAAGACATGGATGGCAAATCTGTTTACATTTAACTCTTCATAGAAATATCAGACTATCTACAAGTATACCAAGTTCTTCATTTCGTGCTTTTTTAGCTGCTTCTTGAATTTTCCTATCCTTGACTTGGGCATCCAATGCATCTTTATCAACCTATTAAAATGAAGAAAAACAAAATAAAACAGCTCCGTAGGAGATACTGTTTGAAGGATTAAAAGCAGGTATTGTTTAGCTATGTTGCTTTACAGTTGTTTTAGATAAAATTTGCTACCAGCAGAATAAATATACATCACTATTTAATACATATAAAGGAAAATCCGGGAACAGCAACATTCTTACTTGCTTTGTTTTAATACTGACAGGTCTATCTAATCAGAGCAAAACAGTACATTTATTTAATATAAGTATATTCTGTATAATGCAGCTTATGTATGTATATAATTCCCCGTTATAGTAATTATTTTGACAGTCAAGATGACAAGAAGTTGAAATAGTTCGGATTTGAAAAAAATACAGTTGGTTGCCTAAAAGTACATTGAAGAATTAAGGGGGAATGCGAAGCAATAATATTCCAGTCGTATCAGAGAGAGAAGGGATGTCGGGGGCTTGATGTAGTCCCCAAAATGCAACATTGGGTGCCACTTGAGAAACACCCAGACAACTACAATGAGCTGACATGGTAAAGGATATCCAGGATAGCCCTGGAGAGTAGTTGCTGAGCAAGGCAGTGTACCCTATTTAGCCAAAAGAATTGTCATGTTTGTTGACAGAAGTGACAAATTCATGTGCAGAAATCAGGATTTTATTTTATCTTTTTTTACTGGCCAAGTCACTTGATGTATTTAAAAACCTTATCAAAAAACAATGATACAATTATTAAAGAGCCTGGTATTCTGATAGTCCTTGCCTAAAAACTATTCAGATCAAGACAGAGTGACTTAACAGATAACAAGTGAAAATACACATTTTTAATGCTGTAAAAGCCTTACTGCCTACACCAATCAGGCAGAGAGGCAAATTTATTAACTAATAACGTTAAACCATGAAGAATTCTACAATATATCATTGTCAAATAATAATAATAATGTAATTTTTAAAAATGTAATTTTATGTAGTGTAGTAGGCTTTAAACATCAACTCATTTAGAGGTCTCATTTTATAAATCAAGCTTTCAATATAACTATGGGAAACACTGCTAGCAGAAATTCAATTCAACTCCATTAGCAGTTACTGGGAATAATACAGGTAAGTCAATGTTTTCAGCAGTGTGTCTGAATTCAGATTTACATTATCAGCTGTCTCACATTTGAACACATTTCACTTGATGAGAATACATCCCTAAAAGGACCATTCCTAGTCACGTAAAGCTACAGACTGAACTTGTGCATTCCGGAACAGTAACCTGTCTAGCTGAAAAATTAGCAACTTTAAGACTGAGAGATGCAAATGGGATTAAAATTATAAATTCCATACTATGAACAGTTGGAAGCAGTTGATTTCTCATATACTTGGATTTATGCATAACAGTTCATATACAAATGGAAAGTAATGTGCTATTTTTCATTAGAACTATTCATCTGAACTCTTTTAGAAAATTACTCATTTACTGAGGATAAATTCTTAAACCTGTAAATGAAGAGAAATGTATCTTACTTTTCCATTTCTCAGATGAGGAGACATACAGAAGTGAAAGCAACTTGTAATAATCAAGGAAAAAATATCTCAGTTCCCATTCTGCTTTCCAGTCAGTATTATTTCCACATTTTTAAGTTACTCACACACCACTTAAATATTTTCGCATCTATGCCAAACATTGCCTTGACTTTTAATTGAGTCATAGACAGCCACTCAGCTAAATTAGCAAGGGAATGAGAAAACAAAGAATTGAAAGCCACACTGGAAATACTGATAATACAGTATCTCTGGACTGCTTCGTTGACTCCTTGTGTTTTGAACTTGGCTTAATTTCAAACCACAGGAACAATCCCTTCTGTCAGCAGTCATTGTTCAGCCAACGAATACTGAATGAAATTCATGATAATACGTACAGAATTCCTCCAATTCCTCTTTCACTTTAGATATTTTCTCATGTAAATGGATCTATCAAAACCTGTCCGAGAAGTTAGTTCTACAGGAGAGTATTTGGGAAAGACCTTCAGATGGTATAAAGAAGTATTGCTCAACAAACTACACTGTGATACAAATTCTCAGCTAGTGAAGGTCAGCATATTTCACTTTTAATTTTTAAGGCTCTAGAAAAGCCTTACAGAGGAAAAAAAAAAAAGTTATTAGCCCCTATCATTTACTTGTAGTGCTGGCTACCAGGCATGTCAGGATGCTGTGTCAAGGGGACAACCTGTCCAGTTTGTTAAGTGGGAACTGCTCCTTTACCATGCAGGTGACTGTTGCATAAAAGTCACAAGAATAAATCGAAGGTGCTGACAGAAATAAGGTAAATTTATCCTTCCACTGACATAGGAAACATGTTTCAGTACTAGAGAGGAATTAGATCAAATCACTGCAACTCTACCAGCGCAATGAAGTTAGCAGATTGGATTTATTTCCACCAGTTCTAAATTTGGTTCTGCACCCATTAATGCTACAGCATTTACTCATGATGTATGTATGCATCAGCAGAGTACTCTAGAATAACTTACAAGCAAAACTTTATTTTCCCTTTTGGCATTCTTCTTTCCTGCACAGACACACACAGAATCTTAACGTGAGCCTTTGGCCACATCGTGGGAAAAATAATTTAAGTGTTGTAAACCCTTACATGGGCTCTTAAAATATCCTGAGTTGGAAGGAACCCACAAGGATCATTGAGTCCAACTCCCAGGTCCCCAAAGAACACCTGAAAACTCAGACCACACGTCTGAGTGCATTGTCCAAATGCTTCTTGAGCTCTACCAGGCTCAGTGCTGTGACCACTACCCTGGGGAGCCTGTCCCAGTGCCTGACCACCCTCTGGGTGCAGAGCCTTTCCCTAACACCCAGCCTGACCCTCCCCTGTCCCAGCTCCATGCTGTTCCATCGAGTCCTGTCGCTGTCCCCAGAACAGAGCTCAGCGCCTGCCCCTCCGCTCCCCTCGTGAGGGAGCTGCTCTTGCATCCAGAATTTAAACAGCTATAATGTACAACTTAACATCCTGACACTCAGATTGCAAGCAGCATAGCCGACCGAAGACAAAACCCACTAGGGCGAAGCTCTCGCCACCACAGACTGAAGGGCGTTCGTCTCCTGGCGCGGTCAGACACGGATTCCCCTCACCCCGTGCTTCGGCCTCACCCTCACCCCTATGGTTCGGAGCCACGCGTTGAAGACGCGGCTCTGCCGCTGCAGCTCCCGCTGCCGTCGCCGCTCCAAGGCGGCCGCCACCGCCGCCGCCTCCTGCGCCTCCCGACCCAGCCCCAGGCCGCTCATGGCGCCAGGCACAGGCGGCGGCAGCAACACAGCGGGTCGCTAGGGGAACCGAAGCCCCACCCGTTAATGGCGGCCGCTGATAGGGCCCTTTAACGGCGGCGCTGCTCAACGCCTGCTGAGGGGCGAGGCTGGGTCAGGGGGCGTGGGCTTTTCTGCCCCTCTTGGCCCCGGGACATAACCTGATTAAAAAAGCCCCTATTATTTAAATCGTGTGTGGGCAGTTTGCAGGCTGTGTGTGTGTGTCCCTGCAGGGATGGGCTACCTCAAGCTGCTGGTGATGAAGGACTTCAAGTCCTGGCGGGGGGAGCAGGTTATCGGCCCCTTCATGAGGTTCAACTGCATCATTGGGCCTAATGGAGCAGGTAGTGGTGGGCTGCAGGGATTGGGGGCAGCCAGGCTTCATCAGTGTAGGTATAGAGGTTTTGGTTGCTCTGCTTGCCCACGTTTAGCTCTGGGGGCCTAACGGGGAGAAAGCAGTAGGTGCGCTGGTGGAGTAATAGGGGCTGAGTGGATAAGGATGGCAACAGCAGGTTGTTGGAGGAGTTGAGTTGCAAGGTTTGGCACGGGGCAAGTAAACCTCGTGGGCCTGCTTCAAATTTCTTTACATACACCTTCTGGAAGCTTCTGAGCTGCCATTGCTTCTTTAATTGGAGGGGTGGATTTCTGGTTTTCTCCATTTTTTTCCTGAAGTAAAGGTGTCTTTAATGCTTAGGGTTGTAAAGGGTAGTAATGCAAAGCCGCTTCTTGGTTTGAATATGTAGTCTTTGCCTTATGAGTAAACACTTCTGGAGGGGAGAGAGCAGCCCTTTGGGATGGCAGCTACTTTGGTTGTGGTATTTTAGTCCACAGGAGCCTTTTCTTGTAGATGTGACTCAGCGTCGTTACGCACTGGGTGGTGGAACTTTTTAAAATTTGATTTGCTTCTGCTGAAAGTTCCATTTGAAAAATGGGATTTAATCTTTTATTTGACTGAGAGCAATGTGATACGCAGGGCAAGATGTCCTAATGAAGAACCACAAAGATGGGAATAAGTTTTGATCTTAGTTCCCCAGTCTATTAGTGATTTAGTTTATGATTGATCTTTTAGATCCTGATGTTCCTTTTCTTTTAATTGGAGTGTGTTCCATGAATGTAAATAGCTAGCTATTTTCAGTTAATTTTATTATCATATCCTGAATCATCCTATCCCATCCCCACTCTTAAATATTTGCAAGTCTCAAAACTGTGCGTATTTTTTTTGTTTGCCTTGTTTGAGGTAAATTTAAGTAAATTTTATAGATGAGTCAGGAAAAAATAATGGGAAAGTTGTGTGATACATGAATTACATTTTATTTCTTCTATTTTCACTCTAATATTCTTCCCTTTCTGATACTCTGGTAAATGAGTCAAATTATTGCTAAAGTAGCAAGGTTGAGGACAGAAACTAATTAAACTGTCAATAAAAATGATCAATACTAAAGGAAAAGGATTCAATTAAGAGATTTCTTTTTTAGTCTAAGGAGTATTTTCAGAAAACTTCATTGTTGCGGTGAATGGATCTGGGAAAGTACTTGTGTTCTCCAGAACACCACTGTCCTAGGGCAAAGGCTATAATTATGTGAAAGAGTCCTTAAGCAGCAAAACTCTCTGACAGTATTATATAAAGGAAACTGTGAGGATTATGATGCTGCTAGTTCAGTTTAATGACCTCTAGAAATGCCTGTGTAAAATTGGTTCTACTGGTTCTAGCAGGCTGGACATAAATGAGTTTAGTTGTGATTTTTATTACAGATAGGCTTATCTGCTGCCAGTATATTACATCTTAGGAATGTATTTCTTTATTCTGTATAATGTTTTTTCCTCAATGGAATGCAGAATTAGAATTAATAAAGACTTGTGTATCTACATTTATTTTTTTAAGTTAATTGTTAATCAAATCTCTAATTTCTGCCATGTTAAACTCATTTATGTATATATATATTTTTTTTTTCTTTAGGAAAATCTAACATAATGGATGCTGTTAGTTTTGTGATGTGTGAAAAGATATCTAACTTGCGAGTTAAAAGTGTTCGAGAACTTATTCATGGAGCACATGTTGGAAAACCAGTTTCTTCTACAGCAAGCGTAAAGATAGTATATTGTGAAGAAGACGGGGAAGAAAAAACATTTTCAAGAGTTATCCGTGGTACGTAGTAGATTCTTTTGGAGGTACATTCTGTACCTGACTGATAAATAAAAAAATGGAGACCAAGAATTTTAACTTTGAATTTCAAATGCCTAATACTCTTTCATGTTTGGTTAAATTGAGCCCGTGAGTCTTGAAATACTTCTTAGTCCATCAGCAGCATCTTGATAGCATTGAAAAAGTGCATGGAAAAAACATAGTAAGGGCAAAGTTAAAAATTAACCAAACCATGAATACATGTGCTTTGCTCTGTACTTTTGATCTGTAGATTTTCATTAGGAATATGTATATGGTGTAGAAACTCCATGGTCTAGAAACTGGAGTGTGATGCCTTGCTGGAAGTACAAGCCCTTAAGCATCTATTACCCGTTTGTAAGCATGCAGCTAGAATTTTAATACAGAAGAGTGAAGTTACTGAAATGACTAACGAAATAGTTGAAATTCACTTTCTTCTTTGAGGAAGTTGCTCAGTTAGGGGGAAATATAAGCGGAATAATTTTACCTGTGTGTTTTGTGTTATAGCCATTTTATAGTGATTATTTCTTCTTTCCTCCTTTAGATAGTTGTTCTGAATTTATTTTCAATGATAAAACAGTCACCCGATCTACTTACGTGTCTGAGCTTGAAAAAATAGGCATACTTGTCAAAGCTAGGAATTGTCTTATTTTTCAGGTGAGCATTTAAGGTATCTTGTAAAACAAGTTTCTGAGATTATTTTATATCTGTAACAGTTATCTATTCACTAGTCAAGCTCGTTTTCTAATTTGATAGACTTGGTTTAAATCCAATAAACTTTATCCTGATCTCATTTAAGAATTGTAAGACTGTGAAATGTAAATTATGGATTTTTATGTACATGAGTGTATTACTAAGAAAGTATTTTGGAAGAAATTCAGGACTTGGATTCTTCAAAATCTAAGAATATGTGGGTCTTTAGTTTTAAATGTTTGTTTTATTAATTTAGAATTTAGTGCTAGAAAAAGATTATCACATAAGGAAGTGATATGAAAGTTTATAAGTATGTTAAGATTTAGGGATTGAAAATGCTATTGATTTATTGCTTCAGAAGTATTTAGTGATACAGGTAAGAAATGTCACGTGCTTATGATGAATATATTTCATGGGATTGTCTTCCTCATATTTACAGAACTATGAATGTAAAATTCCAAAGGAAGAACTATTTTTTTCCCTTTTATAGAAACAGTAGGTATAGATTCTTCTTGTGATAATACTTTCTATGGTGAGGGCATTTGCCCACCAATAAAAAAAAATAAGTAAATCATACAGTTTACTGAAATTCCTTCAGGTCAGCAAAGATTTGAGTAGCTAATGTATGGATAAAAATTGTGCACCCATTAACTTTGGAAGTTACAGAATTTTCTAGTGCACTGACTTCAGCTGTTAAGCTTTTGAAACTGTTTTTACTTGAAATCTTTCTTGTTAGCTTATTTTTCATTAAAATTACTTTCAGTTCCTTTAAAGAGACTAATGAGATTTAATTTTGTCTTTCTGATACTGCTCACTGATTTGTTTAGGTAGATTTTGTTTGAAGGTGTTTTTCCCTGTCAGCTTCTGGTATTATAAAATTATGTAATCAGATGAGGTGGCTAGGTCATAGTCCTTTTGTTTCTGTACTTTTCTTTGGGTTTGAATCTAAAAGTACATACTTATAATTATGCTAACCATTGAAGTATCAGGAGATAAATCATCATATACTTGCAGAGAAGAAATTCACATTATACAGCATAATAATCTGCAGGTTGTTTGGTTATTTGTTCGTTTTTCGATTTTGTTGTAGGGAACAGTAGAATTGATTGCAATGAAGAAGCCAAAGGAAAGAGCTCAACTTTTTGAACAAATCAGTAATTCATGGCAATATGCTGAGGAATATGAAAGAAAAAAGAAAAAAATGGAGCAAGCAGAAGAGGATGCACACTTTAATTATAACAAGAAAAAAAGTGTTGCAGCAGAACGCAAACAAGCAAAGATGGAAAAAGAGGAGGTAACTCAAATTTCCTACTTTTTTGTGCGTAACTTTGCATCATTTAGGAATTTAGATATGTCTTTTAAAATGCACTTTATTCATACAGTATTTTTTCAGTATGCAATAATATATGTATTTTTCTGTACTTGCAAGTATATTCTTATAAAAACTTGATAATTTAAAGGGTAGATTTGCCAGGATAATTAACTTAAGGGTTGACTTAGGTATCTGAGTTTTGATTAGTGCACGTTACTGGAGTTATAGCTGTTGGTATGTCAGCCGATACCACTTTGGACTTGAAATTAGACTCCTAGTTATTTTAAAATCTTGTTTTGAACTAAAAATAAAATCTTAATGTTGGTAGGCAGATCATTACCAGATGCTCATCAAGGAAATACATGAAAACAGGATACAGCTACAGCTTTTCCAGCTTTATCACAATGAAAAAAACATTGACTTTCTGAAAAAAAGTTTGGATGAAAAGAATATGGAGGCTAGTATCAAGAAAGATTCCCTTGCTACAGCAGAAGATGAATTTAGAGCCAAGAAAAAAGTGCTTGGTGTACTAAATAGAGACCAACAGCACATGGAAGGAGAAATTAAGTAAGTTTTCCAATCAAGTTCTCTGATAGTTAAAGCATAGTCTTTAAGGGAATTGCTTGGAAGGCAGGCATTTCCTGCTGAAGCAGGTAGTGTGGTATCCCCATGCAATTATGGAAGTCAGTTCGTAGCAGTTAAAGTAATAACTATCTATTGGGCTCATACCGTCCTTCCCAATGTTTTCAGTAATTTCATTATAGAAATAGTTTAATGTGTTTGCCATGATATTTTAGACTGTTATACTTCTCTTCTTACACTTATATTTTCCATGGATATTAAAATAAATTAAAAAAAATAATAATCTGTGGGTATGTAGCCTTGCAGCTGGCAACCGTTGTTGGTTTGTATGTTTGTTTGAGGGGGTGGTTTTGTTTTTTGTTCCTTTAGGACTCTTCAAGTGTCACTGGTTCAGCATAGAGCCCTCTATATAAAAGCAAAAGAAAACACTTCCTACCAAATCAAGAAAGTAGAAATGTCTAAAAAATCTCTGAGGGACAAGGAGAAATACTGTGATAAGGAAAAGCAGAATATGAAAGACCTAGAGATAGAACTGTATGAAACGGAGAAGGCGTGGAGAGAATTTGAGAAGAAAACTAAAGAGGAGATACTGCAGAGAGCAGCAGATATTGAGCTGAGAGAAAGTCAGGTGAATTGGGAGAACAAAGCCAAAGTATTGTTTACTAGTGAAGTCTGAAATCCACACTGATAAATCTGTGATTTCTAATGCTCTTGCTGTTGAGTTCAAGCAAAAACAAGATTTTAGCTTTTATTCAGGGACTCTTTAATCAGATAAATAGAAATGATGCTGCAGCCTTTTGGGGTAGTGGGCTGTCTCCTTTCTGGGAGAAGGGGAAAAAACAGGCAGATTTCCCAGAAGTTCCAAGCAGGGAACAGTTCTAGGAAATAAATCTAAATTTTAGAAACATACTGTTCTGAGATTAGACGTGGTACACATCTCAGGGTGTGTAGTCCATCTTCTAAGAAATATGAGAAGGTATTTTATTGGAAGAAGCAATGAATTTCAAGTGAACAAGGAATTGAGAAGAGTTTGATGGAAACTTTCAGAAGGGTTGTAGGCAGGGACTTGCCTCTGTGGGTTAGGGTTATAGCTGCATGTAATTATCTATAGTTAGGTTATTTTATCTGTTTGGGGTTGGTTGGTTGGCGTTGCTGTTTATCTTTCTTCATGGAAATCCAGAAAGTACAGTATGGGAGGGTAGGAGAGAAAATATTTTGTAGGGTCTTGGGCTGAGGGGATCCATTTTGAGAAATTAAGTATTGCTGAAATCTGTTTTCAGTTTGGGAAATGAAAACAAAAATGCAAACGATCATATTGTAATCCCATTTACTGTGGGTCAGAATCTAAAACTGAGATACTCACAAGTGAGCTTATTTCAAGTTTTAGAAGGAAAGTACTGTATCACTTCACAGTAAATTCACATTTTTAAAAAACTATCTTTGCAACTATTTGTTGACAAAACCCTTCTAAAACCAAGTACTAGCTTGTCTTCTCCGCTGTCTCTTCCTTAAAATATTTTCTGATCAATTAATGGAGAACCTGAGGGATTGCTTATTTAGCATGTGGATCTTCTTATTCTGCACTTTAGACACGCTTGTCAAATTAGTTGTAACTTTGCAGCATTACTTAAAGTGTTGTTTCATATGTTAACCTTTAGAAGTATATATTTGATAATGTAGAAATGTTGTAATAAGAATGGTGTTATAATAAATCTGCACAAATTTTGGACTGTGCAAAGACTTTTGTCTTAACATTCACTGTACAGTACTGTCAACTTAATAAACTTTCCTGGAAGACAAGAATTGTTTTAAGTTTAAATATTTGTTGTCCGTGGTCTGATTTAAGTTTAAGCTTTGTATTGAATCTTCCTTTAATATAATTGCTGATAATGGAATTAATAGCTGGAATGACTAAAAATTGTGTGGTTTTTGTAATTTTTTTATAAGGTAGGTAATTACTAACTGAGGATATAAAACCATGAGCCATCCTATTTTCAGTGGTGTGATTTTTTTTTTTATTTGCCCAGTTGGAGCACTATAAAGAGCTAAAGGAAATAGCAAGAAGGAAAGTGGCTACACTAACCCAGCAGCTAGAAAAACTTCGGTGGGAGCAAAAAGCGGATCAAGAAAGGATGAAACTTAATAGGAGAAAGAAAAAAGAAGTTGAGGTACTTGTATCAAGCTAGAATTACGTTTAAAGAGAAAAATGTTCTGTTTCTGTACCTGTGCCTCTGGTTTAAATGTCTATATAAATGTGTGAAGTGCTTTAATGCAAATCCTTAGCAAAGGCGATCGATTGTAAGTGTTCGTCTAGTTTTCATATTGCAACAAGTTTAGCAAAATGACTTGTATATTTGTTCAGAGAATAGTTGCATGGGCCCATGCTGAGGATTTGTTTTTGTGAACACTGGCTCTAGCATTTTACAGTTACTCAGAATTCAGAAAACTCAAAAATCCATCAGATGGGATGTTAGCATTTCTAGAGGTCCTTACATCTAATTGTTCTAAACGTAAATTTGCTTGTATAGAAAAGTCTACATTTTACATGATAGCTGTGAGGGTGTAAAGTCATTCTTGCCATAATATTTAAGTTAATGCTTGTACATCCGTTTGCTGTTGATAGGATGCTTTTTTCATTGAAGCACTAGGTACCAGAAGAAACTATTTACTAACTAAAAGTGAAATAAATTCCATTCCTTGTGCTTTTGAAACACCACAAATTCCATTTTAGTGTTGAAAAGGAGATAAGGGATGCTGAGAGGTCATAAAATGTATGTCTTACCATTCAGAGTTGGTATTACTCATCTGTATGTATATGAAATTCCATTTAAAATAAATTGGAACTTTGTGCGTTTCTATTTTTGCGTAACAATCCTCTTACCTCCTTTAAATATAGATATCAAAATATCATTAGTGTGCATTGCTAGAAAATGTTACGTCCTTAAAAGATAAAAAGGAGCAGAAGGAGACCAATAGATTTAAAATTAGAGATGATAGAGATACATAATGTGCTTTGAAACAAAACAATAGGTCACAAGGATTTTGGAAGTTAAAACTTAATAAAATGTGTAAGTATTTTTTTTTTCTTTCACTTCATGCAGTTTGTGTTTTTATTCAGTTTGAATAGTTGAAAAGGCTTGTTTCAATGTTGGTTTGGTTTTGCTAGTACAATGTTTTTGTTTTGGCTTGGAATGTCCATGTCAACTTTATTTGTCCTTCTTAGGAAAAAGCTTCTATTAATCTTCTGCAAAGCACCTTTTTTGCTTTAACACCTGTAATTTAGTAACACTCAGTGTAAAATTATTTCATTGATGGTGTCGTGATTCTTTGTGCTGAAGAGGCTTTCTCTGAACTATTGCCAAACATGAAAAATACAGTAATGTCCTCCACAAGGTAAAATTATTTTTGCTATTCACAGTGCAGTTTAATCTGCTATTGAAAAGAGATGCTGCTGCGTCGGCATGAAATGCTTACACGGAAGAAAAAACGCTTCTCAGTACTTGCTTGGAATTAAGAGCTTTATATATTGCTGCAAAAAAAAAATAATAAAAAAAATCATTTGGTTCTTAACACATTCTATTTGTGATTTCTTAGGAAAACATTAAACAGACTGTGGAACGGATAGGAGAGCATAAAAGACGAATGGAGAAGTTGGAAGAGTATACCAAGATATGCACGTATGTTTAAAAAAGTAAAAGCTAATTAGATTTCTTGTATGTTACGTATTTTCAAATTCTTCTGCTGTGGTATTAATATTTCTGTAACTTTAGCTGTCAAATTAAGTAGGAAATATGATGACACCATATGTTGTTTGAAACGTTACTATAATCGCTTCTAATTTCTTGTATGTGTGCAAATTATATCACTACATGTAGGGTTTGGGGCTATTAGTGTACAAATTCTGAGAGAAGAGAATAGGGCAGTGTTGTAGTTGTGCTGCTCTAGAAACAAGTTAATATTGACACAATTAGGAGCACAGCTCAGTTCTCGTTCTCTTTGTTTTCTACCTGATTTTCACTCTTTGTGAAATAAAGTACATAAGCCCTACATTGAGCAACCTGATCTAGCTTTGATGTTAGCCCTGTTTTCTGCAGGAGGTCAGAATAGATACCTTCAGAGATTTCTTCCCAACCTGTCTTCTTATGCATCTTATTGTTCTTATTATTCTTAATACAATAGAACAAAAAGAACATATATTGTTCTTAATATTCTTAATTATTCTTATTGTGCACTTTGGCTTAGCAGTGCTGTGTGTGCACTGAACAAAGTTCTGCTCCGGACAGAGCAGCAAACCCATTGCGAGTGTGATGCAAAATTATTCTAGTTAAGTAGTGTGTAGTGGAGTTTAGAAAAGCCTTAATGACTTTGCAAGGGCATGAAGTGAATCACAGATTTGAATGAGAATTTTCAGTCCTTCATAGTTTTACGATATCAGACCTTTTATTAATGGTTATTATTAATTTAATAATGGGATTTCATATTACAGTCATAAATTCACACGAACTCAATTTGGAAACCTTGGCAATAGCTTGTGCTATAGAATGCAACTCAGTAAGTGACTTCTTACAGATTCTAAAAGACTTTAATGATTGTTTTGTAGTCTGTGGCCACAGAATGATTTTAATTTCATAAGCCAAAAGCTTGTATAAATGAAACAGTAAATTGCTTTCCTCTCTTTGCTTTGGTTCAAAGTGAGTCATTGGCAGAGAAAAAACACCAGAAAGAAACGCTTACTAAGGAAATAGAAAATTCAACAATACGAATGGCTGAAGTGAATGAAGAATTGAACAAAATAGTTGGTGAACTGCAAAATGCCAAGATTGATTACCACGAAGGAAAACGTCTGCAAATGAGAGCAGAGATCCTGGAAAGTCTCAGAAGACTGTATCCAGATTCTGTGGTAATTGAATGACCTCACTTAAATGCCTTATTTCATAATTCAGAACTGAGAGTTCTGCTTTAGACTGTGTAAGCAGTTAGAGTTAAAGTGGACTCTGTTGTATGTTATGTTAAGCTTCAGGCCTGCTTAAGTGCACGTGGCAAAATAGTACTACTGAAAGAATAGTAGCATTTGCTGTCATTATTTTTCACAGATTCCAGTAACAGACTACTACTTGCATCAAGAAAAAAAAGTTTTGATCGCTTGTGTGCTTTTTATGGAGTGCGATTTATTCTTTTTTTTCCTATTCTAAACTGTAATTGTCTATACTAAAACTTGCTTACTTTGAACAAATGAATGGGAAGATCAGCTGTAAGCGCATTTATCCCAGGAAGAATACTCCAGGTGCATTTGTTCCCATTTTTTTCCCAAATTGTTCCCAATACTCCAGACTTCTGTTCCCAAATGGTTTGTCTTTGCTTATCAAATACCATGCTTTACTTAAATCACCCACCAATAATGTCAGTGTTTTGTGTATTAATTCTGAGTTATCGCAAGATCTCAAGATATTTACCAAAATTGATAGAATAATTATCTTTAAAAGTACCTATAGAAGTGGTGTAGACATACCTCGTAAAACATTCAGACACTGTAAACAACTCCAAGTAAGAACTCCTTTAATAAATCTAATCAACTGAAGTTGCTCCCTGAGTATACCTTAGTATAGTCAGTCCTTTTTGGTATGCATACTCATTTGAGATTAACAAGCTGGGAATTCCATTTTGAAAAAAAATATATTTAGAAGTTGACATCTCTGCTTCCTAGTGCAGCCATAAGAACATAAGTATTTTATTTTTTTCTCAGTTATGCTCTGCTTCTTTGTCTTTGACAGAACCTCAGCATGTGGCAAGTGTCTGATGCTTCAGATTTTTATAATACATGCTCACAAGATGTTCAAAAAGAATCAGAATGATTGCATATCTCCTTTTGCTTTCTCTTTGCACTGTATCCCTATATGACAAGAATTGGACCATACTGGTGATACCTTGCTGGCCTAGGGGAGAGCTGGTGTCCTGGGTGTTCTCTGTCATTTTCCTTCAGGAGCTGCAGACTTAAAGAGTACTCACCAATGCAATGGCTTTGGAAATAAAAAGTGGATAACTTAAAACAACAGCATATGAGGCAGCAGAGTTGTTTTGAGCTGCTTCCTCTGATGTATTAATTCTAGATTACTGAACGCAGTCCAAATTAAAGTCTCAGGATGAAAGGTCATGACAGGTTTCATCTGATAGTCCACCAAGTCCTCAGTCAGAACTAGAGGAAATTTTGGTGTTGGTCTTTTGGATTTCATAGGAAAAAAAAAAATTGGAAATGCCTTACTGCTTCAAAACGTTTAGTTCTTAAATCCGTGTTAAAGTTTCTGTTCTGGAAATAGTTTTTTAATGGTCTGTGAACATTCCAGGTACTGGAATAGCCACCCAGCAATCTGAGTCCTGCTGTGTAAATGCCACGTGGCACTTCTCATAGTTTTGTCTGATTAACATAGAGAATTTTGCAGCTTACTACAGTTTTTACAATTTAATTTTCAGAATGTCATTCCTACACTGGTAGTTCTGATTGGCAAGGTTACTGTTTTTACAGATTGTTAGGCTGCCATTATTTATTCCCATAGAAGTCTGGCATTACACCTGGACTCAAATGCCTCTGTATAGTTTCAAGTGTCTGAAACATCACATGTCCGAGTTGCAGACAGAAACATCCAAGTTGATGAAACTGCAAGGAAAACGAGGAAACTAAACAAATACGTTTATGGTGTTGGGTGTTATCCTTGCAATTATTCTTTTTGTTTCAGAAAATTGAAAGGAGTTACCAGGAGGAGGGTAAAAGAGCAGATCATAGTAGGCTACAATTTGATCTGCTGTAACTTACGTTACTTATACTATGGCATCAGATAATGCTGTGGATGACCTATCACATACAGCTCCTTACCAGTCTTCCTGTTCTCATTTGCTGATAGGCATAAAATCATGGAAATGCAGGAGAAGACCAGTAGCTGTATGTGAACAAGCAGGAAAATTGTTCTTCAATAAAATTAGAGATTATAATGTTCAGAATGTGCATTAGTGAGTGGCTTTAATTTTTCAGGGAAAGTTCAACTGTAACTAAAATTACAGGAACAGAACTAAAGATCTTTAGGGAACATACACAGCAGAGAACTGAAGTTCTTGTAGTTGAGAGTTCTCATGGGTGGGAACAGCTGTTGAAAGAGAGCAAAAGTGAGTGTATTGCAGAACTTAATAGTTAGAATTTGTAACTGGTTTTTGGTGGTAAGTGGCTGTTTATTGCATCACAGTGATTATCTGATCATACTTCTTTTAATATGTTTTGATCTGTGGCAAATAATCTGGTTATTGTTATTTAGATTTACTGTCATTCTGTGGAGTTAGTATGCACTTGGAATTAATTTTGTCTCTGGAGGTGATACCTCAATATAAGGCAAAAAAGGCTTAATTATTTGGACAACTCAGTACAAGAAAAGCGGTTTTGACTCTTTTTCATGCTACTAATATAAGCAGTTACTTCTTTTTTGAGTTGAAACTGCAGTAGGCAGTTTAGTCTTTCTTGCTGTCATTTTCCAGTTAGCCGTTCTATTTATTTAGGATCTTAACAGTCAAAGATCTTACTGTATTAGGCACTTTCATTCCAGCCACAAAAGATGCTTAGCCAATTTTACTATTGTCGCTCTGTTGTACTTCTAAAAGTACATGCTAAAGATGGCAAGTAATGCAATAAGATGTATGTAACTGTCACCTTAGGGGAAGAAATTAAACGTCTTCAGATTTTGAAGTCATACTTTGCCATTTGGACTGATGACTACTACAATTATTATTTTTCTGACATACAGCAGTTGTAAAAGAATGCAGCTGTTAAACATGTAACACTTTCCTCTTGCTACTTCTGCATACTTCTTGTATGCAGAAATGTTACTAGATATCTAAAGTTACATTTTTATTTCTCCATATTTTTTATGTTCAGTTTGGAAGACTGCTTGACTTGTGCCACCCTATTCATAAAAAATACCAGCTTGCTGTTACCAAAGTGTTCAGCAAATATATGACTGCTATTGTTGTTGCCACGGAAAAAACAGCAAGAGATTGCATTCGGTTCCTAAAACAAGAACGAGCTGAACCCGAAACTTTTCTTGCTTTGGATTACCTTGATGTAAGTACATTTTTCTTTTTCCTGTCATCAGCAACTTAATACACTTGTAAATCTTGATACTGTCTCCTTTAAGACAACTAAAACAGGCTTAAGTGCTACAGCAAAGCAAACATGGTTTGAGAACGACTGTAAAGCTCAAAACATTACATGCTCTTGTTGAGATTCAGACCCTTCTTCTGTCTGTATATTTAGATGTTTTATGCCTTTGGAAATAGTATCACCGACCAGTTGAGGTTGGAACGGACCTCTGCAGGTGTTCTTGTCACAGAATCACAGAACCGTCTAGGTTGGAAGAGACCTCCAAGATCACCTAGTCCAACCTCTGACCTAACACTAACAGGTCCTCCACTAAACCATATCACTAAGTTCTACATCTAAACGTCTTTTAAAGACCTCCGGGGATGGTGACTCAACCACTTCCCTGGGCAGCCTATTCCAATGTCTAACAACCCTTTTGGTAAAGAAGTTCTTCCTAATATCCAACCTAAACCTCCCCTGGCGCAACTTTAGCCCATTCCTACTCATCCTGTCACCAGGCACGTGGGAGAACAGACCAACCCCCACCTCGCTACAGCCTCCTTTAAGGTACCTGTAGAGAGCGATAAGGTCGCCCCTGAGCCTCCTCTTCTCCAGGCTGAACAATCCCAGCTCCCTCAGCTGCTCCCCATAAGACTTGTTCTCCAGACCCCTCACCAGCTTCATTGCCCTTCTCTGGACTCACTTGAGCACCTCCCTGTCCTTCTTGTAGTGAGGGGCCCAGAACTGAACACAGTACTCGAGGTGTGGCCTCACCAGAGCCGAGTACAGGGGGACAATCACTTCCCTAGCCCTGCTGGCCACACTGCTTCTTATACAAGCCAGGATGCTGTTGGCCTTCTTGGCCACCTGAGCACACTGCTGGCTCATATTCAGCTGACTATCAACCAGTACTCCCAGGTCCTTCTCTGCCAGGCAGCTTTCCAGCCACTCATCTCCCAGCCTGTAGCTCTGCTTGGGGTTGTTGTGCCCCAGGTGCAGGACCTGGCACTTGGCCTTGTTGAACTTCATACAGTTGGCCTCAGCCCATTGGTCCAGCCTATCCAGATCCTCCTGCAGAGCCTTCCTTCCCTCGAGCAGATCGACACACGCATCTAACTTGGTGTCGTCTGCAAACTTACTGAGGGTGCACTCAATCCCCTCATCCAGATCATCGATAAAGATATTAAAGAGAACTGGCCACAGTACTGAGCCCTGAGGGACTCCACTAATGACCGGCCTCCAACTGGATTTAACTCCATTTACCATGACTCTTTGGGCCTGGCTATCCAGCCAGTTTTTAACCTAACGAAGTGTACGCCAGTCCAAGCCCCGAGCAGCCAGTTTCTTGAGGAGAATGTTGTGGGAAATGGTATCAAAAGCCTTACTGAAGTCAAGGTAGACCACATCCACAGCCTTTCCCTCATCCACTAAGCGTATCACTTTGTCATAGAAGGAGATCAGGTTTGTCAAGCAGGACCTGCCTTTCATAAACCCATGCTGACTGGGCCTGATCGCCTGCTTGCCCTGCAAGTGCTCTGCGATGACACTCAAGATAATCTGCTCCATGAACTTCCCTGGCACTGAGGTCAGACTAACAGGCCTATAGTTCCCCGGGGTCTACACTCCAGCCCTTCTTGTAGATGGGTGTCACATTTGCTAGCTGCCAGTCGACTGGGACCTCCCCTGATAGCCAGGACTGCTGATAAATGACGGAAAGCTGCTTGGCCAACTCCTCCGCCAGTTCTCTCAGTACCCTCAGGTGGATCCCATCCGGCCCCATCGACTTGCGTACATCTAAGTGGTGTAGCAGGTCGCCAACCATTTCCTCGTGGATTGTGAGGGCCACATTCTGCTCCCCATCCCCTTCCACCAGCTCAGGGTACTGGGTATCCAGAGAACAACTGGTCTTGCCACTAAAGACTGAGGCAAAGAAGGCATTAAGCACCTCAGCCTTTTCCTCGTCTCTCATCACTAAGTTTTCCCCCGCATCCAGTAAAGGATGGAGATTCTCCTTAGTCCTCCTTTTTGTGCTGATGTATTTGTAAAAACACTTTTTGTTATCTTTAATGACAGTAGCCAGATTGAGCTCCAGATGAGCTTTGGCCTTTCTAATTTTGTCCCTGCGCAGCCTCGCAACATCCTTATAGTCCTCCTGAGTGGCACGCCTTCTTCTCCAAAGATTATAAACCCTCTTTTTTTCTCTGAAGCTCAAGCCACAACTCTCTGTTCAGCCAGGCCAGTCTTCTTCTGTGCCAGCTCGTCTTTGGGGACGTGGGGACAGACCACTCCTGAGCCATTAAGATTTCCTTCTTGAGGAGTTCCCAGCCTTCCTGGACTCCTCTGCCCTTCAGAACTGCCTCCCAAGGGACTCTGCCAACCAGTGTCCTGAACAGCTCAAAGTCAGCCCTCTGGAAGTCCGATACAGTGGTTTTACTGGTCCCCCTCCTGACTTCGCCAAGAATAGAGGACTCTACCATTTCGTGGTCACTCTGCCCAAGACAGCTCCCAACCACTACATCTCCCACCAGTCCATCACTGTTTGTGAACAACAGGTTGTTGTCCAACCACTCTGCCAAAGCAGGGCCATGTAGGGCACGTTGCCCAGGACTATGTGCAGACAGCTCTTGAATGCCTCCAAGGAGGGAGACTCCACAACCTCTCTGGGCAGCTTAGTCCATTGCTCTGTGACCCATAGCACAGAAAGGCTTCCTAATGTTCAGGTGAAACCTTCTGTGTTCCAGTTTGTGCCTGTTTCTTGTCCTGGCACTGGGCACCTCAGTGCAGAAACCTGCCTCTGTGTTTTTTGTACTGTCTCTTCAGGTATTTGTACATGCTGTTGAGATCCCCTTGAGCCTTCTCTTTTCCAGGCTAAACAGATCCACGTATCTCAGCCTTTCCTCACAGGAGAAATGTTCCAGTCCCTTTAATCATCTTAGCAGTCCTTTGCTGCACTCCAGTAGCTCCATGTCTTTCTTGTCCTGGGGAGACCAGGCCTGGACACAGTACTTCCCACAGCGCTGCTGAGGGGAGGAGAAGGATCATCTCCCTTGACCTGCTGGCCACAGTGCTGTCAGTTGAGTCTGGGATACCATTAGCCTTCTTTG
The DNA here is from genome assembly GCF_964034855.1 of Anser brachyrhynchus. Lineage (NCBI taxonomy): Eukaryota > Metazoa > Chordata > Aves > Anseriformes > Anatidae > Anser > Anser brachyrhynchus. Next base: position 73,270,771 of record NC_137694.1, read on the forward strand.
TTGCAAAGGCACTTTGCTGGCTCATATTAAACTTGGTGTCTACCAGGACCCCATGGTCCTTTTCTGCTGGGCTGCTTTCCAGTTTGTCAGCCATCAGTGTGTCGTGGAGCATGGGGTTATTCCTCCCCAGGGGCAGGACTTAGCATTTCCCTTAGCTGAATGTCATGAAGATCTTCACTGCGTAGTTCTCCAGCCTGTCCAGCTCTGTCTGGGTGGCAGCATGACCCTCTGGTCTATCAGCCGCTCCTCCCAGTTCTGTGCCATTTGCAGACGTGCTGAGGGTGCACCCTGCCCCATTGTCCAGGTCATTAATGAAGATGTTCAGCGGGACTGGACCCAGTACTGACTCCTGGGATACATACCTTGTTACTGGCCTCCAGCTGGACTTCTGCCACGTTGAGCCTGGCAGTTCAGCCAGTTTTCAGGGCACCTCACTGAATGTTCATCCAGCTCATATGTCAACAGCTTGTCTGTGAGGATCGTGTCGAGGACAGGGTCAAAAGCCTTTACTGAAGTCCAGGCAGACCGTATCCACTGCTCTTCCCTCATCCACCAGACCAGTCGTTTCATTGTGGAGGGCTATCTGGTGAGTCTGTGCTGACTGCTCCTGGTTACTTTCTTGTTCATATGCCTGGAAATGGATGCCAGAATTAGTTGCTCCATCACCTTCCCAGGGCTGTAGATGAAGCTGTTTGGCCTGTAGTTTTGTGGGTCCTCCTTCTTGGCCCCTTTTGAAGATGAGAAAGATGTTTGTTCTCCTGCAGTCCTCAGGCATCTCTCCCAGTTACCATGATTGTTCAAACGTTATTGAAAGTGGCCTTGCAATTACATTAGCCAGTTCCCTCAGCTCTTGTGTATTCATCCCATCAGAGCCCATGGACTTCTGTATTTCTGGTTTGCTTTAGCATTCACTGACCTGATCTTTCACCAAGGGCACGTCTTCCTTGTTTTAGCCTTCCCCTGGTGTCTGGGACCTGGTGTTCCTGAAGGTTGGTCTTGCTAGTATAGACTGAGGTGAAGGAGGTCTTTTATCATACCTTTTGTCACCAGGTCCTCTGCCTCATTCAGCAGAAAGCATGTGTTTTTCCTCATCTTCCTTTTGTCATCTATGCACTTACAGAAGCTCCTCCTTTGGCATCCCTGGCCATATTCAATTCTGTTTAGAATTTGGCTTCCTTAACTGTAATTTGCGTGCTTGCACAGTGCCTCTGTTTTCCTACCAGGTCTTGCGTCCATGCTTCCATCTTCTGTATACTTCTTTTGTTTGTTTTTTGTTTTTCTTCCTTGTAGCCTTCCTGCCATTTTTACTTCCTGCATGTTGGTATAGACCTCTCCTGGAGGGAGGGGATCCTTGAAATTAACCAGCATTTGTGGGCCACTCTTCCATTCAAGGCCTTGTCCCATGGGACTCTTCCAAGCAGATCCTTAAAGGGACCAAAGTCTGCTCTCTTGACATCCAGTGTCATCATCTTGCTTTTTGCCCTACTCTCTCCTCTTAGGATCCTGAACTCTCCTATCGCAGGGTCACTGCAGTCAAGGTTGCCTTCATCCTTCACATCTCCAGCGAGCCTCTCCTTGTTGGTGAGTATGAGGTCCAGCAGAGCACCTCTCCTCACAGACTCCTCTGTCACTTGGGTGAGGAAGTTGTCAGTGATTTTCAGGAGCCTCCTACATTGCTTATGTCCTGCTGTGTTGTCTCTTGAGCAGACAGCTGCTTGGTTGAAGTCCCCCATGAGGACCAGGGCCTTGTTGAAAGTGAGGCTTTGCAGGTTTCGGGACTGTTTTGTACACAAAACGTGAAAAACAGATCTGTTTCTACTTTTGTAGGGACTGAGTGACCCATTCTTTTGATTTATACATCCTGTCCCCAGACCACTGAGATTCGGATATGGTTTGCTATTACAGCGTGAATTTTAAACACTGCATATTTGCTTTACAGGTTAAGCCAATTAATGAGAAGTTAAGAGAGATAAAAGGAGCTAAAATGCTGGTGGATGTTGTACAAACTCCATTTGCTCCACTGAAAAAAGTAATTCAGTTTGTGAGTGGGAATGGCTTGGTCTGTGAAACAGTTAAAGAAGCAAGACAAATAGCATTTGATGGACCAGTGAGGTTGAAAGTAAGAAGTTGAATTTTGTTCTATGTGTTGGGTATTTAATGCCATTTAAATATTTATTCTATAAACATCCTACAAAATACTGCAGATAAACATAAAATGATGCTGTGCTCTCTAGTCTATTCCCACAATAAACAAATAGCCAGGTATTTTACATGCTTGTATTTTTCTCTCTACAGTAGTACATTTAAATGATTTCGTAGGTAAAGGAGACAAATCAGAAAAGATTGTTAGTGTTCAGACTTATTTCTTGACATAGTCCTCTGTTGATGAAAGGAAAGATGAGGAAAAATAGATAATCCTGTTCTTAAAATAGTTGATTTTAAAAATACAAATATCTTGATAGCTTTTCTGTGAAGAAATGCTTTCAAAAATTATTTTAAAAATCTGACAGTTGCAGATATAGACTGTAGACAGATGAAACAGCTTCTCTGTCTCTTGCAGTTTTTTTTCTTTTTAGCCATATCTCTATTTCTGTCATTGTCTGTGGAGCACTTTTATACACTTACTAAAGCTTTTAAAAATCTTGGTTAGAACAGCTTTAAGTTGAAGGTGAGCATGGCATCTGGGTTGCTTGAAATTGAGATGACTTACAAAAAAAAAAAAAAAAAAACCACGTTCTTTACTAAGACTGAAGTTTTCTGTTTGTAAATGAGGTGTTCACTCTTCCAGCTGTAGAGTTTTCCTTCCATTATCACCTTGCTTGTTTTGCTCTACTGACCTCGCCACAACCTAAATTACTAACATACAGGAATTCTCCTATAAACTTCCTAAATACAAGGAAATCACAGGATTTCATTTCCTTTTCTGATCTGTTGTAATAATAACAAAATGTGACCCATGCCATAAACAGCAGGATTTTTTGTGGCTTAGTATATTTCATATTAGCGGGTTTGGAATACAGAGTCCAACAAGAATATGTTTGTCACTTGTTTAACTGCGATATTTTGATACACTAGTTCACAGTGTATTTTGGCTGCTTTGTGTTAAGAAATTATTTAGTTACTTACTAATTTTTACTTGCAGACAGTGGCGCTTGATGGAACTTTATTTTTGAAATCTGGAGTGATTTCTGGAGGATCAAGCGATTTAAGATTTAAAGCCAGATGTTGGGATGATAAAGAAATGAGCAAAATGAAAGAAAGAAGAGATAGCTTGATTAATGAATTAAAGGTAGGCCTCTTAAAGAGCACTTAACTGCAAAAGGCATAAAGTCTAATTTAATTTAAGAGTGGGAGAGATGAAGGTGATTCTCTAAACTTCCATAAGCAGTAAACAGGACATAATAATTGTTTATACTCTTCTAGTTTTTAGTAATGTACTGTGGGTCCCTGTCTTCAGCTGGTGGGTTGGTTCATGTACCACAGAGGTGGAGAACAAGGACAGTGTTGTTAATATATATTCCTTCAAGGAAAAAAACCTGCGGTTTAAAGTACCCTACAACTTGTAGCAAAAAAGTCAATACATTCTGCTAACATGAAAATATTTGCACAGACCAAAACGTGTCAATATAAAATAATTCTCCAAACCTCTAGTTATTGGAGGGGGAATGAGGGGTCAGGGCGGAGAGTAGCAATTTGCAAGTCTGTGCTTTCTTTTAAGAAATAAATCTATGTAAAATGACGCTTGAGTATGACCAATGCTATCAGCATTTACTTTGAACATGGCCATTGTCAGTGAGGCTAACCTTAAATAGTTAACAAACCTGAAAAACAAATAATTTCCAAATACATCGAATTTCATTTTAAATGCTTTTTCTCTTCTCCTATTGTAATATTTTTCTAGGACTTAATGAAGATCAAACGTAAGGAGACTGATTTGAAGCAGTTGCATGCTCAGTCTCATGGAACTCAGACGCGGCTTAAATATTCACAGAGTGAATTAGACCTTATTAAAAAGAAACATCTTGCTAATCTCTGCATGGTGTAGTACTAAGCCTTTATAATTTTCATGCTTAATCATTGTATTTTTGTGCATATCTTTATAAATTATAACTACCAGCAGTGAAGTATTACTTCCTAATATAGGTTTTTTACCTTAATTTGTTTTACATACAGCAGTTATGACTAAAGAATTACTAAAATATATATTTTTTAAATGACAAAATAATCTAAATGAGGCTTTTTCTAAATTAGTTTTTAAATTAATTTGAATTTCTGCTAAGTTTGGCCTATCATTTAGTAACTTTCCAATGTCTGGTTTAAGTCAACAGACACTTAAATGATACTTATGTAATTTGCTTCTCTACTGTAACTATTGCACGTAAATCAGCAACAAGTGTGAGTAAGTAGCATTTGAGAAGAAAATACTTAGTATTTTTAATCAGAAAAGTACAGTTCATCTGGATCAGAAAGGTGTTAGTTTCTAGGAAGCTGACCATCCTGTTAAGAAAAATTAGCATCTTTTTCCCTTCTATGTAGGAGAAATCAAAGCTGGAAAGTGAACTAGTAAATACTGAGTCTCAGCATGATATGATAAATGAAGGAGTACTACAGAGAGAATTAAAAATAGAAGAATTTCAGAAGAAAATCAATGAGGTAGGTCCTTCTGTCATAGTCAGCACAGTTTATGTTGTTATTCTACAGAAACTTCTTTCTGTACCAGGTGATATTAGAGCTTGGAAAACTAACTTTGTAACCTACTTTGTAGACTAGGTTTATAAATTACTCCAGTAATCATCCCACCTTTTCTACCTTTCTTACCAAGGTCACTGTGAACTGAAATGTACTTACTTTACATTTGGGTGTTAGTATGTATGAAGAAGCATAGCTTTGCAAATCAGTTTCATTAAAATCAAAATTCTGTGACTTATATGTGCCAAACACAAACCCAACCAAGGGACTGCATATACTTTGAATACTAGATGATGCTTTGCCTAATATATATGCTATAATTTCAGTTGATACAGGAGAAAATTAATTTTGAGTTTGAAGAATAGGGGTTTTCTTATTTTTCCTCTTCCTCCTCTGCTATTAAATATGATTTGCTCTTTGTAGTATTGAGCATGGACAGTCTATCAAATTTCACAGCTTTAAAGATGTACAGTACAAACTTCCAGTGTGGATCAAATCACAGAAAAATACTCCAGCTTTTTCATGTTTGAGGGTATAATCTCAAAAGTCTTATCTTACTTTTTCTGAGACTCCAATGTCTAAGTTTTTGGTAAGAAAATATTTACAGGATTTTTTCTTTTTAACGTGGAAAGATAATTACAGAGTGTGACTGCATGACTAAACCATAACCACCTTTTGCCATGAAGTGTTCCTGGCTCATATGGATCTGTGACAACATATACATACATGAAGCCCAATTTTAAACTCTCTGTATACCTATACACCCACAAGATTTACGGATCTCTTGGTAAATCAGCACTAAGCAGATGTCTGTAGAGGTGACTGCCCTTCTGAAAATCATTCTTTTTGCAGTCATGGCTGAACCCATTCAGTGTATACATGAAAACACACTATTGGTATCTCTTCTTCTGGAAAAGATGATCCACACTTCTGGAACCCAGAGACAGATTAAGCATGCACATGCCATCAGGAGTAGAGCTCTATCAGTTCTCTAGAGCTGAGAACAGATCTCAGTGCTGCTAGAATACTTTATTCTGGACTCTGCAGGTCTTGTGTCTAGGTGATGACATTACACCACTATATACTTGAAAAGCAAATAAAGAGCAACAGTGTAATCATTCCTTTTTTTTTTTTTTTCTTTGGAAAGTGACAAATATCTGTGTTTTCTGTTTTCTTTGATTACGCTGGGGGAATGAATAGAGTAGTTCAGTTGGAAGGGACCTACAGCGATGTAGTCCAATTGCCTGACCTCTTCAGAGCTAGCCAGAAGTTAAAGCCTAGTAATGGGGGCATTGTCCAGCCTCTTGAGCGCTGACAGGCATGGGGCATCAACCACTCCTCTTAAGAAGCCTATTCCAATGTTGGACCACCCTCAGAGTAAAGAATTTTTTCCTAATGCCCAGTCTGACCCTCCCCTGGCACAGCTTTGTGCTGTTCCCTCACATCCTGTCATCGGTGACCAGGAGCAGAGACCAGCACCTCCCTGTGCAGTCCCCTCCTCAGGGAGCTGCAGGGAGCAGGGACGTCGCCTCTCGGCTCCTTTTCTCCAGACTGGGCAACCCAGGTGTCCTCAGCCTCTCCTCACAGGACAAGCCTGCTAGCCCTCTTACCAGCTTTGTTGCCCTCCTCTGGATGCTTTCAAGGGCCTTAATGTCCTTTTCATATTGTGGAGCCCAGACTGCACGCAATATTCAAGATAAGGGTGCGCCAACGTTAATATAGCAGAAGAATCACCTCTTTTGATTGTCTAGCTGTGCTGTGTTTAATATACCCCAAAATGCAGTTTGCCCCATGGCTGCCAGGACACGCTGCTGCCTTATGCTGAGCCTGCTGCCAACCAGCACCCCCAGGTCCCTGTCTGCTGAGCTGCTCCCCAGCCACTCACCTCCCAGTCTGCGCCTGTGTCCAGGTGCAGCACCCGGCATTTACCCTTGGTGAACTTCACGCCAGTGATGATTGCCCAATGCCCCAATTTATCTAGAGCCCTCTGCAATGCCTGTTATTCCTCCAGGGATTTAACAGCATTGCATCTCCCAGTTTAGTATCATCAAACTTGCTGAGGATGCACTCAGCTTCTGCATCCAGATCATTAATAGAAGTGTTGATCAGGACTGACCCTAGATCTGAGCCTCAGGAAACGCTGCTGGTGACCAGCTGCCAGCCAGATGCAGCCCCAGTCACTACGATGCTTCGGGCTCTGGTGTTCAGCCTGTTCATCACCCAGCATAGTGGCTGAGTCAACAAATTCCTCGTTGCACTGATTTTTTTTCTTTGTTTCATTTTGTGGTTTTATTTGTTTTTTAAGACTGTTGTATGCCTAATGACTCTTGTTATTGAAGCCTACTCCTCCTCCCTTTTTATCAGCAACAGAAGTTCTTAAAGATGTTATGTGCTCTAACAGGTTAGATTTCCAGGCTGTCTTTTCTGTAGACAGTTCTGCCACCTCATAGCCTCAGCTCCCTCTCGTTCCCTTCAGATGGTCTCCAAAATAGTTTATGCTGATAGCTGACAAATTCAAAAGGTTGGTTATTGTGAAGAGATAGAAGACATTCAGTGAAGTGAATAGAATTAAAGCCCAATATAGTACCAAAAGGGGTTTCATACTGTGTTCTGCTAGAATTCAGGTAACAGCTCTGGTCTCTCTGAGAAATAAATAAGTTATTCTCTACTGCTTTCTGAAAGCCACCTTTGTCATAGGTCTTGCCAAACACTAAGGAATCTGGTACATCCTGCAGAAGAGTGTTGTTGCAGTTTAATCTGGAAAATTCACAGCCCTGCACCCTGATGCTTATGTTCCTCACACATATTCCTCACCACTATTAGGAGTTACATGAGGTGCATAGTACATTATATAGCTTAGACTGATAAGAATGGGTCAGAGGCTAGAAACTTTCTTGAATTAATCTATGACTGAAATTCTGCTTGTGGAGAAACCAAAACTACAGCGTATTGTCTTGGCTGTGTTACGGGCATGGGGGAGTGCAGATGTGTGTCATCAGCAGACACTGAGGAAGTCATTAGTGTTTGCACCATAGGAATCGCAAATCCAGGTAAATTTTCTTTTGCTTGTATTGGGGGAAAACAAACAAAAAAAACAATCTCCCCTCCCCCCCCCAAAAAAAAAAAAAACAAAACCAGGCTGCCTGTCAGTTTCCTGTGAATAATATTACTTGGTTAGATACAGCATTTGATATCTGGTTAAACAGGCCTACAGACCAAAACAATGTAAACAGTCGTTTTTTGGTCTGTAAAGTTGTCTTAAAATGTTGTTCAGTCCATTGCTTTTGTTAGTATGTACTGTATAATTAGGAAACAGGAGATTCTGTAGCAACTCTTTTGCTGTGGCTCTGCTTTAAACGGGATGTAGCAATTAATATTTATGGCTCGCTTGAAAGGATTAAAGTGAAGAAACGAACTACGTCGAGAAGCCTGTAGCTCATTAGTATCTTGTATACCATTTAGTTTTCTTTCCTTCAGGTGAGTGGGAACCACAGACAAAACTAAGGAAGTTGGTTATACTGTAATGACTTCGATTAACTTTATAATGACCAGGTGCTGTCAAGAAGAGCTTAGATGGGAGTTACATTTTGCAGATAATACACCTTCTATTGGGCATTTGTACTGAAGGTGTTATTTGAAAATGTCAAGTACAGATTCTTAGTTCCATTTGTTGTTTCCTTGAAGTGCCTTGAAAATCTAGTCTGTAGCATGAGATAATTATTTGTTTTCTTTCCTTGAGCTGCAAAACAGCATAAACATTGTGCTCCTTCTCTATTTATCCAAAGGCTGAAGATGCTGTTTTCAAGGAATTCTGTGAAGAAATTGGCATAGAAAATATACGTGTGTATGAACAAGAACACGTGAGACAGCAAGAGGAGATTGATAGAAGAAGGTTGTATTTGTAATTGAAATGTTAAAAAAAATATATATCAGATTGTGCACATCAATAAACAAGTAACTCCATCACAGGAAATACCCCAAAAGCCTATAAGACTGAAGGAGGTATATTACCATTGCAAGAATTAGCAGTGCCACTGCCATGGTTTGGGTTTATTAGACAGTTACAGCCAGAGATGTTTTGCAACAAAATTGAAGGTAAAATGTAGCATAGTTGCTAAGGCATAGTTACCTAAAATCCACATTGAGAAATGACAATTGACGATGATGTGAAGGCTTCGTCATGGTCATAAATCTTAAAGAAGAACTGGATGTAAAATGCAGTGATTCAGTATAGGAACGTACTTTTGAAGGAAAATGGCATCTTAATTTTCTTACAGGCAACTTTCAACTAGTATTCCACTCAAAGGTTGAATGTCACAGGATCACAAATTTGTATCTTAAGGAATGAGTATTAAAATGAAATGTCTGCTTGTGGAGCAGGCATTTTCTGGCAGATAACAATGCATTTCCTGACATACTTTATAGAAAGTACACTTTTTTTTAACATGATTACTGTGATGTCTAGTGCTGAACTCCATTTTTTTTTCAGCAGCATTTACAAAGAGACCCTCTGGCTGGCTTCCAGAAATTTGGCTAAATGTGCATCTTTGGCTAGAGTTGCAGTGAGATAGTGCAGTACGTTCTGTTGAAATTAAAAGCACCTGACAGAAGCGATTTGATTATTTATTTATGTTGGTGAGAACAGAAGTATGGTGATGTGTAGAAAGCTGTTAATATAATAATGGAAAGAGCAGCTTTTTGCATGGCTGTATGCTACCCTGCACATACGGCTTTGGTCTTGCTTGTGCCCTAACTTGCTATCATTAGTCCTGTAAGTCTGTGCTAGAGTGCATTCTTACCTTGGTCTAAAGAGCCTGAAGCTGGTGTTGTCAGCCCTTTTGCCTGAACAACAGATGCAGCACTGGCGGTATGTTATCCAGGAGCTTAAAGCTGAGAGACAGATAGTAACAGCTGAGAGGGAACCTTTCTGTGAGCAGCCACTTGGTTTTATTTCGTTCCTTTCTCACAGCAGAAAGTGAGGAAGCTTCTGCTGTTGTACCCCTATAAACAAATACAGGTCTCAATTAAGAGAGGATGAGCATGGCTGAAGATGGCCTAAAAAGCTCTGGTCTCATGTTACTTAATTACTACCTCCCAGCTGAGCTCTTTATAATCAGATACACGTGTGTGTCTGCTGATGAGGAGGCTAACTTGTAAGGCTGAGCAGGGAGTGCAGGCACTGGACGCAGCAGTAGGGTAGCTTTTGCCCAGCTCATCTCTCTATCGCTTATCTTCATCCCTTACACTGAGATACAGGAACCTTTAGCGTTAAATTTGATGTTGAATGTGACCATATTAGATCCTTATATTCTATTTGTGGAAAGATTACCACTGTATTTTTATAAATTCCAGTATATCTGCATGATTTGGTGTAGTGAAATCTATGTATGCAAATTTCTGTGATCCAGTAGAAGATTCAAAAAAATATGTATCTAAATAGTAGAAGTTGAAAATGTATCTTTTAATAATGTAAAATGACAGTTACTATCCTGGTTTGTAAGTGTTGGCTTGAAATACTGTACTTTCACTAGACTGGAGTTTGAAAATCAGAAGACACGACTAAATGTTCAGCTGGAATATAATCGTGATCATCTACAGAAATTAAAAGACACAGTCAGCAAGTTGAGGGAAACAATTCAAAAAGATGAATTGGAGATTACTGGGCTACTTAAGGTAATGCACATATATAATATATCCGGGGCTGAGAGGACAGAATGTGCCGAATTACAATTTTAAACATCACAAATTCTGTTGAGTAATTCTTCTAGTGCCTAATTTGGTCCTGACTTTGTAAGTTAAGAAACAAAAAAAATGCAGCTGCACGTTATTCTTTTAACCTTGGAATAGCCTGTCATATTAGAATATTTATTAATTATTTAAAATAAATTCACTAAAAATAAAATTGGGATTACTGTTTGTACAGGGTTGTGTTCAGTTTATATGAAATGGCAGCATATGACTACAGATAAAACTAATAGTATGTAGCTGAGACTCCAGCATATTTTATGATTAATAGTAAATAATGATGGTGCTTTGCATCTTTATGGTGCTTCACAAATACAAATAGGCATAAAATAATTTGGTATGAAAGCCAATTTAGATTTTTAATGAAAATAATATGCATGAACTCTTCTTTCATAGCATTTTTTGTTGTTTTTAATTACTTCAGCAAGATCACGTTGGTAATACGGAAAAAATATTCATAATTAATTTTCATAGTATTTTGCTTGTTAAATAAACTGTGCTTATGGTGCACTACAACAGTGCTTTGAATAAAGTAAAAAGTGCTCCAAAGTGTGTGTGTGTGGGGGAATGCATCATTTGACATACGCATTCTAGGAACTTTTAAAGAAACAAATAATACGCAAGAAGATACGTATTTCTGATACTGAGAAAAACAATAGACCGTGACTCAGTCATGCACAAAACGCTCTGACTTGATGGCCCATGCGTGCAATTCTGTGGAAATACATTAAGTTAAATTCTGAAGATACTTTGTTCTGATACTGTAATGGCAGAAGGTCTTGATCAAGTTGCCATAGTGCCGGATTCTTAAGCAGTATGTCTTCATGTATGTAACATTAGGTTTGCTATATTCTGGCACCTCATTTCTAGCAATTTAGCAGTTGTATGGGTTATATAGGGGTAGACTTATCTAAAGTACTTCAACTGTGTTTTGCTCTTTGCAGATACTTTTCAGAGATTCTTTATTTTATGCAGGTTGCCTCAGGATTTATCTTTTAATGAACAATACTTTTAAAATGATTTCAGGTACCTAAGGTGTTGCTAAATATGTCATACAAGTGCAGCAGATGGGATCCTTTTAGTAGGGCTATGGGAATAACTGAGGAAGAGAGTAGTCCGTGGATTGTAGGAGACCTAGGATCCATGCTGTGTTTGGCGGCATTATCATCTAGTCTGGTACAGTCACAAATCTGGAGCTGGCCATGCCTAAGTATACAAAACAGCTGGATCTTCTAATGTGTAAGATGGGCTTTTTTCACCGTGTCCTTCAGACTTTGTGCTGCAACACGTTTTGAAGTATTGTAATGGGTTTAAACATCAACTTTATGTATAGCTGTATACTAAAGGTTTTTTGGTAAAAGTATAAAAATGAAAATATTTTGATGCAGGATGAGGAAAAGCATCTAAAAAGGGTGAACGAAATTGTGGAGGAGGAGCAACGTCTTAAGGATACATTAAGTGCTCATAAGTCTGAGATTATGAAAACCCAAAGTGAAGTTGAAGAGTTCAGAAAGAAGTTGTTAACTCTTAATAGGTAATTACTAATTATACTCCTGAGAAAAATGATACATGTTATAATCTTTAGAGGAGTTCTTGTGATGTCTGAATTTCTCATGTTCTGTTTTCATGTGAAAGATCATTAGAGACACAGTAACTGGCATTTACAGTATGCATGAGGTAAAAACGGCTTCCACTTCCATATGTGGTTCCCAAAAGTAATGTGGATGAGATTACCTCATGAGAGCATCCCATAATGAGAAATGTTATTCTGTATAGTTTATATACCTAGTGATAGTTCTTATTGTAATTCCTGATAAATATATATTGATTTCTACTAGCTACATACTAGCTTACAACTTGATTTGAGGGGAGCATGTTAAAAGATGTTAAACAGTTCTTGAAGTGTTTTACTGCACATGTTGTTTGCTGGTAGTTTCATATATTCATTTGGGTTGTACAGCTAGTTTACTTAATGAGATTTTTTTTTCTGATTTTAGCGTTCCAATTTTCTCCAGTCCTTTCAAGTGTTGGATACCTTAAACTAATGTTAATTTTGGGTCACTGTTTTGTCCTTATCCTTCTTTTAAGTCAACTGCTTTAGAGTCAGTCTACATTTCAGTTTTCTCATGCTTGTTTATTACTAATGTGTTTAATGTACTGTTTCTTAATCGTTAGGTTTATGATGTTTAAAAAATGTATGTTGACACAGACTTGTAGGATCTTGGTGCTTTCAGGTGACAAAGGGGATGGAGAAATTTAAGTACCCATTTTCTTTATTTTTGATGGGGATTGCAAAGGTAACTGGTTTTCGTGCTGTTTGACTGTAGATGTTACTGGCAGTGATGCTGCTGCTCTTAATGGTTTTGTGCCATTTGTTTATGTAGGGAAGCTGCAAAATTACAAAAGGAAGCTGCAGCTATAGAAACCTCATTGGAAGATAAAAGATTAAGAAGACATAATATGCTTCTTGAGTGCAAGGTGCAGGACTTGAGAATAAATCTCCTATTTGGATCACTGGATGATATCAGTGAAGCAGAGGTACTTAAAATGTTTATGTAAGATAGATACCATTCAGGTGTCTATTATTAGGTGTCTATTATTTTTGTCTACCGAAATGTTGTTTGCAAGTGTTTTCGCCTGTGCTTGAAAAGTATTCCCGCAAGATGTCTAAAATCAGCGGTACAAATTGGCCTGAAGGAGTATTCTAGATAGACATAAGAGGACATACGAGGTTCAAGTCAAACATAAGTAAATGTGGCACGTACATGGGTCGAGATAATACTTGGTTAATCATGTATTCATAACATGAATATGGTCTAAAATCTTCCTTTTGTCTTCAGTAGATACAGATACTTACAGAAATCAGGGATAGGCTAAAATAGAAATATTTCTGCTAGCAGGGGATTGAACCTTACTATTTTTCTCAGTCTTCTCTCTTTCTCTAGCCAATCCCTTGTGAGGAGAAATTATACTTTCTCCACTATTGAAAAAAAAAAAAAAAGGCACTATTGCTTTTGAGGGAGTTGTGTCTGCAAATTTGGAAGGAATCTTGTTGAGCTCATTCCTTAGAAAGGTGCTTTTGTTGGAGGATAGGTATAAATGGGTGGGTCAGAAGCTAAAAATGAAGACAGTGAAATAGGCACTCATCTGAAGGGGATAGAGATGAATTGATAATCATCAGAGTATGTAGGTAGCTCAGTTATCAGTTCATGAATATGGAAGACAGAAAATAAGGAGGTAGGCAGTAGGAGTAGCAAATTTGATTCCTGGGTAATAACATTGAGAGGACATTATTATTATATTTGGTTCTGAGAAAGAAGCTTGGGAAAGGAACTGATAATGATACGTGTTTCATTCAAGGGTAGGTAGCTGTTTGAAATTGAGACTTATAGAGTACAGAAGATGCTCTGCCTGTGTTAAACAGAATTGATTTTTTTCTGAGGCCAACTGAATAGAAGAAATGCCTTGACTTACACACTGCAGAGCCTTTTCTTGAAAGGGGAATGAATTATTACAGAAAAGTAAATTATTTCCCATCAGGAGAGAGTGGTAGATTTTCATTGTGCAAATTGTTCTAAATAGATTTCAAATATATTACTGCTGCTTTCATCTTAGCTTTAAACTGAAATAGGCAGATATTTTCATCTTTATATAAAAGGTGCATTTATTTCCTTAGATTTGTAGGATCTTAAGTTACTTAAGTTTTGGATGAGGGAGGAGCAGTGAAAAGTTTAGCTCATACCCTGTTACAACTGTCTCGTCTTTTCCTGTCCTTTCAATGTATTGTTTAAAGAGTTTAAAACTTCACTGTTTTCATATTTCTGAACTGGAATGTCCACTGTATTTATAGCTAGGAACTGAAACAGAAGGCACTCAGACTACAACTATCTATGACAGGGAAGAGGCAATTAAGATAGACTACAGTGGCCTAGCAAATGACCTGAAGGTAATCTCTTGTTTAAAATAACCACAGTTTTATTTTTATTTGAAATATTTTGTTGACATTTATTTAGTCCTCACCTTAGCCTTCAATTGAAAGTTTTTTAAAACACTGGTAAGCCAAAGTGTGTGCGTATGTGTTTGTTTTGGTTTTGCAATCGTACATAGCAATATGTGGGATTTTTAGATAGCTCAGTTAACTATGTTACTAAATTTAGTTTAAAGCTTACTTAAACCATAAGAATAGAATAGAGAAATAGTAAATATAACTGATTTTTTTTCCTTCCTCTTTACCTTCTGCCTTTAATTTCCACCACAATAGATTACAACACAAAACTCTAGAAACTAGGGATTGGCTGCAAGAGGTGATGTGAGGGAGCTGCACCATCTTTCTGTAGTATTTTCAGAAACTGAGACTTAGAATTTCCCTCTGTAACAGTCACATATTCTTAGCAGGATTTTGTGTGTGTATATATTTCTTTTTAATCAGGAAAATAATTAAATATCAGAGGTTAGGTGCAGAACAAGGAGGAGTCTGTCATTTTAACTTACCTCAAAAAAAATCTTCAGGAACGTGTCTTGAAAGCTTTTCTCAGAAATCAAGTAATGATTTCTGCTAGTGTCCCTCCTGTGTTGTATTTAAACATGGACTTCTATGCTGAAGGGAATGTCTGTTTTTACAGGTCTTGTAGAACAATACTTAGGACCTGCTAAATTGATTTGGAGAGCAAAGATCCTGGGTTGAGTTTTTTGTTTAGTTGTGTTTCCAGATAAAACTATTAGATGAGTGGGTGCTTCTCCAGAAACCATGACTGTTTGTTGTATATGTTGAAATGTCTTGGCCTAAAAGCAAATTTTATGTCTCTGTTTTTTTTGTTGGTGTTATTTCTTTAGGACCTGGAGTCTGATGAAGAGATAGAGGCTCATCTGAACCAGATGCAGCAGGAAATAAAATCTAAAGAGAGTACATTAATGAAGACAGCTGCTCCAAACCTGAGAGCATTGGAGAAATTACAGATAGCTCGGGACAAGTTCCAAGAATCAATGGACGGTAACACTGAGTCTTATTCATCTCTTCAGTGGCTGTGAGAGTTCTCGCCCTAATTAAAATTATCTTTTTTTCTGGGGTCGATCTTGCTGGTTTTGCTTCTTTCGGGTATTGAGGTATTTCTTGTGCTTAAGTGTTTATCCTTAGTTGTCTTTCTACTTATATGTAAGTAGTGTTTAAAATATACTTTGCAGTATTTTATTTAAATACAGTTTGTATGGGTAGCAAAGAATCACTTTGCACAAGCAATCACAAGCGATTTCTTGGCCAAATGGCATTATAAAGTATTTTTACTTATTTTCTAAAAATGACTGACTTTAACAGTAAAATTGTTATTTTTTTCATAATTAAAAGTTTGCCCAGAATCACAGACATGAGCATCACTACAAAATTATTGGTGTCCTCAAAGAACATTGCAGACATTAAAATGCTACCAAAACCAAGGAGTTCTGAAGCAGTAAACACTGGTGCTGCTTAGACCACCCAGCGTAAAGAAACAATTAGGAGGCAAAATTTTGTTGCTTAGTCCAGAGCAATGTGGCATAGAGCAGACTGAATACATCCCAACTTTTTAGTTCTGGGGGCCACCAGTTGAAGTCTGGAAGGAAACTCATAGTGTTGATATGCTGCATGCATGTGCATTGGAACCTTTTTCTGTAGTACGTATTTTCTTTGATGCTTGTTATGGGGTACAATACATATTTGTTCTGTGTATTTTCTTAGAGGCTTATTATGGAATAATTTTAGTGTTTTTTTCATAGCTTTTGAGACCAGCAGAAAGGAGGCCAGAATATCCAAGCAAGAATTTGAACAGGTTAAAAAAAGGAGATACGAGCTTTTTAGCCAGTGCTTTGAGCATGCCTCTATAGCTATTGATCAGATCTACAAAAAACTTTGCAGAAACAGTAGTGCTCAGGTGTGTCATGTTCTCTGGTACTTGGCTTAAAATGGTACTTAAAACTTTGTTATGCAGAATAAGAAAACTTATTAATGTTTTTAGTATCCTTAAGACAGTTTCAGTTCTGAAGGAGAAACTTACACAAGTAATAATGACTTAAGAATTTTAAGATCGGAGGAAAATAATACACCAGACCGTGCTTGACATCAGACAGATATGTGAGCTTGAAGTGTTACCAGTAACAAATAATTCAAAATACTTAATCATTAGTATTGATAATTATAAAAATAATCAATTAGCTGTTTTTTTATATGATGTTCTGAAACTTCTTATGCCCCTCTTAAGTATCTTTTTAAAACGATAGATTTAATATATTGGTAACTTTTAAGGGATCTGTCGAAAGATTATGTCACAATTAATCTTTGCTCCAGTTTCAGTATTAATGCTGAAAGTAAAGAGGAAACACCCAAACACTTCGGTCACATCAGATTCAGTAGGTGGTTGAATGTTTAGAGTGCAGGCTTGAAGTTTTGTCATCTTAAACTTCAGATTTTGTGTTTTCCTTCAGAGTCAGATACTCAGTAAATGCTTTATATATTTAAATTTATTTAATTTAGATTCAGTAAATACTAAAATATCTTTAAACATATCCTTTCTGCTTCTAGGTTGGACTGTATAGTCAAGTATTTCTTTCTTTATGATTACTGGTCCCATACCTTTTACCCTAGACTAAATAATAGGCAGATCTTGACTTTGTCATAAACCGTGTACCATTTAGTTTATCTGTCATACTTTTTAATGTTTTAGTAAAATAGCCATTACTTTAAAATAATAGTTGTAATTTTTAAATGTGGGAACTGACATACAAAGTATAGGGGAAGGCCTACCTTTATTAAAATCTTTCTTCAGGTAGTATGAACTGTAGTAGCAACTCAAAGCTAGATTTTATAAACTAATGTTTCACAAAAAAAAAATGTAGTTTTTGAACAATCTTTACTTCCAAGCCATAAAGAAAACTGTTTTCATAGTCTAGTTTCCATTAGAAAAAAAAAATTACATAAAAGGTTGGAAAAAAAAAATTATTTAGTAGTTAAAAGTTTGTAAATAACAAATATGCAGAGCCTTTTCAAAATAGTTTTGTTAATTAGCCTCCTTGCTTGTTCTTAATTAAGAGGAATGTTCACTGGGAAGTTTTATAGCGCTGCTCTTCAGATGAACAAGTGTTTTCAATAAATGAAGCTGATTTACCAGCTTCAAACCTAGCTCACTCAGTATTTAATCTAAAAAATACCCATTGTAATAATTTTATAAATGTCATTAATATTGAAATGTATGCATTTCCAGGCATTCCTTAGTCCTGAAAATCCCGAGGAGCCTTATCTGGAAGGCATTGGCTTTAACTGCGTAGCTCCAGGAAAGCGCTTTATGCCAATGGACAGTTTGTCAGGAGGAGAAAAAACTGTGGCGGCTCTGGCTCTTATATTTGCTATACACAGGTAAAAAATTCTGGTATTATCCAAGCATTTGTTGCTTAAATGGCAAGAAGAAAGCATACTTATATGCTTATATACTTATGTACAAACCTGCTAATGCAGTATGCAGTCACATACTAAAATCCTTTACCTGTCATTACTTTTTATGAGAATTTTATGATAGTGACTTGCAAAGTAATAGGAATGTTTATTAATATTTTTGCACCTAAATGCAAAATAGTGTATTTTCTTTTACAGTTTTCGGCCAGCACCTTTTTTTATTTTAGATGAGATAGATGCTGCCCTGGATAACACAAACATTGATAAAGTAAGTTGGTCCCTTTTACCTTATCCTTTTATTTGCAGTAAAATGGTATGTCTTGCAGAAGGATGGCTACTTATTTTTAGAGGTTATAGGGATAAAGAGATTGATTATGCTGCGTTAACCCATTTCAAAATGTTATGTTTAGAACAGAAATAATGGTTGTATATGAGGTGTTTGACTAAGGCTAGGTTTAAATTCATAAATCTAACAGTATCTTAATCATTCTCAAAACTGAATTTGAAAAAATAGATCAGGACTGTGAAAGTATGCAGCGTGAACGGGTGTGATACAATCGAACATAAAGGTCATCTGTGACTGGGTTTGTTTAGTTGGAATTTTTAAACCCTTTGTGTTCCCTTAATACTAAGAAGCAGAAAGGAGTCTATCTGGGTGTTCAAAATCAAGTCATTCTATTACTGAAGATTAATTTTATATATTTAATTTGATTGGCTTACTAAATATTTTCATCCTTATTAGCACCAATTAAGAGCTATCACTCCAGTCTTTTTAGAATTCTTGCTTGATTGAAAAAAAGCTTCCAGTTGGTCTTGCTTCATTTTTTTCCTTTTGGTAGTAGTTAGTCACTAGAAAGAAAATTATGACAGAATACAAAGAAAGATTGCCAACTATAGATGTCAGTCTCTGGGAAGACAAGACTTGGTACAAGAAGACCTTGTTTAGGAGAGGAATCAAAAAGATCTCCACATGTACATGGATTTTTTTAATTATGGAAATATTCCTTTCTACTAAAAGTAAGAGAGATATTTCTACCAGTATTAACAGTGATGTCAGTCTTGGTAGAACCTAATAAATGAGAGCAATTTTATGAACACCAAACAGTTTTGGTTTGTTTTCCTACTGGATCTAACTGTGTTGTGTCAAGTACACTGCAGAGTTTGCTTGGAGGGTACCTCTGTAGTAAACAGCTTAGGAAGATCCATTAGTTGTGCCTGCTGGATAGAAGAATTCCTTCTCAGAGGTTACTCACCCCTCAAGCTTTGGGAGATGCCTTTTCCAAAACCTAAGTTCCTTAAACGTTTCGCAGGATCCAAGTCCATGAGGGGTACCCATCATCCACTACTTTTGAGGAGATGATGTACGCTGCATGTGTTTTAACACAGTCTACCATGTTTCAGCAATACTATATTAGATGTAATAGAACTGTAATGAAAATAACTAAGCAAGCATTAGAGTTAGCCTGTCAATTACATGATTGTTAATGAGATTACAAATGAAGTGATCACAAAACACCTTCATAATCCAAGCTTTTTAACAGGATACTTTTCTAGTTATTAGCCTTTCACTCAGGACCACTATGGCTTATCACAGCAGTTGAAGATGATCTATTTTGGTTAAATACTAGTACTGTGTTTTCTGGATGTTATTCTTAATTCTGGAGTCAGATGTATCCTGGCTGATGAAGATTGCTACAGAGTTAACCAGAGTGCCTCCAAGTTCTCCTGTCTTACCTTTCTCGTCAATTATGTATGCATTCATTGAAGTTCGTGGCTTCATTGGTAACGTTCTGACTTTGCATAGAGACTACAAATTGTGCCTTAACACAACTGATGATAGACACAGCAGTGAGTTTTCTGCAATTCGCCTCTCCAAGTAGGCTTATTCTGATACCTCTGACAGAAGAAATGTCCACTTTGTATCTTAGAATATGCTAAGCAATATTCCTTCTCAGAATGCTGTAAGCAATGACTAGCCTAGTTTCTTAATTAAAACATATTTCTGATCTGATTGATTTACTTCTCTTTAGATTAAAAAACACATTCATAGCTCACTAAGTATTTCCAAAAGAGTCACGTTAACAGTTGCTAACCAAACAGTTCCTGTCTGCTGCTCCTGCCACTAGAAGCATGGAAGGGGCTGGGGGAGTTTACCAAAATGGCTGCTCTTTTCACATACGCAACATAAAGCAGGCAGCCTGTGATGGAGGCTGTAACCGATAGCTACTTGCAGAGTAGCTGCGCATGTGATGCAGAACAAGGGTAACAAAATAGTGGTTTCCTAAATAAATAATTGTTTCATTAGCTTGAATATATATCTAGGTCTGCCTGTAGGGAGAGTTAAGACTACGCTCTAAGAATGTATGAAGTGTCTTAAACTGCAGAATGAGCAAAATCAAAATGGCAGTGATCTGAACGTATAACTTAAATGCTTCCCTGCTCCTAGGGTCTTCCTTATCTCTTTCCTTATCAGTAAGATGCAGTTTTTATCAGCCTGATACTAAAAAGCACTAAAATCTTCACAGGCATTTAATACAGCAAGTGAGCAAAAATGATACGTGGAAATGTTATATGTTGCTGGTACTCTGTGGTATCTAGTTTTTATGCTTTGAATGAAGAAATCTTTTTCTTTATGTTTTTCTGGTTTAAAGATTTGCTAAAGCAGATGTTCAATAATCTTTTTGTAATTATATCATAAATTGAATGTTAATGATGTAATTCACTACAGGCTGTTCCTCAAATAGTATCTTCCACCACACATGGATAAAACTGTACAGATTGACTAAAAAAGTACTTGTTTCCCTTTACTATGTAATTTATATTGTGGGGCGCTGCCTTATTCAGTCTCCAGTTTATAGCTTAATATTTGTACCTTTCATTTTGCAGATCATCGGAAAAAAAAAATTGTCACCTACAATGTGGACTAACATTAAATGCAGACTAGTAAACAACCAGTAACAGCTTTTTCACTTTTTTTTTTTTTTTTCAGATTTGGGAATTTCTACCTCCCTTCTAAATTCTAATACATAAAATAATTTTCATTGGCACTGATGTTCTTCCGTAGCTTTATTCATTGGAGTGAATGATTGTTATCATAAAGCAGCAAATCAGAGGGAGGTTCTTAAGAATATGCAGTGTATGTCTTAAGACAGTTTTCTATTTTTTATCTTGCTTATTTCACAACTGAATCATTGAATTCTGTTGCTAATGTAGTTCAGTTCTTTCCTCACCATTCCCTGATTATAGTAATTACAGTGTGGTTTCAGTTGGCGAGAACTAACTATATCATTTGGCTTCTTTCCAAAGGTATCAAGTTTCATTAGGGAGCAGGCACGTGAACAGTTTCAAATGATAGTTATTTCTCTGAAGGAAGAGTTTTATTCCAAAGCAGATGCATTGATTGGAGTGTGTCCAGAGGTAAAAATTATTACTTAAGTTTTGTTAACTAACACAAGCTGGTTCTGTTGAAGTACCGATTTACACCTGAAGAATTACTAGTGAATTATATATGAAGTTGTTGGGTTTGAACTATTTTGTTTTCAGAAGTAACTGCATGTACTGACTTGATGAAAAGATCACTTTGGTAACTCAAGCTCATTATTGTATCGCAGTCATTTATGAAGTGTTTACTTCAAGTAACAGAAATGTTTTACATTCTGTGATCCTTCCTCTTTTCAGCATGATAACGGTATGTTCAGTCAGGTACTGACTTTGGATCTTACCGAGTATCCAGATGACCAAGAAGAAATGGAGAAATATGTACAAAGTTCTTCATAAAAATAAAACATGGATAACTTCAGGGCCAGGTGACAAGGAGAAGCATGTTTACAGCTGACTCTTAAAATCTGAAAGTGGGTATTAGAGGTCAATAGATAAACATTTACATTTAAAAAAAAAGTATTCTAAAACTTTGAGGGAGTTACTCATTGATACAGTTTGTTAACAAGAGAGAGACAGGTTTTTTTATTAAGTGTGTATTATTCCAGTAAGCAAAGCCTTTTCCTTAAAGGTATTTTTTGTTTTTTCTGTCTTAAGATGAAGGATTATGGGTTCACATAAGCACACTGCATTACAGAGAATAAGACTTTTTTTTATGAGAAGAAATGTGTTTTGATTTATTTCCAGTGCATGTTAACACTGGTCTTGTCAGGACCTTTACAGGTCTTTGTGTTGCAGGTGCATCTGTGTGCTTTGAGATAGGATTATTTCCAGTATCTTGATATTTTAAAAAACAGGAATATAGCCATTGTCTTGCATGACTTGTGTGATTCCGTTGATACTTCAGCTGTCCACTGATACGTTATGAAAACAGTGAGCTTTACAAAAGCTTACCTTACATCTCTAGGGGTTTAATGTGACCTGGAAAAAACTTCCAAGGCATTGTACCCTGTACACAACAGGGAAGAATAAAACAGGTGTGAGGCAGCGGCCATAGAGGTAGCAGCCTTAGAAAAAATTATCTGCTATTATTTTGCAATTGAGTTGACAGCTACCTGTTATATAGCTGTCCCACTGCCATCAATCTTGCTGGCTGTGCTTCATCTAAGAAACACCAATAATAAAGTTGGTTACAGAACATTATTTAAGAGCTAGAATCAATTAATCTGGCCTGTGTTTTACCTTGGTGCATACTGAAGACCTTTATTTGGCTTATGCTGCTCCTAATTATATCTTGTGTTCATATACTAACTTCCTGTAGTCCACCATGCTTATTACACACTTATACCTTGTAATGTCTTGCTTCTACAGTGCTTGTTGCACACAATTGAACGCTGGAAAGTTGAGGTTTCTGCATAAGGAAGGAATGACCTATGTGAGCGTTAGATAGTGTGTTCCTATGGAAAGCATTTCAGTGACTTAAGTGGACACATTTAACTGTAGAGAAATGTTTATCGAATAGTTAATGTTGCTGCTACACTCCGTTAAATAAAATGATTTACTCTGACCATAATCCATAAGTTTGTAATCCTTATTTAAACGTCTATTAACAAGCATGGCAGTGCTTTTATTGGTGTGAAGGATGAACAGAAGAGCAACTGCTGGTGTTTTTCAGAGATTTTTGATCCACATCCATCTGTATATTGCAAATACATAAGCTTGGGGTTTTAACCATTTATGCAGAACAGGGGGTTGAAATAGGAAAAATACAGTAAAGAACTAAACAACATGTAAAGAAAGGTAAAAGCTACATAGATTAGCTACTATACAAGACTGGCCTGGTTGATTTTAAATATTAGAGCATGTATTAGATGTCCTATCAACTTTATTATACAGCATAAACAAAACAGGATAATAAATGGTCAACAAGACTGTTTCAGTCAGTAAAGATCTTAGACCCATTTAAAAAAAAAGTACAAAAAGAACCATCTAGAGTAGACTCAGCAAACATTTAACATGTCCCGTTGTAGGGTTAATTTCTTCACTGTACTCAGGTAGTAATTTCAATGAGGCTTTAAAAAAGTTACTCTTTCACATAACTCAAATCAAATGCAACAGACTGCACGTTCTGTCCTTTTTGACTGTTTTAAACCCTGAGGTAGCTTTAAGACAACCCTGTCCATACAGTGGCTAAAATGTAAATGGATGACAGTTACATGATAGGGGTATAACCCACAAAATAACCCATTAATTACTTATCTGCTTTTCCAGATCCAAACGCAAAGCACTTGAGTAAGGAAAGGCTGTTGTACAAGTTACCAGTGTCTACAAAACCGAAGAATCACCAACGTTTAGTTGCAAGTTGATCCTCACAAGAGGGAGGGAATATGGTTTTTTAAATGTGGATCTAATTTGAGGCACAGGATAAAGTGCTACATGACTTTAGGGTACAGCTTAAACTGACCTCTTAAGGACTGACTATTTATCTGTAAATTATGCTGCAGTTTGAAGCATCAGTTTAAGTGTTCTAATCTGATACATCATAGTCCAAAGAGCATGCCTAACCATTGAAACTACCCAGTCATGCTGATTGGAGAGGCAAGTTCCATAGGTTAGTCTTACCAGTAATGGTACACAATGCTAAAAGACAATTTTCAGAAGTGATGTGTGCAGAAATGCAATGTCTCAAAGGGAAGAGATGCATTTGGCCACCTTTTAGGCTGGTTTTACTTTAACTTTAAAAAAACATCTGAAAACATGAGAACTGGTAGTTGGGTTCTTTGGGTTTTAGTGTATGATAGAATTCTTAAGTATGGTTTCTAAATATAGAGTATTTTCATCTGAGATAGGAGGAGGGATGCCCATGTATTGTTTAGATTGCTTTTCTATGCAAAGTATCTTCAGAACTTTCATTTGCCTACTTCAGAACAGGGACAAGGACATCCCCCACCAAAAGAACTCTAACCATCTCAGCAGTGATTAGTCTAAAAAGAAGCATGTGTCTTAGTTTCAAGCTTTTCATTTTGTAAACGTATTACAGAACATGCAGAAGTTGTTTTCCATATAATCATTGAGGTTGGAAAAGACCTTTAAGATCATCAAGGCCAACCGTTAACATAGCACTGCCAAGTCTACCACTAACCCATAGTCCTAAGCACCACATCTACCTCTTTTAAATACCTCCAGTGATGGTGACTCAACCACTTCCTTGGGCAGCCTTTTCCAATGCTTCACAATGCTTCCAGTGAAGAAGTTTTTCCTAATATCAACCCTAGGCCTCCACTGGCACAACTTGAGGCCTATCGCTTCTCAGTCAAAGAGGCCAATCACCATCTCACTACAGCCTCCTTTCAGGTAGCAGTAGAGAGCAATAAGGTCCCCCTTGAGCCTTCTCGTCTCCAGACTAAACCACCCCAGTTCCCTCAGCCGCTCCCCACAGGACCTGTGTTCCCAGCCCTGCACCAGCTTCATAGCCCTTCTCTGTGCATGCTCCAGGACCTTGATGTCCTTCTTGTAGTGAGGGGCCCAAAACGGAACACAGTATTTGAGGTGCAGCTTCATGAGTACATTGTACATGTACTTCAGAGTACAAGGGGATGATCACCTCCCTGGTCCTGCTGGCTACACTATTCCTGATAAAAGCCAGGATGCCGTTGGCCTTGACCACCTGAGCATGCTGCTAGCTCATGTTCAGCCAGCTATCGACCAATAACCCCAGGTCCCTTTCTGCCAGGCAGCTTTCCAGCCAACCACTCTTCCCCCAGCCTGTAGCACTGCATGAGGTTGTGCCCCAGGTGCAGGACCCAGCACTTAGCCTTGTTGAACCTCATGCAGTTGGCTTCAGCCCATCGGTCCAGCCTATCCAGATCTCTCTGCAAAGCCCTCCTACCCTTGAGCAGATCAACACTGCAAGCTTACTGACAGTGCACTCAATCCCTTTGTCCAGATCATTGATAAAGATACTGAAGAGAACTTACCCCATTACTGAGCGCTGGGGGACACTGCTGGTGACTGGCCTCCAGCTGGATTTAACTCCATTTACCACAAACGGTGTGGACCCAGCCCTATCACTTTCACTTCCCCATACAACCTCATTTGTGCTATGTGCTCTCACAAGGCATTACCGATCAGCTCCACAAGGAACCTCAGAGAAACCTGCTTGAAGCAACCTCCAGGACCCCCAGATACAGGTGGGCTTGTATCAGCACAAGAATGACCCTGAATATGCTCTCCTGCAGACACTGAGGTGAGAGGCAGCTGACTAGAAAATTCCAGAAGATCAGCAGTGTTAACAACTGAAGCAGTAATTCTGTCAGTCTAGTGCTGGAACAATTTAGTGCAAGGTGAAGTGACCTTGAAGTACCTCAGGAAAGAAATGAATGTACTGCCTAACTTTAGTCATTTGAGTAGTTTAACTGACAAAGTTACACACTAGAAAATGTCAGATACATAATTAGATACTACCCTGTTTTATTTCCACTGCATTAAGACTGTCCATTATCTGCTGAGATAACTGGCAGCATACTCTACTGTTTAAACAACCACTAGAGTATTTCCGTGGAAATATACTGCAAAAGGGTCAGTAAGCCCCCACGCATGCCACTGTATTTTTCTTGCTTTATTTCCCTCCCTGTAAACTCATGCCTTAGTAGACTGACAAATGAAAAGGAATGCTTGTGCTAAAAGCGTAAAATAGGAAAGTTACTGTGATGTAGGTTCCATAAATGCAAACATTTCCTGCTCAAAGCAGCTTAGAGGTCTGAATCTTGCAAACTTGTACTGACAGACCCCCCCGAAGAGATCAACCTCCTGCAGCCTAATTGCAGATCAGCTGATAAAAAGAATTTTAAGAAATCCTTCATTTTAAAGGCAACTAACAGGTAGTTTCATGGTATGCCAACAGTTAGTAACAAATATGAACAGCACCTCCATTGTGGTTCAGATCACCATACTCAGGCCAAAATGTTAAGAACTTGGTCCATCTGACTTCAAGAACAGGCAGGTAAAACTTGTATCTATGTGCTTCTAAATGACCTTACAGATACAGTTTCAGCAGTACAGAAGTGCCTGCAGAGCGACTAATATTACTCTCAAAATTTCATACGCATCACACATTTACATCCCTAGAAAAGAAAATGTTAAGATAGATACACAATTTTTATTCCACTTGAAACCATGGAAATACTTAGCTCAAAACCTTCAATGCAGAAATAAGACATCTGCTGTTAAAAACCTTTGGGTTTTGTGTTTTTCTCCCTTCTCATTCAATAGTGGGTATACCATTATCTGATTGCTTGATTCTCTTGGGAGAGTCAGTACCATTTTCTCCTAATTTCTTTTTAGCACTGTCCACACATGAAGTTCCTGTGGAAAGAGAGGGAAAGAAAAACAGTAAAAAGTATTTTAATCGTGCTACATACATGTTTTGTATATGTGCATAAATATATATGTTGTGGTTTTTTTTTTTTTACAAGCACTAAATATTAAAACACAATACTGATCCACTAAGGGTCTTGTATTTGGATTCTAACACCTAGTAAACATCTGCAGCAATTCAGTGACCCTGAGGCTTCTCCCAACACTGAGCTGTGGTACTAAGATATAAAACAGTAACTAGCTAACTATACAGCTGCCTTTTGAAGAAAATGAGTTTTCTGGTTTTGTGTGATAATGCCTATGGAGTTCACAGGCAAGAAGCTTCTGTAAAAAGTCTGGATCTCTTATTCAAAAAAAGTCTTTGATATGAGCTACTGCTGAAGCAGAAACAGGAAAGGTGAACAGTAAAAATGAATGGAAGGGAAAGGCCCTCAAAATTATGACATCTATCACCTAAAACTAGTTTTGAATTTTTACTTTGCAGAGCTGTATTAGGAAATTTTAACTTGGTATATATTCCAAAATGCAAGTGTAACAGGTGCTAAATTTACTTGTAAGGAAGGTGGTAACTAAAAGCTCCTTAGTAACTTATTAAGTTGAACTGCATTAAGTTGATCTGGTTTCTTCTCCATTGGTGCCTGGTTGTGCTTTCCTGAAAAGGGGGATTTATGATTTCATCTCAAAGACAGATATGCTTAAAATCAAATTCCAAAATTAATCTGTTATTACACCTGCCCATAAGTATCTTGGACCTTGCATACTTTTTGATTGTGGAAGAGTGGGGTTTTTAATCTCCTGCAATGCAGAAGACCCTTAACATACAATAAAGAAGTGATACTTCTATACAATTCTGATCCATTGTAATCCTGACATTTGCTGCAGCAGCACAAAGATCTTAGAAGTGCTATGTTTTTAAGTTGAAGTGTTGCTTCAAAGGGATACCTTGCTATTTTATACAAAAAAAGTGTATTATTGCTCTGCTTCAGAAGGATCACAGAATCACAGAATTGTAGGGGTTGGAAGGGACCTCAAGAGATCATCAAGTCCTTACCCCCTGCCAAAGCAGGTTCCTTAGAGCAGGCTGCCCAGGTAGGCATCCAGATGGGCCTTGAATATCTCCAGAGAAGGAGACTCCACAACCTCCCTGGGCAGCCTGTTCCAGTGCTCCATCACCCTTACCATGAAGTTCTTTCGCATGTTGGTGCAGAACTTCCTGTGATCCATTTTCACAAAGGATCACAAAGATAATTGTACAACACTTCAAAAATTCACCTTTAGTATTACATACCTTACATAAATGTCTTCTTTAAAAAGAGAGAATCTATGTTTGGAAATTTAAGCCAAAAGTCATGGATGTTAATGTCTTAATTTAATCAGCGCTAATATTTTTGATATATGTTTGCTGGAGTTTGTCATTTTACTGACTGATGACACCCAGCAGTTACATGCTACTATATGGAAAGAAGAGAAAGAATCTGTTAAGTAGACTTTTACAGTTAAATCAGAGAATTGCACAATTGTCATTTGATTACTTTGTAAGTTACAGACTTATTTTTGTATCTCTGGTAGATAATGAAACTTTGTGAAAATAAGAACATTGTTTACCCAACAGCGTTGTGCTGTCCACTCAGTCAGCATCTAGAGAAGGGTGAGAGACAGCAACAGCACAAGTTAGCATCCAGTTATTGCACCTTTAAGGTAAGGCCCCAAAATACCAAAGTTATATTTCTTTCATATAGCCTGACAGGCTTCTTGTGCTATTTTTAAAAATAGATTTTGCATATGAGCACCAGTTTTAAAACAAAAAAATGGAAGAAGTACTTTTATGGGCAGTAAGAAATCACTGAAAGTTCATGAGTAGGGGTAAGAAAAGAGTTCCCTGCAGGGTAAGCCCAGAAACAATAACAAAATAATATAATGTCAATGTCTGTTATAAAGCAAATGTGAAAATAATAAAACCTGGCAGTTGGGTACCACAGAGAGCAGTTACCCACATCTGAAATCAGTTTTCTTTGGGATCCTGACTTGTAAATAAGAACAACAAGATTTAGAAGTCAGAGGTCCCTCTTCTTAAAGTAGTATGCCAATCAGTAATCCCACTGAATGAAAAGGGCAGCATTATGGTCTGATCTTGCAGTCATTTCCAACAAGAATCACCCTTTTTATTTCATATTTAAAGTTCAGTTAAATATATTTCCCACCCTGTGCAATATATTGGATAGTCTGGATTCAACATGCTCTAGATGCTTCTCAGACTATGAAAGTATATTCGTAACAATCAACATTAGTATGGCAAAGACCAAAAAAAACTAGTAGGCTGAGGCTATTTCAGTGTCTGACATTCTACCCCAATGTATTTTCCAGTGTCTGCACTGCAGACAGACCTTCCAAAATCTAGATGCTATATTTTCTAGCTTTCATGGTCAGAAAAATCTAAGCCAGTCTAAATGGACTATTAACCCACTTACAGAAACAATTACATAATTTTGGCATTTACCTGTGATCTTCTTTTGTAGAGAGCAAGGGCAAGATACCTGCTATGCACCACTTTGCAATAACTGTAGACAAAGCAGTTTCACTGACATGATAAGATTTTTGAAGTGAGAATCTTCCCAAGGTTATTTTCCCCAGCTCTCTGAATGAGCCATAGTAGAACTGTCCTTGTTTGGAAAACGTTAAAGAAATCTCTCTCCTTTCCTTCAAACTGTTCTTTTTCTACTACTTTATACTAAAGGCTTTCTATTGTTATGGCTAAGAGATTTTAAGAGTTGAGAGACCACAGATGCAAGGGGGAAAAAAAAGTGGGTAAAAGGATCTACTTGGTAAAACTTATCTTGTCCATTCACAACTGTTACCTTCTGCCAAGGTATTGAATTATTTCCCATGCTAGCATAAAATGCACTCTACAGAACGTCATTTACTGTCAAAAAGTGGAGTTTTATTCCACAGCTCCTACTTTTCTTTCACAAAAGACTATCCTTACACTCAGGTACTCTAACACAGTCCTAACTGTGTTAAGCTAAATGCTACTGGGTATACTGTTTACATCCTTTTCTGATTTAGTTTCCCACTTTAAGCTTAATCATGAATTTTGGCTCAGTTTATCCCACCAATTATTATATATTTTTTTTAATTCTCTTTTACTATCATGACACATTTTATATAATACTCAATATACCAGAATAGTCCAGACCAATAAATAAATAAACATAAGAGTGAGTATCTTAACCAAATACTACAAAAAGACAAATTCAGAATTAAATTTTAAAGAATCCAAGGAACTTACACAAATAAATGTGGTTACAATTTTGGCATGTGTTTCAGTTCTACAAGTCAATAATAAATGGAGATGTTCCACAGGCCTAGTGCTAGCGACCCACAGTCATCATTTCAGCCCAACTCCTAACTGTTCAGATACAGCATCCTGCTATGTACCTACTCTAAGTTTTCTGAATTAAGAGAATACATTACCTGGACTTCTGTGCTTGCAGATTTGAGCAGTCAGATCTTGTACATACTCTGGGAATTGTTTAAAGCAGTCCCCATAAGATACTACTTTTATCCCATGCAGAAGCATATCTGCCTGGAGCTTAAAAAAGTGGTCTTCATTTTCTTTAAGCACCAGCATATAATGTTCTAAATCCACCTTATTCTTTAAAGTATAAAGAAAGAGAGCTTGGAATATCTGATCACGTAGAGTCTCTCCACAGCCCAGAAACAAAAAAGACTTTGTTTGATACAAATTTTGAAGAACTTCCTGTTCAGAAATATAAAAACAGAAAAGCTACATTTACTTTGACAGTCAAAAGATCAAAGTAAGAGCTTTTAAAATGCATCAGGCATAAAAGGAGAAGCAGAGCATCCATCACTACTGAACTGAATTAAGCATATATTTTAGGATTGCGGCAAACTGACATTTCATAAGCACTGTTTCTACAAAAAAATATATCTTCAAAATTAAAAGTTACCATAGAAAATTAAGTACATGTAAATATTTCCAGTAAGGACATTTTAAACAGAAAGAATAATGATTATAGAATATTAGACTCCTGATAGGTCAATCACTAAGTAAGGAAAATTAATATTCTTTACCAAATGTTTGATTTCTCCAAACATGTAACACAACATTAAGGATCCAAGATCTGGAGCTAGTTATAGCTTATGCCCCTAAAAAATGAACCCAAGCAATCAGATAGTAAAGAATCATTGCAATGGTGTTTAACATTTGCAATGGTGTCTAACATTCTAGGTCTGGTGTTCTTCCTTAAGATAAATTCAAAGAGCTTTAGAACTATGACATACAACTGGGGTTTTTAATTGTGACTTGCAAAGAAGCAGTATACAGGGGCATACATTGCCCTAGGAACATAACTGGCTTTCTGAATAATGTCATTTTTCTGTGTCCCAATTATTTAAGCTAGGGTTTTGTTGGATCATATAGGCTAAGGTAATGTGTATGAAGGGACAAAAACAAAATAGTTTGGAAACACACAGTAAGAATTTTAAAAGATCACACAAACCATGACTTCAGGATCTTGAGTAACATCTTTATATCCTGAAGGATCTAGCACCATTCCACAAGGATCCGTATACAAGCCATGAATATGAAGAACTCCATATTTTATATGACCTCTTGCCCACTGAAGAACCTAAAGAAAATTAAACATTACATCTACTATAGTGAAATACTGCAAAAAATATACAGCTGTCCTAACATATAAAACCACTTAAAGCAGAAGTAATTTCTGCATTTTTCTGCAGCAAGAGTTTAATTACTAAGCTTGTTTTAAATTACAAGGAGGTGATTGCTGATACTGAAGATGATTGCAGCTTTTCAGTCCAAACAAGCATTCAACCAACAAGCAAATTCCAGCAATGCTGACAGAAAATACATGAAAAGCAAATTACCAGCTAGGTGAAATCTTGTGATTGTTACAATTATTTCATGAAAGTTTTACCAGTTTTTAATTTTCCAGGGAATATAGGGAGTGGTTAATAAATGTGCCGCTGAAATGTCATTTGGTGAACTGTTATCAGATTATTCAGAATAAACACACTGAAAATAAATGTCAGTGCATCAGCTGTTAACTTATAAGTATACTTTAACAATTAAGAAGTTTTAGCCTTAACAGACTTTACACAGTAAAACAATCTGTCGATGAAGACTAAGAGCTGCCTTCTCTTTTAAGTCATACCTTATCCTTATCTTTCAAGTCCAAAGACTCCATAGGTTTTCCCTGTTGATGACCAAATATTTCAAGTAAATTGTCATAATTTGTAGTCAGAACCATTGTGCCTCTCTCCATTAGTCTCAGGATTGATTGCAGAACAACAGGGTTCTGAATGTGTTGTTCTAAGTTATCAAACACCTCCATTAAGCAATCCTGGAAGAAGTTGGGCTTTGTATCCCCAGTACGCTGAAGAAAGAAAAAAAAATATGAACACTTCATAAGTATGACATGTGACATTATAAATACCTCTAACAGAAAACCCATATTTACTTAATGCCAAAGCATTTCTTTAAAAGAGAAATAGGTGTAATAACCTAGGAACTCACACAGTATATAAAGCATAAATGTCTGAATGAACAAAAAAAATCAGAAATAATCTCCACTTTATACCACTTAAAGTAATACTGTAGTTTGCTCAAGGAAGCTTGTGAGGTAGGTACAGTAAAACCAAATTGTTTTGTTACAGTTAAATCCTCACTGTAAAAAAAAAAAACATGAAGGTCTGCTGTCCTAAAAGCACAGGTGACATTTGCCCAGAGTACCTGCTGGGACAGACACGACCACATATCAATTCTATAAAATATACAGACTTCTTATTCAATAAGCACAGAACAAATGTCTAAGCCTCAAGCAGTTACTGCCCTACCTACATGGAAACCTCACCTTTCTCAACATACTTTTACTGCTTTGAAGATCAGTTAGTGTACTAAAATTATTATTCCCTAGATTAGAAGTTTGTGATATACTACTAGAGGGTGTGGATTGTTTTGTGGTTTTGTTTATATTTTTGCTTCCTAATTGTAAAAGAATTTCTTAATCATTAAATCTGCTGCAAAGCCTAACAGGCTCCTCCCAAAAGGGAGAGGTTACTATTATACTTCACCTGTAGAGAAGCTTGTAACCCTCACCACCTGCTACAGAACATTGAGCACATCCTACAACTTAGCAGTATTTACATCACTCTGATTGTATGTGTATGTCACTAATTGGCGAAGACTTGGCAAACCTATTAATGCACAATTTGAAAATCTCTGGGGCCTAGAATCAAAGGCTGAGAAACCGGGCATGTATGGACTGACTTCAGTGAAGCGTGAGCTACAGCAGTTCAGTTTGTGTGATCTAAAGCTATCAGTGGGGTCAAAGTCTACCTGTATTTTCACAGTCTCACTACCTTTAGCAAGCAGAGCTCTAAGTTCCTCTTTCAGTGGCAGGCAACATTATGTAGAATATTTAATAGTCAAGACTCTTGCTTGCATTAATTATGATGAAAGCTTACTTGCACTAAAATAGTTTTTTTGTGTGTTTTTTTTTTAAGCCTCTCCACATGTTCAGTGTACTTTATGAGTATGAGCAAAATTTCAATTTTAAACAGTAAAATTTGAGTTTTGGCAAAGAGGCAAAAATTTTAGTTGGTAACAAAGTAAAAATGTATAATAATTCCAGAAGTCAGCATGTGTTATAAACACACTCACTGGTGACATTTTCCTGATGAGATCATGTGCAACCACAAGCAGGTCTCTATCTTTGATCACTTTTTTACGAAATTCAGCAACATCTCCTGGATGCAGCACCTCCAACTGTTCAGCTGCTTCAATTACAGCCTCAATGCAGCTTCTCCAGGAGCACAGCGCTGGGATTCCTGGTGCGACAGCAGCACTTACTCCAGTTCCAATTACAAGAAGAAGGTCCCGAGGCTGCTTTCTTATCAGGCTTTTTAAGAATTTTCTCAAAAGAAGAAAACAAAGAACACAGATCATTTTCTGCAGTTTAGTACATTTTCTACTTCTAACTTGTCTGAAGATTTTCTGTCACTCAAGAAGTCTGTATGAGATATTAACACTTGTGCAAAATACTAAACACCCAGAAGGAAATGAGTCCTCCTTCTCTGTGCAGAAGGATGGCAGCAGTTAACAATCCTCCCCAAAGCTAAAATGGACTTTTCCCCCCATGTTAACATGCATAATAAGAGCCATAAGATGACAGCAACTTTAAATCACTAACACTTTTGAGATCCAGTGGTTGACTACCAATTTTCAGTTCACTGGGCTAGCCAAACACTATTTCAAATGAAATTTTGAAAAAGCAGTCAAAGGACTGCCCGATCATTTATTTAATGCACGAGACAGAAAGTAATTAGAACTATTACAAATGGGAAGGTTCTACTATTTCAAACAAAACTTGGTTTTATCTGGAAAAAAAAAAGCAGTGTATTTATTCCCACTTATTCTCACTTTAGGACACACAAACATAAGAACAGTCATGCTTGTACAGACCAAGGGTTTATCTAGCCCCCTGTTCTGATGCTACTATCCACAGGTTACAGCCAAATGCACTTTTGAGAGTATCCCATATTCATTGAACAAGACAGCACAAGAAACTACCATGAGAGTCTGGCTGTGTTTCAGTAATAATCCTGATGCTTATACAAAATAATTACATTTAAGCCCTTATTCCAAATATGTATTTTGGCACCAAGCCAGTGTAAAAGAACTGATGTTTCCTCACCAATTATTCTTTACACCATTACATTACAAAGATGCGTAAAGACATTTAAATCACACAGAGAAGTCACTGTAGATACACAAGGATTTCAGTAATAAAAAACCTCAACATTCCCTTGACTTTCAAACCTACCTTTACAGTTAATTACTGTTAATCCAGCATCACAGTTCTTCAATACCTCTTATTTCACATTCACCTGAAACTATCTAGCTAAAACTGAAACATTTAACTTGAAATGGCCTCAGGCAAAGAAATTAATAAACCTGTTGATAATGGTAATGCTTGTAGCTAAAGCCTACAAAGAAAGTGTTGTTGATAATCCCCTTGTCTTCCTGCTACATTCAACACAAATTACTTCTACTCAGCAAGCATGTTATTCATGCCCTAAGAACAAATTAAGCAAATATGAAGCACATGGTTAGAGGAAAAACTAGTTTTTGAAGATCACTTCAAGTTGTCAAGTATGATGTTGTTCTCATATCTGACTTTCAATAATGTATTTCCATTATGTTTTCAGATTTTCATTAACAGTTTTTGCAGAATAGCCTCTGCAACACTAGTTACCTGGATTTTTGCTCACTTCTAATTGTTGACCTTTCCAACGAATCCATCTCTGGGCCCTAAGTAAAAGAAAAAGTAAAATAATTCTTAATGCATCTACCTTAGAAAAACAGTAGTCAGCATTTCTGTTTATTTTTATCAAGTTTTTAAAATTAAAAAAAAAATCTCTATATCACGTCCCAGTTAAACAAGACACTGATAGAAAGAAAGCTGACAAAGTACGAGCGTGAACTGCCACAGTTCCATGTTAGCTCAGCCAGTCAGTATTTTGAAGCTAATGGAGGTGGGGCTATTCACACATCGTGAATTTAGACACAGGTGTATTTCAGTTAAAGTTTATCATAACTACAAAAATGTTAATTCATTTCAAGTAAATGAAAGCTTTTCTTAAAAATAAAGAAACGCACACACGGATTCTTGACCATAGAAGACTTACCTGCTAAAAAAAAAAGCAATGATTGAATAATCAAGACTTAATTTGAAATTAAGTTATTATTAATTACCCTACCACACCATATTATAAAGAAGATTTTTTCCCCCCCTCAGAAGGATTTTAAATAGAAACTTCTTTCTGTATCTTCTATATCATCACTTGAACTGGCATCCAGTCAAGATCCTTGTCCCAGAATTGTCAGATAATTGTTCCAAATTTTTTTTTTTTAGCCTAACTTCTATGAAACTTAGGCATCATTTCTGTTTACAAACAACCCTTTAAGTTTCCAAAAATCAAAACAAACAACAGGAATTCATTCACCTTTCTTACAGTTTCAACAGATTATGG
Source organism: Anser brachyrhynchus (assembly GCF_964034855.1). Classification (NCBI taxonomy): domain Eukaryota; kingdom Metazoa; phylum Chordata; class Aves; order Anseriformes; family Anatidae; genus Anser; species Anser brachyrhynchus. Next base: position 73,306,451 of record NC_137694.1, read on the forward strand.
AATGCAGAGCAGAAAACTGCACTTTTTAGACAATATAAGCCAAAGAAAGAACAAAATGTAAAGAGGATTATACTTTCAAAATCACTGACACAAATCTTATACCAAAAAGCAGACTACTACTAAATCCCTAATTCTACCTTCTAGTTCATTGAAGCTCTATGATACGCTTCAAAGGCGGAACCAGTTTGAGTTCTTCATTCAAAATGCATGGTTAAAATGAAGAGAAACTCTGCTACCAACTGTAAATCTAGAATTAAGACACTCTGGAGTTATTCTAGGCTTTTACTGTTATCATCAACATTGCAATTGTGTCTCATACTCTAAAGTCCATAAAACCACGAAACATTTGCTCAGGGCTTCACGTTATAAACATGATACATCAAATAGAGAGGAAAAAAAAAAAAGAAAAGAAAAACAGTACCTAAATAATCAGGAATCTGATCTTATTCATTTCACAAGTTAATAGCATTTAGGCAGATAACCCTGCATCTCTCCCCATCCTGATATTCATATTGGACAGATCCTTATTTGTCTCTGTTGTTTCCAACACACGATTAGTGAGCTGCTATAAAACTCCTCCTCCTCGCAAGAAGCTCATTCATCGGGGTAAGGTCCAAGATGTCATCTTTCTATAACAATCTCTAAGTAAAGAAAACTTTCTTTTAGTCTGTCTCTCTCCAACAATCTTCTCAAGCCAATTTAAATCTAAAGCATAAGAATAATGTTGACAAGAGACTTTGGCTACAGTATCAACACTTAGAAATCACCAAGTTCTATTATATTAATTCATTGGTTTGTTTTTATAAGGACATATTTTTGTTTGGCTTTGAAACCCATCTTAGCTTGTGGCCGTGGAGACTGCAGACCCTAATTCCTCAGAAAAGCATCCTGCCAGACCCTCTGCTTCCTAAGGCTACTTGCCAACTCCAAAGCTCACCTGATGAAAGCTAATTTGGAAGCAGGAGGCCTAAGCCTGGAGATCATCTGACACACGGTCATCAGCATTTCTGAGGAAAACACCCAAGGATTCTTTTCAAGTAGAAAAATTTTTTCTTGGGGCAGTATTTTCTCCACACTCCATTTGCAAACAGCATCCTATAAAAGCACTATACTGTCAGCTAAAGAACACTAGCATGCTTAATATGTAGAATAAGCAATCTTGAGCAAAACACTCGAAAATCTGGAGAACAAAATACCTTTTTGTACAGAAAAACTATGACTTCTCAATGCAAAAAACCCTCATGAAGGAAATGGGACTCATTTGCTTAGAAAAGAAACTGTTTCATTGAAGCATTTGGGTGAGGGAAAAAAAACACTTTAACAACTACACAATTAACTTGCCCAAACGAACAAAACGATGTCACCACCTGGTGCTTTAGACTTTAGTAGGTGCTTTTACCCGCCTAAGGCTTCCTGAAGCAGCTCGGGCGTAAGCTACCGGCCACAGTCCCCCCGCGCCGTGTAAGCAACCGCAGCTGAAGGGACGCGGCTCCTCCTCCCGCCGGCTCCCGCCGCCACCGCCCCTCAGCCAGCCCCACGGCCAGAGACGGAGCCAAACGCGGAACTGAGCGCGGAGCGACGGTTTTAACGGCCGGGCAGGGCCGTTAGGAGCCGTTACCGGCACCCTGCCGCCATAATGGCCGTGGCACCGCCCCGCCCGGCGCCGTGCCCTCAAGGCCGGGCTCTGCCGAAGCTTTCCCCGCCGGTCGGGAAACAGCCGCCGCGGCAGCGAGGGGCCGCCCCTGCGCGGTTCCCGCCCTGAGGGAGCAGCGCTCCCATGAAATCAGGCATCCAGATCTGACAGATCTGCATCCCCGCCTTCAGCCAGGGGATGCTGGCAAGGTGTCACACAGCCGCGCGCCTCTCCTCATTCATAAAGTGGGGCTGGGTAATGCTTACACGCCTCTAAAAATCCTTCCAAATCTTCACAGGCAAAAAAGTATGGGTTAGCTGTCGGTATGAAAAAGAAGAATCAATGATCATTTACAGAAGAAAGGGAACTGATTGTTGGTTGCAGAAGAAAGGGAATGGGTAACCATGAAGATTAACAGAGTTAGAACTACAGAAACTTATAGAGGACACCCCTACTAACAATGAAATGTATTAGGGTGATGAGAAAGCAAAACAGAATAATAATAAAAAAAAGCCAGCAAAAAGACACTTTAGAATTACCTTCAGCGGATCTAATCAGCGATAAGCTTGATTCTGTGATGTGCTGGCAGCAGGTGGAGTATGTTATCTGCAGGGATAGCAACACAGGGTGTTATTCAAACACAGCTAGCTTGCCTTATCTAGTCACATTTGAAAGCCAATAGCTAAAGCTCTCCTCCTCTTCAAACTACTTTTTTTTTTTTCATTTAATCTCTCGAAGCCTAAAAACTCAACGTTCCTTCACCATGACTTATTATGGCATTTGATTAACAATATTTACCTCAGTTCCACCATATTTTCTAGCAGCAGTGCCCAGCTTTATTTGCACTGCTGTGGATTTAATTAGGCTGCCTCACAAGAGGACTCAACTATGCAAGAAAACCATGTAGTCAGATGTGTAAAGGCTGCATGTTGCACCTAGGGGTACTTTGAGCACAAACTGTACCCTCAAATTCCAGTTGAACTGTGTTGAAAACATGTCATTTTCCAACTCTAATTTCTTAACAGGACTTTTCAGGGATACTTGTGAAACCAGTTTAAAGAACTTCTGAAGTCTTGAAGTACTTATGAGAAGAGGCTTCCTAAACATAGGATGTAGATAATTTTTTTTCCTATAGGCCTATTGTTTTGGGGTACAGTCAGGATTCAGAGGAGCTGTATGCCTGTATGATAGTATATGAACATTCTCTTTCATCTGTCAAATGTCAGTGTTGTATTGATATTCTGATGTAGATTTAGGAAGAATTTTGGTAAGGATGGCCAGTTTTACAGATGAAACAAACAAAAAAACAACAAAAAACCCCACACTGTTTATACTCCATAGCCTGTGATACTTTTGGCAAGAATATTTGTGTTCACCCCACTGACTTTACTAACTCTTAGTTTGCATAAGAACACTGTGTCCTCATGAAATGTTAATGTAATCTTCCCTAGACATCATTTCTCACTTTGTCATATTTTATGTTACTATATTGCACTGTCCATAGAAAGTCTTAACAAACATTTGGAGAATCATATTCGTAGTGGTAAGAAAGATAGAATATAGGATCAGAGAGAAGAGAAAGGGAGAAGAAAGAATACAGTCTAACCCATAGTCTAACCTAAAAATTTAAGATTGAGTGAGTTAGAGGAGCCCTACAATGCTTCTAGCTATTTTGCCTCTCACCATTCACTACTGCCAGTCGGTGAGAAAGGTATTTTAACATGATGGTATTTAGGTGAAATACTGAAAGTCAATGATCTTGTGTTTAAAAAAAACAAACAGGTGATATTCTGCTCTGAGACCCCAGTGTGAAACCCAGCATCACTGTGCTTGGAATGCTATTTGACACTGCCTTGCAATAAAGTTGGAATGTATTATTAAATAATTTGCTGAATATCTTTGAATATTTTGCTAGCTGTGGATAGGAGTCATATTGCTAAATATTTTCATGAGCTTGAGACTCAAAGTCAGACCCATCCTGTTGATTTACAATACTTAATATTCTTCTTTGTTTCACATTAATGTAAAAAGTAATATGAGGGGAAATATTTGTGAAGAAAAGCCCCTGAAAGTTTTTCCATTTTTCAGTCTGTACCAATTAATCTCAAAAATGTTATTACCTTTTCCTGTAAGTCTTGCCCCTTTTATATTCTTAGACTACAATAACTATTATTTAAAAACAGCAACAGTAATCGCAACAATAATAAATTATGTAAGCTCTAGATTTCACTTGCAAGTGGTTGCAAAAGTCACTAAGGACAAAGAATATCAATACTTTCCAATCAAACACGGTCCACATATATCCATATAAAATAAAATCAAAAGGAGCTTTCGTATAGATTTCCAAACCTACAAAGAGACAACAGTGTATTATTTTTTCATTACATTTTTCATTACATTTCCTTCTCCTTATGGCAGAGACAAGCAAACACTGTTGCAAGAACATTGGCATAAAGTTGGTAGCAAACGTCACAGTTAAAGGAGAATGATAAAGTGTGTTGAAACTTAAACTTTTAAATTGGAAGGATTTTCTTTCAGGAAGCAACAAAGAAAGGTGGGTAGTGTCACTGTAACTGAGAAACTCAGTGACAGGTAGAACACATGTTAAATTTAATAACTACAGAAGCTTACCACTTGATTCAACCTAAGATTTATCTCTCCTATTATAGTAAATTCATATGTTTATCCAAGTGTACCAAACAATATGTTCATTCAATTGCTTATTTTGGGCTTTATTGCTGCTTTTGGAAATACTGCTTAAAGTGATGTAATCAGGATAAGCAATGCAGCTGGTTGGTTTCGGCTAGAGGAGGCAATGGGTCCGGTTATTCAGCTGTAATTTTATGCAATGAGATGTAATGTTGATTTACTTTTGACATCTTGCTGTTTAATAAGTTATGATAAAGTAAATCCTCCCTTACATTATGCCAGATTCTTCTGGTTTAAAAGAAAACAAGTAAAACTCTCAATTAAAATTTATTGAGCTTGCTGAGAAGTATCTTTAAGACACCAACCAACTCATGTCTTAAGTTTCTTCATAACAGGAAGCCCATATGCCTCTGTTGATTGAGATAAAATTCCTTCAATGTGCACAATGGAGTGGCTAGTTACTCCTTGATAGTTGATTAGTCTTTTCTAACTCAGAGCTGGCTGGATCTTACTAGTTTGTCATCTTTGTAAACAGAAGAGTTTGTAAAATGCTTTGAAGAAGAAAGATACTATCAGAAATTCAAAGTATGATTTCAAAAGCCAGTGTCAGTTCACTTAGAGTTTAACTATGATTGAATATAGAAATGAATTTTCTAAGGCAACGTTTAAATAGTTACTTCCAGAATTGTATGTGCATAAGACCTGCAAGATCTAGTGACAAGATCTTTAAAATAACCCAGTACGTAACTGCAAGTGCACATTTGAGTTTGCTTTTGAAATTGCCAAGTGATAAGCATATCCTCAGTGACAGATACTTACAAAGTTTTCCTTTGTTGTCTGCAGACAACTCTTACTTAATAGAGCATAGCTACATGCAAGTTTTGCATTACTTTCCACCTACCTCTCTCACATTGTCAGTTCTTCAGCATACACAATTTGCTAATGCTGTCCCATGCTTTCAGTGACACAGCGAAGAAATGAAAAGCTGCATCTTCCTGGGGAAAAAACTGTTGAGATCTGTGTTGAATAGCAGTATAAGCTTTAATAGTGAAAGATTTTAATAATAGATTTGACTTTACAGTGAATACAGGATAAAATGACACCCCTTTTAGGATCAAACACAACCTGTTAAATTCATTTACCATGGCTTTTTTTTTTTTCCCAATAACAAATTAAAAGAGAAAATCCATTTTCTAGAGTACAGTAACATTAGCATTAGTGAGAGTATAATCATTTCAGTGAAGTCAAATATGGAAAAATACATTAAAAAAAAAAAAAGGTAAATGATGGGGGAAATTAGCTCTGTTAGTTGCAGTCTTTCTGACCTTGAACTATTAGACTGAATATTTGAAAAACATAGACTGAATATTTGAAAACTGAGGAGTATAACTGACTGGAATGTCCTTTTATAACACAAGTGGCCTTTTGCACCTTTCCAGCAAAAAAACAAAGGAGCTCTGTCACAAGGCCCATATCATTTCTGAATAGCAACAATGCATGAAGCAGTGCAGTGTGAAAGGGAGAAAAGCTCTTGCTAAGGAGAGACAGAACTGTAATAGAAAAAGGAGGAAAAACAAAACCAAATAGAAGACAATGCAAGAAAAAAGGTAAAATGAAAGAAGACATAGAGACTTGAAAGAATGGGTTTAAAACAAGCGTGTTACTGTAAACACAGGTCAGAGAGAAGGCTAGGAAGTTGCAAATAACCAAATTTTGCCCAAGTAAGTTGCTGCTTGGTGAAAAACAGTACTAGGTAAGAGAAATGAACCTTAAGAATACTATTCTGAGAACTCATGGGTGAACTGGAATAAAGATCTTTCTTGGTTGTCAAATATCTGATGTAGAAAATGTTTGCCAAAATAGTTGCAGAAATAAGATGTACATAAAATAAGGACAAAGGCAGAGGCTAGTCTGCTGTTAGAACGTATCAGATGTGGTAATAAGTAATAAGTTGTGGTTTGTTCCTGTTTTTTTTGTTTGTCTGGTTTGGTTTGGTTTGGTTTGGTTTTGAGTTTGTTGAGATTTTATGGTCCAATGGCTACTTTTTATTACCTAGTCACACGTTTAACAAGCTTGAAAACATGGTCAACAGATAAGCAAGTGGAGAGCTATGTAGGGAACCAGCATGTGTCCATGTCCAGTATACAGTACAGATACTAAGTAGAGAAGCATAGCTTAAGATCTTGGAATTTCTTGAACCGCAGCAAAAGGGAGCCTTGAAAATAGGAATCAACCCCATGACCGTGCCCAGTGGCGGCCAGCCAACCTGGCTGTCCAGTCCAGTGTACTGATTGGCTGGGGAATTGTTCTAATAGTAATGCTATTGGTTGCTCAGATCTCATGTTATTTTCTACCAAAACAAAACAAAACAAAACAAACACCTTTGCTTTGATATGACTGATAATGTCATTTCTCCTTCAGTTTAAATAGTTAGGTCTAGCTCCCAATTTGTGGGTATAGCTGCGGTTGCGTATATTCCTAATTCCTGTGCAGTCATGAGAGAGTCTATAGGGAAACTGCAAATGTAGCACTTAAGTCCAGGAATGCAAGCCAAATGGAATCTTACTTAAGAAGCAAAGCTTTTTGTATCCAGCCAGCTGCCATACCTTATATTCTGTACTATACCTAAAGAGAAATGAAGGATTTAAATAAAATGAAGAATCCACCACCCTGCTGTTACATTTGCTTGGATTACCATCACCAACATATGAGAAACATATTATGTGTCATATATAATTTTTGGTGTGAGATATCTCAGTTTAAAATCTCATTTAAGTCCATGATGTAACAATGTGTTTTGCTGTAATGTATCATCTCATTCCAATAAAGACTAAGGTCTTTATCTGTTAAAAGACAGATACAGGCCTATGATTCAGGGATATTTGGATGCTCATCTCCATTCTTTCATTTGAGAATCTGGGCCTTCACACAGAAGCCTGTAGATAATATAACACAGAAACAGGACATTCAGGCAGGATTATCGCAGCAAAGTCTTCAGGCCTTAGTTTTATCCATATGAATTCTATGTAACTAATAAATTATTGGAAAGGTATAATATGAAAGTCCTGCTTCGTACAGAACTAAAACAGCTATTAAGTTACTTCTGAGTTTTAAAATTTTACTTGAGTTTACTTACTACTGTAAGAAATTTCCGTGATCAATTTTCAGTCTTTTATTTTGCTAACTGTCTCCAAGCCTCCAATGAGGCATCAAATAATATTTATTAATTTTGGTGCCTAGTTTTAGGTGACTAGAATTTGTTTTCTTCTACTTCCTTGCATTTTATAGTGCCTTAAATATTCAAAGTACAGTTTCCACTGACTTCAGTCGTAGCTGGGAACGTTAAGTATTTCTCCAAATCAGATTTGGATCCTCAAACTTTGTACCCTGATAACAAACAACAAAATACTACTCATTATACCAAACTTTTTTGTTGAAGTGGTTTGTTGAGATTAGCACAGGAGGACTAAGATAGCTGAAGAGACTAAACCTACCTCCTGAGTAGGGGTGACTGCCTTAACTTTGATATCATAATTTTTCTTTCCCTGTTTGATGCAAAGCAGTGTTGTCATCTGGCATACAGACCTGACTCATTTGCAGGGGCTGCAAGCATGTGGAAGAAATAATAACTGATTGTGTAATTCAGGAGAGTACCATAATATCTATAAATAAGAGGCTATATTAATTTTGGAGAAATGTCCATAATACTGATTTCCACTCTTTTAACTAACCTGACTTTGCAGCCTTAGCGTTCTTTTAACACTGTTTTGAGTGTAACTTTAGTGAAAGACAAACAAAATTCCATTACGTGACTTCAGGACTGGCAACTTTAGAAGCAATTCAAGGACCTTTGTCACTTAAGTGAACAAAGCAACTGATAAAGGAAAATTTAATGTGCTCTGAATACACGGACAGTTGTAATGGGTGGAGCTCTTTCCCCATGGGTTTCACAGATACCATGGGACAGCAGAGGAATGCTGAGATTCAGGAAACCTGGGCTCTCTTTGAGCTTTTTAGGGAAGTGTTTTATATTCTATATTTCCAGTTTCACCCACACCATACAACTTCTGTTCTGTCTCAACCCATCTGTTGGAGTCCTGTCTCTATGCACGTTGATCTTTCGTCCTTAGTTCCTTCCATGTTCCTCATTCTTCCTAGTCCAGTCTTTCTTTACCCAGCCAGCCTGCCTTTCATTTTGATGGAGAGCCATTGATTGCTAATACATTCAATACAGTTTCTTTGCCAGATCACATTTAATTTCCTCTTTCCTTATTCCTCAGCACCTAGCCTGCTCTTTCCTCACCCTTGCACAGTAAGATTCTGTCCTACTTTGTCCCTTTTCTGGCTCCTTGTGCCCTACAAACCCCTTTTCCTTGAGCATCTTGGCTCCCTGTCAGACTTGTCATTGCTAAACCAGGCTCACTGCCCAACCACTCAGTCACAGAGTCCCTGTCCAGGCTGTCCCAGGGACAGTTCTTCACCTTCCCTGCAGCAGGACAGCTACCTTCTCAGCCCAGCTGCTGGCACTGTTGCTAATTAAGGTGAATAGTAGTTATCTTGATGCCACCAGGGCCTGGCTGCAGAGTCTGGACCTGCAAGGTCTGCCTGTCCCGGGATTGCCTGTTGTCGCTGAGGAAAACTCAGTCTTCAATCAGGAGGAAAGCCAGAGATTGTTAAGTAGCTGGGAGTGGGGTTTTTTTGCTTTTATTTATTTATTTATTTTTCCTCAGTGGAGATGTTTTAGGAGATTAATCCTCTCTCCATTTCTGTGTCAGTCTGCCTGAGAACCAGTACCTATTCCCCAGCTGAGTGCCCAGGCGGCCATGGTCCCAGGAGCCACCTTTCTCCCCTGTGCCATCATGGCTCTGCCGCCCCTTCCTCCCTGGGAGCCAGGGGCCCTGCTGCTCACCTGCCTCCCCTGTGGCCCCCAAGCGCTACTTCACCCCCAGTTCTGCAAGAGATACCTGTAGATTTGGTCCTGTTTTGTCCCAAACACCAGAAAAAGAGAACCTACGCCCCACCCCCCTCGCCATTTTGTCAAGTAGAAGCTGGCTACATGGCAGCCAGGCCACCTCCACACAGGGCCCATAGAGGAGGGCAGGGCCACACATCCTCGCCATCCTCCATATCCTCCCTTTGGCCTTCTGTGTGGCCAAATTTGTTGGGCCTGGTGCTGTAGGTGACAGGCGTACTACCCCTGTCCCTCTGGTGTCCCCAGCTGGTACATCCAGTTTTGGAGAGGCTGCACTTGAGAGGTGAGAGCAAGGTCAGAAGGCAGGAGGGGAGATTGCTAGGGCTCACCAGGGGCTTGCTTAGCCTTCCCCACATAGAAATATGTATTAAATATGCTTTAGCTTGTTAAGGTTGGCCTTTATGAGGAGAAGATGGTAAGGCAGTTTCTATTCTGAACACATGCTATGTCTTTCCCATTCATGAAACTGCACACTCCTGCCAGAAGACACCAAACTGCTACAGGCACTCTTTTTCTCTCCTTCTCCTTCTCCTTCTCCTTCTCCTTCTCCTTCTCCTTCTCCTTCTCCTTCTCCTTCTCCTTCTCCTTCTCCTTCTCTCTTGCCTATTTAACAGGGATGAAATGAATGATTTTCCTTAGCCTTGCTCTCAGAATGTGCTGAATTGTTTAAGTCCATTTTCTGGAGTATTTCCTGCCCTCTTGCAAAATGTCAGACAGATTGGTTAGACATTGGGTAGATCATAAAATAGCTAAAGATTAGGCCCCTTAATGGATAGGAAAACTTCACTATTGGTGCTATTATAAAAAGATATCCCATAGAATAGACATGATAGAAATGCGAGATTATTTGTGAAGAAACTTCTGCCAGAAAACGCAATGAAATATTTTACCTGATGCCTATTTTCAGGTGGTCATTAATAATATATAGATAATATGCAGTACATACTGAAAATGCATGAGCTTCTGGTGTAGGTGAGCACGCTTGGTACAGGTAATGCATGAAGCTGATGTGGAATAGAACTTACCAAATCAAACTAGTACACTACCAGTAAAGAAATGCAAATGTTTCCTGGATATTTTCTTCTTAACTAAATGTAGTTAAAAACTTTATTTAGTTGTCTGTCATCCAACAGTTCAAAAGTGGTTTTAAAATTCTCCTAGAACCCACTGCTTCTGGGCATGGATCCAGGACCTGTGGGATGAGTGCCCAGGGCGCATTGTATCTGAAACAATATACACTGGTTCAGCTACAGATGATTCAATTCTGAGTGTAGATAAGGCTTTGGAAGTAATGATGCAAATATTCCATCTCTTAGAAAACGATGCATAACATTGGGAGCATGCCAGGCGAATGCACTGCCCCAGGTTTCAAATACAGTGAGGGAATAAAAAAAGGAATACATGGGCTTGAAGTATCAAATGTATGATATAAATGTTTACCTTCAAGCAATTATACTTTTCATCCTCAGGGGAAGTATCTTGAATAAGGGGAACCCTGCATTCCATTTATGATTTTTTTTTTCTGATGCATTAGTTCTGTATTAATAACCTGGTTATATAAGTACATCTGTTTGCAAAAATCAGTCTTTTTCAGGTATGGGATCTGGGACTTGCCTCAGTTGCGTGGAAGTTTCTCTGGTACCAAAGGAAGCAGTGTTGGGCTGCTTCACCCAGCTACGCTCTGGGCCAGGTTTGCTCTCTCTTTCCAGATCAGATAGCACAGTGAGGTCTTGTTTTTACAAGAGGAGCTCTTAAATGTTGCACAACGCAAATAAGGGCACAAGTATTTACACAAGTAGTTCAACTCTCAGTGCCCTGTGTATCTTAATGGTTCCTATGAACGAGAACTGCACAGTCAGGCAGAAATAACTCTCTTTAGAGATGAACTCTGCATAGTGCTTTATGACTTGTAGGACATTTTAAACATTGTTTGGCATAATGCCCTGCAGCTGATGCATCTGTCAAAAGGAATTTAGAGAAGAGTAACCTAACATGTATTATGACAATAATTTTTTGAAGGATACCCTCTTTATTACAGTTCATATGTGTGGCAACTCTACTGTATAGTTTATGTACTCTATTCATATCATACTTATTTTTAACTGTATAATTGTGCATTTGTGGATAGTTTATTTCTGTGTTACAAGACAGATACACACTTGGTTCTGATGCATACAAATGAGTATGTAAACTGTGTAATATCATAAAATTATACAATAATTTATGTTGGAAGGGACCTCTGGGGATCATCTAGTTCACCTTTTAAAGCAGAACCAACAATGTCTGCTTGCTCATGGTCTTGTCCAATCAAGTTTTGAATATCTCCAAGGATGGAGAATCCTCAAATTCTCTGAGCACCTGTCCCAGTGTTTGACCTCACGGAGAAGTTTTTCTTTATGTTGAGCCAGAATTTCCTGTGTTCTAGCTTTTCTCCATTTCTTCTCCTAACACTTTTACCTACAGTAAAAGTCTGCCTGTCTTTGCTACACTTTCCCATTAGGTGACTAAAGACCTTCCCCTCAGCCTATTTGTCTCAAGGCTGAAAAAAAAAAAAACAATTCTCTCAACCTCTCCTTTTATACAACGCATACAACCTCTCCCTGGCCCTTCTGATTTGCTGTTCCTTCTCCCAGTGGGGGATCCAGAACTGGATGCAGTGGTCCAGATGTGGTCTCACAGGTGCCAAATGTAGGAGAATTGCTCCTCTCAACCAGCAGGCTGCATCACTGCCCAGGACGTGGTTGGCAAAATGCTGGCTCATGCTCAACTTGTCCATTGACAGTATATATATTTTTTATTTTATTTTTGCAAAGCTGCCTAATTATAGTTCATATCAGGCTGGATTGTTGTGTTGGGTTATTCCATTTCAGGCTCAAGACCTGGTATTTGTCTTTGCTGAACTTCATGATGTTCGTGCCAGCCACTTTTTCCAGCCTGTTGAGGTCCTGCTGAATATCAGTCCTGCACCTCAGTATATCAATTGCTCACTCCAATTTGGTGTGGTACACAAGTTTGCTGAGAGCATACTGCATCCTATCATCCAGGTTATTGATAAATATTTGGGGTTTGATGCTCTTGTGTAATTCATTCGCAGCGTACTCTCCTAAAGCTATTGAAATAAGCCCTGGATTGAGGTAACTCAGTGATAAGGACTGGTGCTTTTCTCTCACCTTGCATAGTAGTAAAACATTCCAAACATTAACAACAAAAATTTCCCATGACTTTTCACAAACAGAAAAGAAAATCTGGAAGTAAGACAGAGTGAAAACTTTAATCCATGGAAGCTGATGGACGTTGTACCAGTAATTAGAGATGTTATATTTTATATCTTTAAAAGTACCAAGTAGTTAAAGGTACTTTGTCCCAGGTGAAGAGAAAGGGACACCATAGTGCATCTAGGGGACACCCACAGTTTGTCTATGGGTATCTCTTTTGTCTTTGGCTGGGACTCTCCGCCTTTTGCCACCAAGGAAGTGAGTTAGCTGGGTCCTGCAGGGTTCATCCTCTGCTTTTGTTTATCAAGTAGAAGACCATACCAGGACTGCCTGGGGCTTAGCTGCTTTGTGGGAGAGTTTGGGCACCTCTGTGCTGTGTGTTAAGAATGTCTCTCTCTCTAAGATTTGTAACGATAGCCAACTTCTGCTTCACCCACCCTTTTGCTGAGCTTTTTGCTGTGCCAGATGCTACCAGCCAGGATACAGAACTTGTCAAAGTTTCTTTTAAATCACTGGTTCACTAAATATACGTAACAAGTATGATTCATAAGTGACCAGAGTCACCAACAGTGTGAATATGCAGTTATGCCCAGACAAAGGATTTTGCTTGCAAGTATACTTTCATAGGATTTTAAAAATTCACAGTCCAGTTTCATGTAGATGGACAGGTGTAATTCCCAAGTATTGAGCAGGTTTAGTTGAATTTGGAAAGCACATAGAAAATGCTAAGAAAAATCTTATTAAATATTTTATGATGTGGTTTTGGCCACAAGAATTCTTGTTTGTTGAAAGTCCAAATATAATTTATCAAGGCCAAAAAATATAGACTACTGTGTATTTTTTCAGCTAAAAGATGCAAATGCCTAATCAGAAAGTAAGAGCAGTGAAATTACAACTAATGGTAATGGTAGACACAAGACAACTTTGCAAATATCATATTATTGTTAAGTTTGTTGACAATAACTTTGTTAATATCATATTTCAGGTATATAGCTTGTGTGTTTTTTTTTAATTTCAGCAACAGTACAAGGTAAATTTGGATTATATTTATTGTTTTTATAACATTCAGTAAATTCCATGGAGTGTCACAGAGCTTTTTTCCCTGGCATGGGCTGGACAAGCATCCCTTTCCTCAGTATGGGTTATCTGAGTACTGCAGCTACATTTCCATTATTATTGTTCCCTTCAGTTTCTTGTTGTGGGTTGCCAAGAACTTTGATATACCATTGCCATTTTATGCAAGTAATCACCAGTCACTGTCTTTAGCAAATTCTTAGGTATTAAAAACATTCATTTCCTGAAAGATGAACAACTGAGAGAGGTTAATTTTAAGTCCACTGCATGTGTATGGAATGTTCTCTGTATGAATTTAATGGTCTTTGGATCAAGCCCAAAGAAATAGTCTGTTTGTGCTTAAACATGCAAGTTCCCATTGAACTCAATGGACCTTCCATGGGTTGGATTGAAAATAGAATTCAATTGAGAATGGTCAAATTGAAGTTGATATTTATACTTAATTAAGGACCATGCGTTATGTGAAAGTTACTACAGAATTCTGCATTCTTGCTGTATTGCTATTTTAGTCACTCTGGCATCACGATAACATTTTTCAACATTATTTTGCAAAAATGACTTGGCATCTTTCTTCCTTGAGATCACAGCAGCAGCTTTTTAGATGCAAGTGTGACTGTTACAAGATCAAAATAAGTTCTGGTCACTGAAATCAGATATACAACAATAGTAAAAAATATTCCAGGTGAAAACTATCAGTTATTCAAGAAGCCTAAGTAATGTCAGCCAAAATATTTCAAGTGATAATGGATGCCTGAAACATTTAGGAGATTAAATGATACAGTAATTTGGCACATGAAGCAGGCAATTTCTCAGGTCATCCACAGCACAGCTTTAAGACTGGATTTGAAGATGCACTGAGACCTTCAGCTTTCAAATATTTGTAAGGAGCCTGTAGAACTGAATCAACAGAATAACATGTTCAGCTACTCTGAAGATCAGGTACCTGAGACAACTACACCAGACTGTAAATTTTCCTACTGATTTGAAATATCAGGCTTGAATCTTAGGCAGAAGATGATGATTTCTGACTGAAGGCTATAAGCAGAATATCAACGAATACATATGTTCCCAGGGTCATATGTCCGTAGTCATTCTCTTCAATGAATTGGGGTGAACACTGTCACTGCACACACTTGATAAATTACACATCATCACTACCCAGTTTGCACTGTTTCATGTTCTTCATAGTAGCTCAGAAGAACACTACTCTTCATATAATACTGTTTTCAAAGCCAGTTCCTTTCTATTAGTGGTGCTTAGGGTCACAGTTTAGAGATAGACTTGGCAGTGCCAGGTTAACAGTTGGACTTGTTGATCGTAGAGGTCTCTGTATTGAAAAGTCATTTTCCTTATTCATGCTTAAAAACTAGGTTCAGGCTTAAACTTCTAATTGAATTGGGTTTAAAAAGCATACAAGAATACACAGAATCATTCCCATCATATCCTCTTGTAATTGCCTTGTATGCTATCAGCGATGCACGAATATTTACTGACATTTAAGCTGAGAATTCCTTCCCTTAAGCCAAATTTGAGATAACCCCTAGGATTCTCCTGTGCCTGCCAAGAGCAGATTCACCATTTCAGTGAGCTTGCAGACTGATGTTCTTCAACGGGTCTGGTCCTGTGTGGTCTAGCTGGGCTCTTGCCAGCTGTGCTAATGCCAGGAGGTGGAAGGAGACATGGGAGAAACCGTGTATTGATAAACTGATTCCAACTGTGCAGAATCTTTCAAACCTTCAGCAAATCTCAGCGGGATGTTGCCTGAGAACAGGCTGCAGTCCTAGAGTGCATTCTGCTGCTAAGCTCTGCTTGTATAAATGCAGATAAAATGGACAGGCTGCAGTGGATTTGGCTTGTATTACACTGGCAAGTGTGGAACAGAGTCTATCCCAAAGTTACTCATACCATTAAGGAAATGATAATAATCCATTGTATTTAAATAACTCCTATCATCCAGAAGGAATTTACAGTGTTTTGAAGAATATATATATATATATATCATTCCCCAAAGTCATGATACAAGAGCTATTTTAAACAAAATCAGTGGAAAGACTAACTGAATTCAGCTGGTGCTTCATTTTTAGCCATAGAGCACCAAATGACTAAGTGCAATAATGAAATGTCACAACAGTTGAAGATTCTGGACACCCACAGATCGTGTCTATAAATACTAGCTTACAGATAAATCAGGAAATTAGGCATTTCCCTCAGAAACATCAGTCTCATAGCAAACCCTCATGTTGCACCTGTATACTTCTGTATCCACTTTTAGTCCTGAACCTGTTGATGTAGAACTAGATATTGTAAACAACTATCCTTTTTGCCTTCTTTTGTCAGGGAAATATAGGGAAAATTATTCCAAGTGCTTTTAAGCCTTCATATATATGCTGCTGAAATCTGCCTGAACTGGGCAAAATGGTTATACCACAGCACAAGCTTCTCCCATACTCTTGCAAGCTACTTTGGAAGAAAGAAATTCCTGTACTGAGGCTAAATTCAAACACCATTATTAGTGAAGAACCAGATTTTAAAGGATATCTTTTCAGTTGCATACAATAGCATTTCTGTCCTTTCTCATTCTTTGGTAGGTGTGCTATTGTTATGCAGTTTGAAAGATCAATATACCTTATAGATGGATGTATCCAGAGTATTATTATTAATATGTTTTTCATATGTATAATCAGAAGCAACAGACACACAGAACTATGTATTTAAGAATTGCTACATAAAATTAGCAGCCCCCAAACAGCAATTTGGCATATATTGTGGTATAAAACCCAAATACTGAAATGACCAAAGGGCACTTGTAGACACTGTCTGAACTGAACAGCCCTTCCAATTCCAAGGCACAGTACAGGAGGTAGTCCAGCTTGTCGACCTGGTGAGAGGCTGTTCTGGGGCTGTTGAGTTTGCATCATTGGAACGAGGGACAGATTTACTTCCGTTAAATAGAAGCAAAGGAGAAACATATGGAAAAAGGAAAAGAGAAGATGCTGATGCACGTAATCTTTAAAACAACACTTTTTATCATGTGGCCTTTAATAAAAAACTTTGATTTGATATTATATACTAAAGGTGGTTGATGCTCTCAGAAATTAATAGGCATTTGTTTGATAATTCACAGCAAATTATATTCAACTAAAAGATCCATATCCTAGCAGAAGCCAAAACCCCTTTTCTTTTTAAAATGAAACAGGTTCTGTTCAACAGAAAGCATTTCCCTTACAATGCTACAGGCAGTTTCAAGAGTAAGACGATCCAAAAATCTCAAGTCAAGAATCTCTCCAGAAAATGTGTTCACAGAAAAGAAAAGACAAATAGAACTAGAAGATTCTGAAATTCTCTGGTTACTGCTTTTTGAATGGAGAAAGCTTGAGCTGAGTTTGTACAATTTGTACAACTGTAGAACTGTAACATTCTGCTAGAAGTGTTGCATCCATTTTCTCTTTTCCAAATATTGCACACTATTTAAATAAAGAATGGACTGAGAATATTATCTGGAATGAACCAAGGCATGAAGACTAATATAATGATGTCCTTAACAATTAGATATGAGAAAACAATACATCACCCTCTGATCAGATTTGTATCCTTTCAGTTTTCTTTAGCACATGTGGAAGATTGTTAACATTCAGTATATCAGCCAAAGATGTGGCAAAATTCATCCAGTATTCAAAAAGTTTTTTCTAGGTATGAGACATTAAAGTTTCTAGGGAGGCTTACTATGTCTTTTAATGTACAGTTTTAGATTATAGTGATAATGCAGAAAATGTCACCAACTTTGTTTAGAGAATATAAGTAATCTTTCCTGGAATCTTTGGCTGCTGTTCTATTAGAAGGTTTGAGGAGGAATAGATAGCAAATAATCAGTCAGCAAATAGTCAGTCTTCTATTACTGTCTGAGGCATAGACTTCTTCAGTAGAGCTCTAGGTAGGGAAAATGGAAAAAGAGGTCTGAAATGTCCGATTTTTATCAACATTACTGAAACTTGGCTAGGACTAGAAGTGTGCAGACAAAGCATTATATGAATGTATTGATGTTGGATGTTGAGGAGGTGAATGATGGTAGATGACGTGCTATCAATTGCAGTCAATTGAAACACTGAAAGCGTTCAGGGCCAGGTATGATGGGGGCTTTGAGCAACCTGATCTCATGAAAGATGCCCCTGCCCACAGCAGAGGGGTTGGTGTAGATGTTTATGGTCCCTTGCAACTAAAACCATTCTATGACGGGAATGTCGTGGGATAAATGTAGTACCCTCACCAAGTAACTCCTAGATACATATATTCTGCAAAGGCAAATGCATCCTGCAGCATTAATACCTTTTGACAATATTAACAACATTATAGCTGTACATCAAAATATGTCCAGTTGTGAAACAGCAATGTGGTGAGCTTGTATGTTACCCAAAGGCAGTCTTAATCTGGAGGAATTTACAGGCTGTTATAGGATGAAACAACAAACCCACAAAGGAATGAACACAAAGTAATGCCTGGATTCTTTTGATATTTGAAAAACATCACAACAGCTAATTTAAGTTTGATGGTCTTTAGTTGCAAAGTGTTTTGTAGTCTCTCAGTATAGGCTTTTCATGCCTGCAAAACGGTTGTACAATGCATTATAATGATACCAATGAGATATGTCATATGTCTACCTCACTGCACCCCAGTTCTGGCTGCACTTCACTCTACAGTAGCCTTTAAAGTGCAGTAGCCTTTAAAGTAAAGAAATACCTTTTTTTTTTTTTCTTCCCTCCTGCTTTGCAACACAAAGCCTCCCACTTCAGTACATCTGAGTGTATAAACACAGAAAGCCTCCCACTCAGTACATTTGGGTGTATAAACACATTTAGCCAGCAACTAACCCAAGTCACAGATCCAGATGTCCAGAGTTTATTCTGATTGTTCTCCTTTACAGGTAGGTAGACTATCATCCTCCCAGATACACAGTAAGTTTTAATTGCACAGTTCACATAATGTCTCACAGGAAAGCAAAAAACGTTTGTGCAAACACAACACCTAAAATATCTGTGATATTGGCAAAGTTTTTGTATTTTAACTTCATGCCACTAAACTCTACCTAGCATTCAGCACACACAAAACTGTTGTATTTTAATCCAAACAATTTCAATTCTTTACACTTGGCCTCCCCTACTGTGAAACCTGAATCCCTCAGCCAGCCATATGCATGCATGAGGCAATCAGTACTCAGTTATTTTGCATAGGTTAGCACGTAGCCCCTGCAAGCAAAGATGCAAAAGGTCAGAGCATTTCTTCAAGCAGCACTGTCAATGCTCAGATTGAAAGTTGGCATACTTTATTGCATCAGGGTCAGAACTTGCAATAAACCATATACAGAGGATGGTGTAGTTTACCAAGTGTAGCCAAAGGAGGATTAAATGCCATTTAAAAGCCATTTGCAACTAGTTCATTCTGCTGTGACTTTGCCAGTGAAAGATGGCACTAATCACAGTAGAGGATTTGCAATATACACACACTTGTTCAAATGAGAATGGCTCAAAACTCACAAACTAGTCTCCCATAAAAGCAGACAACTTATTGTAATAATTTTTGGCCACAATAAGCTTCAGCTATACATGAAAGAATTGCCAGCCTGTTACTATTTTTCACAGTCAGATGTTTAGCTGTTCTGTATAGAAAAGCATATTAAACATTAAGCTTAACCAGGCAGATGTTATAAGATGGGACAAGATGCAGGAAAGAGTGAGAACAAAGCCGCCTACTTAAAGCCAAGAGCTCATTACTAGTTCCTTAGGATTTAGATTTGAGAGGTGTTCAGTGCCATGTTATTACAGCTTCTCTGAGTTGCTAAATGTGTTGATTGCTCATTGGATTGTGACCTCCCAAAACCAGGGTAAGAACTGTACTTTAACCAAGTAGAATAGCAGCTGCCAGCAGTTATAATGCAGTAGCACTCAGATTTTTCCCCCCAAGTAGGCACATGCTTCTAAGTAAAGCAGAAATATGCTAGGGGCTCTCTGAAACAACAGTCAATGTACGTAGTTACAGCCAGCATTCCAAAACCATTTCCAAATTTGAAAACTAGTAAAAACACTTTCAATAAATTCAAAGAACAGAAACATAGTAATAAGGCTGTATATATTGTTGAGACCAATGTCTTCCATCTTAGTCCTGTTTCCAAGCATTAGGGGTAGGCTCAAAATGGGAGGGAGTTCACTGCTGACTGATGGACCTTCGCATTGTGTATGCATTACTGCATTGGCTGTTGCAGTGACATAAGCCAAGATATAAACAATGTCTATTACTAATGTACAATCAAATAATTTGCAGAATTGCTTACAATAAGAAAAAAGTAGGTTTGGAGACAATGACCTCTTCCCCTCACCCTGGCCACATATTTTTCATGATTAATTATGCATTTGTTTTGTGAAAGTAAAGCAGAGAAGACTTGTTGTTTGAAGCAGCAGAAGGCCTTGTCTTCTGAACACACCTCGTTCAAGAAACACAACGTACTGTCTCTCCTTTTTCATGTCTTTGCCATATTTATGCTCATTTATCTCCCATTAAAAAGTTATTTTTATTTGATATGCTACTATTTAGCAATCTGCTCCTGTATGCCTCACAAAAATCATTACAGTTGGCACAGAAAAGAGTCTCTTAGTTAACCCAAGACTCACATGATTCACTGTTATTAAAGCCATGTTTTAGCAGCTGACAGCCCCAGGATCAGCAAAACCACACAATCAAGGGAGTGCTTGAAACTAGACATATTGTCTAGCTCTTACCCTGTCCCACTTTTCTTCCACATCCAAATTCCACAAACAAGTTGGGTCACATAGCTGCTAGGGGCGAACTTCAGCTTTCAGCTGTACTGAATCTCAGTGCAGTCAGTCCTTCTGCTAACGAACCTGAGGCAACTTTCTGCTGGGGCCTCAGCTGAGAGCATGCTGGGGTGAGGGATGCGGACACATTTTAATGTAGTTTGCCAATCAGTCCTGAAGACCGGCATTAGAATCTCAACCTAGTGTATAGGTGAAAATATGTACCACAGCTGCATCCTAGCACTAGTTTTTCCACAGCACAGTTTGCTTTATTCATTACAGCATCCAGAGAAATACCAGATCCAAATAAAAAATAACAGAAGCGGAGTTCACAACTACAGGCAAGTTAATACCATTAGGATTACATTTCCCTCTGTGCAGAACAGCAGGCATGGGTCAAAGTCTCAGAGCTGCTCTTGAAAAGAGATCTCAAGTTCAGCTTGTTCATCATCACTGTGTGTAACATTGAAAAACCTGAGCACAACATAAAAGTGTTAAGTGCAAGCAGAACTTCAGTTCCTGGACTCTCTCCATAGGTGGCATTTTTCTTTTCCACCACATAACAGCACTTGCAATCAGCATTTTCAATACATTTTGTGGGGTCACCTACGATACCTAGAAAACATCTAGCAAGTATCATAGTTCAGTTTTGTCTCGTTTCTGTTGGTGTTGTAATGGAAACCCATGTAAGGGTCAGAAAATATCCTTTTGTTTTATCTATATCATATTTGAACAAAAATGCAGACAGACTTGGCAACAACTCATGAAAAAGTTTGATGTAGTCTTTTTGCATCCGCACTCTTTCAAAAATTAGGCAGTGCCCTCCAAACTTTCCATATCTTAAACCTGTGTACTGAAGAAATGCTATTAATCACTGATACCTTATATTTCTTCTGTGTGACTAGGATGAAAGTCAGGAGCCTCTGAGAGGCTCCAAACAGGAATTTCCATACCATTTCTTCAGTGAGGAGTCAGAAGCAGAGGAGAAAAGTCAGTATTTAAGTCAATGAAAATACCATATGGAGAGGCAAAAGTAGTTGTGAACATGTTCTGGTATTTATCGTGGCTGCTGTTTTATCCGTATAGAGTCCTGTTGGTTCACAGCATAACAAACAGGCACTGACATGCAAGATCTTGCAAAAATCCAAAGCTGCTCCATCCACAGCTCCCCCTACTTAAGAACAGGACTGCCTAGAAAGAGTATTTTTAGAATTGTCATCTTCAGCTAAATATTTCAACAGGAAATTTTGATAAAATTATACCATGTTAGTTTCTCTTCCTTCCTGTTTTCTCTGAGGAGGAAGCAGTATCCTAGGGTCTGAAGCTAAAGAAAGGCAGAATTCTTTTGCCACACACTTTCTGAACACAGGGGAAGTTTTGAAATGCTAAAGTGAAAATAACCCAAAGCTTGTATGCATGCCAATATATGAGTGACTGAGACAGAGTTACTTCTACTGAAGTTTGGGGGGAACTAAAAATAATCCATTCTGAAAATTTCCATAGAGAAGTAAGGTAAAAATCTTTCAAGTGAAAGGTGCAAGAGAAGCACAAGAACAAAAGCAAGCTATTCTACTACACCCATTGACAGGATTAAACTGACCAAAATGAGTGAAGTGTTGGGTGAGAGAAACTGCTTGATTTGAATGTCTGAGTAGATACTAGCAGAAAACAAAGACTAGGTTATGCCAGTGCTACGTTTTCTGTGCGATAGCTGTAGGTGCTGACATACAATCTCTTAAGCAACTCTTCTAAACAAAATGAAGTTATTTCAGTAATAAAGGTAACTGACATAGAATCCAATATAATGTATTTACTGTCTGCAACTGAAAGGAAACTTATTTGTCTTTGTTAATTTTAATGACCCTACTGTTATCCTGTTCTTCCATGGGGTCCAGAGCAAGGAGTTGGAGCCCTCTAACAAAGAAGTACTTGTTTGGTTTTATAAGGGAGCCAAAAAGGACAAGGATCTCTTATGTACTCTGATGCTCAGCATTGCACGCCTACAACTCGTGCTGCCTTTTCCTCCAGATATCCCTTGCTTCCAGGTTACCCAATAGATGGATGGAAAAGCACCTCAGAACAGTGTTTGGAGCAGCCTCTAGGCAGAAAAGAGCAGGGAAGGTGCAGTGGTTTTACTCAGGTGGGTGGCCAAGCTTCACCACAACCACTCTCTCACTTCCCCTCCTCAAAGAGGAACAGGGAGAAAATACGATGAAAAGGGCTCAAGGGTTGAGATAAGGACCGGGAGATCGCACAGTAATTATCATGACAGGCAAAACAGACTCAGCATAGGGAGACAGTAAGATTTATTGCCTATTACTAATAAGTTAGAGAAGCGAGAAACAAAGGAAAGAAACCAAAAGCACCTTCCCCATAACCAACCTCTTCCACCTCCTCCCCCCGAGCAGCGCAGGGGAATGGGGGTTATGGTCAGTCTATAGCGCTTCTTCTCCGCTGCTCCTTCTTGGTCACTCTCATCCCCTGTGCTGTGGAGTCCCTCCCACGGGATGCAGTCCTTGCTGAACTGATCTGGTGTAGGCTGCCCACAGGCAGCAGCTCTTCAAGAACTGCTCCAGATATGGGTCCGTACCATGGGGTCCATCCCTCAGGAGCAAACTGCTCCAACCTGGATCCCCCACGGGCAGCAGCTCCTGCCAGGTCGCCTGCTCCTGTGTGGGCTTCTCTCCATGGGCTACAGGTCGGGCCCGGAATCTGCTCCGGCAGGGGTCTTCCACAGGCTGCAGTCTCCGTCGGTGCAGGTCTACCTGCTCCACCATGGTCTCCTCCACAGGCTGCAAGGTGGAACCCTGCTCCACTGTGGTACTCCATGGGCTGCAGGGGGACAGCCTGCTTCACCATGGTCCTCACCACAGGCCGCAGGGGACTTCTGCTCCAGCACCTGGAGCACCTCTCCCCCTCCTTATTCACTGACCTTGGTGCCTGCGAGGCTGTTCCTCACTCCTCTCACTCTCCCAGCTGCTGTCTGTGTCGCAACGTGTTGTTTTGTTTTCCCTGTCTTAAATATGCTCTCACAGAGGTGCAAAACAACATCACTTATTGGCTCAGCTCTGGTCAGCAGTGGGGCCCTTACCTAACATGGGGCAACTTCTAGATCCTTCTCACAGAAGCCACCCCTATGGCCCTCTGCTACCAAAACCTTGCCACGTAAACCCACTACAGAAGGCAAGGCACCAATTCAAAAACAAACACACACATGCAAAACAAACATCAACAAAGAACCACCCACAGCATTCCTGGTACTTTGTCATCCATTATTTCCCATCAGCAGGCACAGCAACCATCTCTCCCTTAAAGTACTTTCTCCCACCTCCCCGTCAGCCCAGCCTGAAACCCAGGCAGCAAGCAGGTAAGCCTTAACGCGCTGCACTTCAGGACAACTGAACTGAGGGACCTCACATACAAATCTCTCGGGCCTAAGTTTTGCAGTCATCAGAAGCTGCAGTCTCAACACTCCATCCAGACAGTGTTTCACTTTACACAAAAATTGTTAATTTTCATGCTCTGAGGAGAATAAGTAAGTCCCACTTCCTGAAATAAGTTGCGGTACAAGAATTGTCTAGTTGTATTAGCGACAGTGAACTACCTGTGTTGAAAGAGCTGTTACTCATTTATAAACTGAGAGAACTAATTTAAGGATAATCTAGAAGAACATCAATAATAACCAGTTACAGCTCTCTGCTTATCACCAGGAAACACTTGCTACAGTGGGACAGTTGCTTATACCTACTGAAGAGGGCTTTGAAGGTGAATCCTCATAAGTCATTTATAGAGACAAAACAGTGTATAAAGAAACTGGCATCAATGGAAAAAAAGAGCAGCACATAATTTAAATCTGATGCAAAACTTTATTTCTACTCTCCAACTGATCATAAAATGAAGAAACGAAGAATTAGCTCAAAAGACCCTCCAACCCCCCCCAGCCCAGATACAGATACTAAGATGTGAGGAGTGCTGCCTTGCTGCTGCCTAAGGTAAAGGTCAGGAATGAGGCCAACCCTGAGTGCAGTGAATATACTCATGTTTTTTCCACTGAAGCAGTATCTCCCCATTACTAGCCCATCAGCAGATTATACTGAGCTCTGAAAGAACACACCTTCATCGAAGTAATTTTGTTTGCTATTATCCCTGTAAAGCTGTTTGAGGGTATTTAAGTATTGGAGATTAAAATTACTCTGCTACATACAGGGCAATTGGAACTTGGTTGCTCCTTTTTAAGGAAAGAGAGGAAAGAATGGAAGACTTATGACAAATGGTCACCAAAATCCTGAGGAAGCAGCAGCTCCCTGTTTGTACCTTTTAATCCTTAGTGTTCTCTAAGAACATCTTTTAATAAAGCAGCCCGTATTTCTTTAATTCCTCAGCAGTCACTATAGAGAAAGGTTGAGACACACATGGCTACATCATGTTCTTCTGACCATGAGAAGCACATCAGAAGTCTGCAGGCTCAACATGAGAACACGTACAAGACAACCTGTCATCGCACCGCTGAAGCTGAAGGATCTCATTAATGTTCTTACTTCAGACCAGGTACCTGATGGGTGCTATAAAAGCCAGTTAGCTAAATGAAATCTCATTAGGGCAAGACAGGATATCACATACTGCATTATTATTTTTTAAAGTCGTTCTTATTTCATCTGTGTTATTCATGTGCAGTTGCCTGTTTGCATACTGTAGCAGTGGACGAGTGTTGAGTCCAGAAGGACTAGAGTCCTGTAGGTCTAGCACCTGTAACAATTCAGTTGTGTTTCCAGCTTGACATGAACCAGGTTTTTCACTCAGAGCCCAGCTGTGGTCTCAGTTCACTTTGTTGAACAGTTGGAGACGCGCCCTTTGTCTCTGCAGAAGCATCTTCTGATCCCCTAACGTGGAAGTGAATGGCTTTGTTAAGTTCCAGCAGAGACCGAGTGGAGCCTACTGTCAGAACATTTTGCAAAGGCCAATTGCTACTTAAATCACTTAGTATCAGAGAAGCCTATGGATTTTATTATTATTTTTAAGATGATCATTTGCAGTATTTGCTTTCCACATCTGAATACAGAGTACTTGCATCATTTTCAAGTGAAAGAATTAGATTTCATTATCCCTGAAACCCACTGTTTCTGAAATTCAGTTAATTCTCCCAGCTTAGGGATCAACCAGGCTGCCTTAATTTCCTGAGGCAGGGGACACAGAAGTTGGGAACATGCATAGACTAATTCAGTTATACAGCATCAGGAAGACCTCAGTTATTAATTCAAAGTGGTAACTTCTTTCTTGCGTGGAAGAGGCAAAACAGTTAAGCGGGCACTAATTAGCACAGTATGTGATCTCTATGAAGACCTGAACTCCTTAAGACTGTTTCCAAACTCATTAATAAACGGAAAGCTATCATATGTAAAAGAATACATAAACTTTAAGTATGTACAGCTCTACTTTCCCCCCACCCCACCCCACCCCACCCCCCAGCTGTCCTTACTGAAGTCTGACAGCCAGCGAGTTTTAGTCTATGTAATAACTATGAGAGGCATCGATCTTAGCCTTGGTAGGGAAGATTATGACAGAAGTAGCCTTTTTCCTCTGTTACCAGGTCCAAAATTAAAAGGACATCCTCTGGTACATCATCTTAAACATTGCTAGCAACAGCAGCTTGGAACTAGAGGCAACAAGTCTGATTACCAATTGGTTAGGTACTCTTGACTAGAAGTTGTAAGGTGTAGCAGTACTTACATAACAGCAGAAAATACAGAAGCAAGAAAGCCAGTAAGCAAAAGGAACACCAAAACACTTAGAATTGATGTGATGACAGTCATGCCTCCACTCCTTTGACCAGGCCAGGTATCAATTTTCATGGGAAGTTTGGCTAGAAAAGCATGGAAAGCATGCTGCTGTGATCTGTTTTTCACCATGTGCACCCTTACCAAATGAGGGAAAGCTAGTTGTTTTGGAAAGGAAAACTGATGACTAAGTGACTTATAGGAAAAAGGTTTAAGACAATATCAGCATTTAGAGGTTATTAGCTTGGCTCAGCAGGTTAGCCAGGGTGGCAAATATCTGCATTACCTAGAAATTTCATCAGTGCAAGATACCATGACAAACACCAAATCATGAACTGTGCGTACAGCCTTATCAGAGAACTGTTCTGAAGTACACAAAAGTAGATCAGTATTCCATATTGAAGTCTGCTACTCCAGTGCTGGACAGCTGACAAAATTGCTAAAACTGTAGGAAAGGACTAGCCATTGCTTACTAGCAGAGCAACATTGTCCTAAGGCAAGCACAGCTACACAGAAGATCTGAGCAAAGCCACAGACTTACATCTTCTGGTTTTGATTGGATCAGACCAAAGAGTTTGGTCTTTCACGATACCTTCAGAGTTATCTACCAACACGTATTTAAACCTGTGGGGGGAAAAAAAGCATTAAATTAGGTATTTCAAAGTTTGAGTTGCCTTACTATCATTTTGTAAGCTACCGGATTAGCTAGTCAGACTCCAGTTTTTGGAGAAGCATTCCGCAGAAACAATCAAAGGTAACCAGCTTTTTCCAGAGACCTTATAGGGAAAAAACAGAATTAATAATAGAAAAAGTATTCTGTGCTATGTCATGCAGAGCTTGCGCTCCATTCTTGTGAGCCTTGACAGATGATAGCTTTCCAACAACAGTTTTTCCCAGCTTGCTATTCCCTGTTGTGAAGGGCCTCGTTATTTAGAACAGCAAGTGGTTTTGATTTCCATATGGAAGTCAAAGATTTTGTCCAACAATAGAGATCTTTGGCACTTTCCCTGTTAGAGAAAACATTGAAAAGACAGGCTAACAACAGAT
Organism: Anser brachyrhynchus; assembly: GCF_964034855.1. NCBI lineage: Eukaryota > Metazoa > Chordata > Aves > Anseriformes > Anatidae > Anser > Anser brachyrhynchus. The sequence continues at coordinate 73,333,618 of NC_137694.1, forward strand.
TTGGCAAAGGAATTAAGTTTCCATCCCACAATAGTTTGAGTTTGCAGAATTGTCCCAAGGAGGTAGAGGAGGCAAGACAGTTTTGAAAACCTGCCCGTAGTATTTTGTTTCAGAAGCATGTTCAGTCTCCACAGCTTCATGTGACTGCTGCCTTTAATATGGCTTTTAAATAGCGGGCAGCAGCCAACCAAGTGTCGCAGGTGACAGCTGTCAGGGCACCCAGACTCCGCCGAGGGCCAGCTTCCCCAGACAGCAGGGGTCAGATGAGCCTGCAAGTCACCTGGCCCTCACTGTGAAGTCTCCAGTCACATCAGGGACGTCCTGGATGGAGTTGGAGGCCACTGAGAGCTCTGGCTCCCCAGAGCCGCATCAAAACAAAGCAAGCAGGGCCAAGCCCGTGTCTGCGGTTTGGCAGACTCATCTAACACAATACACAGTGAATCATCCTGACATTTTCCAGTCAAATCCTTTTCTTCAAGCAGTTTCTGATCAGATGCTCCAGCTTCAGTGTAGAGCCAGCAGTTCACATGTGAATTTTATTACTGATCCATGAATTTAACCTGATAGAGCTCACCCCTGCAAGAGCACCACAGAGCACCATCTGCAGGGTGCTGGACCAAAGCTAAGCCAGTCTCACAACTGCCCTTGCAATAGAGAAGTTCTGGCAGAGACAGGTAATTCACATAATACTATTACAAAGGTACATGACAGGGTAAATTTTGCTTCCTATTGAGTATTCTTACCATTTCAGAAACAAGAATTATACCTGTATGTCGTGTCTGGGACAAGCGGTGGGTTACAGACCCCTAGGAAGTTTGGGTCATACAGACAAGTCCCATCATCCCCAACTCTGAAGAGGTATTGCGTCAGGACATCAGGAGCTTTGTTCATGTCTCCTACATCAGGAAGCCTGGGGGGCACTGCACAGTCGGGTACATCGAAGAAGGCAGCATTGTAAGGTCCGAGCTGTCCCCCGCTTGTTTGCTGGAACGTGCTGCCCAGGGGTTTGCTGCTTTCATCGGTCACAAGGGAGCTTATCGTGCTTGCTGCAGGAGAGGTGGTTTTTAACAACACTGTTAGAACTAGATCAGCCCTTTCCATTCATCCTGTGTTTGACTGCTCACTCTTCTACCCGAAAAAGCTCAAGCAGGAAGCCAGAAATCTGCTGCTAGTCTGTGTAACGATCCTACCCCTTCCTCTTGTTTTTGAAGCTTTCTACACTTGTCCCTCAGAAACCATAAAGAATGTATGTAGAAGGTCTCTCAGAGCAATACTTTTTGTTAGCCACCCTCCCCAAATTCCTCTTTTCCAAGAAGAATCTGATGGAGCATGGTGGCAAAGCCTGCTCTTCCACCACAGCCTACCTGCCTCCAGTAAGTCCTGCCATGTCAGATTTGACACTATTACCAAGAAGTGCGAGTTTCTATAGGACCACAACTCCACTATCCCCTGGAGCAGAAGCCCTGAGACCTTTGGTCGTACAGCAGCTGCACCTCCCAGAACACCACAGTATGCAGACCAGCATGCGGAGCTGCGAGAGCAGATGCAGTATCTACACTTCTGACCAGCCAGGCATGCCCATACTTTCAGACAGCACAACACCAAGCCTGAAAGTCTTCACAGCACCAAGGAAAACGTACATCTGCACCCAGCTCTACAGCATCGTTTGGAAAGCTCAGTTTCAACTCTCAAACTTTTCCTAATACAAAGCCAAGGCACAAGTCTCAAGAGATGCTCCCAAGTTCTGCACCTGTGAGTTAGTTTATTTTGGGAGCTCCCTCCAGCTGTTCAGTGCTGTCAGTAGTGAAAGACGGCCACTTTTTCCAAAGTTGCAGTATATTGGGAACTTCTTAAGTTTGTAAGCAGTCTGCTGTGCTCCTGGAGCAGCAACTGCTTGGTCACATGAAGTTTTTAGTTATGATCCAATGCAAAATTAAATCTGTTTTGAAAGAGAATTGTTTCTAGCACAGGTTCAAAATCTAACTTCAGGGTCAGTGCTCAAGCTAGTCAAGCAGAGAGGTGCCAGGGCTCAGAAGCCAATAATGTGAAAGCGAAGACTAGCAAAAACATGCTGTACTGGGGCTAGCTTCCCCTAATTATAAGATTTCTTACAACTAGGCCTCCTCACTCTCCCAATCTCCACATCATCTTAGCCTGGCTGTGGTGAGCAAGCGCTATTGTCTAAACAAGTTCAGGTTTTTGTTTGTTTTTAAATTCTTTAGGTAGATCAAGTTTGATAGTGACATTAACAAAGAAGACCCAAAGATTACATTAGCTGTTCAGAAATTTGCTAGACCCTCAGCTTTTTGAACGCTGATGCATTTCCTTACTAGCAGAGCTGAACTTAAGATTTAATTTTCTTAACACCCTAAGTTTTCCCTCTCCGTGCTCCAAAAGCCATCCAAGGGTGAGCAAATGTGTTTCTCTGCAGACCAGAGACAAATCCAAACAAAATTCCTCCCAGTCTGCCAAGTAACAAGTTGGCATCTGCTTGTTTTAAAAGAAGCAGCAGAAATTTCTCTCTGTACCCCCTTTTGCAGAGAGATTCATCCCTCTGTGTAGAAAGCTGTTGCCACAGAACCCATGGAAGACAGGGTAGCTGATATAGTTTCTAACAAAAACATCAGATACAGTTGCATATTTGTAGGTAAGACTGGTATCAGGTCATTGTAGCCTTTTAGATCTGTACAATTCACTTGTATAATCTGCTTCAGACGTACAAAAATGCACACTTCATTCATGGGAGGCATCTCAGAAGGCAGTGCCCTCACATCCATATCTTGTTAAGTCTGGCTAAGTCTTCTACTAGTCTGACACAATAAGGAAGCCTCTTCCATTCATTTTTATTTTTTTTTTCCAAAAGAGCAACACTCAGCAGTGGAGGTTTTAGACTGCTTTGGCTCTTGACCAGTTTTTCCCTCCTGCCCCCCAAGATCTCTTCTCTGTGCCCCTCAGAACAGGAGGTCGCATACAGCCTTTAGGGACATTGGTATGGTTCAAGGAAATCACTTGTCTCTGTCAGCTTACAGAGGAGCTCTACTTGGTGTACAAAGCAGTCTGCCAGAACAGCAGAGATCAGTGAAGGCAGCTTCTTGGGCATTGCCAGCAGTGTTTCATTGCCAAGCAGTCATGAAATTCATTTTATGAATGAACCCATGGGCCAGGTATCTTTGACCACAAGCCTAGCATGACTTTTTTCTTTTTTTTTCCCCCCAAAAAAACTAAGACAAGTCCCTATAAGGGCTGGCAACCTTAACTATGAAGCAAACAGCAGCAGAGCAGTTACCTAGCTTTTCTCAGCAGATTTACGTGGGGGAGTTCAGGCTTTTATACAAGACATTCATGTTTAGACAAAGGTATCAGACAATGGACCACTTGGCTTAGCAAGATCTGTTCAGACCATTTATAGTTGATAATACTGCTCTGCACCTACTGGGAGTCAGCTAACACCAATGCTAACTGTTGTTATCTTTAATCAGTCCCACTGAATTAGTAATTTATTTTTTATACATTTATTTTATACTTATAATACACTTTTTTTTAAAAGGTCTTATTATAAACTTAGACCAGGCATTCAGCCTGCACATAGCTTTCAGCTGTGTATTTTTCTCTTTCCCCTCATTCAGACTCACTCCCACCAGATCCTGAAGAATCACATGCAACGGCCGCATGAAGTAATTATTTTCCAGAGAAAAAGTAATGCTGGATACTTACCTGATTCCTTCATTACATACAAGTAGATAGCATAAGATCTGTTTGGATACAGTGAGCTATCAAACATACAGAAAGGTTTCTCTAGAGCAACTGTGGTAAGAGTGGGATTATTTGTTGCAAACTGAAAGTCTCCAAGCTGAGGTTTCAGGCTCTGATCTGGAAGAGAAAGTTACCAAAAAAAAAGCACTTCAAAACCTTTCTCTACACAGGTCGTAAAAGAGAGTTAACACCCAAAAAGAAGCAAAAACACCCAAGTGAGACAGAAAGATGAGAGATACAAAGAGGAGCACCAAAAGAGAAGAGACTGCAGAGAGGTGCCACTTACCTGCAGACAGCAGTCCCAAGCAGCAAAGGACTAACACAACACAACAGCTACACATGCTTGAGCCCTGCAGAGACCAGTCACAAAAAGAAAACAAAGGCTCGTAAATCTTTTAGTTCCTGCTAAAGATCTCCCATGTCAACTCCCTCCCTGAAGTCAAGCACACCTGTTCCTTTCCACAAGCTCCCTAGGATAAGGAACTCAGCACCTCCCTGTGAGCTTATCGCCTTCCTTCTCAGGTGGTGCCAACCACCCCAGCTGTTATCTGCTCCCAGGTGAGGAAGGGCGTTACAAGATTTTTATCTATCAGCAGCACTATGGGTATCAAGAGAGGTTTTTTTTCATGTGCACAGATGATGGGTGTCTTTTTTCTTTACCTTCTTCTCCCTAAAAACTTCTGAAATCTCTCGTGTAGGGAAAGTTTAGGACTGAATATCTGCACCCTGCATTCAATCTGTACCATGGATGATTCTGATTCACAACGCTGCCTTCTCTATTTTGTTTCCTGGGTTGCATCTTGAAAAACATAAGCCTTCCGATTCTGTTTCTGGATAACCTCAGTGGGATTCAGAACATCTACATGAATAATAATCCACTGGGAAAGCTGAATTGCACCTGTTGTGCTGAATTGTTCATCCATTCCTGATGAGTGTTGCTATTATGGATGGTCTATTATATAAGAGCTCAGATTACAAAATTAATAATTACCTGCTAAAAATAGGCGAAGGGGAAAAATACCAGCAAGATTTTACAGAATAAATGGAGCTACCTTGATGCAACTGAACCAACTCCAGATTTACACTAATATCACTATTGTTACATTAACAAATCCATCTCCTTTATGAATATGCCATGGGCCCTTGAAATCTGTTTGAAATATGTAATCAAATGATTATAATGTAATTTCCTCTCCATATGTGTCTCATTTTGTTTAAAATTCTGCACATCAACTTTGTTGTGTTTGGTTTGACTTTTTCTTGCATCACTTCTGAGGGAGAATATTGAACACAGGAGTTAGCCCATATTTGCACTGCTATAGGGTAAGGTTGAATATTATTATTATTCATTCTCACTTTGCAATGAACTCTGAGTCTGTGCTGGCATAAATACTCAGGTAAATCAGATTAAAAATACTCATGTAAATCAGAAAAAAAAAAAATCTTACCCCTTCACCTTTAATTCCTAGGAATTTGATTTTTAACATTTGCACTAGGAGGGGTAGTTGTACAAACTTGGCATTCATCTGCTCAAGAGTGTTTTTGTCCCTTAAAGCACTAACAATGGTGCACAAAACCTGGGAAGCTTCTGACTCTGAAATAAAAGCATGGCTTAAAAACAGTGGAATCTCTTTCTCCATCACAAAATCAATACCTTCTCCAAACAGTGATTCCTGTAAAAGCAGATTCTGAGTTCCTTAGATGGTAACTCTTCTGGAGCAATCAGCAGTAGTCTTTTCTTTTCCCTTCTTAAGACAGAAAAGATACACATTATTTGTCTAAGTTAAATAAATAAATCAACACCAGGATATATTGAATGTCAGAGAAAAAGAAATATTCTATTTCATGGCATGCAAGCTACTTACATGTGGTACAGAATACTCTTCCATGCTTTATATCAAAGTGGTGCTCCCTCATTCACTTTCAAAAGGGTCAAAACAGATGAACAACAGAAAGAATATCAGTTTTAAAAATCAGCAAGTTAAGGCCAGAATCACAATATAAAATGTGGTTCAAAGGTATTTTTTTTTCTTTTTTTTTTCTTTTTTTTAGATTCACAGCCATCAAGCAATAAATTCATCACTCAGGCAAATCTCTGCATGACCTTCTTGGAGTTTTGCCTGGATGAGGACTGTGGTACACTACTCCTTGGGCTGGTCATACAAATCGTTACTCGTGATTAATTTTACAACTGTCAGAAGTATGTCCACGGAATTACTCATCATAGAAAAGTTAATCAGGGGTAAAAGGGGTTACAAGATGACAATTTTAGCCATTATTTTTCATGAGGCTATTTTCTCAAGCCGTCATGGTTTAGCTGAGTGAGTACAAGGCCATCCTGTGCTGTGGTGGAATTCACCAGCCACATGTAAGGGGATGGATAACACTGCCCTTGTCCTGAGATTTTAAAATTGTTGGGTTTGGTCTATGTTCAAAAGAATCTCAAAGGTAGGAAAATAACATGACAATAAGTTCTCTCAGCTCCATCTGTGCCAACAGATGTGGCCTAAATTAGGACCAGATTCCATCCTTGCTTACACTCATGCAAATCCATTTTAACTCCACTGTAGTAAGGGGGCCTGGTCTGGATTTACAGGATGTTACCATGAACTTAATCTCAATATAATTATAGTGTTCCCTAGAGCAAGCATAAGAGAAGGAAAAAATGTAAATTTCTGTGTCTGTTTAAGTAGCAATGCCAATTTCCTTTCTCTTTGTTACCTTTTGGACAATTCTGTAGTAATTCACAGAAGCCTCCAGAGCCAGTTTTGAATTGGTGGAGATATGGGGAAAAAAGACGTGTGTAAACCTGGCTCCCTAGGGCTGTGTGATGCCCATGAGGAGCTGGGGAGGATAGCATCCCAAATGCCTTGAAGCGTATGGAGTCCTCCAGGATCTGAAGTCCAAACCTTCTTTACATGTTCAGATGTGGACATAGTGGAGATAACCCTCCATACTCTGCTGTGCTCCACCTCTCTGGTCCGCTACGCAGGCTAAAATTCGTGCACTTGCAAGCAAACTTGCAAGCAGAGCTCCATGTACAGAAATTAACAGTGCTTAACAAAGAGATTAAAAAACTTGGTGGTGACATCTACCAGTCAAGAGATAATCTAATCCAAAGGGTGAGAAAGACAAATAAAACCGAATCCATTTCAAAGACATTTGACCGTCATCACTGGTTGTCTGCAAAGCTATTATTAGCTTGCAATTTCCTGCAAATATTCTGGTGGGTGTAAATCTTGAGGAAGGAGCTGAAAGAGGAGAGGAGTAAAGCCTTTGTGAATTCATTTTTCAAAAGCTTTCCATCAATAAGGGAGATCTGAAAGGGAGTGCAGAGATGGTTAAAAAAATGTTGATAAAACAGGCGATCAGGGTTTGGGAGAGTGGTGGAGCGCCAATACATAAAAAATGGGGAAGTACAGAGATACAACAAAAAAAGTCTTGAAAGTGAGGAAAGGCTGGAATGTGGAACAATGGAAGAGTTTCTCCTTCTGCCCAACCCCTCCACTTCAGACCATCTGGCAGATCCGTAACCACCTCTGCTGCTCAGTCTTGTGCATCACTGGGCCTGCAGAGGCTAACTGCAAGGAGAGCAGCTGTAGTGCTGCAGGTCTGAGAAGGACATTTGTCCATTTGAGAGTCATGCTGAAACCAAAACATCAGTTCTCCGAGGTTATTAGGCTGCCACCACGGACTTCAGAAGTGGTTGTTCTGGGAGCTAGTATTAACATTGTCACAGGCAGTATCTGGAAATCCTGGCAATGGAAACTTTCATTTATTGCTATATAACTTTCAGTCACTAGCACACTGTATTTATATCATAGGGCTGTAGATAAAAAGGTGAAATTTCCGATCTACCCAAAGCAAAAAACTTCTCACTGAAGCAGGAGGTGAAATAGCTTTTATGACATTTCTCTCTCAAAGTCATCCCAGAATATTTTGAGAGTAGGAGATTTGTATCTCAAGCTCTGCTGCACAAAGGCCACATGGATGCCTGGTACCCTTGTGCAGTTCTGTAATTTCTTTGATGTTTCTTTGGCTTCCTGGAGAAGTATTTCTGTCCTTTGTTGTCGCCACAAGGGACATACACTTCAGATCTTGAAATCTACACACCTAGCAACATAGACTCAGGATTCATTTTCAGGGTCTCTCTTCCTCCTTTCCTAATAAAGTCCCTTAGCATTTATGGATCTCAGGATAAGCCCTGCAATGCTAAAAAGGGACCAAAGTGATGGAGATAAGCCCCATCCTACATTCGCTCTGCACAGGAACAGACTTACGTGCTGAGTGGGGGTCCCCATCTGTGCAAAGATCTGAGCAATATGACTCACTGAGCCACTGATCTCCTTAAATCAAACATCTTTAATGTGTCCATAAGGAAATAGAAAGGTTCAGTTATAAAGATGAGATCGTGGAACTTATTTTATCATCTGGTGACAATTAATTCTGTGCAAACCTGAAAGATGAAGCAGTGGAAACATCAGGACTGGGAAAGCAGCTTTCTACACAGGGAATCAGGGCCACACCATTGTCAAATATAAATTGGCATGGCTCCATTGAGATGAATTTCTTACTAACAGAACTGGTCCCCTCAGAAATCATGTACAAGACCTTATTGCTGCAGCAAACCCCAGACAATCTCAGACTAGTGGAACATCTGCAGCTCGGAGGAGCCAGGGGTTAAAATGGAAGGCCCCTTTGTTACACAGAAGTTAGTGTTTTCTTTGCTGAGGAAATGTCTTACCATCTACAGATATCTGCTTGAACTTTAATCTCATACTGCTGAGAACCACTAAGAAGTACTCCTGTTTAAGAAATTCCTGGGCTTATGTGATGGTAGAGATGTCCCTAATAAAAAGCAAGCACCCTTTGTTTGCTGCAGCCTTCTCAGAACTGCCCCTTGTGAGGGATTGTTCATGCCAGGCAGGTCCATATAGGTCAGTCCCACATTTCTGCACTTACAAATGGTGATAATAATAGTTTCCTGCTCCACTGTTGGTTGAGGAGCTTGTTCTAAGCAGAAGTTACAATGAGGAGTCACTGATGTAGAAGAAAGGGAAGATAAAATGTCATCGGCGATTCAGAGGAACTGGATAATTGTGTTATATCTATGACCAAGTGATATGGTTTTTGATGAAGAACTAAGCAAAGATGACAGAGGATGGAGCTGCAAAAGTAACTTTACTGTGTTGGCACGACATTGGTGAATGCGATGGCCCTTTCCCTGGCTGGTGAAAGGAAGCAGCCCTTTCCAAGTGGTGAGTGTAATCTCTCACCTTTGTCCTCAGAATGGCCCAGAGTATTTGTATGATGGAGTGCTTTTAATTTAAATTAAATTAAAAACTTAGCTTTCTGGATTTGCATCCAAGAGTGAATTTTAATGACATGGAACTTAATTAATATTTGAGGTTTAGGAGGGATCTCTGTGTAATGGCTGGAGTGTAGGCTCTTTACTCACAGAGATTGTATTAGTGCTTGGAACACCCCTCTAAATCTAGAGTCCTGAAATATCCCTTCATGGAACCATTTGAGTACCTTTGAGACTCGGCTGAACTTCAGCGCAGTGGCTGTGGTTTTAAATGAATGTGAAGTACAACACAACCAGGCTCCTGTGCTGAGCATTGTGCCAAATTCCACGGCGCTCACAACCATGTAAAAGTTTTCTAACAAAATGATGAATTAGGGCCATAATATCATAATTGTACATTGAAAAAGCCTTACATTAGGACTTCCTTTACTCACTGAATTGTAACCCCACCAGTTTATTAATTGTTCCCAGGAGGAAAAAAATTATACGCTGTTCTGACTGCAGTCTACAGGTTGTAGCTGAAATACTTTAAGCTGAATTCTGATAGATGCTGTTTGAAGATTACAGCCAGATAAATGCTAAAACAGAACTACCCGTAAGAAAGAGGTGTATGAATTAGACGTTGCCTAGTCTGGATCTTCATTCTTCAGACAATATCACAGAAATACCCCATTCAGTTGCTTCCCAAGAAGAGTAAAATTGTTTTGTGAAACAATTCTGGTATACAGGTCCCTGGTCTTCGTATCTGTGGTTCCAGTGCAGACTATGCACAGAGATGGAGTAAGCTACAAGGGGGGCACTGAATGTCCATCTGCTGCTAGTCAGAATTTGTTCTATACAGTGCTCATATGCCTGGTTACTTGTAGTTCTCTGTAAAATTTACATATAGGTTCCTACTGATAAAGTTTGAATGATCCAGTTTCAGCTCTGTTCCTCTTTATATATTATACAAACTGTTCTTCTGAGTAGTGACTTCTTGTTCAGCTCTTGACTTGAATGAAAGCTGTAAGAACTTGTCAAGCAGGAATGCTGCCAGTCCTGTATTGAATAATCTGTAAGCCAATGAACAGCATCAGAAGATCGCTTATTTAAAGAGCTCATTCTCATGGTCTAATAACAGGATATACAGCAACTTCTCAAAGCCATCCTCCTTTAAAGAATTGTCCCAAATGTATCATGATGCACAAATACAGCTGGAATATTACTAGAACAAGAAATCTGTGGAAAATTTGCATTTGGGGAAATCTTGCATTTGGGAAGAAGTGTCGTGATGCAGTCAACTATTGTGAATCACAATTGCCTTTAGAGAAACACTTGACCCAACTGTGTTTTTATGGTTTCTAGTTTAACACGGTGTTTATAGTTTCAATTTAACATAAATTGAGGTACTTCACTGTTTTTCTACAGTTCCTGTAGGATTATCTGTATGTTGGATATGCTTAGCTGTAAATAGCTTTGGTCAGTAACTGAAGGCTGAAGAAAAGCCAATCTTATACTACAAAACATTTGCAAAAATCCATCCCAGGATAATTTCTGACACTGAAAAGTGAAGCAGCCACTCGAGAAACAATACTAAAAAAATATGAAGAAACTTCTCCTGATTCATGTGCTTCTGATGATCTGAAGTTTCAGCTGATTTTACTGGCAAATATAAGTTAATAATTGATCACAGGCAGGATTCAGTGTAAATAGTTGCTGGAGGAGCGATGCAATAGATAAAGCAGTATTAGAATTTCAGCTATGCTGGTGTGAGTTCCTTTGCCATCAACAGGGATAAACCCACAGTCCTGTAAAGAGAGGAGAAGTTAAATTCCAATTTTATTTATCAAAAAAAAAAAAAAAGATTATCTGAAAAAAGCAAGCATTGCTTGCTTTAGACCGATATCTAAATATGAAAACTGAGGCATGTAAACTACAAGGACTTGACTTGTGTTACAGTAGTAAAGAAAACCCAGGTCTCTACTCTCATGGCTCCTAATCCAATACCTAATAGACTGAGCTAAGTTTTTTTACGTAACTTGATAGACAGAAGATTGTTTTTCTTATATAAAGCTACTTAAGCCTTCTCTTTCTCCTTTCAAGGTGCTCTAAGTGGGACTCAGTAAGAGATGTTTTGTTGTAATCTGCTTTCTAAACTTAATTTCTAATTGCCTATCTTGTCCTCATCTCCAGTCTGCCCACCGCAGCAGTCCACTTGTCTCAGCTCTCAGTTGTTAATTACTCCCTCAAAGAAGAGTTGCTTTGTGGCTAGGACCTGGGTTGAGGATCCAAAAGATTATGTGGGGTTAGGGACTCCCTCTGAAAACAACCTACTGAATTTCCATTTTTCAGCTGCCCACTTATAAAATAGGAATAAAGTTATTCCTCCCACAGCTTTTGGTGTTCCTGTCTATTCAGACTATATGTGTTTGCGGGGAAAGATTACTCTCTATTATATATATATATTGGCTATTTTAGCTTTTCAAAGAAGAATTAGGCTTCAGTGTAATACAATTCACTAGTCAGCTCTGGGTAGGCAGAGAATGCAACCCTCAAGCTCACTTTCAGTTTCCAAGTGTGTACACAGAACCTCTGGAAAGAAAGCCCTCAATGAACAGCTTGTCATACATACAAGCTATCAAAATAATTTAAATACATCTAGCTTGCAAGAATGAACTTTACATGAACACAGCCTAAACAGATATTCCTGCTCAGGAGCTGAGACCCAACTATTTTATTTCTGTGCACACACCATTTTGTAGCGTGACAGGGCTTGGTACTTCAGCAAGCTGTTTTCATTATTGCGACATACCATGAGCTCAAATTCTAGAGCTCAATGTTTAATCTATGCATATAACAATATGCATGTCTTCATAGACCAGCTGATGAAGTACAGACTAGATAAGTGGACAGTGAGGTGGACTGAAATCTGGACAAGTAGAGGATTGTGACTGGCAGCATTAAATCCATGTGGAGGCCAGTCACTAATGGTGAACCCCAGGAGAGGAGACTAGGGCCAATGCTATCTAATATCTTCATTAATGACCCAGGTGATGGGGCAGAGCACACCCTCAGCACATCTGCAGATGGTACAAAACTGGGAGGAGCTGCTAACACACCAGGGCTGTGCTGCCTTTCACAGGGAGCTGGACGAGAAATGGACCAACAGGAATCTCATGAGGTTGAACAAAGGAAAGTGCAAAGTCCTGCACCTGGGAAGGAATAACCTTACACACCAGTACACAGGATACCAACAGGCTGGGAAGCAGCATTACAGAAGAGGAGCTGTAGCCCTGATGGACAAAAAGCTAACCCAGGCAGGACGTGCCCTGGTGGCAAAGGTGGCCAGCAACATCATGGGCTGCATTAAGATCATTGACAGATGATTGACAGCAGGTCAAGGGAGGTGATCCTTCCTCTCTGCTCAGCACTGGTGAGACGTCAGCATCACTGGGCTCAGTTCTGAGCTGCCCAGTACAGGAGAGAGATGGAGCAACAGGCATGAGTCCAGGGAAAGGCCACTAAGAGGGATAAAGGATTGGAGCACCTGGCATAGGAGGCTTACTGAGTGCTGCAGTTGTTTAGCCTTGAGAAGGGAAAGCTTGGGGGACCTGGTCAATGTGTATAAATATGTGATGGGAGAGCACCTATAGCAAGAAGGGAGAAAAAGAAAGAAGCATGTGGAAAAATAGCACCAAATGAAGATACTGGATGCTGTACTAAGGGGTGTCCATCAGCAATATAAACAATAGGCAATGAGAAAATGGCTTGCTCTAAGACTCATTCAAATGTTTAAGAAAAGCTATGTCAGGAAGGCTATAAACCAAGCATGATGTGAGTTCTATTTCTAAGTATATTGCAGTCAGGATAATCAGCAACCACGTCAGATTAGAAGATGCCCATGTGGAACTATGTGGACTGAAACTGCTGTAATCTAGACCAGAGACCAAGCAGACTGCCTGGATCCCAAAACCATGAACAAAGTGTGTAAAACTTCATTTGCAGACAAAAACATCATTCAACTTTTGACCCCCTGTGTGATAAAACTAAAGCAGATGATATTGAGAGCATGGATTCACCAAGGGAAAATTGTGTTCGACCAACCCTGTAGCCTTCTATGATGGCATCACCAGCTGGGTAGGTGGGGGGAGAGCAGTGGATGTAATCTGCCTTGACTTTAGCAAGGCTTTTGATACTGTCTCCCACAACATCCTGCTAGCAAAGCTGAGAAAGTGTGGGATAGACGAGTGGACAGTAAGGTGGGTTGAGAACTGGCTGACTGGCTGTGCTCAGAGGGTGGTGATCGGTGGCGCAGAGTCCGGCTGGAGACCTGTGACTAGCGGTGTTCCCCAGGAGTCGGTGCTGGGTCTGGTCTTGTTCAACATCTTCATCGACAACTTTGATGAGGGAATAGTGTCTGCCCTCAGCAAGTACACCGATGACACAAAGCTGGGAGGAGTGGCTGACATGCCAGAAGGCTGTGCTGCCATTCAGCGAGACCTGGACAGGCTGGAGAGAAGGGCAGGAACAAACCAAATGAAGCTTAACAAGAGCAAGTGTAGAGTCCTGCACCTGGGAAGGAACAACCGCATGTATCAGTACAGGCTGGGGGATGACCTGCTGGAGAGGAGCTCTGAGGAGAAGGACCTGGGGGTCCTGGTGGATGACAGGTTGACCATGAGCGAGCAGTGTGCCCTGGTGGCCAAGAAGGCCAATGGGATCCTGGCATGCATAAAAAGGAGCATGGCCAGCAGGTCAAGGGAGGTGATCTACTCTGTTCTGGTCAGGCCTCACCTGGAGTACTGTGTCAAGTTCTGGGCTCCCCAGTACAAAAAAGGCGGGGACCTTCTAGAAAGAGTCCAGCGGAGGGCCATAAAGATGATGTGGGGCCTGGAGCACCTCCCCTATGAGGAAAGGCTGAGAGACCTGGGTCTCTTCAGCCTTGAGAAGACAAGACTGAGAGGGGATCTTATCAGTGTTTACAAATATCTTAAGTGTGGGAGACAGTGGGATTTGGCCAACCTCTTTTCAGGGGTTTGTGGGGATAGGACAAGGGGCACTGGTCAAAAAATGGAGCACAGGAAGTTCTGCACCAACGTGCAAAAGAACTTCTTCACAGTGAGGGTGACGGAGCACTGGAACAGGCTGCCCAGGGAGGTTGTGGAGTCTCCTTCTCTGGAGATATTCAAGGCCCGTCTGGACGCCTACCTGGGCAACCTGCTCTAGGGAACCTGCTTTGGCAGGGGGATTCGACCCAATGATCTCTTCAGGTCTCTTCCAACCCCTACAGTTCTGTGATTCTGTGATATCTGCACCTCATTTTCTGTGCTGCTTTGGGGATTGATAGCAAACATCCACATACAGTGCCTGCTAGAGTGTATTCTGATATACAAATCTTGAAAATGAGGATGAAAATGTATTAAATAGACTTTGTCAAATGCATATGAGCTTTTCACCTTTTTCAATATAGCTGTAATTCTTGTTCTACCAGACAGACCAGAATTGTTCATTGCTGTCTTTTGCCTTTTACATTTTCAAGACATTTTCCCCTATCTTTGTTGTTAAATACTCAAGAGCAAATCACAGCTTCAAGAGGCCATTCCTGTTTGGTGGAATTATTCTATTTCAGCAGAGGTAATTCTGGAAGTTCAGCATCCCAGGTCATTATAAACATTAAGGAACCATGTGCTCCTCTAGCCTCATACTTTTAAAACTGGGCATGAAATTTAACCCAATTCTTCTTTCACAGTAACTAGCACAATGAATGTATCATTGGTGACTGGACTGAGATAATCACAGGTAATCAGTAAATTGCTGGGATTTACCAGCTTCCAGCTTGTCAGCTGAGCCATGAGAGATGGATTTTGTGGTCTCCCAGCCATTGTGGGGGAAAATGAGTTAACTTAAACCACTTAAGCTGCCATGTTTCATTACACAGCTTCAACAGTGTAAAAGCACATTACGCTGCCAGTCAATACATCTCATTTGATGAATAATAGAACATTAAAACAGGGGAACTTGAGCATTTATACATATGGATCACACATCAGTCAAACTGGTAACTTGAAGAGAAAGGTTTGAGCAAGCTTAATTCATCTAGTCTTCAAGCTTAAAAAAAGATTACGTTTAGTTTAGCGCTTATCCAACCCAAAGACTTCCTATCAGTAGCTCTGCTTTTCTAGTATCCTGTCTGATAGTGGCAAGACTTAGGCAGATACAAAACCAAATTAACCAACCAAACAAACAAAAAGCTCCAAACTCATACTCAGAGATTTCCTTCAGGAAAGCTTAATTTTTATCCTTGCTTAAATTCATATAACAATTCTTCTGTTAACAAAGAATTGCACATCCCAAGGACAATTGCTTATTATAGATCTTTATTCCACCAAGCTTTCTGCAAGTGGATTTATAACCGTATAGGCCTAAAGTTTCCTCTTTAGAGTCAGTTCTACAAAATGCACAGGATGTATGGGATACAACACAGATATTTAATAAGAACCATGCAGCAGCTCAGGCATCTACAGCTGTGTTACAAAGACACCATCCTGCTTAGTCAAAGCAATTTTTCTACTAAAAACCTTCTCTAGTGATACTCACACTGACATGCTGGAATTTGTACAGCATGTTTAATACAGGTCTAACATAATCATGTGTGGCTTTCTACATTAAATAGTGAAGTACCTCACTAATCAGAGCAGCAAAAATGCATTTTAAAGTATATTATCTAACTAGTTTTATAAAAAGTCACTGCCACCATTCCAGCTGTGTTACAACATAGCAACAGATGGCTGTCATCTAGAAGGATAGCATCATAAATCCAGTGTCATAAATATGATTATAGAGCTAATATGATAAGCTGAACCCAATGGAGCTACCCAAGTTTATACCAAGTGTTATATTTGTACTATCCTCCAAGCAGTAATCCTTCTTAATAGACAGTAGGCTCCTTAAATGTTCTGCAAACAATGAGAGGAAAAGGTGCAGGGAAGGGGACGGCAAATCTCTATTTTCTCCAAAGAGAAAGGTTTTATGAAAGACATTGTACAGCACACGTGAAGGAGACAGATTTCTCAGCACACATAAGGAACTTCCGTGAAAACTAACAACTGCCAGAAAACGAAACTCCTTCCATCCAAGAACACAGCATATATACATATATGTAACACGCCATACAGAAAAAAGTGCAAGCAAAGCCTTCCTGAGATTAAGTGTTACTCTGCATACACAAACCTTTCCTTGAGAATGGAGTGAAAAAGCAAATAAACCGCACATGCCAGATGTGCATTGTATTCCTTAGTGCCACTAGTAATTCTTTCAAAAGGACTCTTGAATAGGACAAAAGGGAACAGAGCAGAAGTTGCCGAAGAGACCTGAGGGGAAAAAAAATGGTAGTGGAAATGTTTGAAATCATAAGCATTAGACCCAAGCAAAAAGGTCTGTTATGCCAGAAACAGAAACAAAGAGAGAAAGTGCTCCATGACCCATGTGAAGAGAAAGCCAGCACATACCAAGTCAAGCAGGTTTTTCTATATTTTGTCAAAGTACCTTAAACATCCCAAACATGGGGACCTGCACCTTTTAAGCAATAAGAAGAAAACAGAGAAGCAGCAAAAGCCTCCTAAGCTGCACTTCTGTGAGCACTGTCTGGCACTGAGGTTCCCTCTGTGTCCCTTTTTGCTGTCAGGGTGACGCTGAAGCGGTGCTGAGCCTTCAGCCAGGCTCTGGGAATGCACCCGTCCCAGTCAGTGCTGAATACAAGCAGTGCTTCTGTTGGTCGCATTTCAAAATTATAAGCAAGTCAGTCTGGTGGTGGGAGAGAAAAAGGAGAAAGGGCTTTTTTTTTGGAAAAAAAAAAAAAAAAGAAAGCTACAACAGTAATTAGAACTAAAACCCCCCACAAAAGCATTGAGTTGCAAATGCATTCATAGCCAAGGACAAGAGTTTGTAATTATATCATGTTCCCCTGAAACCACAATCAGTATCAGAATAGAAACAAAAGAATGCAAAAATTATTTGAAATTTTATTCTCTGTATACTATTCCCAGGTGTTGTACACCATCCAGAGACACTGCCTGCCCCCTCCTGCCACATTTCAGAGGTGGCTCCTCAGTGCCTCATGGCCACCCTTTCCTCTCTGCTCCACCACTTCTCAGCACCTCTCTGCCTGCTGGCACTGCAAGCCTGAGGCTCAGCTGTGTCTGAAGAGCTGTGGCAGGAGCTCCTGGGGTAGAACGAACACAATGCCCCTGTTTCTCTCCATGTCCTCAGCTTTGAGACGGGCTTTAGTTCATTTTTCCCCTATAGGCTTATCTGATATATAAGCTATATATCAGAATTTGACCTTTTGATTTTGTGTCTCAGCCTGCTTAGAAACAGCCTTTTTCTGATACTCTTCTGTCTCAGAGGGATCTGGGAATATCAAACTAACGAAGCATTGCATGTTGGAACTTACACTGCAATGACAGAATAGGTTAATACAACCCAGGAAAATCCCATATTTTTTCCAGAATAGTTTTTTTTTGATTGAAGCAATGAGGGCTTAATCTGAAGTCTTCTAAAATGAAAAAATCATGCATCCATCTTTAAAAATATTAGAATCTATAATTATTTGAAAAAAATGCACCATAACAGGTAGACTGTAATTCATCTTACCAGCATTGTGAAAGTTCTCAGCTAAATAAAAAACTGTCTCTAAGGAAACATATATACTTGTTTTTATAGGCCATATTAACTGCACTGATTCTTTTAAACATTTTTTTTTTGTTCTCTGAAATATTTATGAGCAAAGTTGGCATTCACATTAGCTTTTCATATTCTCCCCTCCCCACATTGCACCAAAATACCAGATGATGGAGAGGAGAAAACCTGAGCACTGACAACCCAGGGCTTAGTGATAGCGGTCTCTCACCTTTATACCACACTTTCTCATCCAGATGAAACGGGGCACTAGCCAACTTGCTTGACAAGCTAGTTTGGAATTCTTGAAAATGATCAAGGTTACAACAACTCGAAGGGAATTGTTTGTCAGTCCTAATTTAAGTGTGCATTTGTGTGTGACCAGGTGCATGCACTTATTTGATCTTATACTTCAGCCTGACCTGCAAGAACAGTTCTCTTGCCTGTCTTTGCGGCTCCTTTCAATCTTCCAGCTCTTCAGCTGAGATCTAAATTCATTGAAACTTGGGCTTCTAAATCTTTATATACAGAACTTTAATGAAATACAATTCTTGTTTTTGCAGCATGAGTCAAAGGGGTAAAAATAAATCACATATGAGGCTTATTTATCCAAGCCAAAGTATTTTTAATCTGTTTTACTACCAGTTGATTTTGGATATTGAGCTAGACAGAATTGCATTTTAGGACAAAAAGTCTTCCTGAAGTGAAATAATGTTTATGAATAGGCATATTATACAATACAAATAGTCAAATAACATGGGGAGAAAAAAAGCACATTGAATAAAAAAGTGCACGCACTCCATTGTTTATATTTTAAGTTGCTGCAATTTGTATTTATCTTTTTATTATATTTCAGCTGGACATAGAAATTCCATGAGGGATGCTGTCTTCACTGCACCAGAATCTATGCAAACAGAGAATACCAACCTCCACCCTGAAAAGCTTGCAATAAAAATAGGTAAGGAAAAATAGACAAGCAGAGTCTAGGTGTTACCAAACTTAATACCATTTTCTGAAATACTGTTGTCCCCTTGGTGACATTGTCAGAAAAGCCCTGGATGTCAAAGTGAGATTTGCTTTCCAAATGATCCCTGGGAATTAAGCTTTCTTCTATATACTGATTTATGAACAGTTTGACCCAGGCTCCTTCTTCCCCATGATAGTATGGTCTGTGGGGAAACTGTGCAGGCAGCACGCCTCTCCTTTCATGCAGTCTAACTCCATTACACCCTACAAGAAGACAAGGTGGTCTCTTTTCACCCAAAAATTCCTTTCCTCCAGCTAAAGCTTATGAGTTACTCAGAATAGCACAGGACGGTTTTACACCATGCATGGAGAGAAACACATAATGTTCATTATCCATTGTCTGTGCACAAGGGAAATATTTTTATTGATACACCCCCTGATTTCAGTCTTGACCTCATTAATCTGCCTTTTCCTGAGGGCCCATTTCTCCTGTCTTTCTGAATAAACCCTGAAGATGGCAGTGATCTAACTTGGAAGGCAGTACTTGCAATTGCTCTTATTGCTGGAATAAAAGCATAACAGAAGTAGATGAATTATGGCACAGGGATTCTGAGAACAAGTGCTCCGAAAGTGCCATTTTCCCCTTGGTGGTGTCTTATGCATCTGCAGGTGCATACTTCAAGAAATATACACTGACTATGTGGTCACAGCTGATGAAAGGTCTGCTTGTTATTGTTGCACTTGCAGAAAATTAAGCACTTCAAGCTTCTTAGTGTTCCTTACAGAGTTTCAGACAATTAAGAGATGTGGAATAAAAGCTTAGAAGGGGAGTTGTCTTCAGATAATGAATGCCTAGTTGAGAACTAGGAAGCAGGGCAATAAAAAAATATAATCAGAAGATCCTAACAACCAGGACTGTTATTGCATTGCTTAATCACTGCACTTAAGTGACTTAGTTCTGTCTTTCATTAAACATAAGCCCTGACATAGTACTATATTAGTAATACAGCAGAATATCAATTAGTAACTATTATTTTACTTGTACAACATTTTATATGATTTATGTCCACTGAAGTCAATGTGAATTTTTTTCCATGGCTGATGGATTTAGCCTCTCTGGATATCTTTCAAGATATCCTACAGAAAGAAAATGTCACTGTACTTACTCGTGGTTGAAGTGAGAAATGCAGCACAGTCACCAGGTCAGAGAGAGAGCTGGGAGTGAAACCAATAAAATGTTTATCGACATCATAAGCACCTTGAGTAGGATGTCCATAACATTAATAGCATTGGCAATTTGAGATAGGGAGGACTAAATATTTATCAAGTGAAGATAGAGAAGAAATACAGATAAAGAGCACTGTTACTATCCCATTAAGAATTAAACCATCTTTCTCTGGCTTAGATTTAATCTAGCATGAGACACCAACCTGTACTGAATTTGCACTTTTAAATTGCAGTGCCCTTACCAAGTTCGTGGTAAGGGAAGCTGACATTTTACAGTGGGGTTAGGTAACGATTGGCAAAATAAATGTTGTTTGCAGAACTGCATCTGAAAAAAAAACAAAACATTTTGGTATACAGTTTTCATTATCACTCACCATATGAACTTGGTTGCTGATGCACCCAGCTACACAGTCCACAGAGGATATTACCTGAAAGTCCCATAGACAGTGTGGGTTTGTATCACAGCTGTATGAAGCTGAAAAGCGCTGTTGCCATTTTACAGCTGCAGAGTCAATGCACAGAGTAAATTGAGAGGCATGCAGGAGGACAGCACAGGAACTAAGGGGATGGCAATGGAACCAAACATGTCTCTTCTTCCATCCCTCATCAACTGTGAGATGAGTAGGCAAGAGGCTGACAGTGAAGGTGATGTACCAGAGATCTTTCTGCCTTGGATGCATGGCTGGCATACTGCTAGAAGCCCAGAGGAACTCTGAGATGCTCCCAAGCTGTTCAGCTGAGAGGTGACAGCTTGCCTCTGTAGGAGGTAGTAACCAGCCAAGTTGGAAAATTAAGGGGGACCAGGAGCTCACAGCCTCTAACTCACACTGCTGCTTCTTTCAAGATAGTGCAGGCACCTATTCCTAGGCACCAGCAGCCCTGTTGTGACATCCAAATATCAGCCACATGCCAAGCTTGGCACTGAGGCCAGAAGTGCCCCAGCCCTTCCCTGGAAAATTGGCACGCTTTCCCAGTTTGAACCCACATAAGGGGGACAGCTGGAGAGAAGGCTGCAAGGTCGCTGTGAGACCCAGTGCTTGGAGTAGATTGCCATCAGCAGCAGGTTTCAGGAAAAGTGGCCCCCATCACCCAAATCTCTGCCTGCATTAGCGGCAGACAGTAGGCTGGATGAGTCACAGCATGAATAGAGGCTGTTGGTACTCGTGTACACTGCTGTTTTATTCTTGCTTGCATTCACAGCAAGATACTTTGCACCATCTCTAACTCCAGGCTACATATCAGTGCCCAGCTGCTCCCTCAGGATTGGGGGTACCATGGCCAGCAGGGAAGGTTCCTCACCAGCCAGATCCCACCCCATAGCCCCAGGAAAGACAAGCAGCACAGGTCTGCAGCCAGGATCCCAGGGTCCAGGTCACCAGACAGGGTCACAGTCAGGGTCACAGTCAGGGTCACAGGAGGTCCAGTATCCAGCCTGAAAATCAATCCCCATGGTTCAGATTGACAGGGTTGGTCATCAAAAAAGGCCATAGCTAGGCTGAAGATCAACCACACAGCTCATAAAAAGGTCAAAAACCCAGGGCTGAGCTTAAATAGACCAGGGTAAGGGGTGTGGTGGTGGGGTTCCAGGTGAGGCTTGCAAGGGATATTAAGGCCTATCAATGCCCTCAGGGCTTTGATGCTTCAGTAGAGCTGCCTCTGTTTACAGGGACAATGAAAAAGCATTAAGTTTGAAAGATGCTATGCTGGTATTATTATTTTTATTTTTTAATGTTTCTTAAATGTTTCAATTTAGAGGTTTACATAGAGAACAAAAACTATATATTTTAAGTGAAAGAGAAATACACACTTTAATCATGTACCACTTTGTTTACTTACTTAAAGCTGCTATTACCCTAGGAGAATAAGGGAGGAGAAAGCCCATGCCTCTCTTGGAAACCCATATTCAGTAAAGTGGGAACATTTCAACACATGTGATTGATTTATACTTCAAGAAAATGAATGATTATTTTTTTTCCTCCCCACTCCTAAGCTGCTTGATTGGAAAGTAATTGCTCTGCTTTCAGGAGGCAAAGACAGTTACAGATCCAAGGCTTACGTCAAAGCTGGTAGCCTCAATGCCACATCAAAGTCTCACAAAGGTGGCTGTGAGTGAAACCAGATAAATGCGATGATAGTCAGCATGAGCACTGGCCAACTGAGACAATATTTATATATCTGCAGGGAGTGTATTTTATTCAGTGTTTAGAAGGTGGTCATTTGATCAACCAGAACTTGAGTTTGTTTGGTGGGGATGAAGGGGTGGCAGAGCTGTGAAGGTCCAACCAGATGTTCTGGTTGAAGACTCCAGTGCTATTTCTTACTCCCTGTTGCCACCTAGTGAATTCGAAGGTGATTTTTTGACTGCCGTGCATTTGTTTTGTTTGTTTGTTTCTCATTTGAGATTTTTGTTTATTAGCTTGTTTTCTGAAACAAAAATAAAACAAAGGGAAAGCTCAGGAAGTGTAACCATTGCAGGTAAGGAATGGAAAGAGGCTTTGCTGGCAGATTTTCAGGTATGATACTTTTATGTATGTCCAAGCAGGCAAACTCATGGAAGCTCTTCTGTGCTCCTGGACTGACAGACTTTTATTCATATTTTTCTGAGTTCAGACTAGTTGCCTGGTACCTCACCATTACACTAGAATATGTTATTGCTTCTTATTCTCCTAGTGCAACAAGCTTCCTTCTCATCAGCCCCTGTACCTAGCTTATTTTGCCTTCTTTCTTCTTCGTCTCTGCTTCTATTCCCCTTCGTCCTTTCAAATCTTGGTCTTCATGCTGTCTCCCTCCCACTCAGGACCTCTTCTCCAAGTTGTGTTTGGGAACTAAATATCTCCTTCAGTATCTGTGATGTATTTTGGCAGTAAAAGTGAAACTCCCATATGATCGGTCCTAATCCTGACACCAGTCATGGTCCCTGAAACATCAGAAAAGAGCCGTGATACAAGGATAACTTCTGGCTAGGGTGAGAAACTGGGTCTTGGGAATTTAGTTCAGTTCCCGAATCTCTTCTAACTTTTTGTCTGACTCAAGCAAGTCACTAAATTGTCATGTGTTTCAGCTGCTCTCTCCTGACAATACCTCGTCTTAATACTTTGCATTTTTAGTCTGCTTTTATTATAAATAATGTGGCAATATGAATTAGATGTCACAGAACATGTCAACTGATAGAGTATCCTAGTATCT
Organism: Anser brachyrhynchus; assembly: GCF_964034855.1. Classification (NCBI taxonomy): domain Eukaryota; kingdom Metazoa; phylum Chordata; class Aves; order Anseriformes; family Anatidae; genus Anser; species Anser brachyrhynchus. The sequence continues at coordinate 73,356,713 of NC_137694.1, forward strand.
CATGTACAACGAACAACCCTCTGCACTAAAACTAAGCTTAGTTGATTTCTCCATGCCTTTTTTTGTTACTGGCTCTCTTTCCCTTGTTTGTTCCGTTGTTTTCCTTATACTGTGAAGTTCACAAGGGTGACATGAAATACATGGTAGGTAAAAAAAACTTCATTTCTGCTCCTTAGTAAAATAAGAATCATTACTCCTCACAGTTTGGCAACATTTCTGTTGCAAATAGCAACCTTATTGATTTGCATTGACACCTTCGAGGTTCTTGGAGGTTTCTAAGATTGCATTTTACACAGCAGTAATTTGATCAATGAAAGAAAGATCTCAACAAGGTAATTCTCCCAATAAACACCCCTTGTTCAATTTAATACTAGATGAAGAAATAAATTACGGACTGAAATACTTGAAAATCTTAGAAGAAAAATAATCACCCCATCAAAAATGCAAACTGATTTAACTGTACCTTTGGAGGGGAGATTTAGTTGTAGAGGTGCTTCATTTACAAAGTGCAAAAGAACTGCTGATTAGAAAAAACAGTAGACTTAAAAGATCATTTTTCTCAAAGCACACATTTATTTTAGGAGAACAGTCTTTCTGGAATAGCACCTGAGGCCAAGAGAATTTTTAGCTAAGGTCAGAGTATTAATAGTGTAGTTCCAAGGCATTTTACAGCTAAATATTTCCAAACTCAATATTTATATATGGTTGTGTCACTGTTACATATAAAAACATCCTGGAACACATTCAGCTTCATAAAAAGGTCTGTAAGGTAAGAACTTAGGCATTTTTGAGGCACACCGAGGACATCTTATCTACAGGCATGTTACAGTTATGTGCAGGCATTTATTATCAAGAAGTATATAATAGTTCTCTAATTTCATTTGCACATAAGAATTTCTTCCCCAGTGTTACATAAGTATTGTTGACAGTAGTATGAATGAGAATAGCGGAAAGCTGTCATTTATGACAGGGAATGGACTCTGCTGATAAAATTGCAAGTGACACTAAAATTAACAAAAAGGTATAAAATGACAGAAGTAAAGCAACACACAAGCTGACCTTGAAGGCTTAGTAAAATGCATAGCCAGATGTAAATGTTATACTTCTGAACAAGGAACACAAACCTTTGCTATGGATAGGGGAACACGAAGCTTCAGATCTCCCTCTGAGACGGACTGAAAAGTCACAGTGAGGAATAAACTGACCCAGAATGAGAAAAATGCTATTGGGATAGTGAGATAAAAATGACTAATGTCATCCTTCATGAGTGGAATGGGAGATATATTTACTAAAAATTTAAGGCAACATGATGAAGATCACTGGAAGCAATGACGTCTGGAAAAAAAATGTATATTTCTTATGGCAAAGATTTCAGCTTGTCAAAACATAATGCCTGAAGAGAGCACTTGCTTACAGCGTGAAGTACCTCGATAGGAAGCATAGACTAAGTACTGTAATCTGTTACTTCCATTTAAGAGAAAGGCAGGAAGAAGCGAGGAAGGAAAATGAACCCTGGCAAACACAAATGAAAAACTTAGCATAACTTTCTAAACATAAGCAGGAACTAATTGAACAAGCCACAACAAGTGATGTACTAATTAATTATTAGTAAATTCAAGTCATTATTGGATAACTGCAAGGTACTAAGCAGAAGTTACTTGGGTAATGCGGTAGTGGTTGAAAAGTCGTGTCCCATGACACAGAGTGAGACTGAATCATTTAATGCTTCCTTCTGGTCTCAAACTTTAAGATATCGAGTTTAAACCGCACATTCTGAACATAAATAATTTTCAGATTATCTGAGAACAGTGACGTTTAACCAGTGTCACCCCTTTTCCAGACCCTTTCCTGTGTTCCAAGTGTTATAAACTAGAATTTATACTGCTATAGATATTATTCTTCAGACTTTAGCCTTTAATATTCAGAATTAATTCCTCCATAATATAGATTCTATTTTTACTTAGGGGATTTATTTCACTGCAATTTGCTTCCATCAGTATAACTGAGTTTCTTTTGAATTAGGCAATAGCTGTCCTATAACTACCATCATTTTTATTTTCCACTAATTAAGATTATTAGATGTATAGATATTTCCTAACAAAGCAAGGAAACCTAGCCTCAGTTTTCAAGAGAAAATCTTTGATTGTAGGAGAGGTCTTCTAGATAAGGTTTTAATGTACCTTTATAGGAAGAATCTTGAATATGTTGCATATAAAAATGGACTTAAATTAGATGGAAAGATAATGAAAGAGTAGACTCTCAAATGGGAGTGAGGTGAGGTACTTACTGTCACATTACGACTCTCGTATCCAGTATTCTCTCTCTGCCTTTTATCCTATCTTTCTGTCAGAAGCGGGGAAACGTGTCTAGGTCGTACAGAAGAAAATTATTCACTGATGTGACATCAATAGAAAGTTACTATTTTGTACTCGATTTTTTTTTCTCCTCTGGTTCTTTAGTTTTGGTGAAGGAGCTCCTAACTGGAATGAAATGGCAATGGCTCCCTCTAGTGAATTGAGCTCCAACACACACGCAGGTGTGTAGCCACCGGGACTCTCCTTTTCTCCTTTTTTTTTTTTTTCCTGGAACATCTCTAAAATTCAGATCCAGTACTATCAAATAGGAATTGCAAAATAAAACACTCAGTTCTAAATCATTAGAAAAATGACTAGAAAAGCTTAAAATTCATTCGTATCTAACCGTATGAAGCTGTATTCTTTATGTTGTGCCAGCATGGCTTTGGGCCAGTGAACCAAGCCATTCTCCTACAGCCAATATGCGAAACCATCCAGCTTCGTGATCTGGCACTGATAAGAACTGGCTTGAGGAGGAGTCTGCAGGTGCTCCAGTTAGGCTCATATTTTGCCCTCCCTCACAAACAACAGAGGGTCAGGCCCAAGGGACCTCAGTTCCATTTTTCCTTCTCTGGAAAGAGGGGAAGGAGTCCAAAAAGTAATAAAGGAAAAGATTTTTAGCAGAGGCTGTTAAACTGTGATGCCTAACCATCAGCATCTCAAGGACTCCCTCTGCCTTTCAGATTGTTCAAGTGCACAACCTGTTCTCTTCTCTCATGTCAGCTAATATTGCCTCTCTTTTTCCACTCTTTACAGGCCTTGAGCCTTCCTTTTGCTCAATTTCTGCAAATAACATGTACAACAGTAACTAAAGAGAACTGGTGTTTCTGTTTGTCTTTCAAGATTAAGTCCTGAAAGAAAGCACCAGTTACTCTGGACATAGGAGTATGAATTGTGTCTTCATGACTATTACCATTTGTGCTGCTTTTAACTCCTCTGGAAATCTTATAATGTGGCTATAAATACAGAAAGCTTTCAAGTTATTTTATTGGTTTTCCCTTCTGAATTGATATTAGTAGTTAATATTACTTCCTGCAAGGTACTGAATGACATACTCCATGTAAAGCAGTCATAGAAAGCTAATTTTCCCCTGATTCTGGGGCAGAAGACAGTAGCTAATCTAGAAATAATATTGCCCACACTTAACTGCCATAATCTCTAAGGCTAACAAGGTAATTCTGAGCTTTGTCCCAGAGAGGGGTATAAATGTCTTTACCACCCACCAGCACCATTCAACAAATGATTCTGTGGCATCTTTGGTAAGGGATGCACAATTTGAGTGTGACTGTGACTATGAATATAGCAAGACTCACCCATCCTTCTTGTGTGGTATTGGACAAAATTAAGCACATTGAAACTTAAAATTTCTTGGGCCGCCTTGCCCACTGTGGGGAGGGGAAGACACATGGGAGAGGTGGAAGAGAATCTGAGGGCTGAGATTCCAGAAAATGCTGAGCCGAGTTATGCAGTTAATGTTGAATGAGGAGTAAATTAAATACAACATAAACTTGGTCTTTTTCTTAACATATGTGTACAGTAACATTTTTCACCTTGAATTAGGTAGTAAAGTACCTTCTATTAAAGCCAGTGAGGAAAGAAGGAAATCACATGAGCAGTGTTGTTGTCAACTTCAAAGAGATTACAGAGTCTGCAAAGAAAAGACTGAATTATAAATCTTTAACTCAAAGGTTATTTTTCCCTTTATCTATGACTACGAATCTTGGAAATCCAGTTTTCTGAAAAATCTTGGAATACCTTTTGAAGGCAAGTACTTCAGGAAAAGTGAAGTATTTTCTGTGAATATAATGAATTCCTGGTAAATATTGAGATTGCCTCATCAGCTTTACCCAGAGAAGACCTGAGACACAAGGGAAGAGAAACCGAAGTATCTACTGTGACAAGTATGCCTTTGGGCAGTCCAAGAATAGAAGGAAAGAGGTCAGTCAAGAGTTCTTCCCTTGAACAATACTGAGGAAGGGAAACTGTATTGATTTCAGTCCCCTAGAAAACTGTAATGGGTTTACGTGGCAAGGTTTTGGTAGCAGGGGGCCATAGGGATGGCTTCTGTGAGAAGAATCTAGAAGCTGCCCCGTGTTTGGTAAGGGCCTCACTGCTGACCAGAGCTGAGCCAATAAGTGATGTTGTTTGTGCCTCTGTGAGAGCATATTTAAGACAGGGGAAAAAAGCAACAACAACAACAACAAAAAAACACGCTGCTACACAGAAGCTGGGAGAATGAGAGGAGTGTGGAACGGTCTTGCAGGCACCAAGGTCAGTGAAGAAGGAGGGGGAGAGGTGCTCCAGGCGCCAGAGCAGAAGTCCCCTGCGGCCTGTGGTGAGGACCATGGTGAAGCAGGCTGTCCCCCTGCAGCCCATGGAGTACCACAGTGGAGCAGGGTTCCACACTGCAGCCTGTGGAGGAGACCATGGTGGAGCAGGTGGATCTGGACTGACAGACGCTGCGGCCTGTGGAGGACCCCCACCGGAGCAGGCCCCATGCCAGAGCTGCAGCCTGTGGAGAGGAGCCCACGCAGGAGCAGGTGACCTGGCAGGAGCTGCTGCCCGTGGGGGACCCAGGTTGGAGCAGTTTGCTCCTGAGGGATGGACCCCATGGTACAGACCCATGTTGGAGCAGTTCTTGAAGAGCTGCTGCCTGTGGGAAGCCCACGCCAGATCAGTCCAGGAAGGACTGCATCCCGTGGGAGGGACTCCACAGCACAGGGGATGAGAGTGATCGAGAAGGAGCAGCAGAGATGAAGGGCTATAGACTGACCATAACCCCCATTCCCCTGTTCCCCTGCGCCACTTGGGGGGAGGAGGTGGAAGAGGGTGGATAAGGGGAAGGCGTTTTTGTTTCTTTCTTTCTTTCCTTTGTTTCTCACTTCTCTAACTTATTAGTAATAGGCAATAAATCTTACTATCTCCCTATGCTGAGTCTGTTTTGCCCGTCACGATAATTGTTGAGCAATCTCCCTGTCCTTATCTCAACCCTCGAGCCCTTTTCATCGTATTTTCTCCCTGTTACTCTTTGAGGAGGGGGAGTGAGAGAGCAGTTGTGGTGGAGCTCGGCCAGAAGTGAAGTAAAAGTGTCCTTCTAGTATTACTGACCACATTTCAAGAAGCAGAGCTCTTCAATAGCTTTGATTTTGATTTTGAATAAGAAGGCATTAACTGGGGAAATTATTTCAGATGAGAATCATTAACAATGGCAGTGTTTGAGAAAAACTACTCGACCATCCAGATTCAGGTTCAAAGTCATTCTGAATGCTTTCTCTACAGCTTCCTGTAGCAGTCTGTCCTGCCTGAGCACAGATTAGTTGCTACTGTGTGTTTAGTTACAAGTATGGGTGCTTTGCACATCACAAAACACTTATTCCTTGCAGCCTAACCAGATGCACCTTTGGACTGGTACTTTAGCTGATATTTCTAAATAGGCAGCTTTTACACCTTAAAACTGTGTGTAATATGGATGACTTGTGGTTATGAATGAAACAATGTTGAAAATGAGTGGGCATTGTAGTCATGATTGTATTACTCTGTCTTTTATTTTTTCATGATCATAAAAAAGACAAATATTTTCTTTTTCTATTTTTTCCTGTACCTGTGTTATCTCCCTTATGCTTTATTTTTATCCCTTTGTTTTAGCATGTTCTTACTCAGCTCTGACACTTCCCAAGCTGTTGCTCCCAGAAGCCACATGATAATGTAAAGCATCTGGGGTAGAACAAATCATACATCTTACTGTAGTTTGGCCAATTAAAATGATCAAGAGTGTTTCCATGAAATGGAAGAGGACTTTGTAACAGAAGTCTGAAAAGTAACAGTCTGACTTCTGCCATGTAGAAATCTTTTAATAACAAAACACAGAAACAAAGGAACTAAGAGAAGTGAATACAATGTCCAGATTTTCTAAAGGACAAGCTAAATGTATTAATGCAAGTCAATTTCTGTTGTTTTAGGAAGTAAAATCAAGTCATCCATTTCTGTGTGCCACAGGATCATGTGAGGGGGTGAGGAAGGAACATTACAGTCAGAAAAAATTACGTGAACTCTAAGTAGTGCCAGGGTAGATTTTATATGTTGGTGTTGCATAGTATTTTGTTGTATCCTACGTTTCAGTACATGTAAAGCATGTTTTAGGCCTTTTGTGCTCATGACTTCCTGAGAACCTATTTTTGATTACCACGCACGCACAGATTAAGAGTCTGTTTTAATGCACAGTCTGAAGTGAGATCCTGGAGAGAAGGTGGGAGGAGAAAGTGACCCAGTGAGACACAAAAAAGCAAAAAATCCCAACAGACAAAGGAGGTCAGTAGAAGAGTCAGACAACAGATTCAGGACTGCAGGTCTTCCAGCAAAGTATTTTCTGCAATGCATTGCACTGGATATCTCTTTAAAATGGGGCTGTTTATCCTTAATAGAAAAAGCAAATATAAGTAAGTGAAAAATAGGGAAAGGCTTTTGATAAGTGATTTGCTCTAGGGAATTGTACTCAGGGATAGACACAGAGAAGCTTCATCTTCCGTCTTGTACTTGACACTTTCTAGTTTAAAGAGAACTTGGGAAGATGTATTGGAGAACTATCAGAAAATGTAGACTGAGAGGTACTTTATCTATATTTGATAGTACTGTGCAATATCAGAGGGATGTTACTGATGGATTTGAAGCCTTGGAAAGAATACATAAATAAAACTATCAGTGGAGACATAATATCTAATGCTTTGCAAGTTTCAAAAAAATAATACACATACTCCTTAAAAGAGATCTGACAGCTTCTAGAGCAGGTAGACATGTGCCATAGCATGTCACAATTTCAGATGAGTGAAGAATAGTTGTTGAGTCATTGAACAATAAACTAATGCATGGCATCTCTGATCATTTCTCAAAGCTTAATTGGGGTGTATATGAATAAACGTGAAATACTTCTCAATGGTAATGGCACATTCAAAAGATTCAGTGTGTTTCTAGATAACATCAATTGGCTCAAAAAGTAAGCACAGATGCTAACCACAGGAATATATCAAAGATATCACTGGAAACACAATACACATTCTCTTAAGGTAAACACTCTCCATAGTAAGCCGCTAAGGGATATTTGGAAGAGGAGGATTTAGGTTATTTTAAGTACAAAGAGACTGATTTGTCTGCCTGCATTTATTACTATTATTATTATTATTATTATTGTTATTGTTATTATTATTAATTTCCCCTCTTTCAGCTGTAAAATGCACAATGAAACACCAACACCTGTGCTGGGAGGTGAAATACCCAAACCAATCACTAACTATTTCGATTAGAGAGAAAGTCTTCTGATAGACAGGTTATTTTGTAATTTTTCTCAGTTGGATTATTCAGTTTCTTTGGGCTTATCCAGTAAAGCCAGACTAAACGACAGACTAAGGAGAATGGTGATGTGGAATCAGTGGACAATTCCTAATGCATGTGCTGTCTTGCCTGAGGTGCTCCAAGTGCCTCACACACAAATGGAAAGAGTGGGAGTGTTTCCAGTTTGTGTTTAGTTTGTGTTCAGAACAAGGATATTGCCTATCTTCTGCAAATGACTACTATACAAAGAAGTTCCTGTTAATGCAACATTGAGTCTAAGGAGAGGTTTGCAGAGAACCGGGCAGGTCAGCTCAGGCACTGCGTCGTGCTAATACTGAAATCTGGCTGCCAGACTGGAAGTGGCTCGTCTTCTGGGTGACTTGAAGAGGAGGTTAAGAATCACAGCTATATGTATCCATAACCACAGTGAGACAGCTACAAAAATTAGGATAGAGGCCACATGCCCAGATTCTTTATGCCCTACTCTTACAGCCGAAATCAAAATAAAAAGGTTTTGGTATTGGTATTGTAAGAGTTTTGTATATCTTTCTATATGGTGGTGGCAGTTAATGTGTCAATGAGTACATCACTGTAAATTCTCAGCACAAAAATGATTGACTCAAAAGAGAGAAGCCAAAATAGAAATCGAATGATGTGTGTCAACCAGCTCTTGATAAGCTTCACCAGATGAATCTTCGCAATTGGCTCATTGTCCTGGTTCCAGTTAGGACAGAGTTAATTTTCCTTATAGTAGCTGGTAGGGTGCTATGTTTTGGATTAGGATGAGAAGAGCGCTGATAACATGCTGATGTTTTAATTGTTGCAGAGCAGTGTTTACACCAGGCCAAGGACTTTTCAGCTTCTCACTCTGTCCTGCCAGCGAGCAGGCTAGGGGTGCAGCAGGAGCTGGGAGGGGACAGACCCAGGACAGCTGACCCAAACTGGCCAAAGGGGTATTCCATACCATCTGACGTCATGCTAAACAATATATAGGGGTGGCTGGCCGGGGTGGGGGGCTGGCTGCTCGGGGATGGGCTGGGCATCGGTCAGCAGGTGGTGAGCAATTGCATTGTGCATCACTTGTTTTTTACACATTATTATTATTAATACTATTATCATTATCACTATTATTATTATTGTTATTATTATATTCCTGTCTTAATAAACTGTCTTTATCTCAACTCACAGGCTTCACTTTCCCGTTTCTCTCCCCCATCCTAGAGAGGGAGGGGGGAGGGTGAGCGAATGGCTGTGTGGTGTTTAGCTGCCAGCCGGGTTAAACCACAACACTCATCCTCAGGCTGTTGTGTTTGCATGACTGAGAACATGCTTGAAATGATTACTATTCTGGCTTTTAAATTTAAAGACGGCTTATTGAATCAGCTTAGTATTAACCAATTTTATCCCCGTTTTATCTAATTGGAATCTCAGAAATGGAACATCCCAGCCCTTTCACATCTTGTTATAGAGACCTGTGTTTCTGGCACAGCTGGATGACTGAACTGTTACTCAAGAAAGCCCTTATGCTATTTCTGTCAGCTGCTCCCAAAGAATTCAGAGGGGGATTCTTTGCTTTGTTTGCATGCCTGAGCCAGCATTTGATAATTATTCTGTACATGTGCCTTGCCAAACCGTTCTTGTCCTCTAATCCCTGAAGTAGCTGAGGAAATGGATTGCCATTACAGAGAGATGCACCTGTCATGAAGACCACCTTTTTCGATTACTTGATGTACGGCAGTGTCAAGAGTAATGACTGAGTTTATTTTGTAGTGAGGTTTCATTCAATTGTACAACTACTCTTCCTGGTCTGTGTTTTCCCGGATAAACTCCTATTTATGACTTCCTCCATAGCTACTTCTCAGCAAATCCATCTGAAAAGGCCTGAGGGAAGATACCCATGAACAGATTGTTCTTTAATAAGCTGAGAAGTGTCTTAATGTTTTATGCAGCATACGAGGGTTCACTGTGGAAATTAAAGAGTACCTCAGTTTCAAAAGCTCTCATAAACAGCCCTTTCTTGGAGTTTTTCAATGCACTGTAACTTCAGACTAACTGCTGCTACTGTGTTTCTGCATTTTGTGTGTGAGATCAGCCTCTGTCTGACAGAAGAAGGGACAAGAGGGCATTGTACAGCCTTCTCAACCAAGCCTTGTTGCAGCCTTCCTACTTTCTGAAGCAAAGTGATTGTCAAGGTCAAGTGAGGCCCTCTCCCAAAGAGCAGGAGCCCCATGCTGTTCCCTTGCCTGTAAGTGCCCGGCCGTCATGTTCTGTGCTCTGAACAGCGCATAGCAGGCTCACACGCAAGCAGGCAGCAGATGCGGCAGTGGGCAGGAGGTGGGAGTTGTAACAAGAGAGCTTACTCAACAGCTGATGAAAATTTTCTGTCAAAACTTTTTTTTTTTTTTTTCATGGAAAACTATTTGTTTGGTGCATTTTGCTTAGGATAAGTTACTTTTCTGTTGACAAGTTAGACAGCTTCTTAGATTGTCTGTTTTCAGGGCTGATGGAAAGTCATTTTTCTCCAAGACTTCCCAAACTATTTTTATGAGCAGCTCTGTTTTTCATATGTGACAAGGAATTTGAGCTTGCTGTATGAATTAAATGTATACATTTTCTAGGAATGAAATGTGCCAGAGTTTGTATTGTGGTGGAAGTTAGAAACTGTAGAATACATCACTGACTGTGAGAAGGGAGAGTGGGACATAGACGGAGGTGGGCTCATCTATACAAATACACTTAATATTTCCAGTGCATCTCAGTAGGTCTGGGTCTGACTTGTCGAGCCTAACAATTGTTTTTAAGTTGCCCCAAATGCCTCAGCTAATTATAAAAGAGGAAAAAATAAGAATTTTGTTCCTTTACTCTAACAGATGGGATAGAGTGCTCAAAAAGGACTGTAACTTTCCCATTCCTTCTACTAGAGGAGTCCTACAGCTCAGCAGTTACTACTCTTTCTCTAGAGTATGCACTGTCATGGTGAAAATGCTTATCGGTTTCTCTGCTAGCAGGACATATAGCTTGGACAGAGTCATACAAACTGGATAATTTGAGAGTAGGGACCAGAAGCACCCTGGTTGTCAAGGTCATATGCTCAACCATAAGCTCACAGACTATCCCAGTAGAAACAAATTAAGATGAAAGAACACAATAAGATAGCCATTCTGGCAAGCAGCCTGCTTAAATAATGTTTGTTTGTTTTTTTCTTGGCAGGCTGGATAAGTCTGCAAAAGCTGCTAAGTAATCACAGAGTTGAGAATCCCTCACTTTAAAGACAAAGCAAACCAGATTTGAGGCATTTAGAAAACTGGGTACAACAGAGAAAGTTATGAGGTGGCAAAACTGTACAACTGTAGTTTCCAGACTGCTGGAGGAAGCTACCATCAGCGTTCAGGAGCTGATAAAAGTCACTGCCAGGTGACAACAGAGTTGTAAATTTTAAGGGAAGAAAAACTCAGTAGGACTATCATTGATTATGATTTTCAGAAAAGAGAAGTGCTTGCCACCTGGAAGCTAGCTACCAGCCCATGAGACCTGCGTGACTTACTGGCCATGACACAGGCAAAATGATTTGTGCCACAGTGAATGTAAATGCTCAGTTGTAGAGATGCCTTCAGGTCCTGACAGGTGACGCTGCTGAGAGGATCATCTCCTCATGCTGGAGCTTACTAACTGTTCAAGCTGGCATAAACTAGCATTGCAGCTGTGTAGAGGTGTCCACCCTACCTGCTCTGCTGTCTGTGCCCATCACTGAGCGCCTGTTGTCTCTTGTGACTGCACAGGCATTCGTGAGGTGAACAGTGAATTGGTTCTTTGTTATAATCAACCCACTGAAAACAAATGGCTGTTATTAATCCAGACCACTTCTCTGAAAAGGTTCATTGCAGAAACACTCCAGGAATGTCTAAGGAAATGCAGATGCTGTCATGGAAAATGAAAGTAGTCAATGTGTGGTAAGATTTGAGATGAAATTTTAAAAAAATATATAAATCCTCAAAGCTCTAACATTCTACAGAGGGCAAAAGGTTAACATAAAAGCATAACAATAAGAATATCAAATTGAACGGAAGAATGAGATACTAAGTTTTCAGGTTCTTAGACCAGTACCATTGCACCTTTGCTGTGACAATAGTGAGGAAGCCTTAATAATTACAATTATTTTCTAAACAAATCTGAAGTTCCATGAGTGAAGATACACTAAGCTGTGTGAAAGAAGAGCTTTAAGATGAAGCAAGCATCCATGTCTCAAAAACTGTTCCGGAAGAAGCAGCAAAAAATAAAAAATAAAATCTATAACATACAGCCTGAAAAGGAAGCACTAGGAGAAACAAGAGCGAATGTGTGAATTAATATTGCCACAAAAGCTGAAACAGTTTCTGAAAGGCATCACTGTATAACAATTAAGGAAAGCAGTGTTCTGACTGACAAGTTTATACCAACTGGAAGACCTGTTACAAATAAACAGAGGAAAATGTTAGAAACAAATAGCAAAAATCAAATAGCAAAAGCCACTCACAGACTTCATATATTTTAAGAAAGCATTTGTTAGACTTCAGCATCAATGTCATTCTGGAAGATCTTGAAATGTTATGGTATCCAATGAAAATTATATACATTATAAACATTATAGCAAGGCTTAGCTTTATATTTCAACTAAGCCTAGCTTCAGTGAATAGTGTAGCATAGAACTCAGCGTCAAATGAAAATGCCTTCCCATGTTTCAACTTTATGGAATTGCTTGCTTGCTTGCTTCATTATGCAAATGGATAATTATACAGGAAAGAATTTAACATTTGTTTTATATAGTACCAGATAGCTTATTTCACTTGAGATTTAGATTTTGCTGATGATACCGTGACTACCCTACCAACATGGTTGTAAAAGAGCTTGTCCAACATTACAGAAAGTTAGCCTTAATAATTAACAGTGAAAAAAAGAATCTAAAGAGAACTCAACAACTTTCAATACAAATTTTCTGAAAGATGTAATTGACAGTAATAAAGGTCATTCAGAGGGGATTTAAGTAGGCAAGACAACAACAGCTTTCCCCAGCTTAAATGCTTACAGCTTAACACTGCTTGGACTTGCAAGCGTATCAAAAGCAGTATCCATTCAGAGCTCTACCTGCTCAATAAAATATCTCCATCACTGGCTAACACCTATGATATGTGCATTGCACAGTGAATGATGAATTTGCATTTCATACTCATTACAGTGAAACTATATATTTACAGGCTTGAGAAGTACATTCCACATGAAGAGTCACGCATTGACTTCCTAGGTAATCTGAAAAAAATGAAATTGAAAAAGAGCGAAAAAAGAGGACCTGGGAGCAAGATACTTTTGCATCCAAGTATCTTAGGAATGTCCCTTCATTTGATGAGCAAATAGTTAATTTGTTTAATAAAGTATTACATACACAGTGCCATAGCTAGGTCTATGGTACACTTTAAAAGCACAACATCAAAAAATACTGTTAACTTACGCAGCTGTTCACTTGGTATTTACGAGAACATAACCGTCAGGTCTTCATGGAGAGGTCAGGCTGCCAGAAGCTGCCGAACATGCTTGGACTCCCTGCAGGGTGCTCTTCAGCTAAGTCCAAATGTATAGTTACAAGCAAACAGTGTGGGCAATTGCAGAGGTGGACTAAGAACAGCCTTGGACCCCATGCTTAACTGTCAGACCAGGCTGCCATTGGTACACCTCACTGTCTCTGATTTTAATGGAAGATAAAAAACCTTGAATGTGAAATGAAAGTGAAATAATACTTTTTCCCAATCAACATCACTGTAGACTTCCTTTATGAAGTGATAGAAAATAAGCAAAAGACTCGATTTTGTCTTTCAAGAAATGGTTGTCCCATAGCTTCTCCCTAGAAGACAAACTCAGAATGGCTTCTCCTAATGAGCTGGCTATCCAGGATGAACTCAGACAGCCCACAAACAGGGAATTGGTTCTATAGGATTTGTACAATTAACGACTGCCGGCCAGTGGGCTTGAAATGTGAAAATATTAAAACATTCTGCCCAGTATTAACACAGATATGCTAGACTTTGTATCATAGTAAATGCACTCTTCTACCCATCAAATTTCTGTCAATAGTCTTCTTTCATGAACTCAAAACCAAGCTTTGTAAATATTATAACAGATTACTTTTGCTTACTTTTTATCAAAACTAGATGACTAAGAACTAATTCTCAGCAGTGTGGGGTACCTACACTTCCAGTTAATATAAACAAGAGCTCATGACTACTAAAAACTCTTTCTCGTGGATTTAAACAAATCTTTCTCTTTACCACTCAGATGCATTTTATGCCTTCTCATACTCTTCTTACAACTGGCAATAGAACAGACTCATTTTGTACTCATATTTTTATGGTGTGACTCACACTTATTTTTAAAATCATTATTCAGGTAATGTAGCATAATGTATTCTGGAGATTCTGCAATTAGAGAAAACTGCTACCAATAAGATGTCATTTGAATAACTCTGTATTTGTGCCTTTTGCTTTAATTCATTGACCCTTAGTACTTCCAGCAGTCCCATTTGGGGATTCTAGCTCTCAAGGAAATAATGAGGTTGAAAACTGCATCATTAATGTCATTCTTCTTGGTGATAAAGGAGAAAAAGCTGTGAAGAAAGGGCGAAAAAAAAAAAAACACACTTTTTTTTTCTTTTGTTCATGGCAAACATGTACTGCTGATAATAATACTGCTGATTCTGGGTCCTCTGACATGTCACCAGTACTGTACTGAGGTGAGCCCAAACTGCATTAGATGATATGGGGTTTTCTGAAGCTGTTGATCGTCTTTTTCCTAGTTGCTGGGAATGACTTCTCCCCTTCTAGCCCTTGACACTCTGCCTCACATTGACATTTCAGCTTTGGTGAAGATATACCCCAGTTCCTCCAAAGCTCACCTGATTTATCTGCAGCAATGTTTTGCCTTCATTTAGGTGTGAACCTCTGGAGAAATCAAAAGCACTCATTCATTAGTCTCACTGGAATTCTTTTTAAATGGCAAAGAAGCTCCAAATGAAAGCAATGCAGTTTATTCAAACAAGACAGTTAAATTTTCATTTTAGACTGAAAATAAATGCATAAAAGCAAAAAAAAGAGATTTTGAGTATGCCTAGGCTTTAGTTCAGGGCTGTCAGGCACCTCATAGCAGTAGTCACCAGGGATTGTTTTAATAGAACAAAGCCTCAAGGGCAGCAGCCCACGGCTCACTGTCTCCATTTATATCCCAGGTTTTCTGATTGCTCTTGAATGTCAATGATGCTTCGAAGTCCACCAAAAAAACCTCTCTTTCAGAGAACATCCCTTGAGATGCAGCCTTAGGCATCTGTACGATGGCTGGCAGGAGGCCCTCAGAAGCTTACCTGGGTATGACCCCCCATGAAGGGCAGAAGGATAATTCAGGAAGCTGGTTCATCTCCTCATGTTTATTTATTCTTTTCATTAACATTTATAACCTAAAGTATTTTACAAATCACATGATAAAAGTGGGGGGAGGGGGGGTGGTTGTTGTTGTTTGTTTTTTAATTTTAAATTTATTATGCAACAGCTTCAGTCACCTTCCGGTTTACTGACATTTTAGGGAGACCACATTTGCACAGTAAAGCATGATGCCAGTATTAAGGGACGTCTTGTTTCATGGTATCTGCATCTGGATTTTTAGCAATCCATACAGGAGAAGTGCTCTGAATAGAGGTTTTGGCTGTAGCATAAAAAGAGAGGACCCACTTGCAGATGAAATCCCAATTCTTTAGAGGTCCAAGAATCTCTTGAGAAAGCAACACTCAGTGAGTGATATTTAAATAATACAGCATTCTAATTGGAAAGTTTACTGTGTAGTGGGTTTACGTGGCAAGGTTTTGATAGCATAGGGCCACAGGGGTGGCTTCTGTGAGAAGGATCTAGAAGTTGCCCCATGTTTGGTAAGGGCCCCACTGCTGACCAGAGCTGAGCCAATAAGTGATGTTGTTTTGCACCTCTGTGAGAGCATATTTAAGACAGGGAAAAAAAAACAAACGTTGCGACACACAGCAGCTGGGAGAGTGAGAGGAGTGAGGAACAGCCTCGCAGGCACCAAGGTCAGTGAAGAAGGAGGGGGAGAGGTGCTCCAGGCACTGGAGCAGAAGTCCCCTGCGGCCTGTGGTGAGGACCATGGTGAAGCAGGCTGTCCCCCTGCAGCCCATGGAGTACCACAGTGGAGCAGGGTTCCACCTTGCAGCCTGTGGAGGAGACCATGGTGGAGCAGGTGGACCTGCACCGACAGAGGCTGTGGCCTGTGGAAGACCCCTGCCGGAGCAGATTCCGGGCCCGACCTGTAGCCCGTGGAGAGGAGCCCACGCAGGAGCAGGTGACCTGGCAGGAGCTGCTGCCAGTGGGGGATCCAGGTTAGCGCAGTTTGCTCCTGAGGGATGGACCCCGTGGTCTGGACCCATATCTGGAGCAGTTTTTGAAGAGCTGCTGCCTGTGGGAAGCCCACGCCAGATCAGTTCAGCAAGGACTGCATCCCATGGGAGGGACCCCACAGCACAGGGGACGAGAGTGATCGAGAAGGAGTGGCGGCGAAGAAGCGGTATAGACTGACCATAACCCCCATTCTCCCATTCCCCTATGCCGCTCGGGGGGAGGAGATGGAAGAGGGTGGATGGGGGGGAAGGTGCTTTTGATTTCATTCCTTTGTTTCTCGCTTCTCTAGCTTGTTAGTAATAGGCAATAAATCTTACTGTCTCCCTATGCTGAGTCTGTTTTGCCTGTCACGATAATTACTGTGCGATCTCCTTGTCCTTATCTCAACCCTTGAGCCCTTTTCATCGTATTCTCCCTGTTCCTCTTTGAGGAGGGGAAGTGAGAGAGCGGTTTTGGTGGAGCTCGGCCGCCCACCCAAGTAAAACCACCACACACTGCAAATTCAACTTTTGAATATTGTCCTTTTTTTAAAAAAAAAAATTATTTCTGTAACTTTTTTCAAACTTGCAAAGAGTTTGATGCTTCAAAGTTTGTTCCTTAGTAAACTTTTCACCAGCTAGCCCCAAAGCAAACTATATAGGATCCACTATCTTGGTATTTGCAGAAGTCCGAACTTCCAGACTTCAAACCCAAAAGTAGGGTTAAAGGATGGGTTTATTCTCCATAAATATACTTTTGTTGTAAGAGAAAACATCTAGCTATATTTTAATAATGTATATGTTCTCTTCTGGTGATGGTATTGTGGGTAGAAAGGGATCAGTTGGGTCTCTCTACTCAGAATCTGAAGGCATCTATTGTTTGGTTGTAGCATTAGCCACGTCCATTAGTCCATTACAGCCATTAGGATGTAACACAGAAAAATAATCTTGTCTGTTCACTGTTGTCAGTCATTGAAGACCTCACAGAACTGCAAATCCTGAAGTTCTGGCCAACTTGTACCTAAAAGCATTCTGTATTTTACCCCTAATAATTCACCCTGTGTTTTCAGTTGCACAGTCCTTACACCTCCATTTCTGAACTGAAAGGTGCAGTAAGTTATGTAGCTGGGTTTTTTTTCTGCATTGACAGCAGCTGTATTTTACCAGTAAACCGTGTACATACATCTTCCTTCAAGAGGTATTAGAGACTTCATTAATGCTTAAAAAGGTTTTTTGAAATGTCTTGCTGAAAGACTTTATACAAACGCAAAGTATTATTTATATTTGTTATTATTTGAGACCCTTTTTATTCCTTTATGTATTTCTCTAGGATGTTAAATTCAGTCATTTATGGAGTGCTTGGAAAGCTTCTGAACTGTTTGTGACAGGACTGAGAAACGTGTAATGAGAAACCTAAGGGAAAATGGGCTTCATGCGAGAGCAATCCAATTTCCCCTCCAAATAAAATCTATGAGCATCATAACATCAGCTCAGCTACTGCTCACAGTGTAAAATAATTTCATTTGAAATAACCCTTTTCTTCAGTCCTTCCATGTGAGCTGTCTCTTCTGTCACAGTAATAGATTAACAATGATAATCCTAATGAGAGGTGCCACCCATGGCAGCAAGACCTGAGCTTTGGCTTGTAGGCAGTAGAAAATGAATTTTGATATAGAACAGCATCTGAGCATGGCACTGGCTGAGGTAAATTGAAGTGACTAAACTGTATCGATTAGAATCAGTCTGAAAGTTTCATGTTTTCCAGGGGAAGAACAAAGAAAAAAGACAGTTTGGGATATTGGAAACTTTCTTTCTTGTTAGTACACCTTTTGTGTTCAGGGCAGTTCAGCACCTGTTTGGCCCATTTTAAAACTACTGGATGAAGTTCTTAAGGTGTCTCTCGAAGAAGCAGTGCAATTGAAGGAACTGAAATGTTAACATTGGGCTGGATTACATTCTGAGGTATGTGCTCTCAGCTGTAGCATGGAACGAAATGGTGATAAAACATAAAGAGTTAAATATTTAGCTAGAAAATGCAATGAGTACAATACTGGTGACCATTTCTGCATTACAGTCCATGTCCTCTTGGGTCTTGTTTTCATGGGAAACTACTGTGAAATACACAAAAGTCTGAATGTATGGTGCAAGAGATATGGTGCACAAATTTTTCTTCTCACAACAGTTACATGAACCTTCTGTGTGTTTGTTTTTTTTCTTTGTTTGTTTGTTTAATTTCTGTTGGAGTTAGAATAAGTTTACTAAATTAACCTGCATAAAAGCACCCCTATGATATGAAAATAAAAGCAGGGAGCTAAGGTGAAATGGCTACTCTGCAACCACCCTTACTGCATACAGACAGGCCGAAACAACTTTACATTTTGAATTAGGTTCCTAAATCCTCCATTCAAATTCAGGTACCCTGCATCAAGATGTATTTAGGCAAAAGCCTAAGTGTCTTAAACATTTCTCCCTGACATAAATATGTGCTATAGGTTCTTTGATAATCGGATCATAGTCAGCGCACCATAATACAACTTCAGGGTTCAAACTGTATTTTCCTATCTCTCGAAAATGTTGATAAAATCCTGAAATATAAAATCTCTCTTCTGGGAGGCTGTCAGTCCCCTGACACTCCATCCAGGTACCACACCGAGCCTTTATGCTGACCTCTCTTTCTAGAGCAGAGCATGTTCCGTGCGATCTGAACCCAGGCATGGCCACAGGTCAGCAGCACAGTAGCTCAGAGGAGGAGGCAAAGGAGCAATGCACATCTGCAGCACACTGTACAAACCTTGTACCAGCCTCCACTCCTGGCTGCCTCAAGTGACTGTAGATGCTAGAAGCAGGGAAGGGGTTAAAGCTAATGTGTTTCTGTCATTCAGGTCAGTCCTTTTACAGTCAAGCCAGGCTTCAGGCTTCGTAAATTCAAATTTCCCTTCACACTAGGCAAGGGAAAAAGTCAAGGTGATACATCTTTAAGAACTGAAGATGAGATCATCTTCTGTTTATAGAAAATGAAATCAACCAAAAGCTGCACAGCAGCAGGCTGAGTGCATTTCTCAAACTGCATGGAAAGGGCACTATCTGGGAATTTCTTTCCAAATGAAAAGGGAGCACATATCCAGCCAGAACTTGTCTTGAAATATGACTCCTAGACACTGCCTTTATTTCTTAGAGAGATTTGACGTTTTGGCTGGTTTTATGTTATTTCTTCTGCAGTCATTTAATTCCATCTGCGCAGTCATGACAGTGAAAAACAGGTCTTTCTTTTTCCACTGGGTATGACTGAGAAATCATGATAGCACTTTGAATCTCATCTCGGAAAAGAAGCATCTGTTGCAGTTATAGAGCTATTCTTAGACATCAAAATAAAGCAATAAAGCCCATGTAAGAAACCATCCCACCCTAATATTTCCATGATCAAAGGTTCCATAAGAAAAAGGAGTTAACGTTATGTGTAAAAAGACCTCGCCCCCATGCAAGCACATACAAACAGATGTACAGACACAAACGCAGATGCACTGACACAGCCTGAGTCATTACTGGATCGAGCATTGCCAGGCAGAGGGCACAAGAGGGATTCCTGAAATACTGACGGAAATGTCACAGGTCACGTTTGCAGCCTTGGCTTGTCCCATATAAAAACTTGGAAAAGGTATTCTTAAATTAGTGTATCCATAAATCAAAGTGATGCCTATGTCTAACCTTGTGTTTTGAAAGCTGAGTGATGTCACATTTTCTTCTCAACTGTTCTGTGCCTTGCATTGCTCAGCGCAAGTCACACTAGGGTCAGCTTTTCTTGTGATTTCTAATTTTAGCAAAGACTTAATAGCTTCATGGAAGAAATAAATCTGTTGTGAGATTTGTCTTTGACTGGTTTTATACACTGTAGCTTTGTCTGGCAGAGAAGAAACAGTCCATAAAACTCTGTGAAAACTCACGAAGAGGTGATTTCACCAAAGTCATCGGTGCTGGCCTGGGGTCAGGTCTAGCTCCTCAGACTGTCAGTCTGGGTCACCAGCCTCTGGAGCTTCCATTGGCAGTTCAGAAAGCAGAGTTCAAATAGGATTTTAGCACAAAGTGTAAGCAGGACTTGAAGGGCAGGGAGGGGAATGAAAAATGCTGATGGTCTGTTGAGGGTCATTACTTGCAATAATAGGGCAAGGAGGCAAAGTATTGCTCTGGCACTTAATGTCTTGGGCTTGATCCCATCTTTCTCTGTCACAGATGGCACAGAGAAAGTAAGATGTCCGTGTAGGGCAATGACTATAAGGAAATGTTTCTTTTGGTCATTAATGAGCTTAGACTGTGACAACAAAAAACACAGTACAAGGGTGTACACGAGGCTGCTGGATCCTCTTACAGACAGCAAGGAAATCAGTACAGCTCCAGGCCAGAAGCCCCATTCTGCCATGACCTGTACCCTGTGGGAGAGAAGGAACCACCACAAAGCGCGGCTGTCCTTGGACACCCCGCAGCACTGTCGGCTGCCAGCCAGCCAGGAGGGGAGAGCTGCCCGCGACAAGTGCATCAGCAAGCAGGAAGGGAGAGTTGTACAAACCACTTTGTTGATTGGAAAGCGCTCCACAAACAAGGCCCTGCACAATCTTCTGGGGGAAATGGAAAGCAAGGGACTGGCTGACAGAAATAGGATGACTTGGGTTGGAAGGGACCTTAAAGATCATCTAGTTCCAACCTCCCTGCCTTGGGCAGGGATGCCACCCACTAGATCAGGTTTGCCAGGGACCCATCCAACCTCGTCTTGAACACCTCCAGGGATGGGGCATCCACAACTTCTCTAGGCAACCTGTTCCAGTGCCTCACCACCCTCAGAATAAAGAACTTCTTCCTAACATCCAATCTAAATCTCCCCTCTTTCAGTTTAAAACCATTCCACCTTGTCCTATCATTATCTACACGAGCAAAGAGTCCCTCTCCACCCTTTTTATAAGAACCCTTTATTTATGTATTGAAAGGTTGCAATGAGGTCTCCCTGGAGCCTTCTCTTCTCCAGGCTGACCATCCCCAGCTCTTTCAGCCTTTCTTCATAGGAGAGGTGCTCCAGCCCTCTGATCATCTTTGTGGCCTCATCATCTTTGAAATGACCTCACCTAGCTTTCAAAACCAGTGTGCTTGCTTGTGTGGGTGCATACATACACACTCCGTGGTAGACGTTACTTTTGAGTTATTGCTGAATTTTACTATGGTACCGAATGACAAACCATTGCAGTATAGTATTACTGCATAGAGGGTCCTACTAGGAACGACACAGGCCAGAAAACCACAAAAAGAAAATCGTAATTACAGTGCAATGCGAGCTTCATTTCTGAAATACTGTATTGCTTTATAACTGTCCTTTCAGTTTTGACTTTCACAAGACTCAGAAAATCAGCTGTGAAATTTCACTCCACCTTCATTTACAACCAAACCCAAGTACAATGCATGGTATAAAAACCAGATAGTCTATCCAAGATCATTATATTAAAGGTTTATGGTGTTTATTAACACATGGGCATATCCTTAGCAGTTTTAGACTGGCACAGCTCCATTGGTACACAGCCAACAAATCCCAGCTGAGAAGCCAGCCTTCAAAGTCCCACCCCAAGGACAGTCTTAGAAGTCACTATCAATTTAAACAAGGTTTTCTTTCTTCATTCTGTCACTTTTTCTCTATTTTTTATCAAAGGGAAGACCCTAATTTTATGTGGTTTTGTGTGAAACAAATGTATGTGGTGTATCTATGTGATGTTCTTACATTTAGTTGCATTCTCTAAGTTTATGTATAACAGAAGAGTGTATTTTAATTGCAAATATATATATAATTTTTCAGATTGCAAAGTTTCACATTGCCATTTCTTCTTGGGCCCTAAATCATTCATAGAACAAGATGAATTATGACTAGTAAATGGAATGATTCTGATACCGTCTTGTATCTTCACTGATCATTTACTCACCCTCTGTCTTACCAGGATAAATTCAAACTCATTCTACATGGAAGGAGGGGGTTTAGCAGAACTGCCACCCTGGACTTCTGGAGGGCAGACTTCGGCCCATTAAGGAGAATGGTTGGTGGAGTCCCTCAGGAGGCAGTCCTGAAGGGCAAAGGAGTCCAGGAAGGCTGGACACTCCTCAAGAAGTAAAGCATAAAGGCACAGGAGCAGGCTGTCCCCATGTGCTGAAAGATGAGCCATCGTGGAAGAAGTCTGGCCTGGCTGAACAGAGAGCTGTGGTTAGAGCTCAGGAAGAAAAAGACGGTTTATGACCTTTGGAAGAAGGGGCGGTCCCCTCAGAAGGACTACAAAGATGTCATGAGGCTGTACAGGGACAAAATTAGCAGGGCCAAAGCCCAGCTTGAGCTTAATCTGGCTGTTGCTGTTTGAGACACTAGAAAATGTTTTTATAAATGCATAAACAAGAAGAGGACTAAGGAGGATCTCCATCCTTTACTGTGTGTGGGGAGCCACAAAGGATGATGAAAAGGCTGAGGTACTGGATGCCTTCTTTGCCTCAGTCTTTAGCAGCAAGACAAGTTGTTCTCTGGGTACTCAGTTCCCTGAGCTAGTAGAAAGTGACAGGGAGAAGCATGAAGCCCTCATAAAAATATCGAATATCCGAGTTGGAAGGGACCCACAAGCATCATGAAGTCCAACTCCCAGGTCTCATAATTCACAAGGAAATATTTAACAACCTGCTAAACCACTTAGATGTAAGCAAGTCTATGGGACCAGATGGGATCCATCCAAGGGTACTGAGGGAGCTGGGTGAAGCGCTGACCAAGCCGTTCTCCATCATCTATCAGCAGTCCTGGCCATCACGCAAGGTCCCAGTCAACTGGCAGCTAGGAAATGTGACACCCATCTACAAGAAGGGCTGGAATGAGGACCTGGGGAACTACAGGCCTGTCAGTCTGGCCTCAGTGTCAGGAAAACTTATGGAGCAGATCATCTTGAGTACCAATATGCAGCATGTAGAGGACAACCAGGTGATCAGGCCCAGTCAGCATGGATTTATCAAAGGCAGGTCCTGCCTGGTGAACCTGATCTCCTACAACAAGGTAACTCACCCAGTGGATGAGGGAAAGGCTGTGGACGTGGTCTACCTAGACTTCAGTAAAGCTTTTGACACCATTTCCCACAGCATTCTCCTGAAGAAGCTGGCTGCTCAAGGCTTGGACAGGTGTACTCTTCATTGGGTTAAAAAACTGGCTGGGTGGCCAGGCTCAAAGAGGTGTGGTGCATGGAGTTGAGGCCAGTCACTAGTGGTGTCCCCCAGGGGACACCAGGTCCCCCCCAGTACTGAGACCAGTTCTCTACAATATTTTTATTAATGAGCTGGCTGAGGGGATTGAGTGCACCCTCAGTAAGTTCACAGACAACACCAAGTTAGGTATGAGTGCTGATCTGCCTGAGGGTAGGAAGGATCTGGATAGGCTGGATCAATGGCAAAGGCCAACTGTATGAGGTTCAACAAGGCTAAGTGCTGGGTCCTGCACCTGGGGCACAACAACCCCATGCTGCGCTGCAGGGGGAAGAGTGTCTGGAAAGCTGCCCAGAGGAACAGGACTCAGGATATTGGTTGATAGCCAACTGAACATGGCCAGAAGGGTGCTCAGGTGGCCAAGAAGGCCTACAGCATCCTGACTTGTATCAGAAATAGTACGGCCAGCACCACTAGGGAAGTGATCATTCCCTGTACTCTTCTCTGGTGAGGCTGCACCTTGAGTACTGTGTCTCAAGTACTGTGTTCAGTTTTGGGCCCCTCAGTACAAAAAGGACATCAAGGTGCTGGAGTGTGTCCAGAGAAGGGCAACAAAGCTGGTGAAGGGTCTAGAAAACAAGTCTTATGAGGAGTGACTGACAGAGCTGGGGTAGTTTAGCTTTGAGACAAGGAGGCTCAGAGGAGACATTGTACTTTACAATTACATATTAGCAAGGTGTACATCAGTCTCTTCTCCTAAGCACTAAGTGATAAGAGAAAAGGAAATGGCCTCAAGCTGTGCCAGTGGAGATTTAGGTGGGATAATAGGAAAAATTTCTTCACTGGAAGGGTTTTGAAGCTTTGAAACAGGAAGTAGTTGAGTCACCATCCCTGGCAGTCTCCAAAAAAACACGTAGATGTAGTTCTTAATGACATGGCTTAAATGGTGGACTCGGCAGTGCTAGGTTAAAGGTTGGACCAGATGATCCAGAGGTCTTCTCCAATGTAAATGATTCTATGAATAAACAGCATTCTTACAGACATTCTTAAAGTTTTCATCATAACTGTATCTGATTATTTTAAAAGCAGTGACTGCATTTTCATTCAATTTTCATGTGAGATGGTGATAAATATTCATCTTACCATTGGAAGGCTGAGTCACAGAAAGAATTGGTTAAAAACAATTACACTCGTCTTGGGGAACCTAGTGTGAGAGATCAAGAGCTATATATTTTTTTCCCTGCTATTGCATTTTGTGACATTTCGTATGTTCCAGGCACAAACAGCATAGACTTACCTGAGTTTGTCTTCAGGATACCATGTAGCAGCTTCAACTGAGAGGTTTTCCTTTCTTGCACTGTAACTTCCCTGCTTCATTTACTACATGCATTACTAGTTTCTGCAACACACAAAGTACAGTGATTATAGACAAGCTATTTTGCTACACAATCCTAAACCAACTCAAGAGCAGGTCCATGTTGGGGTCAAGTATTAAAGATAGATGTTTAAACTGAAAAAGGCTGTTCTCAGACTGTGCAAATTAAGTGATGGTTAGCATTGCAGAGCTTCTGAGCACTTGTGCTATTTCTATTCCATGCCTTTCTACCATTCCCAACATTCTACAAGTGTTGACCAAGATGATTTAAAACCATGACCAAGACCCAACAACATGACTACATAGTATTTGTAATCACAAGTCATTATCAAGTTTAGAACATATCAATATGCAGCAGAGCACTCTGCCACTTCACCTGGAAGGATCACCACTGTAGTTGGTGGCCATCCCTCATACAGACATTCCATTGACAGGATAACACTGATCTTTGACAGTAGGTTCAACAGCATTTGTGGGCAGACGGGAACAAAAGGGCTGACAGGAGTGGGACCCGTCTGGAGGGCAATATTCAACTGCAGTCACAGACAGCCCACCTGCTCTCATTCATTCAGCAATCCTGATATAGCTCATTTTGTTCATCTAGCCACCTGACACCAGTACCTTATAATTTGCTATAACAGGCAAAGATAATGACAATCACTACATTTGTGATTTCTGTACCTTTCGGTCCAATTTGGTGGTTAGATGGCTCCCTGGCCAGCCCAAGGTCTGGAGCTACTCAAACTGCAACCCACTTTCCAAGGCTTAGAAAAATTGATGTAGCCTTTTGTGGTGGTTTTACCGTGCTAGGCAGCTGAACGCCACAACCGCTCTCTCACTCCCCCTCCTTAGATGAGGAGGGGAAAAAGTAAAGGAAAGAACAACTCACAGGTTGAGATAAGGATGATTTAATTAAAGGAAAAAAAAATAATTATTAAGGAAAGATTATTATTAATTAAACAATTTAACTAAACAATTTAACTAAACAACAATTTAACTAAAGGGGAAAAAGGAAAGGGGAAAAGGGAGGGGGAAAGGGAAAACGAAACAAAACAAGTAAAGGCTATGTGGAAGTGCAGAGGAAAGAAATTACTCTCTACTTCCCACAAATGAGCGATGCTTGACCACGTCCTTGAAGCAGGGCCTCAACGCACGTAGCCGGTGTTCGGGAGGAGGACAGACGTTTTCACAACGAGAGCCCACCCCTCCCCTCTTCCTCTTTTTTCCACCTTTTATTGCTGAGTGTGACATCATATGGTATGGAATATCCCTTTGGTTGGTTTAGGTCAGCTGCCCTGGTGATGTTTTTTCTCACATCTTTGCCCACCCCTAGGGGAGTTAGAGAGAGTCCTGATGCTGTGCCAGCACTGTTCAGCAGCAGACACAACACTGGTGTGATACCATTGCTGTTTTAGCTACGAGTGCAGAGCACAGCACTGTATGGGCTGCTGCAGGGAAAGTTAACATCCCAGCTCGACCCAGTACACCTTTAAAAAAAAAGGCATCATCTTACCTTTGGTGTTATTACCCAAACTGAATAGCTAAAGTTTAAGAGTCATTTACCAGTAGAAAAACACATATATAAACAAGAAACCAGCAGAAGAAAGAAATCTTAAGTTGAATAACACGAGGACAATGAATGAGAATGTATGTGTGCATGTACACGCATGAGTGTTTGACAAATATTTATCTTTTCATTGACTTTTCCTAAGATCAGTCATTCTATAAATTACATTATAACTTTAAGCAACCATTTCAGAGACATTGTGGCACTGCATTAAATAATTGACCTTTATTTCTGCTGTCCAACTAAGATATTGGCCGTTCTAAAATTAAAAACCAGTATCAATAAAGATATGATACAGAAATGTATGTGGCATCTCACCATTGAACAATTTTAATTCTAAAATGAAAAGCTCTGTTTTTTTTTCCAAGGTTCATTCTGTTGCACAGAAAAAAAAAAAGAAAAAAAAAAAGCCCAGCATGACTAATTTTCTGCCTTAATTATAACAGGCTAGCTGAACTGCTTCAGAGCTACGTACTGTAATTCCTTTAAAGCCATGCCTAGAATGCAGTATGGATGCCATTAGGCAATTATATACCACTCTGGGCTGCTTATCATACCAGTGATACCAGAGCAGGAAGAAAGCACTTCCTGCACTGCCCACAGGCTAGTCTTACATTACAATATCCTGTTCAGATGCGAGACAAGCGCTGAACCATCACTGGAAGGCAGCCATGGCTTGAATCTGGATACAGATGACAGGGGAGGAGTTCTCACTTCAACCTCAGCACCAGAAGAGCACATTAAATTTCAGTTTTCTTTGAAACAGTATGAAAAGATGGACATTATCCCTTTCAAATGTATTTATTCAGAGAATGCTTGGTCAAGACCTGATCTCATTTGTTGTTGATCTTGTCACATTTCAAGTTGTAATTTTATAAGCAGCTAATAAGAGAAAACATGCAGAGCTATCATCCTCTTTAATAAACTAAATGCTGAGTCTGGACTGCTCTTGGTTGTATAGGTCTGGCTACGTTTTTCAGAGAAATGCGCGACAGAGCAATTTCCAACCTAGCATAAAGTTTGGGTGAACTTGCCCAGGCAGAGTTTCCTGCCAATGCAGCAAAGTCTGGACTAGCTTATTTCAGGCTACTTGTGGTATGTCTGTGCACCATTATACATTGAAGATATATCATGAAATTCTTGGAGCTAAGCCAGATTCAGCACTGCCTTTATATAGTTATACATTTATTCTACATTGGTTAAATAACAGACATTTTGATTTGTTGCAATTTGTCAACCTTCCATAATGAAAAATTGTGCACAGAGCTGATAAATCATGTTTTGTTTTGTTTTTTCAGCTGTATGTGAACCAGAAACCATCATGCATTTCTTTCTCAGCATATAGAAAATTAATGTTTCCCAAAGAGACAAAATTCAGAGTTCCAGGTTTATTTCCATGTGAATCAAGTATTGATGTCATAAGGAATGTATATTTGAGGAATCTTGTTTATGCACAATCTCAAAGTCTGTAAAGGGATATTAGACTTAATGATTTCTTTGATCAGGAAAAACAAAGGTGTTTCTCCATGTTTTTTTCATGCAGCTTTCTGCTGATTTTCATAGCATCTTTCACATACACTGTGCTATAAAATATGTTAACATTTACTACAATCCACACAACTCAGGACTATCTTCAGCAGACATTTCAGGGTTTGCAATTCTCTACCATGGGGAGGGAAATTTTTCTTCTGTCTTAGTGTATCCATTTATTTTGATTAGGTTTGCTATAACCTTTGCATCAGATTCATCTGACAGCAGCTATTAGCATCTAATTTATTTCATTATAGTAAAGAAATACATGAATATATCACATCAGATTAAAGAAAAGCATATATCTACTGTACCATTTAAGAACCAAAAATGCATTATTCCATATTTTTGCACACAGGATATTTACTTCTGTGGAAAGTTTCTTGTTATGTCTATAAACCAATAAAAGTCTAAGGGCACATAAGCCCTTCAAAGTTCAACTAGATTTTCAAAAAGGCTGAGAATCAGAGTTTTAGCTGACCAACACCAGCAACTTCTTAAGCTTTTCAGAGTTCAGTGCCAACAAGTAACATGCTTGCCACTACTTCTTCCAGATGAAATTACTGCCAGATATATGGAATATGTATGTATATTTAAAAACTTAGCTTAGCTGTGGGCAGTTACTTTGAATGTCCTAGCCAAACAATAGTTTAAGCAGTGTGCTGGATCTCTGTACTGATGTTAACTTCATGCACTAGTCACAGCAAGTCAAATTTGATTTCCTTCCAAGTTTAGGATGTTGTTTGTCTTACTTGATTTTTCCTTCTCCTTCCACGCCTCTTATTTCTACAGAAATATACTGGAGAGGCACAGAAATCCATAACCCAGACTGGCTGGAACAAAAATAAGGTTTGTAGGTACAATGAGAATACATGGTGAGGACATAGCCCTGAGTACTGGCACACAAGTGTCCCTAAATTAAAGCGTTAGTGCAGTCAAATACACACTTTCAGTGCAGGCCAGCAGTGGTCTCTCAGACATCACAAGCAAGTCAACACAGCTCAGACCATTACTAGTAAGGGAATTTGGAAGTGCCCATATTTGAAAGGCAATTGTTTAGCTTTATTAATGCAGGCCATGACATAAGGACCCTCCAATCCAAAAAGTAGCCCTGGCCCATATTCTTTGCCAGTATGGATGTAACCAGTAAGCCCTTCAAATCCATAGAACTTGGCTTATGAAAAAAATCAAGGGGACAATAAACTCAAAATTGTCAGAACCTAGGTTCTAAATCTGGGGCATGTCTCAGCTGTTAAACCATCCTGACCCATCACATTTGTTGTTTTTTTCCCCATACCTAAGTAGCTTCAGGCAATCTTTTTTGATGCTACATAGATCAGATAATTTTAGGAAGGAAGCACAGACAAATTCAGAACTTCACAAAATACTCCTGAATATAGACAAGTATTACATGTATGTCTGTTTTTCCTGATACAACACAAGTATTTGACATTAGAACCACCTGGGATTTTTGCTCACTTTCAACTGTTATGTTATGCATTGCATATATTCTGTCCCTTTTCACAAGGAAGTCATGTGCATGAATATGGGTAAATTCACAGGTGTCTTAATGGTAATTGAGCATTTGCTCATTAGTGGCTTTATTCAGATTCTATCACTTACTATGGGTTGGATCTACAGAAGATGAAAGCTCTGCTTTGCTTTTCTTTGGTTATAGCAAGGTGAGCTCTAGCCCTTGCTGTTCACTAAAAAATAGGTTAGTTATATCATGGTATGTGGAGTTGGTGTTGTAGATAGCCCACTACATGCACCCTGGTAATAAAGTATATAACAATATTAAATATCCAGTGATGATTTGCTAAAAAGGTATCACATGCCTGTTCCCATAGGGGAGGAACTAAGTGGCTGCTCAGCATTGAGTTTGTCATTTTCTCCAAAAAATTCTTGTCTTCCTAGTCATGTATTGAAGCCACTCAGTTTTTATTTTCATATTCATAGAGCCAGTGAGCTCTCCTGCTCTTAGCCTGACCCTGTCCCTTGAACATGTCATGGAAAACACTACAGTGTCACCATCAAAAAGTCTTATCTAGCACCATTCCACCAAAGCTAATCAATTAGAGCAAGGTAAGGTCTGGGGACCAGTTCTGCTATCTACAGAACTTCAGAAAGGGGAAACCTACTCAAGATCCATATGAAGTTCTCAGTTGTTTAATCTCACCTTTAAAGAAATACTATGACTGACTGACTTCCTTAAATACAGTAGATACTGTGGGATAAAGATGCAGCATCTTCATAAGCCTGCTAGGACAAATTAATTTCATTATTGCTATGATTTCTGAATTTTACCACACCAGAACTTCCAATACTTTCTTTGCTCTAAAATAAGATGTGTTAGGTAGCAGGCCAACATGGGAACACTGAATAGTCAAGCACAATGGATTGCCCTTGCATACCTGTCTCTATCATTCAGTAGTTATCACCACGAATGCTGTGCTCTTTTCTTCTGTTTCTAAAGTCTCTTTTCTAAACTCTAAAGTCTTCAAGCTCAGAATGGCACTTCCTGTCAACTGTTTGGGTGTTCTGAAACCAAGCAGAAAACATCATTATGTGATGCATTCTTGATTCCAAAAAACATAAGACATATGGATGCAGTTGCTTGACTAATATCAAGTGTCATTTTGATCACTTCATAAAGGCCAAATATAAGGCAGAACTACTTTCTATACGGTTTGGACGGTACAGTTTCAAATCGTGCTCTTTCCGGCAATAGAAGGAGCTGGAAGCAGAGGCACACGGGTGCGAACTGACTCATGTAAGATTGCCCAACAGGTCAGCTGCACAGCCAGTAGTGGAGTCCAGAATTTCTGCATTCCTAGCTTGAGACAGTATCTTCTGAACTTTGCCACATACAGACTGTTGAGCCTCATTAGTTGCTATAATGCAAAAATGATTACACGCCCAGCAGAACAGCAAATGCTGCTAGGTAGCCAGTAATACCTCGTGAAGACTAGAAAGTTCTCTATTGCTGCAACAAGCACCAACATCAGGAGCAGTTGCATAGAAGGTAAAATTTCTGTTCCTCATTAGATCTGTGAACAGATCTACCCTGAATGTTTGTTCAGCCTATGCTAATAACCAGGCTATTAGGCTACCTAATAGCAACTCCAAGTTCTAGTGTAGACACTTGTGGGTGGATTGCAAGTGTTTTGGAATGGCCATGCAATTGTTTTGTACATGTTCATTTTCTCTTCTGTTATGACTAGATTGCACATTCAGTGTGCTCAAGTGGCCAAGAAGGCCAACAGCATCATGGCATGTGTAATAAACAGTGTGGCCAGCAGGGCTAGGCAAGTGATTGTCCCCCTGTACTCAGCTCTGGTGAGGCCGCACCTCAAATACTGTGTTCAGTTTTGGGCCCCTCACTACAAGAAGGACATGGAGGTGCTCAAGTGAGTCCAGAGAAGGGCAACAAAGCTGGTGAGGGATCTGGAGAACAAGTCTTACAAGGAGCGGCTGAGGGAGCTAGGATTGTTCAGCCTGGAGAAGAGGAGGCTCAGGGGCGACCTTATCGCTCTCTACAGGTACCTTAAAGGAGGCTGTAGCGAGGTGGGGGTTGGTCTATTCTCCCACGTGCCTGGTGACAGGATGAGTGGGAATGGGCTAAAGTTGCGCCAGGGGAGGTTTAGGTTGGATATTAGGAAGAACTTCTTTACCAAAAGGGTTGTTAGGCATTGGAATGGGCTGCCCAGGGAAGTGGTTGAGTCACCATCCCTGGAGGTCTTTAAAAGACGTTTAGATGTAGAGCTTAGTGATATGGTTTAGTGGAGGACTTGTTAGTGTTAGGTCAGAGGTTGGTCTAGGTGATCTTGGAGGTCTCTTCCAAACTAGATGATTCTGTTATTCTTTGAGGAAGATATTGCATTGCTGTTCTATTTGTACAATACTTGGCAAAGAACATTTCTGTGAATAATCACCATTAATGGTAACAACTCCCCCCCACCACCACCATTACAGTCAGGGAATTACCTGGTATCTCTCAAAACCATCTTTTTGTCGTTCTTTTTCCTTTTCTTCACCATGTCATTTTCCTTACATAGGCACCCACTTCAGTTGCTTATAAAAGACCTTAGGCACTCTCATCCAATTATTTCAAGAAGCATCTCAACCTGTGAAATGAGACCACATTTTCAGAGCACTCCTCAATCCCTGGACACTTTCAGGGTGTGTCAAATACCATGTTATGGAGCTACCACCATGGCAGAAAGTGTTGAATGGTTCTCTGACAAAGTTGATTCTCATTGTTAAGAGTGGAGAGTGATAAGAGATTTTCTGTGAAAGTGTCAGCTGTCCAGAACAGTCCACTGCAGCCAGATTTAAAATCAACATCTCTTGGTAACTAAAAAGAAATATATTAATTTCAAACCAAGACTTTCTAAGGAATTAGTAACAAGTATTTCAACTAGGCCACACAGTCACAGCACCCCCTCAGTGCTGGACCGTTTGAGAATCAGACTCCTACACCTCTATACCACACTGTTAGTTCCAAACTAAAGTATGCTACTTTTAGGCTGATGTATTTTAGTGTTAGAAAAAACGACATTTACTGTGCAACCCCATGTCATTATCCATCCAGCAGTATTAGACTGTTACATATAACCACCACTTGCAATAATAGCTCTTATGATGCAAGATCATGACATGTTGGAATGACATCAGGCCCGTGTGCTTCTTAGGGCTCTAAGGGGACACTCCAGCATTGCATCAGAAATTTACGTTGGCTGATGTTCTTCATGACTGAAAACATCTCCAGGGCCACATGCTGGTGAAAGACTCCCACAAGTAGCTCCTGTCACAGCTTTGAGAAGGCTGAGTGCAAGAGGAAAGCCATGAGCTATGGGGAAACCCCATGGGGCTGTCAAGGCCGGGTCCTTACCAGCCAAAGCCTGTCCCACCAACCCCAAACAGGGAGCAGAATGGGTTGGGGGCTGCCCTGGGCCACCACCAACACAGGGTTTCAAGCAGATTTGTGGTGACAGGCTAGGAAGTCAAGACCGCATGCCTGGACCCAGATCAGTAGGGTATGTGCTCAGGCATAGCTGCCACAGGGTTGGGACAGAGCACAGGCCAAGTGCGACAGTCTCAGCTTAAAAGAAGCTCCCACCAAAAAAGGAGGGACAGCCCTTGGTAAGGCTACTTAGTGGAAATGTTCAGGGGAGCATCTCCTGAGGCTGCTTCCATCCCTTTCTTTCAAGGCTACCACCTACATTAGGTTTGAGATCAGGCACCCAAAACACCTAGGCCCCAAGAGCTCTGGTACAGCTTTTCAATACTTTTATGCCATGTCAGCTCTCTGACAAGAGATACTTTGTCCCCTTGTGGTCTTATGTCTGTTTACATTTTTGATTTTTTACTGTTTGCTGTGATACACAGTGCTTGAATCCAACTTCAGCAAGTTCCCCAGTCTAAAAGTGATCCCATGATATTTTCTTGATTATATTTCAGTGTTCTCCTGTCACTAGTTCTGTTGGTAGACATATTCAGTAAGTCTTACTGCTCACAGCTTTGAACTTCCCCCATTGAACTATTTACCCCGAATTCTTTCCGAACTTTTCTGCAGCTTCAGACATGCTAATGTATCAAACAGGACAGACATCCTGCTGTCCCCAAGACAAACAGGCAGAGCTGACATCCAGGCAGCTGAACTCCTTTATCCTCCAAGACAAGGTGCCACCACCACAAATCACCAGCCCATGCAATTACCCAGACCACAGCTGGGAATCATTTCCCTAGAGTAAAGCAGCACTGGGGACCACCACCAGCACAGAAGAGTTGTGGGCCACATTTCAGGACCAACCTTGTGTTTGGTTTGTTTGCTGGTACAGAGGTAATGAAAAATCCCAAAAGTGATTAGACAGAGCCGTAAAGGGGTTTCTTCTCTCCTGGGCTGCAGGATTCAGCTAGGTTTGAGAAACAAGTTGGAGAATGGACAAAAAGGCAAAAATAAAATGGAAATGAGGCCTGTAGCCAGCTGTAGGGAAGGCAGACTTTACTGGATGAAGTGTCAGGTCACATCCAAGTTACAGCAGAGCATCCCAAAGATGCTTTCATTATAATTTCTTTCTGATTTCTGCCAAGCCTAGTCTTTGAAAGCCTTCAAAAGACATCTGACATCTATTTCCAAAGCTTTATGCATAAGATATTACTGTTTAATCTCCCCAGGACAGGAACTCTTGTGTATGCATAATAAATAGACCCCAGCATCATTTAGAGCCTGTAGGTATTGCATGCAAGACTGGAACATTCAAAACTATATACATGGTGTTTTTCCTTTAGTTTAATTTGGGAAAAAAAAAATGTACTTTTTCCATAGAGCCTAACAAAAGAATATGGTCTTCCAGAGTGAAATAGCCTCTCTACCTATTGCAAACTTCTACAGATGCATTTACATTTCTGAACATATCAGACATACAGTGGAAGTCTTTACCTGAGCTTGTCTACAAAGGTGCAGGCAAGCTACCAATACAGCAACTGACATCAGACCAGATCATCAAGAGAAACTCTGGCAGTTATCAATTACTGCTGAATGAAAACATTTATCAGAACTAATATACAACCAGGCATCCATGAACAGACAATGAAGCATGAGCTAATTGCCTACCAAGTCTTTCCATTACTTGATTGAGTTTGGCAAGTAGATTCAGCATGCAAATTCACCATTCTGCGAGGACGTAATGCTTGCATTTAGAGACATTAGCTCTTCCTGACAGGAAATTACTTTTCTCTCAATGTTTTCACAAAGAGTTAGGAAGATGCAGGAAATACTTCTGCACATTTGGCATCTGATGTTCATGAAACTTCAGTCACTATAAGCAGCTAGGACTCTATGTAAGAGTGAGCAATGCACAGCAAAATCTTCCACTCAGCAGCCATAGCAGCACCCCTTGGCATTCCTGACCTGTAGCACTGATTAGATCAAGGATTTCCCAGGAGATAAGTTGACAACTACAGTATTTGTTGGATGGATTGAAAAGACATCCGTAACACACTTGCTTTTGGCCTTAGGAGCCAAATTTACTTTACAAGAGCAAAAAGCTTCTGCCTAACTTCATGACCTCAAGTAACTACTCCACGCTCTATGAATAATCAGGACTGTGAAATGCATTTTTTTTTCTTCAGCTTGTGTTGATGCTATGAAATGCATTATTTCCTCCAGTGTAGAGAGACATATTGCTTCTTGTTTTTTCTGTTACAGTGCATCAGGAAAAAGAAATCCCATAACCTTCTGTCCAAGATAGGCACATAAGCTCCCTAAACCTAACAGATGTCATTGCATTTAAGCTGATTCAAAGAGCACTTTTGTCTAAAACATTTGGCTAAGGAAGAACAACACTGCATGGAGTTCTTTGCTGGGGGGAAGCCCCAGAAACTATGCCTTAGACTCTATGTAAGCCATCTCTTCCCCTTCTGACTCCTTCAGCCTGACATCAGCCTCACTCCTCAGCACCCACAGTAGGCAGAGATGGGCAAGTAGTCACAGCTGTGACAAAGCAGGTTACCTCAACTCAGTTATTTAACCTGTACTTATTTTGCTTTTACTATTAATCCTGGCAAGAAAAACCTTAACGTGCAATTCATAGGCTCGGATAACTCATCAAAGCCCAGCATTCCCTGGTGTGTGGGAGGGCATGCAACTGGATGGAAAACAACCTGCTGATGTGACCCAGTTTCCTTACAGAGGGAAATCTTGTCTATGCAAAAGAAAAGCTTATTTCTCTAGAATACCCTTTTGAAAGGAAGCTACAAGCCCAGTTAAGATTAACATGTGTAATTTAACTTATCCAGGAGACTGTCTAAACAACAAGACAAACCATATACACCCTTCAGAAATGAAGCCATAGTGTTCAACCACATAAAGAAGCTCTACTGTATTTCAAATAATTTTGGGTTATTTGAACCTGCATGAAGTGTAATGGCCTAAAATATATAGGCAATTAAATATGAACTATTGGCCTGTTTTCTCCTAAACTTCTATATATCACTAAACCTGTGACTACAGAACAACAAGGTGAACAAATAAAAGAGCAAACTGCTTGATCAGCAGATGCCAGTTGTTGTATATATTTCTAGTTTTAGCCTTTATCCTTCAAAGCATCCTTATGGTAAACATATTCAATGAAATGAGCATGTTGATGTTCACCCTAAGTAGACGAAATAAGCTGATACAAAAGATTGGTTCACTTAAACCTGGTCACTGTTTAATATTTGAAGATTAAAGTTGAACACCTGGGCAAGTGTATGCAGAACATGGGTCTAGGGCAAAAGGACTCAAGACAATCAAGTCCAGGAAGGGGGAGTGAGAAAAGAACAGTGACTTGGAAAGCAACAAGTGATTCATTGCTAGAGGACGTGGGTTTTCAGGATTTGGAAGCAACTGGCATTCAAAAGAGGGAGCAACAATAAAGAGTAAAAGTGACAGGGTAAAAGGGGTAAAATGTAGATCATAAGATTGTTTCAACGAGGGCTTGAGAAGCACAGGGAGTGAGAGGAAGAAATTAAACCAAAGATATTATTTTAATATTTAAAAGTACTCTCCTATAGGTTCCCCAAGAAATATCAGTAGACAGGTGGCAAGATAAAGCAGTCATTAATTTGATTACTCATTTGCAAAATTTACAGTAACAATTAAGTAGTCTTAATGTAGATATTTACTGAATGAAAATGTTGAAAAGCAGGTTTTGTAATAGACTAGTTCCACTCTTTCTCCAGCTTCCCCAAGAAGTGCAGCATACACTAAGCTGCTCCAGAAAAAATAAAAAATAAAAAAAAACAGATATTATCATCCCAAGCTGTAAATAGAAGGCTGACAGGAAACACTAAGAACTTAGCTTAGCTCTGTTCATATCAATAAGCTGGGTAAAGGGAAAAGTTACAGGTGAGAACAGGTCATGAAAATCTAGTTCATTTCATACTGACTGTGCTTCTGGGAAATCCAGAAACATTTTTTAAAAGCGTTTGAAATGTTTCCTTCCTCAATAGCCTGCTTCTGCTGAGAATTTGAAAATATCAGCAACCAGTAATGAAGTATTTGATTAGTAATAATACCACATACTTTTACATGGATGAGGAACCCAGAGCTCCCCAAAAGGCAGGCAGCACCAAATACCCTTGTTATTATGATTTATAAAGACATAGTCTATCAGTGTCAAAATGTAGAAGAGTTTATGCTTTGTTTGCCCATCAGTTCAGTGTTCTAGCTCTCTAAAAACATGTCCTTTGTTGTCACAGATTACAGATGTGTAATTCCAGATTCCTTTCATTGTATGCAGATGGTCTTCATGAAGGCTACCAACTTTATTCTATTTTTTTATAGTCATTACTAGAACTTCAGATTATTTTTTTCCAGCAAAATAAGTGATATGTGTCACAGCAAGCTAAACTGATAGGCACTTTGTGCCATTGATACAATGCTTCTTGCATATCCACCTGAAGGATTTGGTGCCAACCACTGAAATAAAATCTAAAAGGTCTAAAGCAATCCAGATTAAAGAGTGCAAGTGACATTCCAATGCGTGTGTCCTTGTTAAAAAAAGGAATTACACCAGCTAGAGACTTGTCCAGGTAAGAATTTAAGAACTAGGGCATGTTAGTACATTTGACAAAGGTACTGGTCTGGGAGGCTAGGTCCTAGCCTGGCAGAGATTTCTTGGTTCTTGACTTTCCCCTACCTCAAGGTCACTGTCCTTCCCTTTGCTCATTAAGGATTGCATAGCAAGGACCAATTTTTTGCTAGTGAGTACTCTGCTTGAGCAAATGAGGTCCCAGGCTTCTTGAATCATCCAGCTGTTACATTTTTCATCTATCTTTTATTTCACTTACTGAGGATGAACTTGCTTTATTTTATAGATATTCATTTTCATGGAGATAAAATTTAAATAAACATTTTCCAGTCACTGATGGCTGCACATAAAATATTGTGCTTTTTTTGTATTATGCAGTAAAACTGCCATAAAATATTGTCTGAAGCTTATAAAGCAATTGTTCATAAACAAACTGGTTGAACAAAAGTTGTTTTGAAATTATCATACGTTGTTATTTAGCTCACTAGAAGAATCCCAGTTAGGAAATTATACCTGTATTTCTGAAGTGGTAAGTTTCTCCAAGAATAGCCAATTCCATGACTTATAAAAACTTATTAAAAAGAGTATTGGTAAGAGTTCTCAGAAGTCACTTGGCACTAAACACTGTACAAGCCACTGAATAACAACTGAGATCATTTTTACAGCTTACGTCTATAGCTACGCTAGCTAATCACATCTTCAGTTTACTGCTGGTATCAACAAAGTCTCATGTAGCCAACTGTGTGGGCTTTATACCTTAACATCTAAGCTTTAAATGTGGACAAAATGCATACCATCATGAATACAATGCTCAAAAGCATCAACCTAGCATAACAGTTGATGCCCTGTCTTCATAAAGTTCCTAATGTTTAACAGGTTTCCTTCCCTCCCTCACCCTGTTGACCAAAAGAGATCGTTGCCTTTTCTCTCAAATATTTCACATGCTTTCTTCTAAGCATGTTTATGCTCAACTAATGTGAGCCTTCAGTTTGTTTTGCTTTACAACTTAACAGAAAATTAGATTGAGCTCTTCTTATATATGTGACTTCATCTTCATAAAAGACATTAATTTCTCTCTGCCTCTGCAGAGCTTTGATAGTAAAGTACTGAATAATTTTGAATATCACGAGATTAAGTCCTGACCTCACTGGCACCTTTCTGCTAGAAACTTGAGTCAGTAAGGCCAAGTTTCACCCAAGATCACCTAGTCACATACAGTCTCCTGACCCTGAAGTTCTCTTCTAAGACAGAGAGAATTCCTCTAAACTTGAAGCATGATTGCCATTATCCATGTAGTATATAAATTTTAGATTATACATATTTGTATGAGTACCAGCATATTTCACAAAGGTGAAGAAATATCCTGATTAGATGTCATTGAAAGAGAATCTGAGCAGAGTTCAGCCATGCAATCTAGGGAAAACTTTTGTCCTAGAGGTAAAAATTAGAGAAAATTAACTGAATTTTCTTGAGTGTAGTTGAATTAATCTGAATGGTTACTTAAATATGAATCCAAAGGAAACTCACTGTAATGAGTTCTTTATCTACAGATGCCGTTTATGACATTTGTTAGAGCAGCCCAGCCTATAAAAGTCTTTTGTAGATTATATTTTGCTCTCCACTCACACATTTTACTTATTTTAAATATTAACTAATGTTATTAAATACTGAAATACTAATATAACTACACAATGTAGCATATTTAACGTAACTCATTGAAATAAAACTAAAATGACATTACAAAAGAGTTATGCTTAAGATATCCTGCAATGGAATTTTAAAAATAAAATTAAGTATTCAACCATTACTAAATATATTCATACAATTATTATCCATTTTGCTCCTACATTTCTAGAAGTCTTGAATATCTGTGTGTATACTTCAAAATCACATTTCCAAATTCCTATATATTTTGGAATTTACTGCTGAAATACTGATGAAAGTTCAGTTTAGAAGCTTATTGCAACATTTCTCAAGAAAACTTAACCATTATATCCTTTATAAACTGTTCATGATTTGTAAGCAAGTCATTTCTTTTACACCCTCTGTTACTGTCTGCTAGGATTTAGCTTTCTTCTTAAAGCTGGCTGAAACTTGTTCGGTTGTTATGAACAGATTTCACAGGTCTTAAATATCATTAAATGCCAACAGCTAGCACAAGATCCCAGCAGCAGTAACCAGATAGGTGCAACCCAGTGTTACACATGGGGTCCGTTCACAGCTCTGACTCATCTTCTCAAACTACTACAGACTTACCATCCAGTTCTGTCTAACTAGACCTGTCATCACACAGGACATAAGCAATACAATTCAGAAATCCGTAAAGCACCATAGTATTATCTCTACAAGCTGGACAATTCCTTATCTATTGCTGATCTTATGGTCAGAGTCTACAATACAGTAATATAGGCTAAAAGAACACAGATTCATTGAATTTAAACACTTGAAGGAGCTTGACAGTACATTAACATCAATTAACACTACAGTGCTAAGCAATGCTAAATTTGTCACTGCTTTGGACAGACTTGTAAGCAGATAACATGGAGCTTGCACAGGCCAGGTATCTCTGCTGTCTAAAGCAACTTCCCAGCTAGTTCAGCTCTTTCAGCAAAGCCCTGTAGTCTGACCACAAAGCCATCTTCAGACTGGCAGGAGTTACCTTCACTAAGGGACTGCCCATTTCCTCCTAGGAGATAGGAAGCTATATAACCCCAGAATTTACTATACAACCGCAAAATTTAATCGTTTCCTACTGGGACTTCAAATTTGCTGAACCGATGGAAGGTTTGAGAGGGTTTGTAAGTAGTGAGGATGGATACCTGGATACAATACAAGTGCAGTTCAGGGAGAACAATGAAACAGGGATACTGTGCAAGTGGCTTATAAAACCCAGAAGCCTATTACCCAAAGTCTATGGTTCACACCTCAATCCAATTAAGATAACTGCACTCTCACAAGCAGCACAGGAGCTACCTAGGATAAAAGGCTCAGGCACAGAAGACTCAGTTTTGGATGAAGAAGAGACAGATCAAACTTGTTTGAAATCTATTCATATGAGTTCAGACAAGTTTCCACTCCTACAGTGCAAGGCTGAACACCTCTGGCTTCCATTCAGCATATCCCAGGGCAGTTAACTAGTGAAAATAGAGACAGGTATAACAAGAGTAGTACAAAGAGGACACAGAAGGTCACAAGAAAGCTGAACAGGTAGAACACCTCTAACTTCAGAAATACGATGGCCTTAATGCTCTGGTGTACATTCAGGGGACCATCTAGAGAGTATAATTTTAAGCTGGAAGTTTTGTAACATTCTATAGTTTTTTTTCAGAAGCTTTAGTTGTAGGCTTGATCTTGGGAACAGAATTAATCTTGCACTTAACATTGGAAAGTTCCAAAAGTAATTTTGAAGCATCTTGCAAGCCACCCAATTTAACACATTTCATTGTGCCAGTCCCCAAACTGCTATGCTTCTTGAGTCTATATGCCTTGATGCAGTTAGGGAGGCAAGTAAAAGCTGCAGAATTCATGCTTACATATAAACTCACCTAATGGCCCACTGAATCATGTGCATGCCTCCAGCAGAAGACAGCAAAATGTTAAGGATGAGGATATTGCTATATATGATTAAGATATCATCAGGATTTTCAAGCAAGTTATTTAATTTCTTCACAGTCTATTATCAATAACAACCAGTCCAGAAAGATAGTAATGAGAGAGGGAGTTAGGAGGATCTTATCAAGTAGAGATAAAGCGCTGATGGCATTAAACTAGGGTGCTACTTAGTGTCTTTGCTAACTATGGTGCATTGTGCAAATTAACTAAAGCAAGAAGCCTTGGGCCCCTTACCAAGGTCAGTCTCCTAATAAGAGAGTGAGCCTATCTTAAGAAACTGGTAGAAACTGGTCCTGCGGATGGACAAGAGCCAAGGAGCAACTGAGTCTGCGCAAAGACAAGAGGTCAACTAACGGTGATGAGGAAGAGTCATCAACCTTCATCCCCACGACCCCTGACGACCACCACCAGAATACACTGCGCAAGCGCAGATGGGAGGAGTTAATGGAAATGACTTCTTGGAACTAATTTTAATACGAAGCGGGGACAGGTTATGAATATGTATATGTGTATTGTGAAATAACCAAGGCAAGTTGCCGCATCAGGCGCGCACAACTTTGGCGGGACTACCCCCCCGTGCTGCCCAGCGCTGAATAAACATACCTACTTTACAATCTTACTGATTGTGAAGTCCATTTTCCACAAGTCAGTAAAATGAAGGCACTTTGCATGTTCGTAACAGGTTAAGTAGTACTTTCAAAACTTCAGAGTTTCAAGGGAACATTCTTTTCCTGCGAAAGTGCTTGCACATGCATAGCTTGAAGTACACAAGGAACTCAGATCTTTGACAGGCTGCAAGTAGGTACACAAGTCTTGATAGAGTCAGCACTGCAAGGCATATATAGCATTGACTCACCCATTAGAAATACATTTAAGTGTTATTAGATAAGCCCATATCTACTAACTTCCAAGCCCATTTTAATTTTTTTTTTTTAAACTCACACACCTTGCAAGCTTATTAACATACAGCATAGACTATCACTATTAGCTGCTGACTATCTCTATTAGTTGCTGCTAAAATAAATACAGTAAGAAAAGCATAGCTGTGCACAGAACTGGAACAAGTTATTTATGCAAATGCAGCAAAACTTGACTGTTGACTAATTCAAAAGACATAACTCACAACGTTAAAACAGCTGATTACTTACAGCAAACTTGCCTATTATTTTATATTTCTGCTGTATAACACATATATCTTAAGTCCAAGCAATTCATCCAGCCTACCCACCTTGTTGATCAGTACACAGTTTTTACATCAGGGCACAAAGTACATTGTAACACCATTAACCACAAGAACCCATTATTGAGGCATAGTGCAGGGAACAGGGAAGGCCAGAGTCCAGTTCGTTAGGTACTTCCATAGTGATGGGGGAGGTCTACAGCTAAGCTGAGAAATCAGCCTAGACCAGCAGCAGCAGCCATAGCCCAAAGCTCCTCGACTGTAAGTCAGAGCCCCCAGGACAGAGCTTAAATAGAGCCCCCGGCCCACGGGTGGAGGCTGCAGGTCAGCCTGGTCAGGGCCATCAAGGCCTGTTTATTAGTGCTCCACGGGCCATAGTATCCTGTTGTAGGATACACAGCTTTTTGTTGTGTGTATAAGTGTTCTCAATAGGAGACTGTTATGGTAGGCTGGGGATCCTGATATGCGTTAGAACAACAGCATAGTCCTAGGTGCTGATGAAGAAGACCTTTAGGAGTAATATACCAAGGTAGAACACAATCCTCTATATTCCCTTGGAGTTTGGTTAGATGGAGGCTTTGTTATTTTAAAATATTCTGTGGGATCTTTAATAACTGAAATCAATCAACACTTTAGATCTCTAGCTGGTCCTAAGGATACTTAACCAATAGCCCCTTTAAGAAAACAGCTTTTATCCCTGTATATTCAGATCAAAAATTGTGATATACTAGGAGGTGCTTGTGGCTGGGAAAGCCTACCAGAAGAAAAACAACTGAGGATTTTGTCCGTGGGCCTGTTTTGACAGAAGCCAGGAAAAGTTGAAGGTAGGGATATGAACTGTTTAGAGACAGGAACACCATTTCTTTATACAGAATGCCTAGATGAGGCAGCAATAGGTTCACTTAATTGCTGTTTTTAAACTGGGTTGCTGGAACCATAGGGTAAATGGTAAAGGCTCAGCAGAGGGGCTTAAGGGACCAGAGGAACAGCAGAAAAGTTGTCTGCTGGCTGGTGATACAACAACTAAAAAGTATTTCCATGCATCCCCAATTTGATATTGGTACAAGGATCAAGCAGTAATTTACTGAGGGAAAATACCTGATCCTTAGCTAGTACACCATGGCATG
The DNA here is from genome assembly GCF_964034855.1 of Anser brachyrhynchus. Taxonomy (NCBI): domain Eukaryota; kingdom Metazoa; phylum Chordata; class Aves; order Anseriformes; family Anatidae; genus Anser; species Anser brachyrhynchus. Next base: position 73,399,956 of record NC_137694.1, read on the forward strand.
AGGTAAAGAAGACTGTAAATTCCTCTGGCAGCAGAGAGATTTCTTTTTCCTGTCTGAAGGGTCTCATCTTGGCCATGTCAGGAGCAACCTGGAGTCTAACAGCACAGGATAGTCTTCTGCTCTTCTCCCCTTTGTAAGCCCAGGGGATAAACAACTCTAAAGCATGCATTTGTGGAGCCAGCATGAGACTGCAAACCTTTGTTCTTGAAAAGTGGAGAAACAGAACAACCAGATACAATAATGGCAGAGGTTTTTAAGTCCCTTAATTGTATGTCCATGCTGCCCATTGCATTCTAAAAACTAAATATTTTGCTGAAAAAATGCTGTGACTGCAAATTTCTCTCGTGTCCATTTCAGCATGTGGGCCTTCCACAGAAAATATTCTTGTCTAGGCCCCTGTAATAGGAAATCACTATATAGTTGTAAAGAGCAATCATTGATAGCTTATTTGTGTCAGAAGCTGGCTTGAAATTGAAATTAGCAATGTGGCATAAATGTATGCTATTTTGGAGAGCAATCATTCATCATTTGGAAGCTTTTTCTTTTCTTATTAAGCTCTAGCAGAAAGACGAGCTCTAAAGTGACGTCTAGCTCAAGTCTTAAGTTTTCTGACCTCTTTTCTCCTCCAAACTACCACCTTCAAAACTTAAGTTTCAAATGGGACTCGGGGGGGGGGGGGGGGAATGTTGCACAAGCCTCATGATATTTTTAGGAAGTGAGGAGGGAATAAAACAATACCGTTCAGTGAATTGTTTGCAAAAGAAAGGCAACTGTGTTGCTTTCCAGCTGCAGCCGGGCTGCAGCCACAAACTGAGGAAGGCCTGCCTACAGCTGGGGAGGAGGACTTGACGTAGGAGTGCCAAGCTGCCTGTGGGGCAGGCTGGGGCCCAAAGCGCCCCGAACCACCCCCCCCCCCAGGGCGCTTCCTTACCTCGCTGGCCGCAGCGCCCGTAGGGTCGGGCGGCCAGAGGCGGAAGGGCGGAAGGGTTGGTGCTGCGGGGCTGAGTGGCTCCGCAGGGGGAGCCCGGGAGCCGCGGTGGGCCGGGCCGGGCCGAGCCGAGCCGAGCCGAGCTGAGCCCTCCGCTCACTCACCGCCGCCACGGAGCGGCCCCAGCTCCGCCCGGCGGCGGTCCGGGCTGACATGAGAGCGGGGCCGGCGGCACCATGGCCTCTGCCGGCAGCGGGCCGCGGGACGAGCGGGCGGGCGGCGAGCCGGACCGCTCCCTGCAGCACATGCTGCGGGCGATAGCGGAGGAGCGCAGCCGCGCCGGGCTCCGCCAGGAGATCAGCGGCCTCGGTGAGTGGTGGCACAGCACGACACGGCCCGGCTCGGCCCGGCGGCGGTGGGAGCCCAAGCCCGGCCTGCGGACTCCGGGGGTGCCGGCGGGCGCAGCCCTGGGCGGCTCTATTGTCTCGCTGTCCTTGCGGCCAGCAGGCATCGTGTAACAACAATATATATATATATATTTTTTTTTTTTTCAGCGAAAAGTATTTTTTTTTTCGAATACAGATGTTTTTGTTCTGCTAGCCTGGCTCCTTGTGAATTTCCTCCCCACCCGTGAGGCCTCCGGGTGAGTGGGTGGCTGCTCGCTGTGGGCTGGACCATGCAGTGGTCGTGGTGGCGGTGGCTTTCAGCCTGGTTGTTTATGTCTCAGCCTGCGTTTTAGCGTGATGCTCCTCCGTTTAGCTGGTGGCAAAAACAGAATTATGAAATGGGAGCTTGAAGCAGAGGTTCAGTTGGCTTTCGGTGAGTAGTACAACAGCTGCCTTAACCCAGGCCCTTCACTAAGGGAAACTCTCCCAGCCCAGGTAATGAATGGAAATGGCGCGTTATTATATGCAACGGTAGAGATCATAACTCTGGGAGACAAGAGACTTTGATGTGAGGACAGCTTTCTGCCTTATTCGGGACTTTTGTAAATCCTGTGCTGTGAGGGATGGATGCGCAGGAGTGTTTGAAGAGGCAGGGCTTTCAGTTAGGAGCATGTCTGTGAAATCCTTCTGTTATTTCTTCCGTGTGGCCTTTGTTAATGGCTCAGCCTTCCTCAGCTCACTTTTCCCAAATATCTGTTTCCGAGTCTTTCTTTTTAACTCAGAATGAGTTTTTATTTGGGTTTTGTTGATCTCTGTAATGTGGGTTGGCATGGGAAATCCTGCTGGTTCTCCTGGGGTCCCATAGGGAGGAACGGGCTCTCCCTTCTTTATTTACATGTCTTGCGTGTAATGAAAGCTTGTGCAAATAGAGATAAATGGTGAGTCTTTCTTGTTTCTTTACGCTTTTCCTAATGGAATTGCATCTCCAGATTATATTGGAGTATAAAAATGTTATAGGGCTAAATAAAGTGTTGTGGCAAAGGCACTGTAAACAAAAGGGGGAAAAAATGACTGTGAGATCACATTCATTGAAAAGATGTTGTCAGCTCATGTTTGGCCATACCAAGTTTGAATGAGAATAAAAGCTCACTGGAATAGAAATACTGCCACTGGTTTCTTTTACTGGAATCAGCTGGTAAGAACACAGAAATGCTTCCTCAGCACTTGTGTTTGAACATGTATCCACAGCTACTTATCCTGAGAAGTCCTACTGTGTTGCTTTGGGACAGCCGTGCAAGCCATGGGACAGTACTGCACTTCTGTCCTGCCAGTTGGAGACTTGTAAGGAAAAACCCTGAAGAACTGCTCAGCTTGTCATGCTGAGAGCCTTATCCCAGCTGTGCAGGATCTCTCCTGTGTCTGTGCTGTGTGAGCATAGGTTATACATCGCCACAGGAGCGTCTTGGGCATTCAGTTTTTACAGTCAGGGAATGGAGCTGAACTTCCATCTGTAAGCACCGCTGCTTGATGGGCTGTAGCTGTCGTGCATTTCCCACTATCATGGCATCCTGCATGCAGAGAAGCGCTGTTGATACGGAGTGGGACCTCTCTCGGGATCAGAAACGCACGCTCGGATTGCCATGTGAACACTTAAATTGTTGCAACATCTCACCAGCTTTTTTTTTTTTTTAAATTTGTACCTACTATTCCTTATGGTTTGGGAGGGATGTATTGGAAAGTTTTGGTAAGGCCTAACAGGCAAAGAAGCTCTCAGTGCTATGAATTGCCACACTTATATATCAAAGGATTTTCCAAGATTTCCATTTCATAGTGTGTTGCACGTTACTTGGTACATAACATTGCCACTCCCTGTGAATTTGTGCTTTTTTCTTACTCAATGGTTTGTGGTTTAAAAAGGACAGTGGTTTAAGTACTTCTCTTAGGTAAAAATACTGAGCTTTTGGAGTTGGGCTCAGCAGAAACTGCAAATGGAAAGGCCATCAGGTGAAACCGTATGGCTGAAATTCATGCGCGTCTGGACTGCAATAGCAAATGCCGTTGCAGAGCATGAAAGGTAGCCAAAGTAGCCATAACCTAGCTACATTAGGCCCTGGTAGCAGTGCAGGCATAAAGGCACAGGCTTTCCCTTGAGCTCAGTGCTCATACAACTGGTTGTGGTCCCTTAAGGGTTCACACAGCTGACACAGAAGCTTTGCTCTGCATGCTTGAGTGTTATTATCCAAAACAGCCCTGATGGCTGTATGCTTACCTGGGCCAAGTCACGTGCAGGGCTGCAGGACCAGCACAGCTGTGGCTGATTTTTATGTGGGTGGTTCGTCTTCTTATAATGGCCAAATCCTTTTCAGCTGTGTCCAGAATCATGGTAGGCCAAATCAGTTGTGAGTTCTACTTGTTCTTGAAATCAGCTGGCAAAGGCCTTGATCCCTTTAAAAAAATCTGGGTTTTACTGAGTGTTGTTAACCCCTTTACAGTAAACAGGGACTCAGTGGTCAAATATGTGAAGCTTCTTCCTTTTTATGTTTCTTTTAAGTGATCCATTTCCTCAGTTTAAGGAGAAAACTTACTTTTGCTGATGCAGGGTTTTGGTGAAAATTGCTTTTTCTCAAGAATATCATGTGAGCGGTTAGAAAAATCTTGTCCAAAACTGTGTAAATCCCCTCATATGGGATTTTCCATGTTTTGCTGTTTGTGCAATGTAGAAAGTACAGCAAATCCCCTGACATCATGCTTCAGAATAATGACTCATACATGACTCTGTACCAAGCTGCTTAGAGGGAAGGATGGTGCCACTGTGAGAGGTCTGGGCTGCGTGTCAGTGTCATCCAGTTGTGTGGAGCATTATGCTAGCATTGCAGTCAAAGCTGGCTCTGAAATGCAGTTTGGTACAGCATTTAAAGTCGTTTTTATTCAGGGGGAATGATGGGCTTGCTTTGTCTTTTATCATAAAGCTTTAGATGCTGACAGGTTCATTGGCTGGCTGTGAGTACTGCACCCTTCCTTTTAGGACCTGCTTGATAAGAACATAAATAATGTGAACCGTGGACTTTCCAGCTGCTGATTTTCTGTCTGGAATCCCTTCCCGTGCTATATTTGCTCTCCTTAACCTCCTTGAAAATAAAGCTCTGAGGGTATTTTTGGCCAAAGCCCTGAACTGGGAGGGTTTTGGTTATGCCTGAAATGGCTGTGTAGTGTTCTAAGACGCTTAATTTCTTTGTGTCCTTCCGCCTTCCAGGGATGAATTGCCCTGTCTTCATTCAGTGCGGCATAATGTGCTTGGGTGGAGGTGTGACTTGCTACATACTGGAAATTATAATTAAAAAGGAGGAAAAAAAAAAGCAGGTAGGTCTGAATAATGTCTTGAACTGTGGCTGAGTGTTAATGGAGCTGTAGTGAGGCTTCTGGAAGGCAGCTGGTTCAGGAATAAGAGAGCTGTCAAAAATTGCTGTCACCGTGCACTGGGGATCTGCAATTCTAGTGTTTACAGGTGCCAGTCAAGAGGCCAGACCCTGCAGAAAGCCCAATAGTCCTATCAATAATGAAGTGCTTCTTCCCTTTGGCTTCCTGTAGGTAGAGGAGATGCTCTGTTTCTCTGACCTGCTGTTGATAAGGGGAGGGCAGAGGGATATGTTGTTGGCAGAGGGACAGCAGAAAGAGGAACCTTTATCCTTAAAGCCTGAGGATTGCATGGACTTGTTTGTGCAGCAGTGCTCCTCAAAGCTTGTCATGTGAGTAAAGGCAGTGGGATGATTCATGTGCCAAATGATCTTGATGAGTAAATCCTGGAAATAAGTAGGTCACTGGCCTTCTGGAGAAAAGGAAAGGACGGGGGCATATGCTAAGTGCTCGTGCACATGAGCATTGTGAAAATATGACAGGAACGTGAAGACCTCAGTGGGAAAACGTAGGCAGAAGGATGAAGCACGGCAAAATAAATGTTTGGAAAGCCAACTGGGTTAAAACAAGAATTAAAAAGAATTACAAATAATTCAGACTTGAAAGTACTAAATTCAGGCCTTAACTTCATCATAGTGTGGTAACTATTTTAATTAAATTATAATATTCAAACAGGATACATTTGTTTCTGGACCTCTGAAGAAAGTGTACCCGCTGAGTAGGTAGAAATATCTGCTGAGGATTTGCTGCACTACAGAACTTGTTTGACAGGAGTAACTTGGATGCAGAAAGAAAATACATTCTTCATTCATGTTTGTAACTGGTGCTAGTTTGGTGACTTGTCCCCTCAAAGCTGAGAGACTACAAAAGCTGGGAAGCTTTGTTTTCTTTTGATGTGTGAATAACAAGAAGGTATGTAAATCGCTTCTGTTCTTCTGAAAGCTTGAGGGACACATGCAAACAGTCAAATTGACTAACTTACAGATAAGTTCCCCTGTAATGGGTTAATTTATTATACATATGTATTGCTAAACTTTATTCAACACATTTAGAAGTTTTTTTCAGTTTAAAATATTCTTTTATTAATTGTACCTTAATATTTGTACAAGTGCTTTTGTCCTGTTGATAACACCTTTTGCAGCTAAGAATGGAAAATGTTCAATAAGGATGAATATTCAAATTCTGAAAAAGTATGTTACTGTAAGTAACTTAAAAATAGTAAAATTAAAAGAAAAATAGAAAAAAGAAGTGCATGGAGTAGCTTCCTAATGAGTAAAAATATCTCAGTGTTCCAGCCAGGAAGAATCTGTTTTTCCTTCTAGGAAAGGTTCTAGGAAGTACGAATGCAATGCAAGATTAAAATAGATTATTTGAATCTGAGTTAAGTAAGTATATTTTGAAGTCAATGATGTAACCAGCTTACCCAGGGTATTGAACCTCAGATCCACTGGAGAAATTTGAGCAAACAGCAAGCATATTTCAATGAGAAAACATGTATAATTATTTTTTTAAGGTAGAAGGGGAAGATAAGTTTAAAGCTGCTTTTTTTTTTCTTGCTTATATGGGAAAACTAGCTAGGAGAGAATTCTGAAGTCAAGCGTGCCTGTGTACATCTGACCTGACCTGTAGTACTGCTTGGGCACGGATGCTGGTGGAAAAGCTGTAGACCATGGTGGAGCCCCCTCTGAGACCCCATCGTGTTGGTGCTGGGGTGGGAAGGGGTGTCTGTTTGTCCAGCAGCCCTGCGTGCAGGACCAAAGAGGTGAGGGATGTGCTCTCTAGATCGTGTGAGGGATCCCCTCGCGCTCTATTGCAGCAAGGAGCAGGGCCAGCCACATAAGAGGAGCCAGCAGTGCTCATCTGCAACGGGCCTCAGCAACCAGCATCTGTGTGAGGAGTGCTGTTTATACTCCCAGTACATCAGGCGTGTGCAAATCTGGTGGAGGGTAGCTCTGTGTGCTTGCTTCAGGGCTGGAGTGAGTAATCTTATAAACCAGGATGTAGCACTGGTCTTTAAGGTAGCATCTCTTGCTGTAATGCATCAGTGAGGACAAAGTGGGGGAAGGCGGATGCAGGGAAGTGTACTTTCACTGAAGGACAGGATACTTAAGAATATTAACTTAGGATCAAGCCTGTAATGTCTGCTTCCTTCTCATCTACTTTTTAAAGTATCACCTTATGACAGCCATATAAGACAACTTCTGGACTCTCAGGAAGCTGATTGCATCTGTTTCCTACTGACTACTGTGCTGTGGAGAACGGCAGTCTGGGATACGACCTCAGGGCTGCAGCCCCCCAGAGTAAATAATCATTTTCTTAATTTTTTTTTTTTAGTTATTAATTTAAATTTCTATTTTGCTGGTTTATTAGAACCCTGCTGACACTGTTGGAGCTAATGGCCTGTCAGGCTTTCCATTGCACACCAGTGTTTTCAAGGGATTTGTAACTTAACTATGAAAGCTAGCTTCTGGCAGGAACTTGACAGACATCATCCCAGATCAATAATATGATGTTATCTTTCTGTTATGGGTTTTACATATTTTTGACCAGCTGGGTTATTAGTTTATTCTTTTTTTAATGGAGATGGTTTAGGGATTTCCATGTCCTGCTCAAGAATATAAATGTTCAATTTATAAGAGTCAGACTGGAGATGTTGCAGTAAGGAGGCAGATTGAAACAACAACAAAAAAAAGTTAAAAACAAAGCAAAAAACAGCTAAAACCAAAATATCCTTTAGATCTCTGTTGCCCCAGCTAAATAGGCAGTTTAGTTTTTAAAACAAGAGGCATGCTGCTGTTTGTTGCTGGCTGCTCTCTCTTTCTCCTTTTTTTTTTTTTTTGAAGATGAGTCTCGTAGAGCTGAATTACCAGTCTGGAAGCCTGACAACGGGAGTAGTTTTAAAATCCCGATCTCTATGGATGTAGTTGTAGTTAATAACTCTTCAGTTTTGTTGTTCTAGCAGTATACTGCATTAATCTTTAAAGGGACTACTGGTTGCAAATCTATTTTGAAGTCTGGGTTCTGTTTTGACCTTTAAAATGGATGGGAGGTCTGGTTTCGTGATTGAAGTACGTCTCGAACTGTAATGGCAAACTGGATCTTCTAAGGATTTAACAGTATATGTTAGGATTCTTTCCAAAGAAATGAAAAACCGTATTTCCTGAAGGATGAAAGGATGAAACATGTGGGTCTCCCTCCTCATCTTCTGTGTTCAGAATGAACTCATCAATAGAAAAACTCAAAGGATGCAAACTTGGCAATAGTTCAAATACACCGTGTTAAATTTAGGCTACACCTGTGGAAAAGCAAACCCCTGCAATTAACTGAATGATTATTGCTGCATCTAGTTACCCTTGTGAATGGGATAAATAGGAGCAGGGTATCAGCACAATGATATTATCATGAAGTGAAAGTATGCAAAGAGAGTACCATTGTGCTGCTCTTTTAAAGGAGTTGTGGTAACCTGAGCATGCTGCAGCGGTTCTGTTGACTGATGTTGCTAAGATGCAGCAACAGTCCTGAGTGGTTTTTCCTCTGAATTCTTACCATTTAAAGGATGAATACTGCATGTAAGGATTTATAGGGTTTTCTGCCAACCTGCTTTAGAAGGTTTTAAAACTGAGGTTCGTGTTGTTTGGTTTTGCTTGGTCTCTCAGTGTGCTGGTTCAACACAGAAGTTGAACCCTGAGAACAGTATTATTTATTTTCCTTTTCAAATGTGAAGTTAAAGATTAAACAAGGGTAGGAGAACTGTAACTTTCCAGGTGTTCTAGAACTATGTTTGAGGCCACCCAATCTATTGTACTGTCTGGTATCCTTCATGGGAAATTGCATTGTTGGACTCTGTCTTTCCCCCTTTAACCATAACATGCTCACTCAGCCTTGCTGAGACTGCCCCTGGCTTTGATGTCAGTTTTTGGGTGATGAAAATCTTTACAGCTCAATTGTGACCTAGCTTTTCATGAGCTACCACACGGAGAAGAGAGGCCCTATATCGATAATTGCCAGAGGCCTCCTCCACAGCTGGATTCTCAGTTTCAGGAGGCTTGCATTAAGCATTGCGGCAGCTTTATCAGTCCATTTTGGCTATGGAGTGTCAGGTCTTCTGTAGAAAGATAAGCAGTGCTAAGCCTTTGTATGCTTGGGTGGTGCTTCTCTTGATAAGATGGATGTGGAGAGTGCATTACTTCCAGTTATCTGTATTTGGAAATAATACAGGTAGTTTTAGCTCCAGTCTCTGTATATCTAACTACAGTCTCTGTATATCTAACTACCAAGTATGGGTAAAAGAGGAAAAGTGTGTTGGGATGTGGCGTAATGACCACACGGACACCAGGGTTCTTTTAAGATCAATAACTTCAACTTACTTTATTGATGACAATAACTTCAACTTCTATTATTGAGGACATAACTTCAGCTAACTACTTTACTGAGGACAGGTTCCCGTCTTATACCATTAGCTCTACAGCAGTACTTTTCCACTAACTATTCATTGGTTAACAACTTTGCCTGGCAACAGCAAACATTTAGAAACTTCCATGTCTTAAGGGTTGGAGAACAAGTAGTTTGAGACAGCAAGGTGTCTCCTGATTCACCCTTCTTTGTTCCTTCTAAACTCTTTACATTCTTCATGGCCTCATCGTTAAGAGTCCGATGTTATCACCAACCGTGGGGCTTGTTGACCCCCATGGCAGTACTCCCACATTGGGACTTCTGGGGTCTGTCCCACAGAGCTCCATCTAATCAGCTGGTACTTGAGAGATGGATTAAAATACCAGTGAAGCTAGAGCTGGTTTTGTACTGTGAAGAGTTTGATTTAATGGCATGTAGATGCTGAAACACCCTCACGGTGAGGGAAATGTTTTGAAATGGATTTACAGTAGTCTAAGGGACGTGAAAGATTTCACCAGAAACGTGTTCGTTTGCTTGTCTGTCTGTTCAGAGAACAAATACAGCAGTTCTTGAATGCCTAACAATGTTATATTTCTAGTAAAGAGCATGTTCACTAACCTGCTTTAAAGGGCCTTTGGAGGTGGTTTTAAATTTCTGTAAATGGCAGTGCTCTGCAATTCACAGGGTGTTTGGTGTGACTTTAAGTAATCAGTTTTAAGGAGATGAATTTTTTCCCTCCTAAGTGTCATTCCTGTTCAGTTGCTGCCTGCACCCATCTTTCCCAAAACAAAGCAGCAAGCTCATCGTGGCGTGTCGTTGAGATAAGAGCTCTATGTAAACCCACACAGCTTTCTAAATAATCATAATACAAAGCTTTATACACTTCATAGAAATGCTTAAATTCTTTTTTGCTTGGTTTTAATGGGAAGCTTAATTCTGTGTAAATAATGAAGATCTGAATGTGTGACCTGTGTTTTCATAACAAGGGTGATTAAACTCTGTAGTCAAAGCACCATGTGAATTGTTAACAGGCCATGTTTTATGTGAATAAATTGTGTCACGTTATGGGTCAGAGAAAAGGCTAGCAATAAATATGTGAACTAATTTCATCCTCTTTATCTTTCGATCCTATAAGTACAGATTACATTGTGCTGCATTGTTTGGTCTGACTAGTTAGATATTCATATGGGAATGGTTCATAGGCAGCATTTTTTTTTGCTTTCAATTAAAAAAGTAATGGATGGAAAGATGTGCATGAGGTGCTTGTGAATGAAGGTGTCTTTAAAATGTTGCAGGATCAGAATAACTGTTGTGAAACGTTTTACTTCTATTCAACAACTGTCAGGCTAGTTCATTTGTTGAGATGTATGTGTATACATATGTATAATTCCACACATTGTTCCTATGACAAGATTTAAAAAAAACAAATTGCAGAAGAAGGATGGATTTAGTACCTGTTCTGTGTTTCCTTGCTCCTGGCTGCTCCTAGAAGTCAGTGAAAAAGCAGTTGATCCTAACATTTAAAATAAAAAAAAAAAAGACAAAATGTGAGATCCAAAGTACATTCTTTGCTGTTCCTTCAATTTTGTGGGTTTGCATTTATTTAAAAATTAACAATTCTAGGTGGCTCCAATATGAAGCGATTGAAAGCTTTGGCGTTGCTTGGAATCCTGTCTGGTGGCTCACCGTGTTCTGCACTGAGGCCTCCTGGTTTGGCTTTGTCGGTGATACTGGAAGGTAGGCCTGGCACCCAGAGCAGACATCTGTCCCTTCTCTGGAAGCTGTGCTCTGCTCTGTGCAGGGCAGTCCGTGCCACTGGCTAGCGTGGCCAGGAGCATTGTCTTCAGCCAGCAATATTTTATAGCCAGAAATGTTTTTCCAGTGTCACTAGGGGTAGAAGGCTGTCATCCACCTGATGTTTGCTTGGGACTCTGAGTCCTCAAGCAACCTGAGGTTTTATCATTATCTTTGTTTTTACTGGATGTTTCTGACCCTACCTAAAGAGGGGGAGGAATGAGCCATTCTCTAGACTAGAACCCAACTGAGGTCTGTAACCCTGCATAGAACAAGGCTGCACCAAAAATTAACACAGAACTTCAGAGATATGGGTTTAGTTTCCATGCGTGTGTGGATTTTGCGTGTAATTTTGGGGCACTCTCTGTGCTTGTGTTCCACATCTGTTATGGGGTGATAAGTCATTGCCTCAGAGGGAAAACTCTCCTGTGGTTGACAGTTCTTCCAGTATCGTAGGTTCAAAGTGTGGCTGGGATCTGCGAGCCCTCTCCATCAGCAGCACCCTGGAGGAGGGGAATAGTGGTGGAGTGTGCTGTTTGTCTGGCGTGGATGGTCCTCTGCGGCTCTGAGCTGCCTGGTGTGGCAGAAAGCAGAGGGCTAACAGGTTGTATACTGCAGCATTCAGGGATTTAAAGGCTGTATTTCCTGTCTGAGCAAGAACAATGCCTGTAAATAATACATAATTTTGCTTTATTAAAAAAAACCATAAACATGAGGCTGTTGTTGTTTTGTGGTTTGTTTGTTTTTTTTTTTTTGTGGGGGGGGGGTCAAAACTTGAATTGTGAGTTTTCTGGCCTGAATTATTCTGGATTCCTATGTACATGCCTGAGGTGAAGAAAACTACGGGCTCAAATTCCTGTCTTGGGGTGTTTTGAAACAGGCAAAAGGGAAGCATAGGCATGTTCCTCTTCCTAGTTTCTTGGCAAGAAACTTTAAAGTAAGTCACAAATGCTTCTGCAGCAAAATGCTGTGAGAAACGCAGCAATTAAAAATGTAACGCTGAGCTTGTACTTGGTTGTCGCTGTCTCTTAAGCCTGAAGTTTAGGGTATTTTCTGAAACTTACAAAACACACACGGGCTTGGGGGTGGAATCTGGATTTCTGTGACTGTCTGAAGCCTTTATGCATCTCTTCAAATGTACGGTCTATGCTGCAGTGCTATGATTGATTGGAAGAATATTAAGGTATAGATTCTTTATTAGAGAACTGTTGTGACAGCATAGAAAGGCAGTGAACTCTGTGATCAAAATCCCATGGCAGGGTGTTTGTAAGGTAGCTATTGGCCAATGGTAGGGAAAGGCAGAAAAAGACATTGCCCTCTTGTGCTTTTGCTCAGGAATTTTCTAAGTAAGACCTTTCTTTCTCAACTCACATGCTCCTACTTGAGACCTTGTAACTGTCATGAGATAGAGGTAGTGATTTCTCAACAGATGAACGTTGCAACTGCTTTTTGTTTTATAAACCGTGTTTCTTAACTATTTTTAAATCCAGTGAGAGTGGCTGTGTGGGTGCTAAGGAGATGTGGTGGCTGGGAGAGAGACCCAGAGTGGGAGAGAAGGCAGAAGAAACAGAGCAGAAGTGTCTAACCACAGTCACGTTATGGGTCAGAGAAAAGGCTAGCAAGTCTCTTAACTGTTTAGTCCAGTATCATATTCCCTGGACTCCAGTTTCGTACACTTGTGCAGGCCTGCCAGTTCCATAGGAATTAGTAGTTGTGCAAAGGCCTGAAGGAGAAATTAGAATGGTGATGCTAATGGAAAAGAGCAATGGAAAGAGATGGCATGTTTTCCGCAGCTAACTTGTTAATGGTAGGTTAAAATTCCATTAATTAAACCTAATAGCAGCTTCGTGGTAGTTGCTGTTTATCTGAGGTTGTAGGGTGCTGTACTCGGGGCTTTCAAGGAGCAATATCTTTCCTCACATTTACAAGTTGGCTGTAGCACAAAAGGCTGGTGTGCTGTAATGGGGATTGATGGTCCCCAGATACGCTCTTCTGCCAGTGCCGACAGGCCACCCAGAGGCTGATCTCTTGCCCCTTTGGGCAGTCTCACAGTGAGGTGATATGCTGGTGGAGGAAACCTTTTCCTTCTTTGTATGGATGTGGTGTGTTTAAAGAGAGGGGCCTACCTTTGCAGTCAGAGGAGGCTTCCTAGGGGGTGTAAGTGGCAGAGACTCTTCATTTTTAGCTGAACAGGTAAAAGTTTTATCTGAGAAGTCTGTGTCAATAATAGGAAGGCTAAAGGTAGATCTGCCAAATGAACTAAAATATCTAGGCATTAGCAAGGGCATTCAATTTGTTGGGCATAACATTCAATACCACTTTGCTTTGTTATGAAGGCTTTAGGAAAGCCACCCTAAGGAGGCTTGATTTTTTTTTTTCCCCCCACTGTTTTGTTCTTGGGTGTGTTTTTTTTGCCCCCCCCCCCCCCCCCCCCCCCCAATATCCAGTTTCCTGCTTCTGTAAACCTGTTTTCCTACGTATGTGTGCCAAGCTGACCACCCAGTTGACAGATCCAGTGTCAAAGAGGTTTTTGAAATCTTGGCCCCAGGATGGGGTGAAGCGTTGGTCATCAGCTTCTGGAAGTGAGCAGGCTTGTGGTTGGGAAGGCAAGTGAGAATTACAGCTTTTGGATGAAATTACCAAGTGTTTACTCAGAAAGCTGCTGCCAATGTTTCTACTTAAAAACAAACTGTATTTGGATAATACCGGGTTTTGTGTGTTTTCATGATTGCAGCCAGGTGTAGGAAATCTCTATTTTCTTACAAACTGCTGTTGTAGTAACTCTTTCCTTCTGCCTTGATAGTGTGATGTTAACTAGAAGCATGCAGTAGGGAGAAGATGATAGGGAAGGTAAGTACTTGAAAACATAAGAAACAACCCTACTAGGTAGTTTTATAAGACCGGAATTCTTCTGAAATATGATTTCGTGGTATTACCTCCTCTACCACAATAGTCTCTTAGATAGTGCAGGAGTATTAATTATGAAAATGGAGACATTAAATGCCATAAATTTCAGTACTGGCAGACTTTGACAGGCATGAATGATATGGCTTAGAACAAAAATGCTCTGTGTATATATGTAGGATATGCTTGTCCTGTTCCAGACAGGTTCCTGCAGTCAGTAGTGCCAGCATGCTTTGTAAGTTACCAAGTGGTCTTCAGAGACTTCTTGGGAAGTCTGAGGCTGCTGCTGGCAGATCCTGGAAAGCAGCAGTAGGAAATGTGTAACCACTTGTCCCTCTTCCACCGGGTTTGAAGTGATTGATTGCATCCAGTGGAATTGCGGTTGCCTCTGTTAAAGGAGGCCAGTCCCAATTGGTACTCTTGCCACTTGTTCCCAATGAGGCTCACTTTGGCCTTCAATATAACGAGCTGTTGGGATCCCCCTGTCGCTCCAGAAACAGATGGGTTCTGCCCTTTCATAGCATGATGACCTTAGGGTGCACCATTGTCCACTAGAGACTTGTACTTCTGTGGGTCCGATGTGCCATGCCATCGGATCCACACAGTCCCGTACATCCAGTTGTTCCTTTCCTCTGCCTGGCAAGAGGCAAGGCCCTCTAGTCCTGATCACAGTATCCATCACTCAGTTCTTCCAAATGCAAAGCAGAAGTCTCTTTGTTAGGGTCAGGAATAACATCAGCCCTTCTAATCCCTCTGGGGGACTGCCCAACAGAAACTGGAGCAGTAATTTTTCTAGGAGAACAAATTCGGGCTGCTTTTTTTCCCTGCATGTCATGTACCCCAGTGGCTAGGGTTGAGATAGGCTTGCCATCCCACTTCTTTGTGTCCTCTCCATGGTCACACGGATAAAACCACAGGGTGCTGTGTGCTGTGCAGCCATGGTCCTCTGTCCCTTGAGTAGAAAAATGCTTACTCTTAATAACTGAGATACTGGTCTCTGTGGGTAAGGAGGAAGATGTGTTCTTCAGGATGTTGGACCTGTTGTGACAGTTTCTCCCCAGCTGAGAAGCAGGCCCATCGGAGGAGAGAGAGCTTTTCTTCATATTGCTGAAGCTGGCCGGTCACAAAATCCAGCGTTGGTTCCACTCCATCACTCCAGTTCTTTGCTGCCAGCCTGCAGAGTGCTCCATAAAAACATCTGCCACGTGGACTGCTTGCACCAGACTTCATCTGCATCCTTGGTTCTGCGCTCTCACCCCCCCTCCTCAAAGGTGTGTGGGGGGGAATATGATGGGAAAGAAAAAGGCTCACAGTTTGAGGTAAGGATAATTTGATTAGGGAAATTAAATTTAATTTAGGGAAAAGAAAGTAAAATGAAGCAAAGGCTCTGCAGATGCGAAGAGAGAGAACAATTATTCTCTACTTCCCTTCAATGAGTGATGTCCAGCTGCATCTTGTGAAGCAGGGGCTCAGTACATGCAGGGGTTGTTGGGAAGACAGCCATTTTAATAATGAGCCTCCATCCCTTTCCCCAGCTTTTATTGCTGAGTGTGACACCACACGGTATGGGATATCCCTTTGGTGTGTTTAGGTCATCTGCCCCAGTAATGTCCCCTCCCCACCCCTTGCTTATCTCCAGCCTGCTGATACCTATACAGTTGGCCCTCCGGTTTAGCTACTGTGTTAGCTGGTTGTCAGAGACCTCTTCCCCTTGAGGGTGCTGAATTGTGTTAACCACCATTTGATAGGTGCAAGCCAGGCCCCAGCACAGCAAGCTGTAAGTCTCTGGTATTGCCAGGATCAGGGCATACATCTTTCCAACATTGTCAGGTTTTTAGGGTTCCACACTTGTTCAGGGATGAAGTTCAAAGCCATCTGAGGAGACCACTGTAACAGGTACCTGACCATACCGTCCCCGACACCTTGCCACTCACCACCATGCTGCCTTGGGACAGCATCCTGGTGTGGTATTCTTATCCTTAGGGGGAAAAAAAAGAAACATGTTCCGGAGACCTAGCAATAGCATTATGTTGGTTACCCAAGGATGTTCAAAGTACTGAAAAGCTGCTGTAATTAGCCCAGAGAGAAAGGAGGAGGTACCATTCCTAATATCCTCCACCAGTGGGTTCCTGAAGGAGGGAAAAAAGAGTGTAGCTGTTCATTCTCTCCAAGAGATGGTTCCCAAAGTATGGAGATGATAGCAATGCTGGGCATGAACACCAGACAAGGCTAAAGGCCAGTGCTTTACAGCACAGTGAGCTGAAGGAAACAAACAGCCTTCAACAAGCTCTCCAATGTGGTACATAGCAAAAGATAGAACATGGCACAGGTCACATCAAACAGGATTGCAGAACAACATTAACAGCAAACCAAACTAGGGGCTCAGTACACATAGGGGTTGTTGGGGAAGACAGACATTTTGATGAGCCTTGTTCCCCTTCCTCAGCTTTTATTGCTGAGTGTGACACCACACGGTATGGGATATGCCTTTGGTCAGTTTTGGTGATGTCCCCTCCCCACCCCTCTGGCCCATCCCTAGCCTGCTGTCTTTGGGGTTTGGAGGGAGTCTCGGTGCTGTGGGGCACAGCTCAATGATAGACAAAACACTGGTGCAGTATCAGGGCTGTTTGAGCTGCAAGTGCACTCCTGTATGGGGTGCTGTGGGGGAAGTTAATTCTATCCCAGCCAGACCCAGCACAGGCATCTATCAGGAACTCTGCGTATACGTGTTAGATTAGCGCTGGCTCTCCTTGTTTTTAATTACGAGGTTCTGATAATTCAGTTCCACAGCCAAACTTCTTGTTAATCAGTTCAGAGTTACACAAACGAGTCGTAATGAAAACAGTGCTGTAATGATATCTAATACTGGGAGGCAGCCCGAGATCAGTGTTCCTCTTTGCAGCCTAGGACAGTTTCAGGAAGGGGATGGGGATAATGAGCACTGTGGGGTTCTTCCTTTCTTGGGAAATAGGGCATTGACAGTTCCTCTCTGGAGCCTGCTGAATCCCTTGTGTGAGTGGGTGCCCAGACCAGCTGCGCTGATCCCCCATGTGTCTTCCTGGGCATCTTCCAAGGGCTTGTTGCAAAAGTAGAAATGGTGTATGAAATTGTAGAAGGTACTTGTTCAAGGGCCATGACAGAAGTTGGGAAAACAGAACTGAATGTGACAGCTTCTGGAGAGCAAAGACTACACTCACCTCCAAAGCCTTAGGGAGGTTTGTTTCATCTTACCTCTTGTGTTTCTGCCTCTGTTTTTGGCAGTCACCATGTGAAGGTCAACCAGGGGTGTGTGTCAGGACCAGCTGTGCAGCGCTGGGAAGCAGACTGGGGCTGTGTCCCCATGGTGCATCCCAGTAAGTGCTGCTCCCGTGTATAGCTGCGGGGCTACTGTGTCACGGTGGGGGTTGTGAGGTGGCAAGTGCCAACACTCCTGTGACAACCACAGAGGTGACGGGAGGAACAGCTCTGCAGCGGCAGGTTACGAGCAGTAGGAGTGCTTCCAGGCCTTGCACACTCCTCGAGGAGTGCGTGGCGGTGAGTGGCCAAGTGGCCATGCTGCACGGAGAAGGGAAGAGGAGCAGCCCTCCCAAGTGTGTGCAGGTCCTGCAGCCCACCAGGGACTGGCAGGAGGAATGCGAGTGGGAGCAGAGGGAGGCCATGGCCAAGCATCCCTGCCTGCCAGGCACATCAGGTCTCAGCATGAGTTTAGTGGAGGAGCCCCTGAGGGGCACCAAGGATATCTGGCCATCCAAGAGGTCTTTGTGGTGGAGGCGGCTCATCGCTCATCTGCCTGGGTGGGAGAACCCCTACATGAGGAAGGAATGCTTGCGTACAGCCAAGGACAACCCCTGCATGGTGAAAGTGGACCCCAAGCCCGCTTGCCGTGGAGAATTCCTCTCCTTAGGGCGGAACCTGCAGATGTTTAGGAAAAGATAGATAGGCTTCTTAGTTTGTGTTTTTTAGTTACGTGAATAAATGTCACTTGTGTCTCTGGTGATGTGTTGTGGTGGCTCTGTAACTCCCATCACAGGGCTGTGCAAAGTATTCGTGTCCAAGTTGTGCACAAGCCTTCACACTGCGCCTCACCCAACCCCGACATACTCAGGCGGGCTTCCTGAGGTGGAGCGGTTGAGCTTGAGAAGCTGAAGTTGTGTTCCTGGGCAAAGTGAAGCTGGAAGACTCTTGGCTGTGTTTTTGTTTTATTTTCAGCTTTTCCATAGTTTTTGTTTGTTTGGTTTTCCTCACAGCACCTTTCCACAAGGCAAGTTATCGCTATGGCCCTCTAGCACAGCGCTATGATGTAAGTTTGTGCCCAGTGCAAGGACAGCTCCTGTCCTAACAGCCCCCAAAACCCAAACTGAAAATCTGCCCCTTCTTGCACCAGTGGCATGCTGCAGCCCCAAGGCTGGGCCCCTGTCCGTGGTGCTGAGCTGCTGTAGTGGGTTTACGTGGCAAGGTTTTGGTAGCAGGGGGCCATAGGGGTGGCTTCTGTGAGAAGAATCCAGAAGCTGCCCCATGTTAGGTAAGGGCCCTGCCGCTGGCCAGAGCTGAGCCAATAAGCGATGTTGTTTGTGCCTCTATGAGAGCATATTTAAGAAAGGGGGAAAAAAAAAAAAAAACACCTGCTGGGGAACAGCAGCTGGGAGAGAGAGAGGAGTGAGAAACAACCTTGCAGGCACCAAGGTCAGTGAAGAAGGAGGGGGAGAGGTGCTCCAGGCGCCGGAGCAGAAGTTCCCCTGCGGCCTGTGGTGAGGACCATGGTGAAGCAGGCTGTCCCCCTGCAGGCCATGGAGTACCACAGTGGAGCAGGGTTCCACGCTGCAGCCCATGGAGGAGACCATGGTGGAGCAGGTGGACCTGCACTGAAGGAGGCTGTGGCCTGTGGAGGACCCCCGCTGGAGCAGGCCCCGTGCTGGAGCTGCAGCGTGTGGAGAGGAGCCCGAGCAGGAGCAAGTGACCTGGCAGGAGCTGCTGCCTGTGAGGGATCCGTGTTGGAGTAGCGTGCTCCTAATGGATGGACTCTGGTACAGACCCATATCTGGAGCAGTTCTTGAAGAGCTGCTGCCTGTGGGCAGCCCACACCAGATCAGTTTGGGAAGGACTGCATCCTGTGGGAGGGACCCCTCAGTACTGGAGCAGGGGCAGAGTGACCGAGAAGGAGTGGTGCAGACGAAGGGCTATAGACTGATCTCAACCCTCATTCCCCTGTGTCGCTCGGGGGGGAGGAGGTGGAAGAGGGTGGATGGGGGGAAGGCGTTTTTGCTTTCTTTCCTTTGTTTTTCACTTCTCTAGCTTGTTAGTAATAGGCAATAAATCTTACTGTCTCCCTATGCTGAGTCTGTTTTGCCTGTCACGATAATTACTGTGCGATCTCCCTGTCCTTATCTCAACCCTTGGGCCCTTTTCATCATATTTTCTCACCCTTCCTTTTGAGGAGGTGGAGTGAGAGAGTAACTGAGGTGAAGCTCGGCTAGCCACCCAAGTAAAACCACCACAGCCGCATATTTCACTTTCCCAGCAATAAATTGCTCAGTGGGAATTGGCCAGCAAAGGAGAGACAACAGGTTTTTTTTTTTTTAACTGTTTTTTTCTGGACAGGCGGTGATATGGTAAATTTACCTTAAACTTTGATAGAACTCGTATCCTTGTTCTGTCACTTGTGGTTTCTACAGTGACTTCGTTCATTTTAGAAGGCTTTGAATGCAACTTATCTCAGGTTTTGAATGAATTTGGCCTTTATGTTTAAGACCCGAAGTGCCTGTGATCAAGAGGATTTGGCAGCCTGAGCAGGACAAGATGTCTAAGTATGATCCCTTAGATCCCTTACGGCACCACACAACCACTCGCTCACTCACCCCAGGTAGGATGGGGGAGAGGAGAGAATTGGAAAGGCAGAAGTGCAAGAACTCATGGGTTGAGATGAAAAGAGTTTACTAGGTAAAGCAAAAGCTGCACGTGAAGCAAAGCAAAATAAGGAATTCATTCCTTGCTTCCC
This sequence comes from Anser brachyrhynchus, assembly GCF_964034855.1. Classification (NCBI taxonomy): domain Eukaryota; kingdom Metazoa; phylum Chordata; class Aves; order Anseriformes; family Anatidae; genus Anser; species Anser brachyrhynchus. The sequence continues at coordinate 73,419,769 of NC_137694.1, forward strand.
ATCAGCCGGCAGGAGTTCAGCCACTTCCAGAAAGGAGGGCTTATCATGTGGAACAGTTTCTTGGGTAGACCAGCACCACCCCTCTGAACGTCCTCCCTTTCCTCCTTGTTTATCCCGGCTTTAATTGCTGAGCATGACACCTTATGGTACGGATGTTCCTTTAGTCAGGTTGGGTCAGCTGTCCTGCCTGTGCCCCTTCCCAACTCCTGGTGCACCCCCAGCCTCCTCACTGGCTGGGCAGCACAAGAAGTAGAAAAGTCCTTGGCTGTTTGTAAGCACCAAAACAGCAGTGTGTTATCACCAGTATTTTCATCAAAAATCCAAAACACAGCATCACAGAGGCCTCTGCAAAGAGAATTAGCTCTATCCCAGCCAAAACCATGACAAATGCCTAGGGGGTGAATCATGGAATTTGATGTCCATCGGCTGGAGACAGGGAGGACATATTGAAAATTACCTGTTAGCTGAAGAAAAGACAAATGACTTGTTTTATTAGGCAACTTGTACTCTTTCAGCCTCTTTCCATTCAAATTAACTCAATGGTTTGGTTGGTATCAAGCCACAGATTTGGTTAAAGGTGACTGGCAGTGCAAGATGACTTCTTGAATTTGTAACTCAACAGGTTTGTAGCATGGTCTCTAGGCATGGGATTGCCTTGAAATCAATACTTGCTTGGCTGCATCTAGATTTCACACCCTTTTTAATGGGTGTCTTGTCTTGCCTCTGTCTGTTTTCTGGATGAGCATTAAGCTGGAGATACTGTGCTTGCTGGGAAAAAATCAAGTCTAATTTATTAATTTAGTGCCTTTAATTGGTTGTCTTTCTTGTGAGATCTAGAACACAGTTTTTTCCTGTAAGTACTACTAATCTATGTGATTCTAGGTTCAGGCTGTTAAGCAAGAACTATTTGGAATTAATGTGAAAAGACACATGGTAGGTGATTAGCAGACTCATGCTGAGAGGATTTGAGAGGCTTGTTTTTTGCCTAAGATCAATTTTGCAATCTCGATAATTTTTCCGTGCCATGAGTGAGGGTCAGGCCTTTCTTCTAGTCCTGCATGAGCTCTGCACTGAGAAGATATAAAGAACAGGGTAGAAGAGGAGAGAGTTTTGTGGAAGGACCTGCATGTGTCCAAAAACTAGTTGTATAGAATCTCTGCTTTTGAGTTTAGCTTGTGAAAAACACGTGTTCACAGAAACTGGCATTACTTAGTTTTGGAGCTGTGATAGTTCTTGATAGTTCCTGTACTTAATGCAGTCAAAAGAGCAGGGCAGATATTTGAAATGATAAGGGAACTGATACAAACTGGTGTTTTGCCACAGGTCGGTTCCATTGCATGTGATCATTTTCAATGCTATAGACAGGAAAAGTTTCAAAGAAGGGCAGCAGAGTTCTTAAGGTTGGAGTTGATGATCTTGAAGATCTTTTCCAACTGAAATGTTTCTCTGATTCTTATGGAGATGGTTCCATGCAAGGGATGTTTGAATTGGCAGACTAGGACTTCTCAACCTGCTAAAGGGGTTCTTCAGGTCTTGTGCACAGAGCTGGTTCAGGAAGAGGTTAAATTATGAATTTTATGAAGAGGTTAAATTATGAATTTTTTGATGTTCTCTCAGTACGTGCAAAGAGAACTCTAGACAGTCGATGAAAATTATGCTAATAACTGGTGTCTGAATAGATCTCAAGTATCTTTTCCTATGTTTCCATTGATGCTCTTAGACTTATCTATGCTTATACTGCCTCATGATCTGCAAAAATGAGAACTCTTTTATTTATTTAATCTAAGAATAGCTTAGGGCGTGTTTTTTATTTAACTACAGATTAAGCATTTGGAGGATTTTTATTTTTTTTATGAACAGATCTGTCTAAATGAAAATATTGCCTCCATTCTGACAGATGGAGTAGAGTCAAGCAGGGCTGCTGAGTGACTTACTTGAACTACACAGAGTTGGTGGAAGGGGAGGAGACAAACCTCTTCTGGTTTTTCTTGACTTCATTTTTTCCTGGAATTCTAGCCTTTTGGATAAAATCCCTGATTCATACAAAGGGCAACATACTAAGTTTGGTTTCTCTGTTAATATGCTTATGAGGATCACTTCAATCCATGGAGGTGTTTTTTTTGTCAGTCATTTCCTTTGCCAAAGGTGCATCTTCAGTAACGTTAGGCAAGCAATATTAAAAGTGAGCAAATCCCAGATTTCATGCATCCCGTACAAAACAGAATCCTTTGGGAACACTTAACTTGTTTACTAAGTGTGTAAACAAGCACCTCAGGAATGGTCAGGTGCTATGGAAGTGCTATCTTAACTCTGCTCCTCATGATTTTCTCCTTTTGACTGGAGGCTTTTCTCTCATGATTTAGTTGTGCAACAGCGTTGTGCCTTCTCCCTCCCACCTTTTGCTATCAGACCTAAATTAAACATTGAAACAGAACCTTTGGTTCCTAAGCCATTAAACCCTGCTCTCTGCTTTGCCTTGTATGTTGTACTGTGGCCCTGTGGAGGTTTTCAAGGCCAGAACCTCTTTCATTTGCTTCTTCCTTCCTGTCCTTTCTGTGAGCTCTAGAACACGTTTCTCCCATAGGTGCTACTTATCTATGCAATTCCTGATCCAGGCTTTTAGGGAAGAACTATTTGGAATAAATGTGGAAAGACATTATGGTAGGTGATTAGTAGACTCATGCTGAGAGGATTTGAGAGGCTGCCATCCCCAGCTGTGTCCACCCCATTGTTTGCTGGAGGTGACTGCGTACACAACACAGGTCGCAGCATGGTCACTGGGTTTGTTTCTCACGTGCTTACAGCCTGGCAGACTTACAGAAAGAAATCAATGTCAGTTCACATCAATACTCCAAGCCTACAGCTGTTTTGGTGCAAATCCAACACTTATTCTGTGTTCCCTTCTGCAAGGACAGTTGTTTATGGTAGAATAAGGAACCATCAGCCACAGATGACAACCTCTGCTTTTTTTTGCCATCAGTAAGCATCTAAGTGTATTGGAGTCACCCTTTTGTGCACCCATGGTGAAAAGGTGATACCTACATGTGTTCCTTCCAATCCCAAGATTATGTGCACTGGTGCTTAGGAACTGAACCAGTTCAGAAGAAAATTTGTGATCCAGATACTGTACTAGGCTATTTTCTGTAGGTGTTGTGCTAGAGGAAAGCTTCTCCCCCCCCCCCCCCCCCAGGTTTTCTTCATTATATGTTTTAGTCAAGAGATTAATCTAGCTGTACATTTGTCTCTCAAATGGAAGTGTCTTCCTTATTGAAATTTATCTTCCTGATGCTTCAGGTTTATGAATAATTTTGTCTTTATTCCAGGTATTATAATTATCCATAGTAATACTTGCAGGAGAGATAATTTCATTTTGCTTCTTTTTTGTTTCTCTAGCTGGGAATCCTCTTTCATGATTTCTCCTATTTTCTTTTCCATATTTTAATTTTACAGAAAATTTCTGACAAATGCTTTCAGTGCTTAAACAGGACAACAGTAGTGATGTGGCAGTGATGTGAATGTTAGGCATCTTGAAAGCTTGACAACTGATACACTATGAAGAAAGCTCAGCTTTTTTCCTGCAGAAAAAAGATGCATATGTCAAAGGTATCGAGATGTCAGATTTCCCACACAAAAGAAAGCTGGGTGGGAGAGCAGGTACGAATTGAGGTTTTTAATTTAAGAAGCACAAGTGTTGGGTCTCAGCGGTACCTCTTTTTCCACTTCCCCCTTTAAGGAGGGGAAGTGTTTATCCCTACTCTGTTATACCCCTTATCTTTCTTCCAATTGCCCTACATGCCCAAAACACCAGCCACTTACTTAATTACATCTGCTCATGTGTATTTTCCAATGAAGTTCGTCTTTCACTAGAAGCTGGAAAGGTTATGTTCCTTGTTGGTAAAAACAGAAGTACTGTATTTTTCTTGTCTGCTCATCATATGCCAAAAGGCTGTAGAGCAATTGCTATATGTATTTATGGCATTTAATGCTAGATTCCACCCTCCTTAAATTATTTTTCATTTTCTGATCTTTCAAGTGTTCTGAATCTTGGCTAAGAATGGTTGACTCAAGAAATTGATTTGTTGCATGTAGCCAGAAGTATTTGTGTCAGACTAGGGTTCAAATCCTGATGATAGATTCCACATTCTTCCAAAAACAAACAGGAACATCCGTGGTTTGATCCATGGTCTCAGATGAAACTGGATGCTAATATGCACGGAGGGTAAATGGATGCAGTTTTCACTTTGAGGTAGTGCTGTAAATCTGGGCTTTATGGTGAGAAAGCCAACAAAAAGAGGTTAGAAAGCGTAAGATGAATCCTGTTGCCCTTTTTATTGTTTCTGTTGTACCCTATCCTACTTCTTTCCCTGAGGGTGAGTTACAGTTGCTGTAATACAACTTACCAACAAATCGATGTTGCTGTGTGCTATGTAATCTGCAGTTCGGCTACTAGGCAAACAGCCTTATGTTGAGAGCTCTCCCATGTCAGTTCCCTGGTTGTGGACAGTGTCATCACAGTTTGTGTTTTATTTATATTCTGCTTTGTATTTTCAGAGTTGAAGTGTGCCCAGGTAACATTCAAGCGGTGTTCAATAAAAACTCAGTTGGATTTAGGTATTGGAGCATTTACAGACTAAGTCTGTAAAGGAAGTTTATTTCTGGTCCAGTCCCACAGCCAGAAAGCTAAAAAGAAAAAAAGTATATATTAAAAAAAAAAAAAAAGCCAGAAAGGGTATCCTTTCATATCTTATGCATCCTGAGCGTAAGGAATTTTACATAGGTTGTGCAGAGTAATTCTGACATGTAATTCTGGTATCACTTATGCTGTGAGTGGGAAACAGCATTTAGTGTGCCCCAGCAATCAGTGGCAGAACATGCAAGCATCCCCATGTTACACAAGCCTTTACTTGGCACGTTACTCAGTTACTGACATCTAGGCAAGTGTCAAATAGAAACGGCTGAATAATGCCTTGAAATAGTATCTTAACACCTACAGAATGAGATGAAGGTAGGGATGGCATGCATTTCAGTTTCGTCTTTTTTTTTTCAGTCAATGTAGCTTCCATTGCATGTGTTGTTATACTAATGGAGGTTTCAGAAACCAACAGAGAAGTACAAAGCCTTGAAAAGGGAAAAACAATACAAAAGAACAACAACAACAGAACAGCTGGATACGTTTTTGCAACTTAAACGAACAATGCATGCCAAAAGAGAAAGTGCCCCTTATCTTGTTTCCCTGTCAGCAAACAGGGCAGCTTCCTGGGGTAGCTAAAGTAGCCCATAACCAAAAGCAAAGCATCAGTGGGCAATGCAGCCTTTGCTGTGATGTTAGCTCTGCTCTGTGCCATGTGGTGCTTTGAAGTGCTGCCGCTTCTTTCTTTCTCCATGGTTGGTTTTTGAATTTGAGTAAGATTTGAATGCTAGCATCTGAATCACAGAACCATCTAGGTTGGACTAGTTGATTTTGGAGGTCTCTAGTCCAACCTCTGACCTAACACTAACAAGTCCTCCACTAAACCATATCACTAAGCTCTACATCTAAACGTCTTTTAAAGACCTCCAGGGATGGTGACTCAACCACTTCCCTGGGCAGCCCATTCCAATGCCTAACAACCCTTTTGGTAAAGAAGTTCTTCCTAATATCCAGCCTAAACCTCCCCTGGCGCAACTTTAGCCCATTCCCACTCATCCTGTCACCAGGCACATGGGAGAATAGACCAACCCCCACCTCTCTACAGCCTCCTTTAAGGTACCTGTAGAGAGTGATAAGGTCACCCCTGAGCCTCCTCTTCTCCAGGCTGAACAACCCCAGCTCCCTCAGCCGCTCCTTGTGAGACTTGTTCTCCAGATCCCTCACCAGCTTTGTTGCCCTTCTCTGGACATGATGGAGCACCTCCATGTCCTTCTTGTAGTGAGGGGCCCAAAACTGAACACAGTACTTGAGGTGCGGCCTCACCAGAGCCGAGTACAGGGGGACAATCACTTCCCTAGCCCTGCTGGCCACACTGCTTCTTATGCAAGCCAGGATGCTGTTGGCCTTCTTGGCCACCTGAGCACACTGCTGGCTCATATTCAGCTGACTATCAACCAGTACTCCCAGGTCCTTCTCTGCCAGGCAGCTTTCTAACCACTCATCTCCTATCCTGTAGCTCTGCTTGGGGTTGTTGTGCCCCAGGTGCAGGACCTAGCACTTGGCCTTACTGAACTTCATACAGTTGGCCTCAGCCCATCGGTGCAGCCTATCCAGATCCTCCTGCAGAGCCTTCCTACCCTCGAGCAGATCGACACACGCACCTAACTTGGTGTCATCTGCAAACTTACTGAGGGTGCACTCAATCCCCTCATCCAGATCATCGATAAAGATATTGAAGAGGACTGGCCCCAGTACTGAGCCCTGGGGGACTCCACTAGTGACCGGCCTCCAACTGGATTTAACTCCATTAACCATGACTCTTTGGGCCCGGCTATCCAGCCAGTTTTTAACCCAACAAAGCATATGCCAGTCCAAGCCCCGAGCAGCCAGTTTCTTGAGGAGAATGTTGTGGGAAATGGTATCAAAAGCCTTACTGAAGTCAAGGTAGACCACATCCACAGCCTTTCCCTCATCCACTAAGCATGTCACTTTGTCATGGAAGGAGATCAGGTTCGTCAAGCAGGACCTGCCTTTCATAAACCCATGCTGACTGGGCCTGATCCCCTGCAAGTGCTCTGCGATGACACTCAAGATAATCTGCTCCATGAGCTTCCCTGGCACTGAGGTCAAACTAACAGGCCTATAGTTCCCTGGGTCCACCCTCCAGCCCTTCTTGTAGATGGGTGTCACATTTGCTAGCTGCCAGTCGACTGGGACTTCCCCTGATAGCCAGGACTGCTGATAAATGATGGAAAGCGGCTTGGCCAGCTCTTCCGCCGGTTCTCTCAGTACCCTCGGGTGGATCCCATCTGGCCCCATTGACTTGCATACATCCAAGTGCTGTAGCAGGTCACCAACCATTTCCTCGTGGATTGTGAGGGCCACATTCTGCTCCCCTTCCACCAGCTCAGGGTACTGGGTATCCAGAGAACAACTGGTCTTGCCACTAAAGACTGAGGCAAAGAAGGCATTAAGCACCTCAGCCTTTTCCTCATCTCTCATCACTAAGTTTTCCCCCGCATCCAGTAAAGGATGGAGATTCTCCTTAGTCCTCCTTTTTGTGTTTATGTATTTATAAAAACTTTTTCTGTTATCTTTAACAGCAGTAGCCAGATTGAGCTCCAGATGAGCTTTGGCCTTTCTAATTTTGTCCCTGCACAGCCTTACAACATCCTTTTAGTCCTCCTGAGTGGCCTACCCTCTTTTCCAAAGGTCATAAATCCTCTTTTTTTTCCTAAGGTGTAGCCACAACTCTCTGTTCAGCCAGGCCGGTCTTCTGCGTCGGCTTGTCTTTGGGCATGTGGTGACAGACTGCTCCTGAGCCATTAAGATTTCCTTCTTAAGGAGTGCCCAGCTTTCCTGGACTCCTCTGCCCTTCAGAACTGCCTCCCAAGGGACTCTGCCAACCAGTGTCCTGAACAGCTCAAAGTCTGCCCTCCGGAAGTCCAAGACAGCAGTTTTACTGGTCCCCCTCCTGACTTCACCAAGAGTAGAGAACACTACCATTTCGTGGTCACTCTGCCCAAGACAGCTCCCGACCACCACATCTCCCACCAGTCCTTCTCTGTTTGTGAACAGAAGGTCTACTGGGGCACGTCCCCTGGTAGGCTCACTAACTAGCTGCATCAGGAAACTGTCTTCCACGCTCTCCAGAAACCTCCTAGACTGCTTCCTCTGAGCTATATTGTATTTCCAGGATATGTCTGGGAAGTTGAAGTTCCCCACCTGAAACTAGATTGGCGTGGGCTTTCATTAACATCAGAGAGCAAAGCTATAGTTGCTACCTTCAGTTAGCTCTTTGCTTTAAAACTAGCCTTTTTTTTTTCCCTGAAGTATATGAATGTAAGGATTCATAAACACCCTGACGGAAGAGGATTATGTTTTGCATCTCCTTGTTTTCACTGCTTGCTACCTACGATTATTTTTTAAAGAAGAACATGTTTGCTGAAGGAGTTATTTCATAGATTTTTTTTTGCATTGCATCTTATAAAATATTCAAGACTTCTTAACACTAGTTTGACCTTGTGATGTAGGTATTTACTGTTCAGTTGCCACTCCCAGGCTCTCTGTATGTTTATGACATACCACAGTCCATTTGAAATTCCTGTTTTGTACCTGGAGGAAGCACATGAAATATATAATGCATTCAAAGGATTATTTTTTGCATATTGTTAATAGTCTGCTACTATAATGTGTTCTTAAGTGACATTTATTATAAATCCCTATCTATTGGAATGGGGCTAAAATGTAGACCAAGTCAGGTAGTGATGGCAGCTTACAAAATTTTTTATCATCTGTGGCTCTGTTTTGGCTCAGTAGATCTGTTAGCATTTCCAGTAACCTTTCCCTTACCATGATTTAGTCTTTCATTCCAGATGCTTTTGTTTGCATTTAAAACAAAAACAAAAAAACTGTTCATTTCTTTTTTGTGGACAAATCTTTAAAATAAATCATGTTTAATGGAGAAATTCAGGGCTTTGGAAGAAGGAGAAAGTATTTTCATATTTCATGCATGAATGTATTCAGAGTTCAAATGGTTCTTTCCACTTAGACTCTTAGTTAGCTGTTTTGATATCCTGATTTTATTCTGTTGTGTTTCTACTCAAAGAAAAAAAGAATGGGGAATCTGAAATAAAGCCAAGGAATGGAGCAGAGGAAAATGAGATGTGTATAATATTAATAATGATAATACATGTAACAAAGTGACACTTAAAAGGCGAAGTCCTTTGGCTTCCCATGAAACTTGCACTTCAAGTGGTTGCAGTTGTTTGGAAATTGGATCTGGATTTCTAAGTTAGATGCGTTTAAAAAAAAAGTTACCATTTCCTATGATAAGTGTATTTTGTTGCTTTTGAGTAGTCTAGTATGTACTTGTTTGTGTCAATATGCAAATGGTTGTCTGTCACAAAACCATCTGGAGAATATTTTGGCTGTACTCTAAAGTTTGTTGTGTTTTTCCACAGTCATTGTCCTGGAAATTGTATATTTACCACCAGCTACAATAAACAGGGTCTGGTATTGCTAATCCATTTCTGTGACAATGCACAAGTTTCCTGTAAGCTGCAAGGGGAATTTTGACTTCAAGGAACATTTTTGCTCTAGATAGCTCTTTTGCAATGTGTTTTTCCAGAGCCAGCAAAGTTAGCTTTTGAAATGTGCAGTGTCACTCTTTGTAGTATATCCTCATCAAGATCAGCTCACACGTTATCAGCTTAAAGAAGGAGAGAAAAAACAAGGAACTTTTAACAAGTGATAGATAGGTAGTCTGAGTTTCATCTCTCTTAATTCTGCTGGGTATTTTGATAAGGTACATTTTGAGACATTACAGTTATTCATGGATGATTTTGAATTGGGAAGGATATGTGCTCCTGATGACCTAGGGAAATATTGTGAAAGTTTAATTTGCGTGAATTATTTTCTCTCCTAGGCAGAAAGGAAGAACTTGTTTATGATGATCACAATGATGTTGCAATATGAATATGCCATTTCAAATTTTTTAGGGAGACATGGAGCTGGTTGTAGTTGACATGCACGCTGTGTTAAAGAAGGTACAAGATCATGATTACAAAGATAAACTATCTGTGAAGTGTCTGCTGTTTGGGTGTTTGGAAATCATGCTATGTTGAAACCAAAGCCTTTTATCATAACATTTATTGCACGAATCTACTTCCCCCAGTGAAAGAGACAAAGGTTAGGTAACGGTATGGTTATGGTGCAGGGAATCTATACTTCCTAAAAACAATCTGCAACAGATGTCCCATGACACAGTGATGCATTACTCTGATTGTAGTACAGCTTCTGTGGGTAGAAGAGAAGGCTTCAGAATCTAGATGAAGTCTGTATCTAATTATATGAATAAAAGTGTTGTATTAGGATTAGAGTGGGATCTAAGAGGGGAGGAGCAAATCAAGAGATCAAGATGTGCGAGGAGCAGCTCAGGACCCTTGACTTGTTCAGCGCAGAGCAGGCTGAGGGGAGGCCTCATGGCAGCCTGCAGCTTCCCCATGAGGGGAGCGGAGGAGCAGATGCTGAGTTCTGCTCCCCGGGGACAGTGACAGGACCTGAGGGAACAGCATGGAGATGGGACAGGGAGGGTCAGGCTGGGTGTTAGGAAAAGGCTCTGCACCCAGAGAGTGGCTGGGCACTGGGACAGGCTCCCCAGGGCAGTGGTCACAGTACCGAGCCTGATGGAGTTCAAGAAGCATTTATTTGGACACTGCTCTCAGACATAGGGTCTGGCTTTTGGGTCCTGTGTGGAGCCAGGAGTTGGCCTCCATGATCCTTGTGGGTCCCTTCCAACTCAGGATATTCTGATTCTAAGCAGTCAGGAGGAGCATAGGTGCAGTGAAGGGTCATCACTGTTGAATGTCAAATATGCTTTAAGGTTGTATTTTGATGCTTAGAATAAAAAAGGGTTTTATTCTGACGTTTTCCTTCCTTTTTTTTTTTTTTTTCCAGGGTGAATTCCATCACTTTGCAAGCAGAGGGTAGGATAGGCATGTGATGTGATTGGCAGACATTTTACCAATACAGACCATGAAGTTGTATTGCTGCAACCATGGCTTGACTTCAAAGAGAGTTTTAAAGCTCTGTGGTGTAGGAAGTAAGCTGTCACTGGGAAGGGCAAACTGTGTTTGATTTTTATAATATAATTGCATTTGTCCACTGTCGTTTTTGTTCTGTGTAATTTATATGTAGTCAGCTCTGAGCCATTTCTGTGCTTTAGGAAATTGAAGTTATCAATTAAAAGTGAGCTCAGTTTCTCTCAATCTAAGTGTTTTGGACCTGTTATTTATGGAATTGTTCACAGACCTTCATGGAAGTTTTTGTAGTCTACTCCTGAGCATAGTAATGTGTTTCTTTCCTTCTCCTCTCAAAGGACCAGGTTTGTATTTGATAGAAGTAGCAGCTTCTGGCTCATGCTATTATGGGCCTGTCAGTTAATTATTTGGTCACAGCAAGCTTTGAATTTGAGGTGTGTACTGAAACCACATAATGATTCTGGCGATCATAGCGATGCCTGTCCTTAAAGAAGGTTGAAAAATGAGAGAGATGTGCTATCATCTATTGGGAAATAAGTAAATATGGCACAGCAGCTGTAAAAATAATTGATCTGTTCTTTCATAACTTTTCAGTCTTGATGACCTAGTGCTCAAAGCTTAAGTTTTGTTGCCTCCTTTACAGATGCACTATGAAACCAAAGTTAAAACAAGTTTCACTGTAAGAAGTCTGTAATACATGTATACATGTGTGTGAGTTGGAAAGCATGATAAGAGAATATATTCCTTACTTTTTGAGCACTTTTTAATGGAAGAGTAGCAACATTTCTATTTGATTTAGACTATCTTCATTCATTTCTGAACTAGCTTCCATCTATCCTCCTTGTAAATTACTATCTGTTAGTAAAGAAGCATGGAGTGTATTATTTGTTACAGCTTTTTTCTTGTCTCTAATTATGTTCTGCTTCTCCTCTTTGTATGACCTTAATGCATGCGACATGTGGTGGGGTAGGGGAACAGTTACCTCCATTTTAGGGTAAGGAAAGAGGAAGGCTGTGTCCATGGCAGAGTAGGATGTTTAATCTGTGGTGTCTGGCTCATCCCTATCGCTGCTGTTACCACGACGTCGTCTTTTTCTAGCTAGAGGTCTGCCAAAAGAAACTTATGTTGAAAGTATATATTGTCTTTTCTGACAGATTGAGGACTTCTGTGCTTGCAAAAACATGCTTCTCACAGTGCTCTGTCATTACAGCTGGCATCAGTGGAAGTGCTCATTTCACGGCACAAGTATTTATGAGATATGAATGTGCTGCAAGGATTTGCTGTGGGGAGCTCTCAGTTGATAATGTACACTCTGCAGTGCCTGGTTGGGAACAGTGGGGTGGTGCTAGTGAACTGCAAGTTTGGTGGTAGTCCATGTTTAAATAAGGCCAAACTCAAGGGTTTAACTGTTGGCATTTTATGTATGCATGGGGAGAAGGCTGAACTCCTGATTTTGTAACGATCTGGCTAGCTGGAAACTGTCATGGGACAGGGGACACCCATTCTGATTTTATGCAGTTGTAACTACAACTTTTTAATATCTTTAACTATGTAACTTAATCTATGTGAAGCACTTCTCATATTATCTTTGCAGAATACTTGGCTGAAATCAGAACAAAATTGAATTACATACAATGTGGATTGCTCAGAACTCATTTGTTTTCTGTTCTAGAGTTGCAAAGATTGTCATGAGCATTTAATTAACCCCTAAACATCTAAGGATGCTCATTTTACAGACAATGGCACTGTGACAGAATTGAATGAAACGAGTTTTATGATGTTTCACAGATAAGAGTAGTTCATGGCAGACGAGAGGAATAAAGTGTAGGAAACCCTGTCTAGCTGAAATCATTGTTTCTCTAAGCTTTGAATGCTACATGATGAAAAAGATTAGCCACAGAATGTGATTTTTTTTTCCAGTTCCTTCAAAGCAAAATAATATGCTGACACTTCTTTTTAATCCACTGATTTTTTTTGAAAACATTAGTTTAAAAAAATAAAAAATAAAATCTAACTTATTATCTGGATCTGGAGTCAGTTCCCTGAAATTAATGCTCAATATAAAAATCTAATAGGTAAAAAGAAAGATTTATTTATTTCATAGCAGCTGGCATAAATCTTGTTTGTAATGAGGATAAAATCCATGTAAATGAATCATTACAGTAAATTGTTGTAATTAGGATTTATTCATTACAAAGGTCTCATAATTATATAATCAACTTTTAGTGTATTGAGATTTATACTCTTGACTCTTAATTCTATTTTATTCATTTAGAAGCAGAATTCGCTGGGGGAGAAGTGTTTTCAGAAGCTGCCTGGCTACATACTCTCAACTAGAGATGGAATTTGAATCCTGTGCATATACTATCTAATTCTTGTGTTGCAGAAGGTTTGAATTCTCCTCTAGCAAAAATAAAACTGTTAGCATTTTGAAAAGACTCCCCAAATACTGAAGTCAAAGCCTTCAGGGATTTTAAGTGTCAGGTGTTTCATTAAGTGCCTGTCAGTTTAACAGTCCCGTGTGTGTGTACATGCACATCATCTGCTGAGAGCTGTGCAAACCAGTGATGGACTGACGTGATAGAAAGTTACTGCCAACACAGGATTGTCTGGGCTATTTAAAACTGGACTCTTTTTGATCTCAGCCCTTGCCAAGTGGTTAGGAGTAGTATCAAGTATAACAGAGTTAAGGGCAGCAAACCAGCTGAGAGCTGAATATGCCCACTGCTCTGGTGGATGTCCTGTACGGTGGCCAGAATCCCTCTGAGCCCTACCATCTCAAGTGCAGTTGAGGCTTCTCAACAGGGTACTGTGACAAAGTCTGAAAAATTAAGTCCTGTGCTTTCTCCTCTGTATTGAAAAGGAGAATTTTGCCTGCCTGGCCACTTCATTACCCAAAACAATTTTAAAAGCAGTGTCTAAGCTGCTTCTTGGCAGAGCTGGAAGGCTTCAAGTGATACGCTGTAAATTACCAAAATATCTGTAAGGGTGCGCCTTGCTTTGAAGATCTAATAGTTGAAGACAAGATTGAATGGATCGATTGGATCTGTCAGTTTCTGGCTTCAAATTGAAATTGATTTTTGGTTTGTTGTTTTTTCTCTGTAAAGCTTTAAGAAGTCTGGATTGCAATTACAAATTTTCTTGCTTCCTTTTCAAAGTTAATGCCATTTAATAGTAGATTGTAAAGGCTAATTCTTCTTATGTGCTGCTCCCCATCCTTCCTACTTCTACTAAAATTTAATAAAAGCAGCTGTACTGCTGTGGTTTGGCTCTTTTTGGCTTCAAGAAAAGTCCTCTAGTCACCACAGTCAGAACAGCTAGAACATCCTCAGGTCATTCTTAATTATAACAGTAGTTCTGAAAATATCTCTGAACTTTGGAGGACAACTTCATTCTGATCTGTTGCAGGTAGGGTTTTGAACTGATGGCTGTCCAACATTGCTGTAAGGACAGTCAGTTTTTTCCCCTGCATTATGCTGCAGCACTTCTGTCCCCCGGTTTTCTGTTTAGACTAATGATAGATAAATACATTGAATTAGTTTGTCCTGTGTTCTCCAGCAAGGGCAGGAGCGCATACGAAGTCCTGGTATCTTCCTCTGTTCTACCATTCTCCTGCCAATATTAATGGGCTGTTATAACCACCCATAAATTATTCAGAAAAAAACATATTAACTCTTGTATGTTATTGTGAAAAGCACATCAGCAGCTTGTATGACAGCTTCTCAGAATTTTGTAGGTACAACCAGAATCAGAAAATGATTTAGCCCTCATTTATAATGCTGGATTTAGTTAACTTGTTGATTTTTCTTCTCTTAAGGGAAAAATAAATATTTCCCACTGATAAAAAAAAACTTTTCTGTAAAAATTTAGGAGTGTATTGCCTAGACATATTTTGCTTGTCTGTGTCTGAAGCAAAACTAAAGTATGCTTCTGAACACTAGGACTTTTTCAGAGATGATTCTTAAAATCCATAGATGTTTTTTTTTCTTTTGATTTTCTTAAAACTCCATGTGAGTTCAGGGCAAACATCTTTCCCCATTGCCTCATCTCACTGCCTCTGCCTCCCATCCCACTCCTTTAAATAAGGCTGGGAATTCAGGTACTCGAAACCCTTGAGATTTAATAAGTTTCTTTAAGACTGTTAATGAATCACGATGAATGCATGCCCTATTTCCTACTCTTTGCTAAATATAGAGGTAGGACTGGGTCATGATGTCCTCTGGTGTCACTAGTACAACCTTCTTAAACAAGTCAAGCTCTTCTGTTTCCAGCTGTAGGGATTTTTGCCTTCACTATTCCTACTTAAGAGGTTGTTCCTGAACCTTATGCCTTGAATGCTTTAGAATCTATTTCTCATTTCCAGCTTACATTTGGTGGGTGGGTACTTCAGACCAATTCATCCCTGTGTCAGCAGTACATCTTTAAATCTGAGTAGCTCTTCTCTCTTCCTAGTGTTTATCAGTGAATATACTGAGTGATGATAATCTCGTCTTTTTTCAGCCTTGTTCTGGGAGTCTGAACACATTTGAGTCTCCTCTTGTGCTGTAGGCTTCCAAATACAACTGTTTGCCATACAGTCCTGTTCACTTGTGCCCAAGGGAGGGCTTCAGATGGAGAAGGAGCACAGCATCCTGGATCTGATCTTTCCAATGCTTGGTTCCCTTTCTCTGCTGGTAAAAATAGTTAGAACTCAAATACAGTGCAGATTTTATTCACAATTGCACATTATGTTCTGTGCTGGCTTAACTAATCACAATGACTTCAGCACAGCTATGCAAATAAAGCGATTGCAGCTTGGCCTGAAATTAACGTGCACTGGAAACTCTCAATCTTGTCTTCTTCCTCTTCTCTCACAGCCTTTTCGTTACTGTTTTTTCCCAGATACAGTCAACTATGTGCATATTTTCAAATACCATCCTTTTATTCTGTGTATGTTCCATTGGTGGAATTTCATTTTGTTTTCAATATTGCCTTTGGATTTAGCTGGAAAGACATAAAATTTTTATTTCAATTGCCCATTTGTCTGCTAAAAAAATTTGGAAGTCTAACTTCCTGCCCACCACAGTAATTAAAGATCGGAAGAAAGATTTGGCTTGCAAATATTGCACACATAATGAAGTAGGAAAATGTGCTGAGTTACACTTGTGGATTAAAACATTGATTGATTTCCTTCATAAAGCCCTGAAGTTGGCCACCATTATCTAAGAAAAATCATGTTCATTGTTATGATATGTCAGCTTTCTTTGCAATTGACTGGGAAATCTTCTAAAGCTTAATTCAGATACCACCATAAATAAATGTCACTTATTCAAGACTTGTCTCCCTGCAGAAATACTTAATATGCTCAATGTACCGCTGAGAGGGAAACAGACAGGAATAGTAGCCGAGGGCTGGGGAGTGACATATGTGTACAAATCTGGCAGCCAGCATATAGCTTTTAGGGAAATAAGCAACTGTAAAGGATATCTGGTCTGGAGGCTGTGCTGACAGCTGCATGTGTACACACACATGTGCTTGTCCTGTACATATCCCTGCCATCCATCACCCATTTCAGGTTTTTACTGTTTCTCAGCAATGTAGTTTTTTTTAGTGTCATTCTCCTCACAGATTTCAAAACAGATTTTCTAACAGCCATAGTTATCTCCCAGCAGGGCTCCAGGGGAGGGGGTCCAGTGACTCCATGAAGGAGCCTCCAGCAGGACTGAGGAGCACTGGAGAATTTCAGCTCTCATGTCACCAGGAGCAGTACTGGCTTCTCTGCTTGTCTGTGTAACGTATGGACTTGAATTGGCATTTTAGCATGGAAAACATGCAGCATCTTTTCTGTTTTTATTATAGCTAACTATGCTGAAGAGTTGCACAAAATGTTATGTTGCCTCTACTGTGCTTCCTTTTCCTGGTGAGAGGCCAATGCCATGCTATTGCTGATGCTGTTGTACTTTGTCTCCCTCCTTGAGCAAGACTTCATTGCATCTTCCTTTCTCGTTTTTCCCCTTCTCTTCTTTGATTGGGATTCACAACTGCAAAATGCTTTGCTTTGTTGAGGAAGACCTGGGTTTTGTTTCTAGTCAGAGGGTGAGTTACAGTAGCTCCTGCACAGGTACATTCTTGTTCCTGTGTATTGGTTTAATAAAGGTAACAGCTGCTAGTTTCTGAAGGATTGTCAGTACTTCTCAGAGCGTACAACAAACCTCTTGGCAGCTGATGGGTTCATGTCATTAACTGGAGCCTATATTGGCACAACACGCCTTTGAGACCATTCCTTGAGTGCATCTCTGACAAATTCTGACTCAATTTACTGGTCCTATCTGAGTGACACAGGCATAAGCAGGATATACTCATTGGCCCTGGTCTGTTTTTGTTATGCAGGGGAGCAGATTTGTTGGAAGAGGGCAATTTTGGTTGACAGTGGCCAAAGATGGGTTCTGCATTCATGCCAAATGGTGGCTGTGCTGTACAACTTAGAAGATCTTACCATGAGCTGTACAAGAATGTTTCTCCTGTGGTTGGGCTTGACTGCACTATGCAAAGACATTGGGTGTCATATTAGGCACAATCAAATGTGACATGGTAGTTCCATGACTCTTATTTCTCCTTTCTTTTATGCCTCTTAGGGTGTTTCAAAGATGACCGTATCGTGTTCTGGACTTGGATGTTTTCAACATATTTTATGGAGAAATGGGCCCCCCGGCAAGATGATATGCTCTTCTATGTCCGTCGAAAACTGTCCTATGTCAGTGGGGATAGTACAGAGGGGAAAAAGGTGAGTGAGTAGTTATATATTTTAATCTGGGAAATTTAAAGTAATGTGGGGTTTGGTGTTTTGGAGTACCTACCACATTGGAAGAATTGCAAACTGATGATGGGGAGCCTCCAGATCTGCCCAGCATGAGAAATCATGTAAAGTAGGCACACAGGGAAATACTGTGGTTAACACTGTGAACGTCTGCTGCAGTTTGTGACCTTCACTATCACCGACTTGGCGAGATAAGCGAGTTTGCACATTTTTGGAAGCTTTTATGATGGTCTCCCTGCATTTAGGGGAAAAGGAGGACATCCACACTGATTTTTGTTTCCCTTTTCATTGATGATACTGTATAAATGGAGAGTTTAAATCTATAGAAAGGAGAGAAAAAGGAGGAGGAAGATGGTTTCTAAAGTGTTTCTAGAAAAAGGCTTCCTAGGATACCAGAGTATTTGAAATAAACAGCTGCTAAGTAGTCAGTAGCAGAATACAAGCAGACTCCTAGAACTGGGATGCAGTAGTGACAAACAGTGGAGAAAATACTGTACTTTCACATATATAATCTACATTTAAGACAATTTGCACTCCTATAGAAGTACTGTTTCCTGAAAGCGTATAATCAGGAAGCCTAATGCTGCTGCATGGGTATTTTTCAGTTAAAGATTAGAGAAACTTCTCAGCATGTTGTGGCAGTTTTCACCTTAGTTGGGGGAAACAGAAGCAAGAGAAATTATAATTTTATTGGGAATAAAACAGATGACTGTAGAGGATTGAAAGAAGGAAGGTAATTGGGGGAAGAAGAGTCTGGGGTTAAGTTCCTGACATATGTAAATAGTGCACACTGATGTTGAGTCACAGATGTATGTGTATGGTGTATGTGAGTTACTTGTTTTTTCTTAAACTGGGTATACCCAAGTTCTTCAGGTTAAAATTTGACCATACAAGGAACTGTAATTGTCAACTCCCCTGAAAATGGGATTCTAAAAGACTTTCCAAAGGTTTTGTTGGAGAGATAGGAAATAGACAGGATTATCTTCTCTTTACCCCACTTCCCCATGTTCGGTCATGGCAACCAGTAAGGAGAAGATGGTAAAATATCGATCTTTTGCTGTCAGATTGGTAGTTTAGTAGTCTTCGGCTACAAATTCAGGATAGCACACTTGCACTTTTAAGACTTTTGGAGGAAACTTTGATCCTAAGTCATTTGGATGACTACAAATTCCTGTTTCACATCAAACAACATTGTGGCTTTATTTAGCCTAATAAAAGCATGGATCATTTAACCTCTTGTTCTTCCCAACAAGACAGGCGAACCTCAGAGGAAATGTGATTGCTTAAAATTCATTCTCAGACCCCTGATCAATCTCTGTTTAATTTATTAATCAATTTAAAGTGTTTGAACCTCCCTTGGAGAGGCAAAAGTGAAATAACCCTTGCATTTGCTCTCAGAGCTTTATTTAAGCCTCATAAATAATTTTGATTTGTGAGTTTTTTCCTAAGTGGTAGTTATTACAAAATCAGCATTAGTGAATTGCTTGCCATAACAACTGACTTGGGGAGCATGCATTATAGGACATAGTGTTTTGTAAATCTCCCTTGACTGTTTGCATTTTGCTCAGCTTCCAAGAAATGAGCCTTTCCTGTGACTGAAGTACTTTACTTCAATCTGAAGTTCTGAAGTTTGTGAAACTTCAGTTTTGTGGTTCTTTGATATTTGTGTAGCTCTCCTTCTGTTTTATTTTAACTGATTGCTCTGCAGCTCCAGCTGCTCTTGTATCTGATTTTTGTGCCTGTTCTGTGCAGTGAGACACTGGACTACCCCTACTCTTTGAATTATAACTAGACAGGTTTTGATTAAGCTTTGTAGTTTTGTCGGCTCTTTCTTGAAAGATGGGTATCAAAACACCAAAGTTTTATCATTAAAAGGGGGAAAAAGCCAGAGAACAATTGTTTTTTAGAATCTCAAAAAGAACTTCCAAGTATCCCTGCCACCCACCAAATTGTGTGCTCTCATTTACATCCCCAGAGGTAGATGGGAAAAGTGGAGAATGGGAGAAGTTTGAGTTTGCTTGGAACCTTGAAGAGGTACAAGAGCTACACCATGGGCTACCCCTTGTGTTGAGATGGTGTTGAACTGTCAGTGGCGATCACCATCAGTGGAAATGATTTCTCCACTGGTTGCACAGAAGCCTGACTGTTAGGTATTTGTAGAATTGGGTCTATGTAGCTTCAGCATAGAGTAAAGAAGGTTCATTTTATTTTTTTCTGTAGACATGTATTTGCTCCTCGTTTGCCTGGCTTCTGTAGATTTTGACTGAAGAATGCTGGCAGAGAGACATGTGAGGTGAATCATTGTCCTGTGATATCTCAGTATTCATTTACATTCATAAAAATAAGACCTGCAGAGCTTTGAGCACAGTAGTCTCCTGTAGGACTGATAACAATGATGGTGAAAACAGATTGAGAGGAGAAGGGCTGTTTAAACACCAATAGTGATGTTTGGCTTCTGACATGATAAGCTCACACAGCATGTTCATATACACTACGGTGTGATGATTCATGTCAGCAAGAAACAAGTGTTGATTTATTACTCTCTTGACGGTTTTGATGTCTGTCCTGTGTGATTTAAAAGTCATTCCTGCTTATGTTTTTTCCCCTATGCTTAGTGGAGCTGGAGAGTGTCAGCAATAACATTTGAATTAAAATGTAGCAGAGGTAAGCAGAGAAAAAATATTAGGAGCAAGATTAGTGAGAGGCTCGGTTCAATTTTAAGGCTGAATGAGAAGGGCTTTGAATTCAGCTTGAGTAATGAGAACAGCTTGAAGTAATACAACTCATAATCTTGTGCCAGTATTGGTAGATGATGATAAGCTTCCCTATCATCTGAAATTTCATTTTAAAGAGCCTTTTAAATGACCTACTTCATAGACTCCTTAGTGTAAGGGTCTTTACATTTGCTTCTGTTTTCCACTTCAATTTCTAAGTTGCATATATCCAGGTGAAACAGCAATTAAGCCCTTAATATGGCCTATGCCGTATCTAATTCTAGGTTACATCCATTACAGACTCCTGGATCCCAGTGAAGTGTCCTTTTTTTCTTGGCATTTCCCAGTAACAGTCCAGCAGTTTTTCTTGCCAAGTTTAGAAGATAATTTTTCTCTCTGTCTTTAAGCAAAATCACAGACCCTGTATGTCAGGATTGGTGAAGGCAGGACAATGTGGAGCATAGTTCTTCTCAAGGTTAAGTGATTTAGTAGTTGTTTTTTAAGGTGGAATCCCTTTAACTTGTGGCTTTTTATGTGCTATTAAGTAAAAATTAGAAAAATCCTTTTTGCTGCTGCCTCACACACTAGCTGATATGACTGACTGGAGAATGCAGGCCCTGATCCTCCCTTACAAAGGGTTCTGTACATTACCAAAAGCCACAGCTTTAAGAGGTTAAAGCAGTTGGACTTGGGATTCTGATTTTAAAATGGCATTAGATCAAGATTTAGTATCTCTGCCTCTTCCCCATGCAATAAAGGATTATGCTTTGTTACAGTTGCAAACTTCTGATCTTTCTGTAGAAAGAAGCTTTACTTTCTCATGGGGATTAAGAAAAATACTAGTATGTTGTTAGCAGAGACAACGGCTGAGTAAGGATTTTTCTCAAAGAATGGTGTATCAACAGAGCTAGTTTGTATTAGTGCCTTCAGTCTGGCATCTTGCTTTGTCACCTGACAAGGGTACTGTATTTACAGGGCAGAGTTATAAAAAGATGTATGCAGGACACTGTCAGTATATGTTCTGAGTGTGCCTGGATTTTGGAGTAGATCCTGTTTTCTTCAGCGTCCTATAAATATGGAGGAGTGAAGTTGCTGCCAAATGCATGTGGTAATCATTCAGGCTGTTAAATCTTCACAGAGCTTAAGCTACTGATGTTGTGGCTGCAGCTTCAGAAACAGAAGTGAACAGGAGCAATGGTTTACATGTTTGTGTGCATCTGGACCTCTGACACAACAAATACTGGCTGTGTTGGGAGACCAGTGAGTTTCTGAAACTAAATGACTTTAGGCACATGACTCCCACTGAAATTCACAGCATTTCTTAGCTGCATCTCTAATTCACTTTAACCATCTGTCTGGCTGGAAGATTCAACAATCTGAACTCAGCACCCAGCAGAAATGAAAGGTGATAAAAAATCTCCCATTCCTGTCCCTATTGTACCTCTCAGACCAGTGCTTTGTGAACACTGTAAGTAAATAGGATGTCCCCTGAAGAGCTACTTGGTACGCTTTGTGGCTGGTCCACATCACCATTTGAATACAAAACGGGAAAGCAAATGGCCAAATTCTGTATCTTATTTGCCAATAAATTCTCTTCTCGTGCATGGATAGTATGCAGGTACAAACAATGATTATGACGTGCAAGTCAATACAGAGAGACAACTGTTCTGCCTCAGCTTTTTGCTAAGCTCTTGGAGGTGTTGCAGTGAGTAGGAAGAGTGGCTTCTGCAGAAAAGGAGAACGTAAACATATTGCTCTCATTTTGAAACATGAAAGAGGAATGCTGGTGTTATCGGGTTGATACTACAATTTTCTGTAAGGGACTCAACGTCTGAAATGCAAAGATTTGGCTTTTCTTGTACAACTAACTCTCCCCAATTCCTGTGTTTTGCTAATGTTTGGTTGTATAAATACATGAACATAAAGGAGTTGCTATTTGCTAGCCTCTGCTCATATTACATTTTTTTGAAGACCATCTCCATATCCTGTGTGCGATATGACAGGCTGCTTGGCAAAAAAAAAAAAAAAAAAAAAAATAATGATACGATGAGCGTAATGGCATTTTTCCTGTGCAAACTGAATCCAGCTGTCTGTGACCTAGGACATGCTTGTGACATATCTGGCAGGCTAATGAGTATTAGGCTTGGAGATGCTTTCACTTTCTGTCCTTTTCCTTGAGTCAATTTGTGTCTGAGACAAAGCAAGCATGCAGCTGAAATACCTTCCTGGTATCACAGTCAGTAAACTCCTAACTCAGAAATGGGGTGTGGGCTGCAGGGGCATTTCTGGTGAATTGCTTTTCCATTGATTCATGTATCCAAAGAACTCTTTGTAAGAATTTAAATTGGGTGACAAGAAAGCAAGGATCAGAGGTTAATTTAATATGAATTACATTGAAATGTGGCAATGCTGAGTCTTGTGGCTGAGAAGGTGCTCTCTGTGTGACAGGGAGAAATTTAATCAGGAAGAACAGAAGCCTAGACCCAGTTTCCCCAACTGATAATATTGTAATGAGTAATTCAGTGTCACAAAAAGCAGCATGTTTGAGGCACCAGGGGTCTGAGGGACAGATGAACACTGCTAGGCTGGGTTGCTCACCCTGAAAAAGGTGCAAGTATCTGCTTGGAGCTCCCTGAAAGCCTCATCAGGCTACTTCTTCAGCAGAGCACTTAGTGTGTTTGACTTAACTGTGTTTGCGGGTTACACAGTCCGTGTTGGCTTGCTCATGAGAGGTGTGAAAATGTCTGGTTTTGGTGTTCAAACTTGTATTAATGTACAATTGAACTGAAGCTCTGGAATATCATAATCAAGTCTCTAATGACACTAGTGATTAGAACTTAAATGCCTACTCTACCACTTTTTTTCATCTGTTTTCTCTTCAGTAACCCAGTTTATACATTTCCACATCCAACTGAGATGGTTTGAAAATGCAATGATTTATTAACATTTTGTAATCTTCCTTCTCCTGCATCTTTGCTGCCTTAGTTAATGATGAAGCATGTCTACTCTTGTTTTGCCGACTGTATTCTGCATGTGGCGCACCATGTGTTGCTTCAGGCACTCGTGCTTTTCTGTGGAGGACTTCAGAAAGGCTGGCAAATAGAGTAATAAGACAGCAATGAGCAAACTGTTGCATCTGAAAATATCAGTTACTCCGTAGTCTGGGGCCACAGTTGATAATGCTTAAATAGTCATGCTGGTATCTAGTCTTTCAGCTCTTGAATGTTGATTTAGGAGATTTATAAAACATTCAAGCCTGGGAATGAAAGTTGATGTAATTCACAGAGTATTAGTGTCAGGTAGCAGCTAGGATTATTTTGTCATTATCTCAAATATAACGATTTCTTGCCTTTCTGATTCTAGTCAGTGTGTTTTTAATTCCAGCCTTGACTTGCTTAGGAACAGTTACAATGGCTTTCTTGGTGCCGAAGCTATGCTGGGGAAATACATTTTCCACACTCCGCGTGTCTCATGATTTTCAGGTTGTTGTTTTCCACTCGTGTGTTTGACAGACATAATCAAGCATTAAGACTGTTCCGGCAATTTGAACACTTTGCAGTTTTTTATTTTTAGATCTATTATATATTTTTTTAATATATATAACAATATACATATGTGCTTAGTTCTATCTATACCTCTTTCAGATATATTTATAATGCTTTTGCTATTACTAGGATTGCAAAGACAGAAATGGACTTTGATTTTTTACAGGAATCATGCTTGGTTGAAGTCAACTTTCAGGTGTGTGTGTCCCGTTAGCTGTTTTCAGTCTCATAATTTACTCATTCTTACTACCACTTCAGATTAAGCTTCTTCATATACACTATGCAGATAACAGAAACACTAAGGTGTATAGGCTTGTTAAGTCCTTGTTTTCTGATTATGACATGCCAATCTAGAATCTCTTGTGCTTATTGAAAATCAGAAAAACGAATACATTTGGTAGGAATTTCTTGTGATTAAGAATTATTTGTTACAAGAGCTATAATCAATTTTAAGGTGTTTTCTTTACTATCAAGATATAAACTTATGTAAGAATCAAAAAAGAAAACAAGAATCTATTTAGAAAACATATCCTCTGTGCCTTTTGCTCTCGTCTCATCGGAAGTAAGTGGGATCTGACTTCAAGGTTTGCCATTCAGTTCGGAAACAGTCGTAGAACAAATTCAGTTCCTCCCCCAGGAGCACAGTTACTTAGAAGGAGATGATGCCAACAAGTCAAAGTGGGGTGATGTTCACGACTGTGCATCATCCTTTCTGAAAGGGATTGGAATAAAGAGCACTGTAATAAAACTTGAATTTCAGGGGTCAGGACTCCACAAATCAGGACTTCTCATTTTAAGATAAACTAAGATGTTGACTTTAGGGCAGTCTTGTGCCATTAAGCTGTCATCTGCAACCAGATCAATAAATGACGGGAGAACAATTAGGTTCTAGGGAATTACAGCAGCACTGAAACCCATGTAAGTAGCGAGAACAGCTTTGCAGAACTGAGTATCAAGAAGAAAGGAAATGTGAGGGGAATAAAGGCTGCATGTAAGTTGACTTTGCTGTTTTCAAGCTTGGACTAGCACTGAGGTTTCTCGGTGAAGAGTGACTGTGATGAGTCAACCAACCTGTAGGTACAGTTTCCTTTTTGTTATCCTCCAGCCTCAACCTTTCTGTGCCACTGCAGTTTAGTCAGTGGAAGGTACAAGAAGGTTGTGTAATGAGATGGTGCAAGAGCAGGTTTTAGCATATCTTGCTCAGAGCTTTGTTTGTGGAACCATTCTGAACAGAAATACTAGAAATCTTATTGTTCAGATGATTTCCAAGGGGACAAAATGGGAGACAGAAGAAGCCTCTCCTTAGGAATCAAGATAAATGACCCATGATGGTTTTATATCCTGACTTCCCTTTATCCTGTGTCTTAAAAAGCGCTTCAGCACTATAGTCAGAACACTAACGGGGTAGGGTGCAGAGCTCAGCTTTGCTGGCCATAACAGGTGTGTGAGGCTTTCTCCCTGAAAAAGTCTTGGTTAGCCCAAGAAAAGGTTCCCAAGCCATCTAGTTCATAGTCATGGTGTTCCTGGAAGGATTTAAGGAGGGATTTCGCAAATGCATCTGTCCAGTTTCCTAATTGCAAGTGGAACCTTTAGGTGACATCAAAATATAAATTTATTTTACCATGCAATATTTTACTGACCTTTATTTTTGTACCAAACAGAAACTTCTTATACAATCAAATGTTTTATTTTTAGCTTCCCCAGCACTTATTACCTTCTTTGTAATCCTTACTGTTGCTTTATATATTCCTTATGTGAAGAGTAATAAATTTTGTGAGGTCTGCAGCTTTTAGTGACATGACTGCAAATAGGATGATAAATCTAGCAACTAAATTTGGTCCTAAAGAAAAGGCCATGTGTGGTGAATCTTCGTATTAATGAATGTTATATGTAGCTATTCCTCTTTGGAATCTGATCACAGTTACAGTGCTTTGCCTATTTTTTTTAAACATTGCAATTTAAACTCATGTAGAGACACAGGTGTCAAATACACCCTGAAGCATGTGGGTAGACATTACAAATACTGGGAAAATTTTGAGGTGAAGTCCCAGATCCTCTGAAGTTAATGAGAATTTTGGAGAATTTTGCCTTTTTTTTCCTTGCCTTTTTTTTTTTTTTTTTTTGCTTTTAACTTCAATGGGTGAGAATTTCATTCCCATTAAATATAAAGTTCTAAAATAAACTGGTCGGTGAGCTGCAGAATAATATAGCCGGGTCACTATATATCTGGTCTCTCAAAAAAATCTCCCTCAGCTACACTTGCTTCTCCTCTTGTCCCTTCCCTGGGCCCCTCCAGTCTCCAGAGTACAGTTGATCTCTGCCCCCAATGTCCCACCAGCAATGTCCCATGCCTCTTAACTGTATATGTCCTTTTTCTATATGCTTTTCTTGGTTGCTACCAGAGCAAAAGGTAGCCTTCACCTTTTCTTGGTGGTTCACAGCAAATGGCTGCTGAAAAGTTAGAAAAAGGACAAGTTTCCCTGGCCCTTCTGCACCAATAGTAAAAGCATGGGGTTGTCTCACTGCTGATTGTTGTGATGATATGATTCTTGAGACCTCTGTGAAATTTATTTGAAGTTGGCCAATACATTTGAAAGATGGGTGGGAGTAGGAAGGAAGTTGATGTGTTCTGCAAGTGCCATTTCCTTAAACTAAATGTTGAATTTTTTCCACCCATTATATGCACTATTATATCAGTAACCTTACACCTTTTTATGCATATAGCTAGTTTGCTCTAAGATAGAATCTGTCTGGTGATCCCACATTCACATGAGGTGATTGCCGTTATCCTGAAGTCCTAAATACATGCAAGAAAAGAAAAGGGAGAGGACATTCTGCAACAAGTTCAACTGCTTGTTCAAAGCAGCAAAGCTTCTTCAGGACAGGAAATACAGGAGCTATTCTTGCAACATAGTCTGGATGACTTTGACATGAGTGGGTCTCCCATTTACAGATAAATGTGCCAAAACTTTGTTTGTTTACATTCCAATTTTAAAAGCATGTACATTGGTAGCCCTCTGTGAACCCTGTGCTCCTGATGAGTACAAGCTGGAGTAGGAACGGTGTCTGTTACAGCAGCACCTTTTGTCTGTCATCAGCCATTCTGCAACTTGGGTGATGGAAGAGGGGGTAATCCACTGCTGTTCTAAGGTTCTTATTCCATCTGCAAACACCCTCCCATGTCCTTGCCTACGAATTCATGTAGCATTTATTTGAAGTAAATCAACCAAGTTGATGACAAAGCTAAATGTAAATCTTGCCCTTTGAGATGATGTGGGCTGCAAAGTTTCTCACCTGCAGGTCATGAGTGAGTAGGAGAGGTTAATCACCCAGCATTTCTCATGCCAACAAATGGAAGAGAGAGTCCAAAGCCATGAACAGATTCTTTGGGGTAATTACATTACGGAAAGATGAGAAACTGCTGTTGGCATGCGACTTGTCCCATTTGGACATCTGAAGGAACTTCTGAAAGATACTGGAGACTGAAATACCTTTTTGCTGTTCTGATTTATCTAGAGACAGTGGCAAGTAAAGTCAGCTTTTTAGATCGTTTACTGTTATTTCTGTTGATATGGCTTTTGATTATACCGAAATGGTTATGGCAAGACATTTCAAAGTAATATTGCAACAAGTTTTTTGTTTCGTTTTTTAATTTGATTTTTTCTGTCTGTAGCTGAACTTTGCCTCTTGCACAAAACTGTTCATTGTCCCTTTATTGCAGTGGGCTTTGTTTCAGCTTTACAGCCACGGTGGGTGTCTAGTTGTCATAGGTACTGGACATTATGCTGCCTTTTATGTGGGCTCCAGAGTGTATTCCAGGAGTAGCAGGTACTAATTGTAAAAAATTAATAGTATCTGGGAGAAGGGAATTGGAATTTCATGTTGGAGGACTTTCTTACCATTGTCCTGTGGAGTTGCTGCCAATGAAAATTACAGTAGCCAATAATCCTAAAGACCATATTATATCTGAAAAAAATCTTCTTCTTTTTAGTACAATTGCAGTGTTAAATACGCTTGTCCCCTTTTAAATATTATTTTGGATATAAATATTTTAGGCAAGGCTAATAATGTAATCTGTTGCTAATGTCATTGTCCCTTCTGCAGCTTCTCTATATGACAGGACTAGGGATGCACCATTCCCACAGGGCTTCTCTGCATGCTCCAGAAAATGCCTGACTTCTTTGATTTTCTTCCCATTTAACAGAGACAGGTCTGTCGGTGCCGAGCAGATGGATTTTCACGGGTGACTTGTTCAGATCAGTTCATGCTGTCTTATTCGGTATATATTCCACAACGATGCTTGGCAGCCTGTTACAAAACACACAAACTGCCTCATATACATGGCTGCATTACTACAACTAATTGCCTGGTAAATAGATAGGAAGCCAAGGTCTTCGGAGATTGGAGTAGACCTTGCCACACTTGGAGATTTCTTGTTCTGCAAAAATCCCATATTTCTGTGCCAAAGAGTCCTGGAAGCTCCCATCATTCTACTGCTGTCATTTCCTAACGAATTGTACTGTGTTGTTGATTTGTTGTAGTGCATAGGCAAAGAAGCCCAGGAGTGACCTGCATCTTTGTGCTTTGAAGGTGTGGAGTTTTTGCCCAAAGAGGCAAACACTGCTGTAAAGGCAGCTCCAGATGCTAGGGAAAGTTTGCATACACTTTGACAGATTTTTGGCAGGTCAGCTTCTGTGCAGCCAGCCTTGGGTCTAATGAGGAAGAGCTAAAGCCAGAGCCACTGCAAGATTTTGGCATTGTCACACAGATCTGTGTTGCCACTGGGTTTCAGGTAACAGTCTCATCTCCCATGTTGCTTTTATCTGTATGAATTACTTCCACTCCCTTCCTAAGAGTCAGATGAGCTGGACTCACAGCACACAAACCCTCTCATCTGGTACTGTGTGACTTTGGTTCAGACTGAATTTACCTCCTGATATCTGCTAATCTCACACTGGACACCTACCGGTAAAAATACCATGGTATGTTCTGAACTGAATCAGGGTTATTGATTTTTGTTGTTGTTGTGTGTTTTTGAGATGCAGAAATTGATATAATCCCTTTATCTTCCCATCACCAGTATATTAAAGGAGCTTGAAACTTTTAATGAGACTAATTCAAAACTTAGGGTTGTTACATCTTTAAATTCGATAGTATTCTGGAAGTTAAAGGATGTGTGCACATATTTTGTTCATTTAGTTAAAACTGTTAGGACCATGTCTACTGGGATTTGAAGTCTTTCAGAGGTACAGTGAAAGTCAAATAGAAAAGTGCATGCCCTTTATTTATGTTCTCATCGAAGTCCATGGGTTTTCCTTCTTGCATAAAGTCAGAGAACTTCTATCAGAGAACTTGGGCTTGTATTTTGCCCTTAATGCCTTTTCTGGACCCGTCTAAGCATTCAAATATCACAGGTTGAGTGCTGCCTCCAAAGTGTATTTATATCTATGATAACCTTGTGTAAGTTAGTCATTGAGGTGATGTGGAAGTCTAAAACTGCATTGGTTTTTGAGAACACACTGAAGTAGTGGGAGTGAGAATTGATGTCTCTGAGTAAGTTGGGGAAAAATAGATTAAAAATAGATTTTTTGGTGAAAGGAGCTAAAGAGGACTGCTTATGTCCCAAATGTTGTTCTGACCAATCGGTTCTAATAAAAAGCTGCTGTAGTAATAAATTCTGTCTCTCTTGCATCCATAAACTGCTTTACTACAGTAGCAATATTGGTGCTGTATGAAGTGTTTCAAGTTACTTTTAACATAGATGTTCAAAGGATCCAGAAGGAAAAGGAGTGTTAATGTTCTGCACAGCTTGGAAATATAACTGAATTTATAGTTAACCAACTGCACTAACCGCAACATTGATGTAAATTTTTTTTTCCTTGGCATTGCTTGATTTTATCATTTAGCACCACTTCTTTGTTGTGCTTTGTTTTCTCTGATTTTTTTTAAGAGATCTTTCATTCTCCTAAATTAAAAAAGTTGTTGTAGTTTGTTTACACTGGTAAAATTTATTCATCCTTCACAGTGTTGGAAGGTAGCACATAAGGAGAGAGCAGAACAAACTAGAAATGTGCTTGCGGGGTGAGGAGGAGGGAATCTGAGGCATGGGAGAGGACATTAGTTCCGTTGGTGAATTTAGAAAATGATTTAATTTGATTAATATTTTTAAGATATCACTTCGGAATTGTACCTGTTTATTACAGGGAAAAATAGTAAAGAGACAAACTAGTAAAGGGATGAATGTGAGAAAGATGCTTGAGTGTTGAAAGCCACTGGGCTTCACAATAGATGAATGCACCATGTGATGGACCTTTTAAAACTGTGCTCTAGTGAACATGCTGGTGAATAATACTGCGTTTGTAGGAGGAGGAGCAGTTTTTGAAATAAGCTTTTTTCTTTTGCTGTTTTTCCTGATCTTTTGAACCCCAAAGTTTGGTAGCGTAAAATCCTATAAATCAAGATCCAGTCTCTGTGGGGCAGCTGGGTCTGAAGATGGTAGGAGGATTTCCTAGCTGAACTTGTAAGTTGTTCTGTAAAAAAAAAATCTTGGGTGCTGTTCACTGTCTCATCCTCCTCTCTTCATGCTTACCTCCCTCCCCTTTAACTTGTTTTTTAGTGAATGTGGTCTAGGAAGCTGAAAAGTGGTACTATTACTAGCTAGGCTTGTAATCCTATTGGCTTTCTCTTAAAAGAAAACCAGAATCTGCTCTTTTTTTTTCCGATGGCTTCTTAATAGCAACAAAGTAGCTTCTTGTAAACTGTGTTCTTATTATCCCATTCTTTCCCTGCTGCCCAACTGACAGCCTGTGTTGATTACAGATTTCTTCTGAGGAGTTTTTCAAGGGCTTATGAGTTAAGCTGTGCAAACAGCGTGATTTTCAATTCACACAGGTGTCACCAAATAGCTGTAATGTGTTGGGAACTACATGGAATTAATCCTGTCCTGCGGGAGGGGTTTTTTGGGGGGGGGGGGTAAAAGCAAGGGGGTTGCTTCGTATCCTAGTGTTCATATTATTAATATCAGTTTAAAAGATTGGTCATGTTCTTGTAAGCTTTGGGGAGCAAATGGTCATGATAGTGAAAAAGTAACCATTTTACCACAAATATTTTAAACCTAGACTAGAGTCTCAGATGGATTTTTCTCAGTTTTATGATTAAATGTTTCAGCTGTCTGTAAGTGTATAACTAATGCATGCGGTATATTGGTTTCCAGTATAAAATCTGTGATTTCCTATCACTTGAGTTGTTCAGCAAACATAATCAGCCTGTAATACATCTCTCTGAAAGGCATATTTCTGTGAATAAAACTCATCAGTGTTTATCTGCAGTAGATGCTTTGTTCCTTCTCACTTAGGGTGTTACTTCTGTGCAGATGATCACTCCTGGCAACAGCTCCAGTAATAACACGCATCCTCTGCTGCAATAAGCTCATGCTGGCCCTGCCACACTCCCTCCAGTGCCTCTGGTGTCACACCGGTGCAGGCACAGGCATTGCAGTGCAGAAGGACGTGAAATCCTTGAGACAGACCATAGCTTGCCTAGTATGCAAGAGCTGTGCGAGAAGGTAGCCAGAATATTTGCCAGTCATGGAAAAGAAATGGGGTAAGGAATGGCAGGATGATGGAGGAGGGTGTCCTGGCTAGCTGAAGTGGCAAAATGGAGTGCACAGTCAGGGAAATGACACCAGGTGGAGGTGTTTGTAAGGGGGCTCTGCAGGGACGAGTGGCTGGGACGGTAACATCACAGCAGATTCAGATTTGTGGGTGACACAGATTGGTGGCATATGAATTACTGGGAGGGCAGCACCATCGGACTGCACAATCTGATCCCTGAGAAGTGTGGATCTGTTTGTTAATGTTGTAGTTCAACATGTCAGTGTCAGAGTGCATGCAGGCTTTAGAAAAGATACACAAGCCATGGAGCACAAGTTATTTAGCATGAGATCATTGATCCTCTGTGCGGAAAGGAAGCAATCCTGAGGTGTGTAAACAGGGGGGTAGTAGGAGTGTGTGCCAGTGCTGTGCCAGTACCAGGAAACTGCAGTACTGGGGAAATACTGAGGGTCAGAAAAAGAGCACAGTCTGCAGAGCTGCAGAGCTGCCCTGCTGTGGGAGGCACAGAGACCTCCTAACAGAATTCTGCACAATTCAGAAAGGTTAATGAACAACAAATTTAAAGTATGCATGTTCCTTCATGAAAAAAAAATAAAAAACACAAACATACATACATACATATATATATATATATACACACATTGAGTATTAAAAAACTTCCTAATATAGTGGAAATACACATTGCAAGAACCAGAGGCTGAAAAATGAAAGCAGCTGAATTAAATGAAGTTGCACGTTTTTAGCCAAGAGGATGATTAATCATTGGAACAAGTTCTCAAAACAAGGTATTTTCCTAGGCACTGTCTAGTCAATTGTCATTAACTTTTCTTTATAAAGAAAATGTCAGGGTACTCCTTCCTAGCCTTAGTTTGCGAACTCTGTGAAAACTGTATAAAGGTGTCATAATGGATTTCAGCTTGCTGAAACTGTAGAAGGGTCATTATCTTGACTTGAATGGGGAAATCTAGGTTAGCTTTTGGATGTTGCTGGTAATAAATAATTAGTATTTATGCAATTATTTCTATTAATAATGTTTTCACACGTGCAGGAAGGTGCCTCTAATCTAAAGCCAGATGAACAGACATCAAAGTGAGATATGACCAAGTGAATCAGCAGCCGACCTGGAAAAAGACCCAGTCTGAGACAGGCATGTTTTCATGGGAGGACTCAGCTGTCCCTGAAATCCAATGTGTTCTTCAGTCTGTATCATTTCTTAACTCTGGAAAGCCAAACATGACAAAGTGAATAAAGCCCAGAAAATCACAAAACTGTGTACTGAAAAGCACGAGATCCTAATCAAATTGTATGCATATAAAATACATTTTTATATATTATATAGAGTAGTTTAATATATTTTATATTTTTGTTATATTTATGACATATATATATATATAATGTATTATATATTTTTATATAGGTATAATGTTAAACCAAACAACAACAACAAAAGATTTACATTTACTGCATGATATCTATGTAAATATAAGGCAACACTTCTGTGTGTGTTTCTCTTCAGTCAGGAAACACTGTGCTCAGCGTTGTCAGCATCGGCTTACCTAAATTCATGTAATGGTTTCTGTTACTTGGAACCTGTTGAGATTTTTGGCAGCTCTCCTATTTATTGGTGTCTGAACGCTTACAGGTCAGAACAGGGAATGTGTTAGTCTTCTGTTTTCCTGTACTGTCAATCCCAAGTGTCTTCTAGCAGTGCTGCAGGTACTTAAATAAAGAAGGTTAGTACTTACCCTTGATTTTTAGATTTTTGCAAGAAATTAAGAAAATCCCATGATGCCAGTTGAAAGATAGCTAATTGCACCATATTTGAGATCTCATAACTGCTATTCTTTTGCACATAAGTGACCTGAGAAAGGAATAGGGGCTTCAGATTTTGATTTTACATTTTTGGCATATATGCTGCTTCTATATAGTACCAGGAAGACAAGCATACAAATGCTGAATGAGCTTGCCAGGAAAGGGAACAAATTAGGTCAGCCTGCCAAAGAATTTAGATTGTTAATTACCACTGTTTAATATCAGCACATATGAAACAGTTACTTTGAACAGAAATTGTGTTTAAAGTTTTTTGTGTATTTTTTTTAATGTACATTTTCTTGTGAATGATTGATTTAGATG
The DNA here is from genome assembly GCF_964034855.1 of Anser brachyrhynchus. Lineage (NCBI taxonomy): Eukaryota > Metazoa > Chordata > Aves > Anseriformes > Anatidae > Anser > Anser brachyrhynchus. Next base: position 73,453,241 of record NC_137694.1, read on the forward strand.
CCTCCTTTAGTAGCTAATGGTAAACAAATGGTTGCAGGCTCCACATGGGGTTAGCCCCAGTCTTCCTTACATCTTTGGCCCTGCCTGGGACTACACAGTGTGCTAGTGGCAGTGGGATCACTTACTACAAGTTGAACCAAGCCTGTTGATTTATTTCCTGTAATATCAAGTGGCCACCATCACATAGCACCATGGCAGAAGAGGGAGATTAAATTATTTTGGGAGCTATGGCACTTGCACGGGAAACCAAACCCCTGGAAGCTGCCGTTCGGGTTGGCCGATCCAGATTCAGCACTTTGTTCTATCCTGAGATGTCTTTTGGATATTTCTGGAAGGCAATTGTTTGGAAATGAATATGAGACAGATGTTGCAGATACTGTGGTTATAGGATACCAGGTGAGATTTTCCAAAAGTGACTCGTAATTTGGGTGTCTTCACTATGTAGCACGTCAGCTGGTCGGTGGGGAGTAGTGGTGCTCTTTGTCATGAGGACAAGAGCTCGTTGCATTTTGCTCCTCAGATCCCTTTTACAGTGGTGCCTGAAACCACAGGCTGCCATGGCAGGTGATGGCTAGCCAGGCCCACATTGTGAAGAGCATTCAGAAATCCGTTTTCTGCCCTTCTCTGTTTGGATTAGCACTGCTTCTGTAGCCTCTGCCTACTGATGCCTGCTTTCTCTCTGGGAAGAGACCGTCCATGTCCTTACTGGTGTGACCTGTCAAACCAAGGTGTGGTGGTTTTACTCGGGTGGGCGGCCGAGCTCCACCACAACCACTCTCTCACTCCCCCTCCTCAAAGAGAAATGGGGAGAAAATACAATGAAAAGGGCTTGAGGGTTGAGATAAGGACGAGGAGATCACACAGTAATTATTGTGACAGGCAAAACAAACTCAGCGTAGGGAGATAGGTAATAAATCTTACTATTACTAACAAGTTAGAGAAATGAGAAACAAAAGAAAGAAACCAAAAGCACCTTCCCCCCCAATCCACCCTCTTCCACCTCCTCCCCCCCGGAGCGGCACAGGGGAATGGGAGAATGGGGGTTATGGTCAGTCTATAGCGATTCTTCTCCGCCGCTCCTTCTCAGTCACTCTTGTCCCCTGTGCTGTGAAGTCCCTCCCATGGGATGCAGTCCTTCCTGGACTGATCCAGCGTGGGCTGCCCACAGGCAGCAGCTCTTCAAGAACTGCTCCAGATATGGGTCCGTACCACGGGGTCCATCCCTCAGGAGTGAACTGCTCCAACCTGGATCCCCCACGGGCAGCAGCTCCTGCCAGGTCACCTGCTCCTGCGTGGGCTCCTCTCCACAGGCTACAGGTCGGGCCCGGAATCTGCTCCAGCAGGGGTCTTCCACAGGCCGCAGACTCCATCGGTGCAGGTCCACCTGCTCCACCATGGTCTCCTCCCCAGGCTGCAGCATGGAACCCTGCTCCACTGTGGTACTCCATGGGCTGCAGGGGGACAACCTGCTTCACCAAGGTCCTCACCACAGGCTGCAGGGGACTTCTGCTCTGGCGCCTGGAGCACCTCTCCCCCTCCTTCTTCACTGACCTTGGTGCCTGCGAGGCTGTTCCTCACTCCTCTCACTCTCCCAGCTGCTGTGTGTGGCGCAGCTTTTTTTTTTCCCTGTCTTAAATATGCTCTCACAGAGGCGCAAAACAACATCGCTTATTGGCTCAGCTCTGGTCAACAGTGAGGCCCTTACCAAACATGGGGCAGCTTCTAGATCCTTCTCACAGAAGCCACCCCTATGGCCCCCTGCTACCAAAACCTTGCCACGTAAACCCACTACACAAGGTCTGTGCCTCCTGCAGTTTCTAGCCTGGCAAAAAAATGATCCATCTCCTTTTGAATTACAGTAAAGCTTGAGTGCTTGGCACTTGAGGCAGAAATTTGCTGTGAGCCGCGGTGTTCTGACCTGCATGTTGTTCTGCCTGGGAATCAGACTCTAAGTTAGTGGAGAAACTTCCCTAACCTAGGGAAAAATGTCACCGTTGATTAGAGAGAGGCTGTTCCCTGTTGTTATCTGTAATGGGATGGGAGGGGTGTTAGGTGAAAAAGCTCTGATCCAACATTGTAATTGCTGGGGAGAAGGAGATCAGCATCTGAATTAACTTCATGGCCAGAAAACAGTAGTGGCCAAATTTTGCAAAGTGAGATTTGGAATTAAAGAGGTGATTAAATTCTGCCTGGGTTAAAATAAAGGCTTCATGGGCATGGAGGCAAAGTGGACTGAGGTGGTGTCTGCTGTGTGCTTCATCTCATTTACCCTGGTATTAGCTAAACCTGGAGTTGTACCCTTTAATTGCTCAGTTAGGGTTGTCTCCATCCAATCCTTCCTTTCTAGACAGCCTGACTTTGTCTCACAAGGTATTTCTGAAATCCTGTGACTATGTGTTTCTGTGCTGTTAGGCACGAAAATGCAAAAATCACCTTAAGTTTATTTGGAGATGAATTTAGATGAGATTATTGCCCTCAGCTGCCCCCAGCTTAGTCTTAGTTTTTTACAGTAACTCTCAATAATTTGTGCAGTCATGCTGCCAGTAGAAAAACTCATGGTTAGGAGCTTCAGAAATACAGGAATGACATCTGTATGTGTCTGTAGTGTTTTAAAAAGATATTTTTAAGTGGAAAGAAATCATAACAAACAATGCATTCAGCTTTCATGCTATCCAGTGGTGGTATCAGCCTGAAATGTTGCAGTGTTTTCTTCATCTTCACTATACTTCAGCCTGGTAATTTTGTCCTTCCCAGAGGACTTGAAATAAAGATGCGTTTACTATAGGACCTAATCCTACTCCGTTTGATTTCATTCATGTATTCAGGCTTCTATGACAATCTATTTTCTAATAAACTAGCTTTACCCTTTTTTCTCCGCCCTATCCAAAACAAAATAAAAGGTTCAGGAGTTGCCCTGTTTGCATCTATGTTAACTGGTCACAGTATTCCAGATATTTTAACATATATTTAAGAAATGTTAACGTTAACCAAAAAGATTTTTGGCAAAGAGAAACAAATGTTTTTCCAGGTTTATCAAGACAGTACATAGCTTTGGCGTCTAAAAAGTGTACTACCTACCTATTCCACTATTTTGTTTTACTCGCTATTTCAGAGGGTAAGCTGTCCTGCAGATTTTTTTGTAAAGCGTCTTTAACTGCTTTAAAGTGTCTTAAAACTGCTCTTTAACTCTGCGCACTACATTAAGTTAAGTGTTAGTTATTGTCTCAGTTGCTTCAATTTATTAGCATTTGTGGGGTTGTTCTTGCTTTCTGAGATTACTTGGGCTTTTTGGTCTTTGCTTCTTTTTTAGTACAAATGAAAATTTCATACGTAGCTGGGTCCAGTTAGCACTGTCAGTGTGTAACATGTAGAAGAGGGTTTACCAAAATGATTTCTGTGAACTTCATCATCCCAGAGTCTTCCACGGCACTTGTGAACAAGCTCAGTTCTTTCCTCCTGCTGCCACAGTGATGTGCAGATTTATTTCATTTTTATTTTATCCCTGGTGACATTCATCTGGCTTGGTGTAAAGGGGATTCTTCGTCTGTAGGCTCTTTGGGATGAAGGTTTGTCACTGCTGATGAGATGGCTTTGAGTTCCACTTCTCTCTGCATTGTGTTTTTCTTCAAACAGCTACCAGCTGACAATGGTGAGTGTTACTCTGGTGACATGTTTGATTCCAAGGGATTATGTTAAGAGAAATCTGTGTGTGTGGAAGGCAAATTGTATTTATTTCACTTATGCTAAAACATAGCTATCATAAGGAACAAATGAAACTTCACTTCTGTGCAAAGTCTTCCTCCTGGGCTGGCCTTGCATGGTCAGCAAAATCTGATCCTGACAGAAAAATATACCAGGAAGCTATGCAATGTGCAATTTCTGGTGTCAATATTATGTATGCATATAGGTACCTTCAGATAATATTTTTCAAGAAGATGTGATATTTTCTTAGCAGGTTGAAGTTGAAGTTTACCGAAGAGATTCTAAGAAGCTTCCTGGGCTGGGAGACCCTGACATTGACTGGGAAGAGAGCGTCTACTTGAACCTCATTCTACAGAAGGTAACAGTGATGCTTATTTAATTTTTATGAGCTATTTATGCTAGAGAGGTTTCAGGGAAGGCTTTGATCTGCCCTATTTCCTCTTTAGCTTTGGGGATTTGAACACTTCTGGAGAACAGAAACAAAGCATGTTTTTTATTTTGCCTTTCAGAGTCTAAATGAACAAAACCAGAGATAGTTTTTAGTAGAGTCCTGATAGCTTTCTTTAAAACCTTTAAATATATCCAATGAAGCAGAGCTGAATTTTATTCTCTTAAAAGTTTTACAAAATGGCAGGCTTTGCTAAGTATAATAGTTTGAAAGTGAACGAGACTGTTAAACTAGCAATGTTTTCATTAGAGTTCACAATATTGGTACAGTTAAGAGAGGAAACTGGGAAGTGAAAATGCAGTAAAGGTGTTATGTATTGCACTGGGAGTTTGCTGTTCTTGACATCAGAGCTTTAGTAAGCCTTTTCTGTTTGTTGATGGGAAGATTAAACTAGCATGTTACATTTTTTTTTTAAATTAACTTATGTGTTCTTCAGTTATTACAGATGTTACATTGGTGCTTTGGGAAGGTGAACAATACTATAGTCATTCTAGATCTCTGAAAAGTTTTGTTGATTATGATCCCAAAATGAGAGACTGCTGGCTCATTGCACACATCTTGGAGAATAACTTGTTTTTATTCTGTCCCCTTCCTCCCAAAATTCTCATTGCAAGCCTTCTCTGTAGAGAGCAGTTTCTGCGCTTATTTAATGATGAATTAAAACAGAATCTGTTTGCTACAGTCAGAATTCAGAAGATAACGTTACAGCTGGCATTGCAGTCCAGAGTTGTAACACATGCACCTTATAAGTTTTTTCAGGTTGTTTGGCAGGCTACGTTAATGGTTTCTGATCTCTCTAGTGTATTGCTTGTGTTCATTATTGCTTCTATTTCTTTCTTTTTGAAGGGAGGATATATTTTCCATTCCTACCTTAAAGTGTTCTTCTGTGTGGCATGCATATTCCACAGCTGACTAGTAAGCTTAATGGTAAACAACACTGATAGGAGTTTATTTACCCATAGCTTGTGCGCTCCAGCACGTATATTTATAAAAGATTTCAGTACTGCTGATATAGTGAACAAACAAAAATATTGTGGGCTACCAAGAGAATTGCAGGAGTTTTGGGATAGTAAAGAGAATGAATGAAATAGCAATACCAAAACAGTTTACTTTTAGTTAGAGCTGAAAAAAGTGAAGGCAGAATGTGTTCTGCTTCGTCCACATGAGTGTTTTTTATTTTTTCTAACTCTAAATCTTCGTTTGTCTATCTGGTGTGCTGTTTTAGCTGGATTATGTGGTGACGTGTGCTGTGTGCACACGCTCCGATGGAGGAGACATTCACATTCACAAAAAGAAATCTCAGGTGAGACTAGCCTATGTTTAACCGTAGATAAGAGCATCCAGTATTACCTGATCCTAAAAACTGTATCAACACCAGGACAGCAGTTCTCATGCTGTGTTCTGTCACAGATTCACACTTGTCCGGCAGCTCGAGCCTGTCTGCTGACATTTCCTGCCAGTCAGCTAAATGCGCTTTATAGCCCATCTCAAAAAGCCATAAAGACCTCTCTGTGCTCTCAAGATTTATGTCATTGCTTACTGCATTTGGGGAGAGTGTGCTGGAGGGAGTATGTCTAAGTGTTAAAAATAATCTGAGGGTAAACCCAAAATTGTACAAGACATGAGTTACAAGAAACCTTCAGGGTTAATCTGTAGTGTAGGGATATTAAATGATAGACTACTTACTGATTACCAATTTCTTTTTATTGTTTTATGTGATTCTTGTTTTCTCCCTTCAACTGCTCTTTCCTTCCATCACTACACAGAAGGCTTTATCACTTATTTGTGTGCAGTATAAAGTTAATCCACGTTTTAGCATAGTGGAGGAGACTGAATAATTAAGCATGGGTAGGAATAAGAAATGCTAGAGTTCTTCAGTTTCCAGAAGATCTTGCAACGACTTTTCCTAGCTGGCAAAAATTCTACTTCAAAAGGCTTCTGTTACATAAACAGTTTATCTCAGGCATTTCCATTCCTTTAGCTCACTCAGCTGCTTGTGTGGCTTTACCTAAAATAAGCGAATATTTTTTAATCCTTTAATATTGTTTTACCGCATTGAACTCAGTTGTTGTTTTGCCTACAAAGAAAACCAGCAATGCTAATCATTTTATTTGTAATTAGTGTGTTGAGCACACAGTTCCCTTCTGCCGGTTCAGTTAAGATACCATGTTAGATCACTGAAACAATCCTTTTATTTCTCATTGCTGTTTCTGCTGTGCAAAAGTCCAAATTTCACTCAGAGTTAACTTCTGCAAAGTTCTTTTGAGAAAAAGAAATCTGTAAATATTGCATGCCTGTTTGAAAACTAGGAAAATGAGGATAAGAGGCCTGTGTGAAGCATGTGAGCAATATTCAGAATGAGGAGACGGTTTTCTGTTCCTCATTTTTAGAGGCTTATGCTGTGAGGCTGCTTACAAATTTTTCTTTGTGTCCCCTTTTCTAGGAGAAACCTAGAACACATTAGAATTTATCAGTATATACAAATAACATTTCTAGCTGTTCTATGAAGAGAGAGAAAAGGCAATTCTAGGTACTGTGGAAAGCATATTTGCGTTAGGGCATTTCATTGGAAAATGTACCATTGAGGCCATTCATCTTAAATGAACAAAAGCCAACATTTGAAGATCTTTATTACTCTGCTTATCTTGGTTTAGAAAGCATATATTACCCTCTCCGTGTACAACCAGATATTGAATAGGGAGAAATCCTGTGCAGGATTATTGTTACCGTTCATGAAGACACATAATCCACAAAGTGATTATATGAAGGTGCTTTATTAGGCGCTGGAAGTTAGGGGCATGCCTGCCCAAATCTAACTTCGTCCAATTTGTTCACTCAGTTCTCTTTTATCTCCTAAAATATTACATATGCATTAAGTTTCACAACACATCTATGCATATTCATTTCCTAGCTCTGCCTAGCCCCGCTTCATATGCTAATTATCTTATCAGTCCTTCTGCGCTTGCATATTACTCTGTGGTGGTCGTCCGGGTGGTCGTCAGGATGAAGTAAGATGTCTTCATCAGAGTTGAACTTTTTAACCTGTTCTTCTTACGCATGCTCTCTGAGCCCTCCGTCTCAGTCCAAACCGCAAGGTTGGTTTGATCCAGTTCCCAGGGTCCAAGAGGCCCCAGTTATCTAGATGTCTTGCAGATTGTGCATTCTTTTAGTCCTCCTTACTCCTCATCATGAATCGGTGCATTCTCCCATGCTATCCTTGCACATATATTTTGTATCTTCCAAGCGCAGCCCCAGAACAGTACATCACAAATGTAACACGTATTAAGCAATATTGTATTATTTCATCTTCTATTACCAACATTATGACATGCTATACTTCTCCAGAGCTGTGACAGAGCTACTGTGCTCATACCAGGAGAGTACCTAGGGCATGAAACCAGTGTAAAAAGAGGCTGACTTTCCCCTAAATTATTTTTCAGACTGTATCGATTTTCTGTTGGCTCGACAATAAGATCTCTAGAAACTATATTTTCCTTTGGTGTATGTGACTGGAGATGAGTTTGGGGTGGTTTTTTTGGCTTTACATTGGATGGCATAAGAACAAGGGTGCCTGGAAGATGTCCTTGTTTCAGGCACCAGTGCAAGCCTGATCATTGGCAAGTCACGTTACTTTCTAATGTAATTAAATTAGCCCGTGGTGAATGTGTTGAGATTCATCATGTTACTTTAATTCAAAGCTTTGTGAATGGAGGTAGAAGCAAAGAAAGCTACTCAGTATGAATTCTTCTGCTTTTTAACTGTTTTAATATTGTTGGAATGATAAAATTTAAAACCTTTAGCTTTTTATATGTTGATTGTTTTGAAGAGAGAAAAGAACAAAGGAGATGAGGAGTTGCTTCAGAGGGAGGAACGTGTAACAGGAAGCACAATGGCTAGGGAAAGAAACAGAAGTAGAAGATGGGGGTGAGAAATCAAGTTCTTGTCCTCCTGAGAGCCTCACGTGTCATTACTGAGCAATATTGATCTTATTGTGAGACTAAGCAAACAATAATAACAAAAATCATTGTACAAACAAATAATGTTAGGTCAGCTATTCCACAGTAACTTTCTTGCTATGTGCTTTTGCATTGCAGCACATTGCAGCAACTTAGAAATAACTTGAGGGAGATGCCTTAGCATTACTATAGGTTGGTGAGAGGAACACACAGAGAAATTTACTATGCAGTAACTGATAACTTGCACATGAAAATTCAAGGATTTAACAAGTGGGAGGTTCTATCATTATTGCAAGCTCAGCTTTGCTTGAAGGATGTCCAGCATTCCTAGCAGAAGTGCAAGTGTTGGCTGATTGAGCAGTGCTGGACTGTGGTGTTTTGGTACTGCTTGCCTTGTATTCAGCGTGCCCATTCCTTGGCACGTTTAACTGAAAGGATATAATTTTCTTTTTCGATATTTTTCTCAGCAAGTGTTTGCATCTCCTAGCAAACACCCAATGGACAGCAAAGGAGAGGAGTCAAAGATCAGCTATCCCAACATATTTTTCATGATTGACAGTTTTGAAGAGGTGAGTTCCTTGAGCTGCAGCAGGGTTTTGTCCCATTCTAGTCTTATGTCCGGAGTGGTTGTTTTCTGGCACCTTTTGAACAAATGTTTTTGGAGGGTTATATTCCAGGGGGTTTTATGGGGCAAGTCCATGATGATTTATTTGATGTTCCTCATTCTTTAATATGTTTGAAATCAGATTTAGAGCTGGATTTTGGCATGTGTTTTTATGATGGGCTGAAGCAAGAGAAGCTGATTGTAAGAGCTGCTTACCCAAACACATGACGTGCAGTGGACACTGCCTGGAGTCCATGGTTTTTGGAAAAGCTGTGATAGAGCCTACATCTCCATTACTTTTTCCCATTTACATTGAACCTACATTGGGCCTGAAGAGAATCGCGGGAATCTCAATGTGTTTGATCTTTACCAGCTGCAGTTTTCCCTGAAGTATTTCGTCTTGCATTTTGCAGGTTTTCAGTGACATGACTGTAGGAGAAGGAGAAATGGTCTGTGTGGAGCTGGTTGCCAGTGACAAAAGCAACACCTTCCAAGGAGTGATTTTTCAGGGGTCCATCCGCTATGAAGCACTCAAGAAGGTCTATGACAACAGGGTAATGTGGTTCTGAAAGACAATGTCTTTTGTAGCAATACTGACCACAGTTTTTCTGTGCTACTGTGAGGTTGTTGGCTTTTTGTCCTGTTAGATCATCTGCATCATGACCTATCCTTTTTAGTTTTGAAAACTGCTCCAAAGTTAGTGCTTTTGGGTGCACTGAGGTTGCAGCTGAGGTTGCTCAGATCAGGTTTTGTTACTCTTGTGTTTGCCAAAAGGAGTGAAACTGATGAAGATGCAAGAGTATGACATCAGAATGGATCTGAATAACAGAATTCTGGGAACCCTTTCATTTTTCTGAAAGCTTGTGGATTTTTCTAGTTACTTCAGTGAAGGCATGTTTTACATGAAGATCTTAAACTCTGATAACTATCTTGTTAAATGTAAAATGTGTTTTTGTTTAGTGTGTTCTCTACTTGTGGATATTTTCAAAAGGCCACTGCAGTTTCACTGCATTGGAAGGAAGCTTTCATTGCTTTTCTATAGAAACATGAAATGACTTCACTTGTAGCTTCAAATTCAGTACTTAGTCAAGATTGTGTGTGAGCCAATAAACTTCACAAAATATTTACTGTGAAGACAGTGCTGAAGGATTAAAAAAAGAAAAGGATGCCAGTCACTACCTACTGTGACTGTAAACTCCTTCATTTCCCTTTGTTCCTACCCTCTTCAATAGAGGGCCTGAATAATTTACCTTCTCCATGTTTTTAAATGTGAGTAGTTTATATTCTTATAGTCGTTTCTCCAAAGAACATGAGTATAAAAATTCTGCTTCATATTGTTTTGTTAGATGGAACAGAATTGTTTGTTTAAACACTTGATTATAGCCAAAGGCAAAACTTGAAATCTGACCTGCTTGTATTTTCACTCTTCTTAAGAGAAGAGAAGCAAGCTCTCTGTACTTCTGAAGGTTACTTGATTTCAGTTGTCTGTATTAATTCTTAGTGCAATATAAATTGTTATCTTATAAACAAACCAGGGCCTTTGATGGGATAAACTGCTGAAAGTTGTGATAAACCACTTAAGCTTATGCGTAAGTCCTCCTTATTTCACTTGTCAAAACCTCGACTGTTTTCATATTGGTCTGTTCCTTTTCCTAGTTCTCAGTTCAGTTCTCAGTTCAGTTGTGTTCACTGGAAATTGAGCCCTTTTCTCTTTTGAGAGGGTTCAAAAGATGTCAGGGTTTTGTGGTGAGCAGTGTGATGCAGGTTAGTTGTGCATGGGAGCTCTGTCTTTTTGCTTTGGGTTTGACAATATGAACACAAATGTCTGAATTGTACTTGCCATACAGTAGTGCCGGAATTGAGCTGTGTGCCTTGCTGGTTTTCTTATGTGTCTGTTACTTTTTGGACTCATACAATTGTCCCTGTGTGGGTTGTGTTGAGTTATGCATGTGCTTTCCTGTGCTTCAGTGTGCCACGTTGTGTGGGTCTGAAAAAAGCTTTTGTTTTATCTCAGCTTGTCATTGGATAACTTTGCTTTTTGGATAGCTGAAGGAGTTGACTCTCCTCTGAGCGTCTGTTTTTGTATCTGTAAAATTGCTTCCCCTTTGGAAATCACTTCAGACTTTGGCTTAAAATGTTTCCTAAGAATCAAGATAATGACCATTATCTGCTATGTTTTGGACTTATACTTAGATAACTGCTTTCAGAGAACATTATGTTTTATATTTGAAGGTGATATTTTATATATTTCTCTCCCATCTTGGTGCATTGTAGGTGAGTGTTGCAGCAAAGATGGCTCAAAAAATGTCTTTTGGCTTCTATAAATATAACAACATGGAGTTTGTCCGAATGAAAGGGCCACAAGGGAAAGGACATGCGGAAATGGCAGTGAGTAGAGTTTCTACTGGTGACACTTCACCATATGGTACAGAAGAAGACTCAAATCCAGATTCCCCAGTGCATGAGAGAGTAAGTAGTAGACAGAAATACTGACTTAAGGTTGAGCGTGGATATGTTTTGTTTAAAGCCAGTGGATGAACTGAAGCTGGAATTCACCCACATCATGGTTCTGAACTTAATTTTGCTTGTATAGATTTCAGATCTATTCAGTATATGCAGATGGATTTTTGTTGCAGTTTCCCTTGAGCAAATAATGAGTACAGAGATGAGTGCATGACTCATACTTATGGAGGAGTGTTTTGTTGAAACAACAGTGATGTTGATGCCAAGGAAAATTATGGTTCTGCCTATTTTTATGAAAATTAATAGATTCCATTTCTGTACAAGATGGGGTTTACCTAGAAACATGGAATTTGTATGTGTTGTAGGTTGCTGACTAAACTTCACAGGAGATTTTGAGGAGTGAATGCCAGCAGTGCAAAGCCTGTATAATATTAAAGCAAAGACTGTGGATCAAGATGTACAACCATATTTATACATATGCTTAATTTTAATACAAGTGCAGTAAAATACCAATAGAGTCTGTCCAAAGATCCTGATTTGGCCCTTTTTCAGTCTTGAGCATTGATTTCAGTTAAAGCATTTTACCTAGTTAATGGGAATTAGGCAGTGTGTCTTTAAAATATCTATACAGATGTGTCCTGACCTAGGCAGAGTGATTACTGATGGATTCCAGCCTGGTTTCCTGTGTAACATCAGTAACCCGTGGAGTTAAAAGGCCAGCAGATCTGCTTCCAGTGGTGACCATGGAAGTCATGGGATTTCTCTTTCTGGCTTCCTAAAAGGCGAAATGAGCTGTCAGCACAGAGCTCATTAACTCTGCGCAAGCTCTGTGCTGTAGAGGTACAGCCTGAAGAAACCAGGCCTGGAGGGACTTCCTGATCTTTTGGCTCCAAGACTTCCAGTGCCTCTGTTTGATAATGTATTATCATTGCTCTTTGCTAATGGCTTTAATGGTAATTTGTCTGTGTCTGGTTTTCCCTGCAGGTGTGATATGAAATGGCTACAGAATTAAAAATAAATTGAGACAAGCAGAGATTAGAGATCAAGTGCCCTTAAGAGAGGATCAGTTGGGTGGTAGAATGCTTCTGATTTTTTTATGTTAATGACAGAGGGATGACATAGCGAGTTTCTGCAGTGCAGCATCAGCTTGGCTTGGCTGTCATCCTTACACATCACCTCCTTCCTTATTTGTAAGGACAGATATGAGCAGTGATCTCATCTCAGGAAGCATGATGGGATTGTTAAATTAATGGTGTGAAAAAGTAAGAATGAGATAAAAGTTGATCACCTCTGTTAGCAGAGTAGTTATCCATATTTTTTTTAATTTGAAAGGAAACGGTTAAAATATTACTAGCAAAACCAGTACACAATTACTGCAATTGAAATTCTTTCTGGAGTAGGTGTGGCTGACTATAATTGAGGTTTACCCAACAGCAACTGCTGCTCTGAAGGAACAGTGTCTCTGTAGTTCTGTGCCTAACCTGCATTTCACCATGGACAATTATATCCCTGTATTTGTCATCACTTGCTGTAACCAAATCATCACTGGCCTTTCAACTTGTTTTTCTCCATCCTATACAGAAATAATATACATAGAGTTGCTCATTGACTTGTCTTTTGCATCAGCATCTTGGGTTATTAATTGTCTTGTGACCCTGCTTCACAGGCACAGTGACCTTTTACAGTGATCTCATGTGGCATCTGTTTAACCAGGCAAACAACTACCTCGTCTTTACCAAAGAAATGAAGATGCACAATTTTGTGTCCAGTACAGTACATTCTTAGCCTATTAAGTCTTCTGAATTTCAACATATAAAAATAACACTAACATTCTTGGTGCCTAAATAAATTATTAATCTGCATTTTTATTCCTTTGTAACTATAAATCCCTTTGAAAAGTGATCACATGATGGCTCTGGAGTTCTTTTTATTATTTACATAACAGTTGAGGGTGCTGATGCATCAAAATACTTTCATCTTGATGAGTGTCTTGAAGTTGAGATGACTGTGCAGTTGACACAGTCAGTTTATCAGACCACTCTGATAAAACTTGCAGCTGGGCACCAGTTGTGATTCTAATTTTTACATGTGATTACCTTGTGGTGCATATTTGAAACTGTTTATTTCCTATTGGAAGCATAGAACTTCTTAAACAAAACTTATCCTAGCATTTCCTTTATTTTTCCTTTCAGGTCACTTCTTTCAGCACACCACCAACCCCAGAACGCAACAATCGCCCATCCTTTTTCTCCCCATCCCTTAAGAGAAAAGTGCCCCGAAATCGAATTGCTGAGATGAAAAAATCCCACTCAGCAAATGACAGTGAGGAGTTCTTCAGAGACGATGATGGTGGAGGTGAGAGAAATAACACCAGCTAAGCAGACTTTCAGAGAGGAGGGGGAACACATCTGTGGAAAGGGATTCCAGTGCTGGATTTTCCAAAAGGTTTACAGTATGAAAAATCTAGCTCCACAGAAACTGCTCTGATGGTGTGTCTCAACCAGTCCATCTCTGGTGCCACTCTGAAACTGGGGTTATTCTTTTCAAAGCATCTCTCTGAAAGCTGGAGACCAGTGTGCCTCCAAGTTTAGTTATAAAAAGGCTAGAGCTTGGGTCAGTTACTATGCAGTGTAGTGAGAAGAACTGCTTTCCCAGATGGAGTCTTCTGTCTTTGATGTATTTCTCCTGGAGGCTGCACAGGATAGAATGGAGTTCTAAGCGTTTATCCAGAAGCCCTCATTGGTGGTGGTAGTGTCTACTCAGCATAGTTTTGCAATATCAGATCCTAGCATACTTAGTCATAATTATGAACATCCTTATTATTTTCCATTTTCTTTTCCAAATATTTATGGGAGTGAACAAATTCCAGGTTTTCCAAATGTTTACATATAATATAACATACATATAATATAATATAATTTTATATTATATTAATATATATTATATATTATAATATATATTAATATAATATAACATACATATAATATAACATACATATAAAATACTGAGAAGTGTGGTTTTGTTTATGGTTATAAATGTTTTGACTTTATTGTTCATGGACCTTATTTAATAGAATAATACTATTTTTAAAAAAAATATATTTTAATAGAGTACACTAGGAAGTTTAATTTATTCAAGAATGACCTTTCTAAAAGGGGAAGTAGCTAGATTCAATCTGATTACAAATTACAGAAATCTGAGTGTCCTACCAATGTTTGCTCAGGAGCTGCAGTAACGAAATTCTTTTTTTTTTTTTCCAGAAGGGAGAAAGCTGACAAAAAGCTGTTTTTTTTTGTAGAAGCAGGGAAATGCTGGTGTATATTGGCCTTGTGGTTGGAGAATAGCTTGGAGAATGGCTTGTCTGAAGGTCAGCAGTGTCCTGGGTCTGGCCAGTGCTGCTGCAGACCTGACCCCAGTGCAGACAGAGCTGTTGTGGACAGGAACAGTCCATCAGGCTTTGCTTGCTTTTGCTGCAGGCAAGCATGACACAGCAGGAGAATTATGCTTATTCCAGCTACCAGAGTCAAGTCCTTCTGACCTGATCACCACGGTGCTCTTGACATAGTGGTAAAGTGTGGAAAGAGGGAATAGACTGTTTGGCCATACACACTTATAGGAAAGGAAGGAAAACAAGATATTTTTTTCTCTATATTGTATGTACATTGCCAGAGTAGCTGCCACTTTTTTCCTCAGGACCTACTTTTAAACAAATGACTCCCAGAGTTTGGATTGCTCTGGTCCAGAATTATCTTCACTTCAGCATCTGCTTTAGCACTGTGACACTGGGCTGAGTTTTACAGAGGAATGGAGAGAAAGCCTAGAAACACTCAACAGATGTAACATATGCATTCCTGTCTGCAGCTATAAAAATCTCCTCTAGTTTAGAGTGGATTCAGTGTCCTTTTGTTTTAAAATACATTTTGGATCTCTAAACTAATTTCAGGAAGAATAAATAACATGGCAGAATAATCCCAGGTTTGGCTTGGGGAATGCATGGAGATTTGCAGTGAACTTCCTTACTAATACTGACTTTTCCTGTGTCTTGTTGGATATTAATCTTCTTCACAGGATAGATTTTTCCTTCTGTTATACGTTTCTGCATGAGTAACTACTTAGCTGTAGGGATGTTATTTTGTATATAAGGGAAGGCTGGGTTAGGATTTTGCTTGTGCAAGTGCTTCATTTTCTCTCCTGGCTGGTCGATTAGTGAATGATGATTTGATGATTTACTACTACTGCCAGCTGTTGATATAACTCATTAGCTTCAATGTAAATGGTGAATTCTGTACTGGGCAAGATCCAACTGATTTAAAAAATAATAGTAGTAGTAGTAAGTGACCTGTTTGTAATTTTTCTCTAGAAAATTAATAGTTGGCTTTCCTTTCTATATATATATTTTTTTTTTATTTTCAGAAGCTTTCATTGAATCTTCCAACAAAATGCAGAAAGTACAATCGTTTTAAACTTGCTGTCTTTTACCCTTACAGATCTACACAATGCAACAAATCTGAGGTCGCGGTCCTTATCTGGAACAGGACGGTCTCTGGTGGGCTCATGGCTGAAGCTGAACAGAACAGATGAAAATTTTCTACTCTATGCACACTTAACTTACATCACTTTGCCATTGCATCGAATTTTAACAGGTGGATTTTAATGTGCATTACCCATAAACAGAGACTCATTTGGTTCCCAGGCAGCCTTCAGTGTTGTGGGATTTTGCTATTAAGATAGAGGAACAAGCCTTTCTCTGAAAGGGAACATGACTTCAAACCTTACTTGCTGACTGTAGCAGCAAATCAATTTGAACAAGTGGAATGGTGTCTAACTGTTCTCTGGCTTTGCGCTAGTTTTGCTTGGTGAGAGTTCAAACAAGCTGGTAGGTTTTGTTTCTGGAGGATTATTAGTGTCTTTAATACTGGAATATAAGGTTCATCCATCTCCTGAGTGCAGGGCAACTCATTGTGAGCCTGCCCACTGACAGCAATAGTTGTAGCAGAGACCTGTGACTAAGAGGGTTATGTAAAGGTAGTTTTGGAATTTGGAATGATCTCCTTTGCCAATTTTGAGTTCTAGATTTGTTATCCACGTGAATTGCTTGGATTGATCAAAGTGCCCACACTAATAGCTATAAATCTCTCAGGTGCCCAATTTCTTTAATTAAACTAAGTAGTGGTTATGTCACACCAGGAACAATCAGTCCCATGTTGTTGTCTAGCTATGCCAGTTACTACATTGATGATGGACAGCTCTGCATTTGTTCAGCTGGGGTACAATATCACAATAAATTACATCTTACAGCAGGCAAGTACTGAAGTATCAAATATGACATCCATGTAACTCTTGTCTGCCTGCAAATATAGGTGGACTAGTTTGAACAGATGCCTGCATCAGCAAGCATGCCAGCCTTTCAGAGGAATAGTTCACACACAGTATGAGGTAGCTCATGGGACTCTGAGATACTTAAGAAAATAGAGAAAGAAGTAGTGGTTAAGGGTTCTCTTCTCTGTCTAAATGCAGTGGCAGTTTCTTTCATATAGCCATTACTAGTGTTACTGTGCACTCTCTCTGTGCCTTCTAAGTGAGGTCCTGAAATGCATTCCCTCTGAAAATACATATTGGTTGTCTCAGGTACAAAGAAAGTTTGGTCCAGGTGCATGATAGTATCTCAGGCAAAGCCGTTGCTAAACTCCGAATTCTATACTGGAATAAAGTTGTCATCCCCTGGAATAAAGTTATGATCGCAGAGCAATTTTTAAAGTCCTGTCTCTAACCTTTGAAGATCTTTTTAATTTACCTATCTAAGAACTTAATCTTTTTTCTTTTCATCCACCAGGTCAGATGACTTCTGAATAGGTTTGTCTGTACTGTGGACTTTTGATCAGTGCCAGCTTTTTCTTGTCTGGGTCTGAAAAGAGAACTCAGTGGTTATTTCCAGATTGTTCCCGAAAAGTAGCTAAGAGGACAGGAATTGGGAAATCTGTTGTTAAACAGATTAATCTACTGCTAACAGAGATAGGAAGATAGCATGGGTGTGTTCTTCATGTCATTAGTTGTACTGTGCTAGTGTAATAGTAATAGCTACAATCTTATCCTCATTTGCAGGCTGCGATCTCAGACTGTGTTGCAAAAGTAGGCTGGCTCCTTCCCTACAGATAAGGAAAACTGTAGCTGATAAGGTGGAAAATCATACTTAGCAAAGAGATGTTTCTACACCATTTGGCCCTTCACTGTATGTAGAAATTGATTTGAGTTTAGAAGAAATTACAAATTCCAGTCAGAATTGATCCTCTATAATTAAGGGAGGATTTTGAACAAAGTTCCAACAAAATACACAATTATTCCTTACAACAATTATGTTGATACCATTACAGCTGGTTAGCTAGAGTTATCAAGCTCACTCTCTCTCGCCACAGGCATTTTGGAGTTCACAGAAGATGCATTGTTCCTGCTGGCATTTAATACTTGCTCAAGTGGGTGGCATAAATGCCTCCATGCTCAGATATTTGCTTTTAGCTTGAATGCACTTTCTGAGACTTAATTTGTTTAACATACAGTTGCAGGAGCCAGTGTATATATTGAGACACAGCGAAAAGAGACATAAAATGTCTGGGCTGTAAGGCAGAATTTTAATCTGCATTTTTTTCACTATCTGCTTTAGCTTGGTGCTTCGGATAGAGCCCATTTCCAGTGCCTTTTTGTAATTAATGCATTTGTGCCAGTGGCAGCTTTCCAGCAGGAGAGAGCATTACACATGGGGCAGGATGCAGTGGGAAAGACGTTCATCTCCTTTGAGTAGTTTAGGCAAGTCTGTACTACAAAATTAAAATGCTAGGGATAGTGATCAAAGTATATTCAAAAATATCTGGAGTTTGTACATATTGATAAGACTTCCTCTGCTCTGAGTTTTCTCTCTCTCCATGCTAAATGACACAGCTCTCAGCCTTTCCTTGCATGTCAGATGGTCCAATCCCTTAATAATCGTTGTGGCCCTTCACTGGATTCACTGTGCTATGTTTCATTCTTTACAAGCATGTCTAGAACCCTCCGAAGCTGTGGATCAGTTTTTACTCAGGTCATGCTCTTTGTGCAGCTATGTGTGACCTGCCGGTTAATTAAGCATGTGCTCCCTTTTCCGACATTCTTTATTCTCTGTGTAGCCTGGAAAAAGACCTAGCAGCCCAGTTTCCAGATACTTCTGCAGACTGCCGTGCCAGCACGCTAGTTTTATTATCCACATTTGGAAAGATGCCCATTATGACAGCTATCTTGCAGGTTCATATTCTGTCACATTTGGACAATATTGGGCTGAGGAGCCAACAAAATGAATGTTCTTATTGCAGCCTTTTGAATGCAGAAATGTAGTCTTCAGGCTATGAAATAGATGAAACTGTTGAGTTGCTTGTGCCCACATCTTCTGAGCCAAAAACCTCTTTAAGGGACTTGGGGATGGTTCCCTTCAGGAAGGAAAAAACCTTTGGCATGTCCTATAATGCTTCTTACACTTGTTTCTCTGGAAGATTGCCGCTGTCTCCATGTCTGACTCATGTTGTTTCATGCCACTATTAATGATACTTAAATCAGCTCTCATTTTTATATGATGTGTTATACTTGCAGTTTACCATCCTTCAACTAGGATGCACCTTGGGAGGGATTAGAATAGCTTTCATTAATAGGCAAAGTCTCATTGCTAGTTGTGATTTAAATTCCTTTAGTGTTGTAACCAGGGGTCTATGCAGCAGTCCAGAAATGAATCTTCAGTTCTTACTTCCTTGTGCAGTGGCTACTTTCAGGAGCCTCCTAAGTTTGCTGTTCCTTTTTGTTTCTTTCCCTTCCCCAGATATCCTGGAAGTGCGGCAGAAACCAATTCTGATGATATAGCAGAGAGCGGGCACAGCCTTGGAGCCTTGTTGCCAAGTGCCTAACCACAGCGGTTTTCTGTGCTAACACTACCATCTAGTGTCAGGAACATAAACCTCCACTGGAAAAAGGGAAGTCAAAGAATACCAGCCGATCAAAAGTGCCTCTTTCTTCCTTCCTCTGCTGTCATACACCATATGCACATTTGCAGTACATCACTTGAGCGTTTCTGACTGGAAGAGGACTTTCAGCAAAATAAAACAAGAAGGGGCTGTGTTTAAACGGAGTCAATGCTTTATGAACAGTTTATTACTGTGTTTACTTTATAACTAAGAAACCAACAATATGTACAGAATGTGATAAACTTTATATTCTTTGAGAGAAACAATTTGAGAATTTAATAATGATGTACTAATGAACGTCGTTCCATAGACTCTCACCCATACTCTCCTTGTTGGATTGATTTAATGCGTCTGTGCATGTTGGGATTGAAGGGATGAGAAAATTTCCTGCTGAGGGAGGAAAAGGAAAATGATACTATAAAGATACATTGCCATTTGGGTATGTGCAGTCGGATAGGTCAGAGCTTAAAAGAGGCTGAAGATGTTCCCGTTTGTTCATGTGTCAGTGTTAGGACAGGAGAACTCTGCTGACAAATTTTCTATCTACCAAAGAACAGCAACATTTTCATCCTCAAGACCTGGCTAAGAAACTGAGCCAGTGAAAAGAAGGCTAAAATGTGCTGCTATAATAAAGCTGAGGTTCATATCCACTACTAATGCTGCTTATCTCTGTTAGTTGATTCAGTTTGAGGCTGAAATGGAAAAATAGGAGGCCACAAATGGACTCCAAAAACTAAAAATCTTACCAATAACCAACATCCTCCTGCATGCACTGGACCGAAGTAGGTAAAGTTGTCCTTTGTGGTAGTGTTCAAGGCCAAGGAGGGCATGAGAGCTGATTAATGTCTGGGCAGCTTTCCCAGATTCATCTTTTCCTGTTGTTTTGCTGTACTGTTACATGCTGAAGCACAACAAGTTTTCTTTCAAGACAAATGTTTTAAATGTAATTCTGCTCCGAAAAGTGACTAAAAATAGCATTAGTGGGAGGTTTGAAATTTGTGTTTCGGGAGGTCTCAAGTAAAAAAAGCTTTATGTTTACAGGTAAAATGCAGCTTTCTCAAAGCAGCAAAAGTTTGCTGTCCTTGACATGTGAAATCTAAATGATAAAATACTGAGACTACTGCAGTTTGATTCACTGCTTCGATGTGAGAGCTAGTCATACTTCACATTATTTACAGCTGCCTAACTGGCATAGCAAAGAGTGGGGTAGCTTGTCACTTACGGCAAGTGACACTGATATACACACAAAGAAATCTATAAAGAGTGAAGGTGTCTTTTTTGTCACTTTTCAGAGTCTGAGCACCTAAACTCTCTAATGCTGGTGCCACACTTACCAATCAGAGCATGTGTTCTGAGCCTGGACCTTTGTCTCCCTCACACACAGCCCTTCCTAAAGTACTTTGTTATTTTTTCAATAGCGTCTGATGACTCAACCTCTCAAGTAGGACTCTCTGCCTTTTTTCCTCAGGCCATGTTCCATGGGAATAGCTCCACTTCAATGTTAAAGGTAGACTAACTTTATCATTCAGCCCAACATGATGAATCCAGTATGGTAGGGAGGTTTTTTTTTGTTTTTGTTTTTTTTTGAGGCTAGGCCTGGAAGCAGTCACCATAGTCCAGAGTGACGGCATTTCTAATGCTGGCAGCATGACTGCATAACAGGGACAGCTGACCAGTAGTTAGTTCACTTCAGATGTTTTGCAACAGCATTACAAAAAAGTTCACGTGGTCATTGCCAGCACAGCCACTTCTCATGTTGCAGACTTTTGAGTCTCGTTCCATGGGAGTGTGTGCTTGTGTGTGTGTGAGGGTGTTCACGCTGTCTAACCTGAGGCATGCAACTTGGGTGCCTAGGCTTCTTACCTAATCCCGGGGAGAGAGAGGGACTCCTAAATGAGCAGCTGAAAAGCTCTCTCTAGGAACTTCAAAGGCAGTCCAGGTGCTTACCTGAGATCCCTGGGTAGTGTGCCTAGTGCCAGACAGCACAAAGATTCTCCCTCCCGATGTCCATGGCAAGAGTTAAACCACTCTTCACCTAGAAGACCAGTCCTACTCTGAAGCTTCTGAAGATGTTTTTTTTTCTGTATTTTCATACTGGGCTGGGCAAAGCAGTGCTGTTTTCCTTCAGTTACTCATCAGGGATGGAAGGGAGAGAGCTAGTATTTGTCGTACTAGTGACAATTGATACCTTTTAGTCAAACAGGAATAACAGACATGGAAAGGAAGCGGATCCAGATTGGAACCTGAGTTGTGGGTGCCTGAGTACTGCCTAGTTGACAGTAATTTTTAATGCTTTTTTGATATCGTTATATTAATTTTAGGTAGCTTTATTTCATGTGTTCTGAAAGACTTGAGCAGATCTTACATAAGATTGTAGAGGAAATGGCAAATAAAGAAAGACTCTAAAGTAGTACAGTAGTAGAAAGGCAATGTTACAGAAAGGACAGCACAGATCCCTTGTCTATTATACGAGAAATATTGTCTGCTTTGTTATATGTACACAGATGTGTTCTGATGTCTGGTTTTTGACGGGCTGAATTTAAAAGTCCTATAAAAAAAGCTAATTGGTTTATTTTATCCTGCTAGAAGGTATGCTATGTCTGTATTGAAGACTCAACTTTTTTAGTAGAAAAGGGCTACAGGTATGCCCAGATGGACATCCATGGGAAATTGAGATGAAAAAGTCTACTGAATGTCAATAGTGCTTTTTGGAAACAAGTTAGATGTACCAGATTCTCAGCTATTCCCTCTCTAAACAACTGATGTGCAGTTCTTATGTGTCGCACCTGTTTCCTTAGTTTTTTATCAAGTAGGAAGGAGAAAATGCTTATTTTGTTTTGCTTTTAAATAAACCCTTATAATTTATTGTCCTCATACAGACAGATTGACAGAGAAGGTGATCCAAGTTTTGCCTGGGTCAAGGTGGCACGGCTGGTTCCTTAGCTTGCTATTGCACTATACCAAAAAAAGAAAAGGGAATGTTAGATAGAAACCTCTCACCCTTTTAATTTGGAGGGGTTTTTAATTCTATAGCTCTGAAGCAGTAAACCAGTAGATTTGAGCCTCTATTGACCATTTACATTGCTGAGGAATGAACTGGAATGTTCTGCGTACCTAAAGAGTGCAGGAAAGTGCAGCTGTCCACATCCTGACTGTTGGAGTGCAGCAGTTTTCATTAGTTATGTTGACATTGATGTTTTACAACAGCTCTGTATGAGAAAGCAGCACAGTTAACAGATTTGGGAAGCTTTGCAGAACCTTTGTATTTATTTACAGAATCCCACCATACCTCATTCCTGAGTTAACTTCTTCCCTCGTTCTACCCATTCGCTCCCCCTGGAGACCTGGGGCTTATCACTTCAACTCTTCACCGATTATATATGTTGACAGATGTCAAATGCAAGACTAAATTTTTTTCACCCTACACAGGTTTTTCTCTGTTATCAATTTAGCAAGTAGAAAGCCTTCGTTTTTTAAAGAAAGGTCTTAAATCACTTATTTTGTATTAGCATATTATTGCTTTGCCTTAGAGACCACAGTGTATGTGAAATCATGTTCTTATTGCCAAGCAGTGCAGGACAGGTTCCAAGTCTGCTTTTAAAATAAGCCATTTTTAGAAATGTAACAAATCTTTCAGCTGTTTCGGCTAATGCAGGCAGCTGAAAATCCCAGTTTGTGTGGGTTCATGTTCCTTCTCTTTTTGTTCTCCCAGTCTTCATTGTTTACAAGGCTTGAACATGTTGGGGATGTGGATCACCTGGTTTTCCGTTTCTCGGCACAGTCAGTGTGGTTGGTTTCCTAAAAAGAGAGTTGTTTACAAGGATGAGTTTTCACAGTAAAATGGTTTGCCCAGAGTATGTTTTTTTACCATGTTTTGATTTAAACAGTCAGGTCCTTGGCTCTGCAAACAGATTTTTCTGGCAGATCCTTGTGCACAGAATCCCATTCTAGTCACAGAGGTTCTCTATGGACATGGAGACCACATAGTCTACACTCTTAGACTGTTGAACTGCTTCTTGCCAATCATGTTTTTTTCACTTTCCAGATGATTACTTCTCCTGTATTTTGCAGTCTAAAGATTCCCCGTATTAAAGATAGATATAAGACACAGTCTTCAAAAGTGCCTAAGTCCTGTTGTTATCCAATGGGGTTTAAGAACAACTTTTTTTATTTAGGAAGTTAGTACTTTTAAATTCTGTGTGGTGAGTAGCAGTGTCAAGAAATGACAAGTTTATAGTTCTTGGAAGAACCGGACATCTCCTACAGACTTGCCCTTCATGTTAGGTTCTCATGGTCTCCAAAGGTTATGGCTGAAAGCTCTGGAAATTGGATTTCTTCTGGTCATAGCAGTCAGTTATCTGCCAATGCCGTATCTTGTTTTTTGAGGTATGACTGAAAGTGCACGGTGTTGATATATAGAAATTCTGTGTCAAAAATAGGTGCAGCAGAATCCAGTAAAAGGCATTGTTAAATAAGTAGCTTTTACACCAAACCTTAAATGAAACAGTATTTTACACCAGAATGTAGCTGTTTGGATCTTTGGTCAAGATAAT
The DNA here is from genome assembly GCF_964034855.1 of Anser brachyrhynchus. Lineage (NCBI taxonomy): Eukaryota > Metazoa > Chordata > Aves > Anseriformes > Anatidae > Anser > Anser brachyrhynchus. The sequence continues at coordinate 73,476,946 of NC_137694.1, forward strand.
ACAAGACTGCAAGCAGGTTACAATGTTGAATGTTCTCTGTGTAAATATATAAATACTCTCAACCTAATTTTATCAAACTAACACTTGTTGCATGGTTTGTTTTTTTGCCTCATTGATGATCAGTGTTGATAAAACGATGATGGGTTGGAAATGATGCTGGCACTGTACTGAGCCCTTTGAACAAAGAGCAAGGAGAACCTTGGTGCACCAAAAACGGTGTTGATTTTGCATATGGCAGCAGTGAAGAAAGTGTTGGACCCTGCAGCCAATAAACGGACCTCTTAAACGACCATGAATTTTGTTAGTAGTTTTTACTCTCTACTGTGCCTGGTGGGATTTGAATTTGAATGTATTCTTTACTGGTGGCAAGCATGAACAGTGGAATAACACTCTGTGGTACTCCTCATAATAAGCATTGCCAAATAGACACTCATGAGAAAAAGTAGTCTGTTTACTCTTCTTTTTTTTTTTTCCACTTCGGGCAAAACCTAACTTTCTGACTGCTTGCTGAATCTTTCAATGAACAGCCTCTGGCAACTTCACATTGTATAACAAGGGAAGAAGGTAAAAGTCAGTGTACTTCTGAATTTGTTTTAAAAGGCTTTTTGATTTTTCCATTAGATGCTGGCATTTAACAAAAAAAAGTCCTAAACAGGTGTGTTTTCTTTGAAATGAAGTTATATAGCCATTAGTATTTAGGTTTGTGTAGAGTGGAATATTGAGAGACAGTTGGCTGTAATGATTTCTTCATGTTAAATTCAGGAAAAAACTTCAATGTGGATTTGTATAGTATCACTAAAATTTGATTACTCTTTAGCACTTAAATGTTTATGCTACCATAAGTTGTACTTACCAACATTGAATCGGTTTTGGTTTAAAGACTTGCAAGGCACTACATCTTCCCTCTCCACTTGATTTGTGTGACTGACATTTCACAGTAGACTTCTTCAGGGGATTTTTCTATATGAAAATATATAAAAAGAAATACTCACCAAACACACCAGTTATAAGTTGGACCTGGTGATGATTCCATTTCAAAGAAACACAGACCAGGACTGTTTCATAAACTGTGCGGTGTAACATCTAAGATATGCATGCTAGCTTGGTAATCAGTGATAGGTGAGGCAAAATTTAAAAGTAGAGGTTAGGAAGAAAGAGAACAGGGCATTTAGGTTCTTCACTGTAGATGTTTGAGTAGACTGTTGGCAGTGTTATTGTGTGTGTGTATATGCAAGTGGAATCTTAACTGGTTAGAAAATGCTAAAACACATCTTGAAAACTAACAATGACTTTCCTTGAATGCTCTACACTGAAAGCTTTTGAAGGCAGCCAGACTGGAGAATGCATTAGGTGAAACAGTACAAAAGACTAAGACAGCAGAAGCTTACAAATCATGGTAAGAAAGCTCACCTGTTTGTTTTAGTAGGTCTTTCAACATCAGTTAGTGGAAGGAAAAGGTGTGCCTTGTTTGTTTGTTTGCTTTTAATCAAAATGCAGGTAGGACAGAAGACTGATGCATGCATCTTTGAAAAGCGTTCATGACTTTCATTAATAACTTTCCTAAATGCTGAAAGAAAAAGATTGGTTTAACAATGTGGCAGTATATCTTGTTCAGCAGAGTCCCTGCTCTGGAGAGGCAAATTAACTTTCTTCCTTTCATCCTGATGTTGTTTCTGTTGTCTGCCCTCATCTGGAGCAATGCTCTCAAGAAATACCGAAATATTGCTTGGCATGCAAGTTTATCATCAAGGGCTGATGTCCTGTAATATCCAAAGATAAGTACAAAGTAAAATCACACATGGAAGACTGAAGAAAAATATGGATCTTTGCTAACAAATGGTTACCGTGCTTACTTACTCCTGTCAGAAATGTTCCTGAAACTTGTAATAAAAAGTTTGTAGAAAGCAAAGGAGTAACATTTTCAAAAAGACCAAGTTACCCTGTGCAAATCAGGGTAGAGCTTCTACTTTAAAAAGAGCTTTTTCTTGAAGTGTTAATTCCAGCTGCCTTAATGTTTTCCCTGTCATCAGTTTATGCCAACATTCAGTTGGTTCTGGTGATTCATAACTTAGTATTTCACAATATGCAATTGCTTGATCCATTTTCTTCCCCTTCCATCTCCGCACAGCATAAAAGGATGTTTCTGTCTGTGGCTCTGCTTCTTCTGCTGGAGCAATATTGCTGGGGAAGTCCAGTGCAAGCAGTTCTACTGGTCTCCAAATTCTTCCAAATCTCATACGCACACTTTAATTCAGATGCAACCAATGTGTTCATCAAAACCTTATGTCACTTAGAAATAGACTGACTGCCTTATGCCTGCTCTACATCTAGAGGCATTCCTTTGCTCTTGAAGGAAAAGGTTGGCAGAGCCCACTTCCATCCCTGCTTTTCCCTGCAAGTGTCAAATTAGATAATGCTTGGAAAATGGTTGAGTGACAGATGTTGTGTCAAGGAGCAAGAAGAGTTATTGTGCAAGCCTCGTTTCCAGCAAGAGGAATTCTGAATCACATGCTTCCTGGTAAGTACTCCCATAGTTAACCTGCCTCGTAGATAAGGTCATCATAGGTGATAATTCACAGTGATCATTTCTGACTTTGTTTTAAAGGTAAGGAAACACTGATTTCATAAACTGTCAATATTGTTGAATTTGGTATATGACCTATGGTTTTCTCTTCAGTGTTAGGAATTTGCTTTTCATAATGGAGAAACTCCCTGCAAGTTTTTCCTGGGACTGCAGTCAACAGAATTACCATCTGCAGGTAAGAAGAATGTATCAAGTGCCCACCAATTAGGGTGGGGCTCCAAAGCTAGCATTGGCGGTAACTGAGACAGAATTTTGTATTGTATTATGTCATTTATGATAGAAGATAGCAAACCAAAGTTAGAAACTTCTACACAGAAGTAACTGCCTGAGCAGACAAATTCTAATCATGTCTTTGAAGCCTATGCAGATTTCCAGAGATGATCAAATTACTCTGCTACCTCTCAGTAAAGGTTGTTATGTTCCTAACAGTAATACTCACAAAACTGGTGATGATGAATACTTACTTGGATTATAATGCTTACTAATAACATTCAGGATGTTTGGGTGCAAATAAGAAGAATTTCTAAATGAGTATATCTTTAAAGAATGACCAGTGTGCTACCCTAACAGAAGGCTGCCAGAACTTGGAAAAGTGTATCAATGACTACGTCAAGCAGTCTAATTTTCTTATAGCTCTTTACTCATCTTGTGTCGCACCACCATCCTTTCTGTGGATTCTTAAGTGCCACTCCTGTGTTTCGTGCAGCTCCGTACCATAACTTGTGGAGTAGTGCAGAGGTTTGTAACCCAGTCAGCAGCTACTGAATATTCAAGGAAGTTTGTTGCTTTTCTGTGCCTGAGCTTTACTTGTCTGTCTGCGTTATGACCATTCTGTGAAGTAAGCGTTTTACCAAAGCAAGCAGTTTACTAAATTTTGAGTCTGAACTCATACACAGCTTCAAACCTTGTGTCATCTGGAAGGCTACATTATGCAAAACTACTTGGCTGGCTGTTGCTTTTCACTTGGCCTTCAACTCTATCTTTAGCACTAGATCATTTAGAGCCAGTCATCTGGTGATGCATTGTTTGGATTGTGGTAGTTTTCTACTCATCTTCACTCGTTTTTATAGCCTAGGTCATGTACATATCATTTAGCTTATACTTAATGTGCTTTTTGGATGAATCGGACTTCTATATGTCTCAGTTGCTGCAACTAGTCTGCGAAGAGTGGCATTTTCCTGCTGGAGTAGGAAAGAGACTGATTTTGATTAATACGTGCTGTTCCTGAAGTGCTGCATTTGTAGTCTGGACATTCAGGAGTTACTGTCTTCTGGAAGATTATTTTTGCTTTTTTTGTTTTGCAAGTGGTAAAATCCTTGGTTTGATTAGAGTTTCTGCAGTCACAAATTTTTTAAAAGATGCGAGGATACTGTCATCTTTCAACTTCTATTTCTTACATTTGTGAATATTGTGTGTTAATACTACATTTACTATTTGTATTTTCATGCAACTGTTTTCTTCTAACATTACACACTTTCAACTGGAAAGGAAACAGTAGTAGAAACCTAATAATTATTTTTTTATATAATTTTTTGAGCAGATACTATATAACTTCTTTCTTATCACTAAATTATCTAAATGTTTGTGGGTTTGTTTTGTTTTGTTTTTCCCATTGTGGCATGTTGCAATATTTCTGATTATATTTGGTGTCATATAATCTTGATTTGAGTTCTCAGCAACATCTGGGGTGGGAGGATCAGCAAAAAAATAGGAAATTGTGTTTTATGAATTTGTTAAAAAACTGGCATCAGATAGTTTGGAAAAATTAGCATGAAATTCTGTGCTGGTTTAGGAAAATCATGCCACAGTATTAGTTCTAAAGATGTGTCACTTATACTTCGTTATTTGCAATAAAAGCTAGTAAGCGCCTCATCTTTGCTCTTGAGAACTGATGTTACCTTTCTTTATGGTTGCCCAAATCTAGGGAGAATCTGTAAGCAGTGCTGTCTTCCTTTTTTAAGCAGCGTAGTAAGGTACGTCCAAGATGTGGACATAGCACGATAGTGGCTAACATGAGGAAGTACGGTTGGACGGCAGCCATTCTCTCGTGGTCTCAGCAAGTCAGAGTGCATTGGAAAGCTGATCATCCACTCTTGACTTTTCTTGACACATCTGTTGATTTTATTTATTTTTGCTATTTAGCATACTGTTACAAAACAAGAGAAGAATCACCTTATGGCCTAGCTTTTGGGTAGTGCTTTTAGGCTAGATCTAAAAACCTCGTGTTCTCGATACTTTGTCGGGCAAACATAGGCAAACTACTTTTGATCTTGAGTCTTTTAATGTTCAAGTTGCAGGGATTTTTAGCTGTCAGCCCCCACAGTAATTCTCTTAATGTTCAAGAACCAGTTTTTCTCTGTCTAGTAAAAGGTCGCCCTAGCTCTCCCCTTTGAGCTGATTCAGCTCAGTCTCCTTGCAACACGAAAGCGTTTTGCTGAACTGGCTCTTACTGATGTGCCAGCAGCAGTAAGGCCATGTGCAGGATTTCCAAGGCTGGAGTTCACCTGCAAACAACTGAATGTAAAATTCATTTTATTCATATAGTGTTTAAAGTCATAGTGAAAGGGATACACAAAAGACACTTCTCCCATTCGTTTATTCACATTTTCCATGGATTTTTGTACACTTCCTCAATGTGTTAGAACTAATGAAAACATTGTTACAGGACAAGTTATGTGAAAATTAAATATCCACTGAAAAATTCAAAGCAGTTTGAAATCTATTAAACTCTAACAGATCATCACATTCAACATTTTCATTGAATTTATACTAGCTCATGCCACTTTAAATTGTTTAATGTCAGTTATTTCTTGCACACAGGCACCAGTTACAAAGTCTTAGCAAATGCAAATAAGGCATCAGAAAGAAAGTCTTTAAGGACATTTTAAGTGTTACGGTGCTGCAAAGGGAGCTGAACGGGAGTTGTTACTAAAGCCTACCTCTTAATTGTTTTATGTTCCACAACATATGGAACTATAAATTTCACTTGAACTTTCATGTCCATCAGCCAGAAGAGATTATTGGAAGACACTCACTGTTGTGTTCCCAAATAGACCATTTAAGCACATTACAAAAAAAGAAAAAAAACTACATATAGCAATGTGGTATTTTAAAATAAAATTCACACCAACTGTAATAATCTCCCTTAGTGATGACTCTGAAAATTAAAAGAAACTGAAATCTTGATTTTCTTTTTTTGGGGAGTAGAAAAATGGGAGGGAAAAGATTTCTAAGCTGCTGAAACTTCACAATCGCAGCAAAAGGAAGAATGCATGTTATCCATTAGACGCTCCAACACCTATGTACAGTTTTAGCAGTCAAGGCATTAACTCAAATTAGGGAGGACCCTTACATCTTTAACATCAGGCATCTGATTTCCAGCTGTTAAGTATAATATGTGCCAACCAGGAATGCTTCATTGAGTTGAAATCCTGATCAAAATTCCTTCCCTGTATAGCATATGCCACTTTGTTATGAAGGCATTAATTGATTTCTGTGCTAATAACTTGCTTTTAACTCATTTTAGGCCTTTTTTTTCCCTATGAAATAATCCCTGGCTTTTTGCAACAACAATGTATTTCAATATTTAACTAGAAACTAAAGCATCAAAGATTTTTTTTTAAACAGTCCTAGAGAAGGATTGTGCTTTATACCTGACCAAGTGCACCTTGACTTCCTTCTCTTGCTTCATAGTCCAGATAATTGCAGAGTCACTATGAATGGTGTTGATTCAATCTCTAATTTGCAGTAAAACTCCTTCCTACTCTTAGTGGGACCTTTCCCATGTAAAAGTTTTAAACCCATATGTTTATACGTATATTTGACATTCTCATTAACACAGGATTCCTATTACTTTCCCTTAGGCTTTACTGATAAATATGTAAATTGCTAAAGAATCCGGATTTCTCATCTCAATTAGTCTTTCCCACAGCTAATAGAAAATAGTACTTGCTGACATGGATATTGTTTTCCAACACGTTTATTATTCTATTTATCTTTCTTTAATATTCTGTGCTCATGCTCAGAATGGCCACCCTTGAATACGATAAAGATGCACTTGCCAGTTTTAGAACCAGGCCAAAGATGTGCGTGCAAAACACCAAGTCTGCCTCAATTTGGAGGCAAGTCATTAAGTACACATAGAAAGTTCAGTTTGTCTCTAAGTGGTTTAAGTTAATTGGTCCACACTTCAATAGATATATATTAAATCTATATAGCCATCGGATTTAGGAAGTAAACAAACACAAAACTAAGGCCCCTGAAACACTCTGTACTGAATTGTTCTTAAAGTGAGATGTATAAAAAAAAATCTGCTTACCCCATCCAGCAATCTAATCTAAAGACACCTCTTCATGGAAACGTGTTTAAAACACTACAGTCAAAAGACAAATGCACTATTAACTGAGCCCTTGGACATTAAACCTGAGCCTATAATAAACTTTCAGGCAATATTCTGTTTTTCATTCATACACAATTAACATGCAAGATCTCAGCTTTTTGGCCTCCAATTAAGGTATCAGAAAGACAAAAAAAAAAAAAGTAGCCTCACTTACTTTCAGTGGTTAAACACTAAGCCAGATGAAAAAAAAAAAAGGCACCAATTTCAAATAATACTTCAAACGGTATCTCAACTCCTTTTGCACTTGAATATTGAAAATGCAATTCCTGTGACCTCAGCATAGCTGAAAGGAGAACGAAGGCCTTTGTTTTTGAACTTTGGTCTAGCAGGCTATAGGTCTACTTTAGTTAGGGGGGGGGGAGGGGCAACGCCTTAACCTGAAGCATGCAGTAAATCAGGAATTAAGGCTGCCATTTGTTCTCCCATGGAGAGCAGCAGAAAGCAGGTAAGATGTGCTGCATCTCATCAAGAGGTACTACTGTTTTTTCCCCACCATTAGGCATTGCAGAGTCCCCTGTGAGAATTGCATCATGCTGCTGCTTTCACCTGTGTTCCCCATGCCCCATTAGCCAGAGGCAGGTTGGCATGTTTCTTTCATCTCCCCAAAGCTGGTGAGTGAGACAAATACAAGGGTAGTTCAAGATAAACATTAGCCTCTAGCTCTTCGATAGTTTCTAGAGCTGGAAATGAAGCAGAAAAAATATTTAATAGGGAAGGAGTTTCCAGCCAACTAAGACAAGGTTTGAAAAATAAAAGGATTTAGAAAAAAAACCCACCAAGGTCTGATAAAGCTGAGATGGAAACTCAGAACACTGTTCTGATCTGTGAATTATTGCCACATGGTTTAACTCTGCTGAACACAGTTACAGATTAAACTAGTGCTCCCTATTTGTGACAGAAAGCTTGTCCTAGAGCTGCAAACTACTGCTCTATGTTAGGTACTACAGTAACACATCGTATTTTTAGCACAGGGGAAGGGTAATTACTTAAACATACTTACGCACATGGTCTTGGTAGCAGCCCAAGACAAGATAAGGTTTTGTAAAAATCCTGAATTTTGTCTGTGAAAAGCTATCTTCAGTAAAGTACGAGTAAGTAGCACAACACGTATACTTACAGCTCTGCCTCTGCTGTGTTTCAGTTTTAGCCCGAGGGATTAGGGAAGAATTCCTCTGAGTGACCATAATGGAAGCAGAAGCCTTTGCCTCTGATTTGTCAGATAAACGCCATCTGTGGTTGTGGTCCAAGATAAACAGTCCTCCAGTTGTCTGCTTATAATATTGCACAGCGTTAGCTTGTTGCTACAGTAAGAACAGAACTGACAGTTCTTCTCTAAGAAACATTACTGTCAACAAGACTATGCAAGCAAACTTTGTTTTAAATAGCTGGAGATGCAGTCTCCCAGTCCCCAAAAATCACACAAGTCTGTAAGAGTTAAAACAGTACAATATACATCATCATTATTGTTTGAGTACATTGTCATCATTGACAGTTTAAAAATTAGTCTCAACAGAATATGTTAAAGTTAAAAATCAGAGTACAGAAACAGTTTAAACAGTTACATTTGAACATCCTCTCAGAACAGGAGGGTTTTGCATTGCACCGCAGTCTGTGAAGAATCTCTGGTACCATAATTTTCTACTCTGATTTCAGTCCATTCAGTCAAGTTTGCCAGTGTTAAAAACATGCTTTAATTTAAATCGATGTGGTTTATCCAGAAGAGGTCCTGTATTTAGATGTTGAAAGAAGGGAGCACAGTCCAACACTTGTGTTCTATTAAAGCTTTTATTAGCTACTTTAGATTTTCCTCACAGATTTTTCCATAGTTTCTATAACAGTTCTTAACATCAGAGTAAGATTTAAGTGTTCAACTGAAGTTATGGACAAAAAAAAAACAGAGCAGCAGCAGTTTGGCAATAATTTCTGAAATCACTGACTGCAATATACTTAAGCCTCCTTCTTCTCCAGTAAGATTTTGTGCAACTCATCTGCGTCCTCACTTGTTTTCACCCTTATTAACATAGTGACAGGAACAGCTGGATTGTTCTCATCAACTGGTGGATTAGGAACACAAACTATAAGAACATTGTTTTTTCCGGTTCTTGTACATGGCATCTTGGGTGGAATTAGAACATTCAACAGTATGTTTCCTGCATATGACAGAAGAAAAAATTAAAGTTAGAAAATTTCCATCTTTTACTGTAGTATGGATGTTAGTGTACTTACTAAATAGGGATTTAAGTTTGTTTTGAAGGAAGGCAGTTGACAAGTGCCATATAAACTTGTCTTATTCTTCTCTAAACATCTGTGCATAGCCACTGTTCCTGATTTATCTCCTCAGTAGGAATGAGGAATCTCTATACTATATCCTCCCCTTTTTTAAAGGGAGGAATCTGAACAATATCAAATGATAGTAGTAGGGACACGCAAGGAAAAGGAAATGAAACAAAAGGAGAATCAGCAAATAAGGAATTAAGTCACAGTACTTAGTTTATGCTTACACAAGTTATTCATTCTTAAGCACAGATCATAAGCAGAAGCAAAAAGTTAGCTTTAACACACGTACAGACATAATTTAAAAAACAAAATAAAATCGACAAACTATTGTAGAATAAGTACTTTGTATCCTCGAATCATACACAACTGATGTTGATACCACCAAGTTACTAATAACGGCTTTATGTCAACTTGTTAAATTCTGTCATGAGTATGAGATACTCAGTATTAGTGGTGTATTAGAACAACTGCAAACAAACTCTAAATCTGCTTCAACAGAAGATGCACCCATTTTGTAAACCTGGTAAATAGTTCAGAACACGGTAGTGGTATTTAGGGTAAAGTCAGTCTTCGCCTTCCTTTCCAGTTCAGTTTTTCAAACACAGTGAGATTTTAGGAAAGGATTACAGCACTGTGTAAAGATAGCAAAAAAGGGAAGTGTGCATCACTATGACTGTAGCAGCTTGTACAAACCAATGCTTGAAAACACTAAACTAAAATGTCTTAAAAGGGTATGAGCTGAAAAGGGATTTCCTGATACATCACCTCAGATGAAAGTAGAGGGAATTAAATCAACATAATGAAAATTAGCATCAGCTGAGTAAAAACTAAGACTTCTGTTATAGGGCACGCAAGTTGGAAAAAGCAAGTTTTCACCTGCTCTACTCATTCAGACCCCTAAAGAAATGCTGAGAGCAATGACAACTCTGCCATACATCTGCCTTCAGTTTTATGGCTAAGAACTGCCTTGATGGAGCCTTGTTTCCATCAAAACAAGTAAATGATGTAGAAGTGACTGACACAGGAATCCCAATCTCACCAGACATTTGAAAGTTTCACCTAATGGGTCTGCAGAAGGTTTTTATAGACTTACCAGAACACTTTATAAAGTGAAACTGAGATGAGATTTACCAGTGACCTATAGGTACACCATGGCTTAAGTTCTCACATCTTTTATATGTGTAATTTATTCTGTTTTATTGAAGTTGTGAAGTACTTGTGAACTCCATATTCACATTTGCTGAAGCAAGGTACTAAGAGGTAGTAAAGTTTCTCAACAATTAATATCAAAACATGTGACAATTTGCCTGCATCTCAGCAGGAAATATGTTGATCTTCATTCTTCACACCTCTGATGCATTTATACATGATTGTGGCATCTTCAAGCTGAGCTTTGGAGCCATTAAACAAGCCAGGAATAGAGAACAGCTACTAAAACATAAAGGGGAAAAAAGTATCCAAACATAAACCATAACCTATTGCTTCCTTGCACTGCTTAAGGTGTGTTATTTCAGAACACCTGTTAAAGGCATACAATTGCTTGAAATTATTCAGAAGAAAAAGTTTTTCATTAACCTTGTCAGTTATGCTGTGTAACAAAATCTAATGTTTTGCAGGGAATTTTACATTGAGACTTGTTACTAGATCGAATTTACTTACCTAAATTGGTATCTGCTCGGACTAGGAGCTGAGTTTTCTCATTTCCTGCTGGTTTCAAGTGTAATGTTCCTACACCTTTTTCTTTAAACTCATTATCCTTTTTGTAGAACAGTTTGCATCTGTGCACAAAAAAAAGCAAACCTAGTTTGCGCAGATATGCAGAGATAAAATACAAATATATCCAAATATATACATACGTAGATATATGCATGCATCTGACTCCCAGTAAGCTGTTTAATAATAATCAGTTAACATGCTGTGAGTAGCATAAATATTTATTCTTCCTGATCTTGACTGTTTCATTTTCTAACAGATGCACTAGAACAGTTCATTTGGAAGGGACTTCCAAAGATTCAATCCAACTGCCTGACCTCTTCAGAGCTAACCAAAAGTTAAAGCCTATTATATTACTAAGGGCATTATCCCAATGTCTCGAGCACTGACAGGCCTGGGGCACCAACCACCTCTCTAGGAAGCCTTTTCCAGTGTCTGACCATACTTGCAGTAAAGATTTTTCCTAATTTCCAGTCTGAACCTGCCCTAGTTCAGCTGTATGACATTGCCTCCCATCCTGTCAGCAGCAATCAGCTCCACTTCCCCTCCTCAGGGAGCTGCAGAGAGCAGTGAGGTCACCTCTCATCTCCTTTTCGCCAGACTGGGCAACTCAAGTGTCCTAAGCCTCTCATAGGACCTGCCTGCCAGCCCTTGTACCAGCTTTGTTGACATCCCCTGGACACTTTCAAGGACCTTAACATCCTTTTTATATTGTGAAGCCCTGAACTGCACACAATATTCAAGATGAGGCCACACCAACAATATATATAGTGGGGGAATCACCTTTTGATCAGCTGACTATGCTGTGTTTAATGCACCCCAAGATGTGGTACAATGGTACTTAACAGTTCAGAAAAAGGAAGGTCAATCTTTCTTTCAGTACTGAAATGACAAATGTTACTTTCAGGGGAAAAAAAGACAACATATAGCAACTTGTACTCAGGATCTATAAGGAATAATTAAGGAGTAGCAGCTGTAATTACTGTAAGGCACTATTTTAAAACAGCGATTGCAAAACACTACATACTGTATCATTCTGGACTTATAATAGGACTTTTACATAAGATTTGACAACACTGGAGCTTGTCTTAAAACAACAAACCTAATACCATTCTTAATAAATTGGCTTGCAACTTCTCTTAGATAAAGTAAAATACTTTTGTACATGAAAACTCTCTGCCAAGTGTTAAGCAGACATACAATTACTTGGACTACTAAACATGATTTCAAAAACTGTTTCAGGTGGAGTTAATCTCACTTTGACGTTAGAAGTACAACTTGTTCACTCCTTCATACAACAGTTTGTATTTTCCAGCTGAAGAGTCTTATTTTAGGCTACACAAATAACTAAGCATCCAACTGGTTTTGAAAGTACAGTAAGTTATTTCTGTAGTGCATGCCCTACAATTTAAGCTTACAAAACCTGGTGAAGGCAGAAATTTTTTCAATCATTTAAGAAAATGATCACAAATGGCCATCACAGCTGTGTCCAAGACACAATATTACTAAGATCCTACTTATCTTTGTAAGTACCTTTTTACAAGTGGAACTTCATGTTCTAAACAGCTTCCTAAGAAGCTTTATTAACTAGGAAGTCAAGAACATGTCATTAATTTTTACACTGCAGTGGTTAAGAATAGCAAAACATAGGTATGAATTCTATTTTCAATTTGCTATTCTAAGGTAAAGTCACTTACTTCTTTGAGTAGAAAGCATCATCCTCTTTTATTTCATTAACAATGACTTTTGGTGGCTCTTCTTCCTTCTCTTCTCCATCTTTAAATAAAAAGTTGTAATACATTCCATATGTTAATGTTATAAGCATATGATCTGGAAGGTGTTTCGGCTTGTTAACTAGAATTAGTTTATGCATGCTGTATGTTACATAAACATGCAGAGCCTGTCAGTAATTGCCAAAATACCTTTAAGTCAATGTGGGCTCTAAAGAAGCTTTACCTACAGAAAAAGTCTTTGTTTTCATTCAGCCGCATGCCTCAAACAACTTCATACTCACCTTCAATTTAAACTGAATGAAAATACCCAACCATCAAACAATCAAAAAACAAATTAAAATACCAAGTTTAATGAGTAAAATTTAAGTTAAAGCCTTTTGATGGGGAAAAACAGTTGTAACATTTCCAAGAGTAGCCTTTACCAATTATACATACCCCCAGAGGCCAAGTTTAATTTGGGGGGAAGGGTAATCAGGAGTGACAGCCAAGAAACAGGGACAGGATTATGCCTTTCCAGTCCCTACAGCTGCTATAGCATTTCTATAGCTGACTATACCCAAATTAGCTAAAAACTTTCAAGTAGCACGCAATTTTATTGTCTCTTGTGGTCTGGTAAATAAGATGTATGAAATCATGAGGGATCTTTTAATTAATCTATTGGGGAAAAGCACCAGGTATGAAGTGTCCCACAGGCTCAAAGATGAACATACCAGTTGTTTTAAGTTTCATCGTTTCAAGTCTTATATTCAGCTAAAAAAAACATTCTATTACAGAGAGTATAAATTTGACAGACATGCATAGGTCTTGGTAATCATATACTTTGAGTGTTACTTAAGCAGCATGCAATACTGAGAATTCCACATTGCTAGTAAAATTTTGCAGTTTTCAAATTCAGTAACTATGATATAGTTCAATTTAGTGTTATTTCATCTTTGCAGTATTCTTCAGTCACAATCATTCACCATTTACCATTACAATGTTTTTTGAAAATAGAATTTACCTTTATCATCACTATTCCCACTTTCTGTCTGAGCTTCTAACACATTGGTGGATACTGCAGTGAGAGACTTTGTTGGGTTTGTGTCTTTTCCAAACAAACCTGAATTCCCAGGAGAGAATGAGAAACTACTAAGTGTTCCTGAGCCAAGGGAACCCAAAACAGAACTGTTGACACTCTTGCCAAAATTAAATGAGACAGTTGATGTAGCTCCTAACGATGGGCCTCTTTTTTCTGCTGTAACTTCAGGTTTTTTGTCCGAGGTATCTTCAGTTTTGTTGTTAAACAAAAATGTTGATCCTTGCTGTAGCTTTGAATTCCCAAATGTGGAAACAGACTGAGTGCCAGGTGTCTTGCTGCTTTCATTTTCAGACCCACTATCACTACTGCTTCCATGTTGTTGTTCAATAGTTGCTAAATACTTCTCATAGTCTCTGAAGATGGGCGTCAGATCACACAAGGGGTTTGTGTTTACATGCTTAACTATCCAGTCACGCACAGAACAGTTTAAAGCTGCTAACTGTTTGTGATAAACACTAGAGCTGCAGACTTTGCTCTGAGTATAGCCAGAAGATGATGGTTGGCTGCCACCATTAGCTTTTGGGCTTGCAGCTTTCTTTTCAGTAAATGCAGTAGTAGCCGGACCATTTGATATGGTAGATCCTATTAAAAGAAAATCATGGTTTAGAGCTTTTTTTTTTTTCCTCCAGACTGCATTTCTTATAAAACCCTAAGCTAATATCTCCATTATTTCTGTATTAAATCCATTAGTTTTGTACAGTTATTACAGTGTAGTGTGTTGCATCATGACACTGTGTGCTAGATAGCACAGTTTCAAAGTGTCCGATAGCAAATGCGTTCCATTGCCTTTATCTCTGAAAGGTTTTATCTCCAGTATTACATCAAGAATGACTTCAGTTTCCACCTCTTAAAACTGCATGTATTTGATAACTTGTCTCTCCACCAGTATAAAAATCTTTAGGAAATTTTACAAAGATCAAGTCTTAAAACCTTAAAGCAGAACTACAGGGTTAGTGAAAAAACAAATTCCATCATTACATTAACCTACAGAACTTATGGCTGAATTTTCTGATGAATATGTATGCTTATTTAAAACTTACCAAATACAGATTGTGTTTCAGAGGTTGTCTTCAAACTGCTGAACAAAGGAGTACTAGAGATACTACTGCTTCCGTTAGACAGGCCTTCTAAAGGCTTTATTCCTGCACCATTACCAAACCCACTGAAGCCGCCGCCTCCTTTTCCAGAAGGCAAAAAGCCTTTAAACCCTTTAAATGCTCCTCCACCTTCAGACTGGGGAGAAAAGAGAAAAAGACAACCAGTTACATACACCTTTATACTTCTATCCTCACTTGATATTCCATTTATTTTGCCCTTGTTCAGTGTATCATTTCATGCCCTATTTCATGTCCCTTATTCTAAGTCAGCTATGTAAACAGAGTTAATAGCTTCCTTATGACACATACTCCTGCTATTTTTAAAAGACTCAGATGTTTGGAATGAAAATAAAACTAGTTAGAGGAAGTGGATACCTAGAAGCTGTTCAGAGCAGTGGATGTGTCTGACTACCTATTTAGAGATTCAAAGCATTTTGTTTTCTTTAAATAATTATGTAGCAGTATGTAATTGTAGGCTTATTTTCAGGAACTTTTAGACTCTTAATTGTGGCTGTAAATGCTAACACTTCAAACCACTCATCAAAACAGTATGTTTTGTAGTCACCTGTGTAACATTTAAGTGACTTACAAAAAATATTCCTATGTCACTGACGGGAAAAGCAAAAGACAGACTGTACTTGATAAAGTAACATGTATGCTTTCTTCGACTTTTTCATTACCTAGTTCTGAACATGATCTTTATGACCATAATATTTTATGGTGTAATTTCTTACATGTTTTTAAAATGCGGTCATACAGCACGATTAGCAACCAAACAGGCACTGCTACTTTTAGCTACTACATATAACATCTTTTGAGGTAATGAGCACTTATTACTGGAGTAGAAATTCTCTACTTTCAGTGTCTCTGCACAGGAGTCAGAGGAAAAGGAGAATCATTTCCAAGTTTCATCTGCTTTTTCTACTGAGAAATAGCAGAACTTGGCAACTGTAGGTTCACTTCCAGTATCTGGCCTTGCGGGTCTGGGCTCTTTCTGTTTCCCTTCGTGCTTTACTTTTTCCAATTAAGTCATTGATTCCTCATTCCTAGTTAGCTATTTTTATCCTGTCTTTGATCAGTCCTACCTCTCTCTCCGGACATTCCAGTTAAACAGCAGTCTCTGTCTTTGTAGCATTCTGCTTGCTCCATTTAGGAACGTCAGTAAACTTCAAGTTTGTTTTTGTAAATGTTTCACAGATCTATCGTGCAGACTCAGCTGTTCTGCCATCTCTTCTGCTTTTTAGACTTTGTCTAGCCTATCCTACCTCTTCTTCCAGCTCTGATCCTGAACAGCTAACTCCCAGCCTTCTATTTCTTCTGCAATCATCTAGTCCCCTTTCCCAACCAATTGTTTTTCCATTTGCTTTTGTCTCTGAATCTCTCCTGTTCAAGTTCTCTTTTTTTTTTAAAAAACAAAACAAAACAAAACAAAAAAAAACTTACATCAGAGTCCTCTACCACCTCTGTGGCTAAAACTACCATAGGCAAAAGTGGGATAGGACACAATTTATATTGCTAGAACAGAAGGAAAATAAAGAGCACAAGAGAAAATAACCTAACCTGTAACTGTGCCTAGTCCTGTTCTATCTAAAGGAAAGGTTGGACGTGGTGGTTACAGACATGTTTTGTGGGTGATATTGGTCGTAGGGTGATGGTTGGACCAGATGATCTTGGAGGTCTGTTCCAACCTTAATGATTCTATCTAAAAGCAAGTTGGATGATAGGTAAAATTTCTGCCCTGTTTCTAACACGGAGCATGCACTCTTGAGAGAGCACAGAAAGATATATATGACAAAGCATCTGTCATCAGGATTTTTGAAAGGACTATAGTCTGGTTAGATTGGGTACACCCACAACAAAGTCCAACTTCCTTTCTGTGTTCGTTATTGCAAAGAGTAGGAGGCACTAAAGCTCTTCAGTGGGAAAGAACATTATCATTCTTTAAAAGAAAGATCTCTTTCACTCTCACATCAACTTAACGATTTGGCTTTTACTTGTTTAATGCCTGCCTTGGACATCCCCCAGCCCTCCAGTATGGTTAACTAATATCTTTTGATTTCCAGGCTTCTACCTCTGCAAAGATTGGAAGCGCAGGAGCTGACTAGTTGCATATACACTTTAAATGATAACTTTATGTAGTACTGTTACAGGCCCAAAGTAAAAATGTGAACGCTTATGTCATATTTTGCAACTGAGTCAAACTATGACAATCATGTTCAGTGATTACATTACCTCTGATCCAACGTTCCGGCGCTTTGCTTTTTTAATAGCTCTGTTCTTCAGGACTTCCTCACTGGCCACTGAGAAGGTTCCCACCTTTGAGAAGAAGTTATGAAATCATTAGTGAAATTCTCAGAATGCATACAAGTATCATAGTCTGAAGAAATGGCTGAGATGCTAAGATAGTTTTTGAACACATCTGTAACACTTTTCCCTAACAACTAAGGAATGAAAAAAGTTACAGTACTGTGATTAGTAAAATACAAAAATATTATAGTACTGTTGATACTGTCACAGTTCTGTCTTCCCTGTTCTACATTTAATTTCCTTTCATACAGACTGCAATCTCAATTTTTCTAGGACAAATAATTCAAGAAATTTTGTGTGTTTTTTTAAACAAGAAAATATTATCTTTGCTGAAGGTAATCTGTCAGTATTGCACTGTTACAAACAATACTCAGCTTGGAGGAGGTATATTGAGATGTATTGACAATATTCCACAATCTTGGAAGTTCAGTTATCAGTGAAGGTAGATCATTATTAATTACTACCCCAAAATAAATGAGGAAATCAAGTTTGTTTATATTCATATTTCTGGAAGAGTACTATCAGTTTTCTTTCTTACAGTCTATAAGCCTAAACATTCAATATTTTTAGTAGCATAGAAGCTAGCATGATTTGTTTAGAGATAAAACACAAGCCTTAAATAAATATTAGACACTAACATGGAAGTCTCTTTTTACAACCAGATGAAGCGTCTCATTTGACTGTTTGTTTAGGCCCCCTGGCTGTGTACGGACATTCTGCTAAGCACTTCAAACTAATGTACTTCTGAAATTAACTACTACTGACCTATAAAACAGCTGGGAGAGATAAGAAAAAAATATCCAGACTGTATTATGTCAGTGAAACTTAAAATCAACTATTTCAAGAAATCAAAGGTACTTTTCTTGTGAACTGAATAAACATCCATCACACAGCTGAAGGGTTCAAAAGTATTATACATTCTAACATGCCTGGGTTTCCCTTTAAAAATGTAAAGTTGCTTTCCTCTAAGCCACTGATGTCATTTTAACTGATAAAAGCTGTTTTGCCATGTGGTCTGCATATACTGGGAGCTTTATTAAAATAACTAATTTATATAAAATAATCTTTAATATACTTTCAACCAATTTCACTGTAGATTTCACCCACAAGATGAATAGCGCACATAAATAACTATCCTGCTACCTGCTGGGGGGAAAAAAAAAAATCTAATGTATCTAATGTAATCTAAGTTCACCTCCTCAGCTTCATCCTCCTGATCCCAGTTTCTGTCAGTCAGTTCCTTTTCTGCAATTCTCTTTGCCATTTTTCCACACCTGTGTATAAAAACAATCAGAAATGCAGAGAATCAAATACATGGGAATTAAATTCTAAACAACCTTGATCTGTATTATTCAGAACAAGTAATGAGAATCAGAGTTCATACAGAAGTCAGTCAAAATTGGAGTGACCGTTGAAAACCGAGTGTTTTTAAAAACAATGAGCAGCACATGAAACTGGAGTTGTGGTTATTAGCCAAACTTGATATTAAATTTAAACAACAATAGAAACATGCAGTTCAACTACAGGTTAACTGTTCTTTAGCAGCTGAGCTGGCTAAAAAATTCCTTTCAGTCCCATGATCCATTCCTCATCACTGCTTACTCTGAAGGGCTGAAAAAAAAAAAAAGAAAAACATTGAACACGCGAAAAAGGATCTGGTTAAAAGATTCCATATCCCAGTCCATCTTGCTTCAGGATACCCAAGGTAAACACCAGGAGTCTTGCAAAAGTAAAGTTGCTTGACAGCGCCTAAAATGAATACTGATACGGACCTGATAAGGAATACTGAAGCAACTGGCCAGACAGCTTACTTTGGTTAAAGATGAACATACTCTGCTACAAAAACCAGGGTTGCTAGGACATTAATGGGAATGTTGAAAAAAATCTATTGCAAATAAATAGGTGACTTTTCCTCTAAAAGAGGCCTAAGATGTATCATTGGTTTTAGATCAATTAATGTAAGCAGCTAATTGTTATTTTGCTAGTTACCTCTGCAATGTAAAGCAAAAGCAACTCTGAAGAAGTAATGCTTGTAGTTTTAACTTCCGACTTCCATTTTAGTGAAGTACAATTCATTAGCTATGCTCAAAAACAAAGAATGAATCGAGCTGTGTTATTTTATCTGAAAGACTTGGCAAACAATCACATTACTAAAGTTTTATATGGAAAGAAGTTATTTTGACTATGATTTTATCATCCGAAGTTAATATGAGAACTTTTCAGAGAAAAGATGTAGTTTTGTAGCAACACAGGTCTTAAGCAAGTGCTAGAGTTAAAATTCCTCAAAAAAAAAAAAAAAACAACTTAGGTTTATGATTGAGACCTGAACAGAAGATAAATCCACAAATAGTTGAATTTCAGAGCCAAAAATGACAACACATGATTACAGAACATCTTGCTTAGCCAATTAAATATTTTTAAACAGAACAGTAAATCCAACTGCACAGCAGTCTTACAAAGGTCGTAAGTCAAAGCTGTGAGTTTTGGTATGACACACAAATTTCACAAGCAGAAGCAAAGTTATTAGGATCTTTCAGAAGGGCAGTGACAAAGACTGGTTTATATAAATGCTTTAAAATGGCATAAACCACACCATAGATAAAGCAGGTGTCCTACTATGCAACTCATGATTCTCTGCAGACTGGCTGTTTAAATCTAAGCCAGTGAAAAAAATAAAAATAATTATTTTAAAATTGGCTCCCTGATATAGTTTCCCACAGGAGTATACAAACACTTGCCACCAGAGGAAGGCAAGATTGGATCTCTTTGGCAGCAGCCACAGCTCAAAGGCTTGTGAGACTGTAACCTAGAATTACTCCATCAGATCCCACAGAAGATCAAATTATCACTCTTGACACCAGCCACTAAAGCATTACAAGCACTACATTAACCAGAAAGCTATTCTCCACTAAAGGGAAAAAGCAGTAACCAAATCGGCCTAGGCTCCAGGTTCTTTACACCTACCTCTGTTTATATGATTTCTCTAGATCAGCACTGAAAATAGGAGCAGACGAGTATCTAACATACACAAAGCAGCAAGAGAATTCTAGACATTTCTAACCTGTGAAAGAAGCAATGCAAAGCCACCTCTATCTGATGTTTTCTATACATATACACAGGACAATCTTCAAGAAGTTTTTGTAGCAAGTGTTCTGAATAGGTCAAGATGGGAGTATTTTGAGAAACAGCTTTTTATTTGAACGGCACAACAGAGAGGTTTTGTTGAGCTACTGCAATCCACCTAGTAAGTTATTTACTATGCCTTACTTAATGTAAGAACAGGTCTGAATTTTAACATTTGCATTCCACAGTACAGTTTACCTACTATAAGGCTTAAGAACTTGCCCTATTGGAACGCAAGACCTAATACTGGGGAGTGGAACAAGTCACTAGTCCTTCATCCATACTTAGGAGCCCTCAGCCCCGCCGTGTGAAGATGCCATGTGCACTGCAGCCACTTTTTACCCCCTGCTCCAAGGCAGGAAGCGTCCGGGGCTCCTGGCAGTAACAAAAGCCCCGGAACTGGGCGGGCGCATGGTGGCAGAGCCGGGTTTCACCATTCCTGAGGCACTGCTCTATTTCACCGCAGACTCCTGCGGTAGCACGCACGGTCCCTCTAGCTTCCTTGTCAGGAGCCCTGCAGCCGCCCCGGAGAGGTCCTAACTTTTCTCCCTTCCCCCCAGCCGTTAAACGCAGCTCGCATTCCCCCAAAACCGCCGGCACCCCTCTCCCCAAGGCGCCGTCCGCCCCTCACAACCCTGTGCGTGCCCGTGAGGCTCCGGGGCGCTCCCCGGCCGCCCGGCAGCACCCTCCTTTGCGACCCCAAACGGCCTCGTTATTCCGCCGGGTGTTCGGGGGGGGCAGGCACGTTTTCAGGCCGATCCTGCCCTCCGTCCTGCGGGAAACCCGCGCCTTCTCTCACGGGCCGGGCACAGGAGACGGTGCTGCCACTTACCCCCGGAACACCTCCCCTCGCGAGGAGCGACGCTTGCTGCGGGGTCGAGGCTGCTGTGGGTGGGTGTCAGAGCCTGCTCGCAACCTGCCGGGCTCCGGACCCCGCTCAGCATCTCCCTGCCGGGCTCCCCAACGCCGCCGCCATTTTGTGCTTGCGGGAAGGCGGCGAGCAGCGCACCAAGGCACCAGGCGGACACCGTCCCCCGCCAGCCCTGCAGCAGGGCGCATGCGCCTTTTGCTCAGCCGCCGCCGCTCGGGCGGCGCATGCTCGGTGCGACAGGCGGGCGGCTGTTCGAATGGGGGGGCAGGTGCGCGCGCGGCCGTTGCGGCCGTTGGCTGGGGCGTTGCTGGTGGGGGCGTCCTGCGGCGCACGGTGGCGGCCGGTTTGCGGCCAGACCCTGGATCGTCGCCCTTCCTCCTCCCCGCGCGATTAACGCGTGGGGTTATAGCTGGAAGCCACTGGGGAGAAGGCGATGCTCTCCCCGTAGGTTTAAAACAGTGGTCTCCAAGCGTTTTTGCATGATGTGCAGTGGTCGTGTGGCCGTAGGGCAGTAACGGTGACAATGAAAGCAGTCAGAAGGACCTGAAAACTGTGGTCTGAAGTCTTAGGATGCTAAGCCAGCAGGTGGAAATACCCCGACCTAAAATTAAAACAACAAACTTTTCATAAAGAACACGCTCTTGTAAAGCTTACCAATTCAATATATGGGATGGCAACGCCCCCCCCAAAAAAAAAAAATTTGCATCACGTAACAGACTGGTTTTCGTCCTATCCGGGACCCTAGGATTCTAGCAGAGAGCCCTTCCTCAGTTGCGTTACTTTCAGTCTTCAAACACTGTATTTTCAAGTTACCGTGTTTCTTTATAAAATTGTAAAAATATTTTGAACCATTTTCAGGTAGTAATTTGGAAAAGTCATTTTACCTGCTCTCTTGGGATTCTAGATATACTGTTTTAAAATGTGTCTCACTGCACAGTGATGGCATAAATGATCATTAATGCCTTGAATTTAAAGTTAAATATTTCTTAAGTACCTTGTTATCTTTCACTGTAGAAATAGGACTGTCGTGGTGCAAGAAAATTTTTTTTTTAGTTGGCACTCGTCTGATTATGCTTAGATATCATATATGTTTAGATCCCATCAGTGATGCCGTATTTTAAATGC